>NC_090446.1:1018479493-1019108065 GCF_031143425.1 Pleurodeles waltl | reverse complement strand
CAAAACATCAGGACATCCCCAATTCGGAATTATAGATGTTAAGAAAGGAAGCAAGTTACCCCACCTAATTCCGCTCTTCCCTCACCACAAAACCTTGTGGAGGCTACTCAGCAGCCCTAATAAGCGTATATAAATCTGTTTCACCGCATACTTTGCTGCCCAGTGTATGAACGAGTGCTTAACCAGCCATGTGACCATTTTTGAGTTCCTTGAGCTACTCACGCAACCTGCAAAGAAAACAAACATCAATACATGGCCTACAGTTCCCCTATCCAATAACCCCCCTGCATTGTCCCTACTCCATTGCCTGTGCCCAGAACTCAGGCCCTCACATATCGCTCGCAGCATTTGGATCTCCACCTCCCAATACGCCTAATTTTGGCCCAGTTCCAACCTATACGAGGTGCTGCTGTTGCTGCCCCAATTCTGAAGGAATGTGTTCCAAAAGAATGGGCCTGCCTCCTAAACTGGGGCAACGCCATACGCAACACTGAAAACAACTGGACTGCTGTAAGCTTCTCGCCATTTGCGTGACAAAAAACGCCTACCCCTATGGGCACCTTCTGCTCCCAAAATCAGGCATGCAGCTACCTCTCCATCTTTACACAACTACACCCATTTTCCCCTACCCATTTGTTCAGTTTTTGACTTTCTGAGCCATATGCCCAAGCTCTCGCCCACAAGCACACTTCACCCACCTTCACGCCCACAGACTTTCCTACACCCAATAATTCAGACACCCGAAATGTCCCAAAAAACATCCATACCATAAATAACCTGAACAGCGCTACCTCGTAAGCATCTGCACAACAAACCGGCAACATGTACAATAGCTCCAGCAGCAAATCAAAAGCAATGCAATGGCTACCCGAACAGGCTTATCAGACCCCACGCTAACTTTTCCCCATCCTTTCAACATTTTCCCCAACATGACATCCTTTGCTGGATTGCATCCAAAAAAACAACATTTCATAAAATGAAACACCTGCTAACTTGCCACCAATTGTGGTCAGCGACAAACCTTTGTGAGTCAAGAACAATACAAAACGCAGAGCTGGTGTCTCCAGTCTGCCACTATCCTGTACCCAGAAGTCCCTTTCAAAGCATTCAAAATTCTGAACCTCCAACCAAGCAAGGCAATAACTCTTCTGAGTGAATTCCACTAGTGACATCTCCACCAGCCTAAAGATCATCACGCCACCCCAATCCCAAATGTCTGCTGAGACTGCTGTCTTGTGCTGCTCCACTCTTGGCGCCAAACTGCAAAAGCATTGCCACTGTGAACGAGACGGGGAGTCCACAATAGCATTGTTGACCCCTGGAATATCTGCTGCTTTAAATATGATATTTAAAGTTAAACATCTAAGCATAAAACTCCTCAGGTACTTCAATACCTTAAAGTCTTTTGCTCTCTGTCTGTTCACCAGCTCCACCACTGTCATATTATCCATGTGAAGTACTACTGTTCTTTTGGCCAGTTTGCCCCCCCACACAGTCAAAGCCACCAGCAGCAGAAAAAATTCAAGGAACGCAATGCTCCTTCCCTGTGTCAGCCACTGTTCCGGCCACGCCTCCGCGCACCACCGTCCATCCCAAAAAAGCCCAAAACCGGAGTCCCCCGCTCCATCAGAGAATATCTGCACCTGCCATACCGTATCCTCCTTCCAAAAAAACATTGAGACCCCATTGAACTGTGTCGGGAAAATCTCCCAGACCCTGATGTCCTCCTTCATGCCTACTGACAAACGAATCCTCTGATGCTGGAGGGATGCACCTGACTTAGCTAGCCCCATGTGCCTGCAAAAAGTCCTGCTCCCCAGACCATCCTGCATGCAAAACTGATTAAACCCAAGAGCGGTTGGGCCATGTGCATTTCGAGCTAATGTAATGACCTGATGTATGGCAGAAAATTCAGAATCTCCTCTACTTTCCCCACCAGCAGTCTTGCCGCTAAGGCCACTCTGTCCAGTTCAATCCCCAAGAAAGTTAGCAAGCAGCTTGGGCCCTCTGTTTTTTCGGGGGCCAAAGGAACCCCAACCTCCCGAGCCAACTGTTCAAAATCTTTCACGGCTGTGCTACATGAATCCTGGCTTACCCACAAAGAGGAAATCATCCAGGTAGTGTGTCACCTCCCGATGCCCACTCACCTTTTGGAAAAAACCACTGTAGGAAAGTACTAAAGGCTTCGAACAACGCTCATGTGATGGCGGAGCACTCTGTCCACATAGCTGACTCCATCCAATTGCACACCAAGTAGGGCGAAATCCTTAGGCTGTATGGGCAGAAGCCAAAGGCTGCTTTATTGCCACACTTGGCCAACTCAGATCCCCTGCCACACCCCCGGATGAGCTGAATAGCATCATCTACTGATGCGTACACCACCCACGTGTCTTCCGGCATGATAAAATAATTTACTGACGCCCCTTCTGGCCATGACAAATGGTGTATGAGGCAAAACTCCCTTTTAGTATTTTTGAGGACCACACCCAAAGGTGAAATCTTCAGCCATGTTCCAAGGCTCCCGCTTCTTTCCTTGTTCTGCAATCCTGATCCTCCTTGCGCAGCAAGTCCTTATCCCATACACTTTTCTTATGGTCCTGTAACACAGAAAGAGAAGAGGGGGTTGCGCTGCTCCTGTGCCCCTTCCCCCTGCCCTTTTCTCGACTCACCTCAGTTTCGCAGATCTCCCTATCCTCCCACTCTTCGAACTCATCCTCATAGTCAAGTTCCACCACATCCTCGCTTTCCATCCCATACTTGTCATCATAAACCACATCATCTATCACCTCACTTCACTCCTCCATTGTCTGGCCCCCATGACATTTGCCATATGTGCGACTGCTGTATTCCTGCACCGTAGACCCTTCTAGTGCTTCAGGCTGTGTTGTGCCCCATTGACATCACGGCCTTCCTGCCTCCTCTGCCACTGACTGTGACTCCCTGCACCCCCCCTGGCTGTGTGCAGCACTTGTGTCCATCACACCACTAGATCCTCCGGCCGCACAGGCCTCCCGACCCTTCCTTGCCTCCCTGTGTGGAACCCATACCTAGCTACCCTGTTCTACTACAGCATCTTCGGATCCTCTGGCCCCCGCCTGACTTTCTTTTGGTCTGCCTCTCTCTTCTCAATGCCTCCTCCCTCTCCCTGCATAGCTGGGCCCACTCCAGTTTCAGCTACTACCCTCCTTTGTTCCCTTATTCTGGCCTCAATGTCTGACGCTGACCACTCGGTGACCCTAGCATTCCCTGCCACCCTTTGGACCCACACACCTGTGCCCGGCCTGTTCCCCAGCTGCCCTCTTTTGTCCTTGTTCGGCCTCCCTGGCCTCCTTGCTTCCCCCTGTGTGAGCTCCCAGGTGGCCCTTATTCATGTTCTGCTGGGCCTTTCCCTTGCTCATCTTTTGCCCAGGGGCCCCTCCCCCGTCCTCTGATTGTTGTCCTATGCATGAGGAGAGATCAAGGGACCCCCTGCCTCCTCTTACTTAAACTGAGCAGGCTGCAATGCATTTGCATCCACATCCAGGGGCCCACCGGGGCCCAGCAATCCCCTTGCACCTTGGGGCCTGCTCCCCCCATTGTTGTGTCCACAGACACTCCTGACGCAGTGGCCGATTTTTTACTGGGGGGTGGATGCGCTGCGCCACCTTCCCCCCACAGCCTTCTTCTTATGCCCTTTTCTTGGCGATTGGCAGGTGCCAACAGCCGTGCGCCGCGGAGCAAATAGAGCACACCATACCTACCCAGGCCTGGTCTAGTACACCAGGCCTGAGCAGGTCTGCCCTGCTGGCTTTGACAAGCATGTGAAGGGTGACCTCACTGCTTCAGTGTCGTGGCCTGAGGCCATGCCTCTGTCACGCGTATTCCTCCCCTTTTATCTAACTCACTTAACCGGCCAAATTTCTGACCGCGCAATGGGTTGGCGTGGAAGAGCCCGGTCCCACCCCTAAAACCTTCCCCATATAATCCCTCCCCCACGTACCTCCCCACCAATCCCTGTCCTATTTTGTCACTTCCCTTCATGAAAGATCCTGTGTAGAGACTAGACTGTGCCTGCTCTCCACGGGGTCCTTCAAACATTTTCACAGTGTATTTTGCAGATCGCATGAAGCTCGTTTATGTTTTTATGGTAGGGGCGAGCCTGTTACGACTGTGACACAATCATTCAGGGCTTGGCAGTCAGTAGCCCAGTTTCCATGTCTTGGCAGTAAGAAGGAGGGTGTCAACCTGCATGCAAATGTTTCTGGAAAGGCCTATTCATGCTCACACTAGTGTCAGAATGTTTGGAAGTTGACAGAACTCCAGAGGGTGGCCTGACTGCTCCAATACTCTACCACTCGAAAAAGATGTTACTGTGCATGAAGATCAAATAAAACTTGACTCTTTCTGGGAAAAGAGAAATGGGGGAGCAGCGATTGGTGGTTTTAATATGAGACCCTGGCAGGGGCCGCACATTCGCATTGTTAATCTGCTGAACGAGTTACACGTTTTTGCGGTCTTACTACAGCATTGTGAGCAAAACTTAACACATACTTATGGCTTTGCCCCATGCTCATGATTACATGACTGTCTTGCCTATTTAGATTCCCTGCTTCTGATTCCATGGCTTTCCTCAATGTACTTGTGTTTGTCTCACTCATGGAGCTTTTAAATCTTACCCTGCTTTTGTTTTATTTAGTTGAGTGTTTCGTTCCTGGCTGGAAGGTCCCGGTGAACTTTTTACCTTCGGACTTAGGCGATCATTCTGACCCTGGCGGTTGAAAACCGCCAGGGCAGAGTGCAGCGGAAGCACCGCCAACAGGCTGGCGGTACTTCATGGGCAATTCTGACGCCGCGGTCAGAAAAGGGCAACCGGGGGTTTCCCGCCGGTTTACCCCTGCCCCAAAGAATCCTCCATGGCGGCGCTGCTCGCAGCACCGCCATGGGGATTCTGACCCCCTTCCCGCCATCCTGGTCCTGGCGGTAAAAACCGCCAGAACAGGATGGCGGGAACGGGTGTCGTGGGGCCCCTGGGGGCCCCTGCACTGCCCATGTCACAGGCATGGGCAGTGCAGGGGCCCCCTAACAGGGCCCCATAATGATTTTCAGTGTCTGCATAGCAGACACTGAAAATCGCGACGGGTGCCACTGCACCCGTTGCACACCAGCAACTCCGCCGGCTCCATTCGGAGCCGGCTTCATCGTTGCTGGGGCTTTCCCGCTGGGCGGGCGGGCGGGCGGCCTTTTGGCTGTCGCCCGCCCGCCCAGCGGGAAAGTCAGAATGACCGCCGCGGTCATTTGACCGCGGTGCGGTCTTCTGGCGGACTCCGCCCGGTGGACGGCGCCCGCCACCCGCCGGGGTCGGAATGACCCCCTTAGTCTCTTTTTTGGAGATTTTCTTCACTGGGACGAACCAGCAAATCAGACTGGGTCGCGGTTGAGGCAAGCCGGCTAGAGGTGCCGCGGCGGGTTGGTCCCTCTATGCAGCTTTTTTTCAAAAGTACTCCAAACTTCTGGGTCTTCTCCCAGATGTTCTTTTAAGGTTCTTTTGGGGTCCACAGCTCACCCCAAGGGTCTAGAAGCTCTGAGATGATCTTAGGGGGTGCGGACTACAACTCCCAGAATGCACCTGGCACATACTCCTTTTTGGCCACTGGGCAGTGGTCAACTGGTTGATTTCTTCAGGAGTTGGTGCAGGGGACTCTGGTTAGCAATTTGTCACCTGTAGCAAACAGGGAGTTCCTCCTTGAACCAGTTGAAGCCAGGCAAAGTCCTTCTTGTGGTGAAGCCCAAGAGTGCAGCTGGTGCAGTCCTTCCGAGTGCAGGTTCCAGGTGCAGGCCAGGGGTCCGGCAGGGCAATCCTTCTTCTTCTGTAGTTCTTCCTGTCGAATCTGCATATAACTTTAATTTAAAAGCAGCCAGCAAGGCAGGCTGGCCTTTAAAATGACACTGGGCACCTCAGCAGTGCACCTATGGGTGCACTACCTATGCTGTGGTCCCTAAACCTACAAGCCCTACCATATACTAGGGACTTATAGATAGGTTAACTTAGCCAATTATAATTAGCCTAATTTGCATATTGATTTTACACAGAGCACAAGCCCTGGGACTGGTTAGCAGTACCCAGGGCACCATCAGAGTCAGGAAAACACCAGCAAAAAGTGGAAAATGGGGGCAAAAAGTTAGGGGGCCTCTGCAATCAGCCCTGTTTTCTCACACAAGCCCCCCCCCCAGCCCACACGCCCAGGAGACTCAGCCCAACCCTGGGAGAGTATTCCTGGCTTGTCAGGCGTGCAAGACAGAGAAGAGAACAGGCTGTCCCTTTGCATGGCCTACTCTGCCTTACATCCTCTTGCCAGGGCCACTCCCTCTGGGTAGTGAAGCCATCCCAACAGTGAAAGGACCCATCTCAAACTGAAACTTCCCTCTAGGGGGGTCCTCCTCCTCTCTCTCTGCCAACTTGGGTAGTGAGGTGCCCACCTCCCCTACTCCTAACTTTGCTAGGGCAACACCTAGCTTACCCAAAGAGGTCACCCAACACTTGAGCAACCCCACCATGACCAACAGGGTCAGGGGGCCTACTTTGCTTTTGGCTCTGGGGTCTGCCTCCCAGGCCAAGTACAGTGCTGCCAGGAAGGCTAGCACCCAGCAGAGGCTACTGACAGCTGTCAGTACCCAGAACCACACCCTAAGCTCTCCACTGACAGGTGGTTAAGCTGCTTTAGGGGTAACTGTGGAGTCCTGGCACCCCTCTTGCTGTCTAGAGTGGGGGGCTACCACCTCCTGTGGCAGACACCCTCCTTCCACTCTCCCTTCTGTCAGTGTAGGGGCAACACCCTGCATCTGGACAGCTGCCTGACTACTCAGGACTTCCTTGGGGTCAGGTGAGACCTCACCAGTGCCACCTCTGGGCTCCCCCCCTACTGGGGCTGGAGGCCTTTGGCTCCCTGGAACTCTCTTTAAGAGGGGCCTACCCTTCCTTTTCTTCTTTCCTTTTCTTGGGGACCCCTGTCTCCTAAATGTAGGGACTGACTTCCCAAGACTTTGGGTTGGGGGGTCACCCTGGGGACCGCCCCATCTGGGACCAGACTCACCTCTGGGAGGTCTTTGCCCAGGATACAATCTAGGGGGAGGTCAGCACTGACTACCACCCTAAACCAGTCAAGGATACCCTCCCTCTCTAGGGGCACTATGGCTACAGGTTTGGAGGTGACCTCCCCTGTGGCTATCCTGACTTTCCTGGTCTCTCCTGGGACATACATGTCTAGGGTCACTAACAGGTCACTCACTATAGTGTGACTGGCACAGGTGTCTCTCAGGCCAGTGGTAGGGATCCCATTCACCTGAATTGGGTGGAAGTGCCTACTCCCACCCTCAGGGATCACCAGCTTACCATATGGTCCTGTCTCCCAGCTCAATGCTAGGAGGACTTCATCATCTGAGGAGTCCTCCTCCATGGCTACACTGGACAGCCCAGTGCTAACCACCTTCTTTGGACAGGCTGCATCTCCTCTGAAATGACCTGTCTGCTGACAGTCAAAGCAAGCCTTACTGTCCAAGAGCTTTTTTAACCCTGGGTCTCCCTGTCTCTGCTTGTCAGAGTGGGATTTACTCTCCTCCTTCTTAGGGTTCTGGGGTACAGATGGAGTCTCTGTGGTGGGCTTACCACCTCCCTCCTTAGGCTTTTGGGGACCTGAACCCCCTTCTTGGAGTCTCCCCCCTGGGACTTGGCAACCACCCTGGTTCTCAACCACTCATCAGCTGCCTCCCCTAGCTCTCTAGGGTTGGTCAGCTTAGAGTCCACTAGATGCTGGCGTAACCTTTCTTGGATACAATTGGTCAAGATGTGCTCTCTCATGATCAGATTGTATGACCCCTCATAAGTATGTACTTTGTTACCAATAATCCAGCCCTCTAGTGCCTTAAGTGAGGTGTCTACAAAGTCAACCCAAGACTGGGTACTGACGTTCTGGGTGTCCCTGAACTTTATTCTATACTGCTCTGGGGTCAGACCAAACTTCTTGATTAAGCACCACTTCATACTAGGATATGAATCTGCCTCCTCCCCACTTAAGGTCAGAAGCCTATCCCTCCCTGAGTATGGGGACCAACTCCCATACAAGTGAACCCCAGTAATGAGGCCTAACCCTTCTCATTTGGAGTGCCCTCTCAAAGGCCTCCAACCACTTGTCGATATCATCCCCCTCTACATAAGCAGGAACCACCCCCTTGGGTAATCTGGGGAAAACCCCCCCACCCATGGACACCTCAAACTCTGTCGCTGCCGCCATCTCTTTTCTCTTTCTTTGCCCACTTTTTCTTTTCTAGGGCCAGCTTCTCTGCCTCCAAAGCTATGAAGGCTAGCTGGGCCTCCAGCTCTCTTTCCCTGAGGGACAGGTTCTCGCCTCCTGAAGGGACCTCCTTCCCCCAACTAGCTTTGGGTCTGCTCCTAGTTACTGCAAAGCAGCCAGTTCACCGCCTGTATCACCAGGGCGGTCGCATCGTCGGGATGAAGGTGGACCACCTTCGCCCGCCGGTCCACCATAGACCGCTGACGGTATTTGGAGCCTCCTTTCTGCCAAGAAATCCCTAGCGGAAAGGATACTGGGAACAGGAATTTACATTCCTCTCGCCAGTATGCAACTCCCTCCAGATCCCCCCACACAGCCAAAGTCCCCCCTAAGCCCCTAGAGACCCCAGCCCCCACCCCATCCAAACATGCATGCACCACACACACACACACACACATGCAATCATGCATTCATGCACTCATACAGACACACACATACACTCGCACACACACCCCCACCCCGCATCCATTCACGCACTCACACAATCACAAACATACATGCACACAAACACCACCCCCTCCAATCACACAAATGTACACCCCCATGCATGCACACACTACTCATCACACCTCCTCTATTGTACGGGCAGGGGATGGGATCCTTGGGGCCTGCTCCGCTGCCAGCGCCCCATCACCATAACACCACCACGCCTATTACCAACTCGTAATAGGTGTGGCAGTGTTGTAATGACATGGCGGTGCAAGCGTAGCAGCCTCCACTACACCACCGACCGCCAGTATGACTGCCAACGGCTCTCCACCCAAAATCTGTCGGAGAGCCGCCAGCAGTCATAATATGGCAGTCCGATGACCGCCATCCCTGGCGGTCTTGTGGGTGGCGGGACTTTGAGGGCCTCTGTCTTTTGGCTTTTTTGTTTGGCTGAGCTTTCAGTTTGAGATTTAGAACTTCATGGAAGTGCATCTCTTATTTGTGGCGTCTCAGTCATCTGCCATTCGAGTAATCATTTCTACGTTGAGACCAGTGTGATGATGGATCTTCGCTGTGTTTAGAAGGCCATGACCGATTAGGAACTGTGCTTATTTAGCCTTGTGTGTGCTCAGTGAAGTCCCCTGTTCTTAACCTTCCACTTTCAACTCACCATCTTTTAACTTCAATGACTGTCATTATTTTCTATGTTTTCATCTCATACCTCATGCTTTCTGTCTCTCTATCCTCCGTCACCTTGTCGATGGTTAAACCCATGATCAGACTTGTGCTTCCAAGATGGTGACCACATTGTGTGTAGTTGCAAAATGGCAACCATCTTGGAAAAATATATGCAGAAGTATTTTTATGCTTCTAAGATTGCATCCATGTTGCATCGTGATGAAACATGCCAGCAGTATTTGGAGTATATGAAATAACCCAAGATGACTGCTCTGCCACTACTGACTTTAAAAATACCTGCTTAATTTGCCAAATGAAATACAGGGAAGCAACAAGCATTGCAAAACAAGATCGATTGGCTTTGCCAATACTTGTTATTAGTGCATTATGTCCTCTAAAACAGGTAAATTGTATACAGCATACTGCTCTTTTTTCATGGCTTATACAGTTTTCTTTGGTAGGGGTGCAGTTCTGTGCATTTACATTGATCCTTGGAGAATTGCTTAGAATGTGTTCCAAGTAACCTACATTATATCAGAAGCAATGCATTGGAAGTCTTGTATACGTTTTATGTCATTCATGTGTTCTTGTCTGTTAGTAATGTGAAGAATATGATTAGTCAGTGATTATAAAAGAGAGGGAGGGGCTGAAGGTTTTGGTGAATAGGAGAATAGTGCCCAGGTCAATAGATTAGAGATCTATAATTTCAACACTTTAACAAAAGTTTCCTGTCCCTTTAGTTCCTTCTTCTGGGTCAGCTCTGGTTCACTTGCACAAGGCGGCACATACATTAATTGCTCAGTGGCTGGCAACTGTGCTTTGCTGTGGATTTCCAAAACTGGTTAAGTTCATTACTGTTGTCAGTTTTCTTGCCTTCTGGATGAAGGCTCACTGAGCATGTAAAGATTGTGGCCCTCATTCTGACCCTGGCGGTCGGTGATAAAGCGGCGGCCAAGCCGCCAACAGGCCGGCGGTCTAAAATATGCAATTCTGACCCTGGCGGGAACCGCCAACACAGCCCGCCAACTTAACACTCCACCCGCCACAGCGGTACAAACAAACAGCGCGGCGGTTCCCGCCAACAGCCAGGCGGCAGACAATGTACCGCCCACCCTATTACGACCCACCAATCTGCCACCTTTTCCGGGGCGGGAGCACCGCCGATAAGAACACGGCGGAAACAGACTACGAACGGGAAAACGCTCACCTCTACGCACTCCACGCGAGATTTCGGCAGCATGGAACCAGAGTTGCAGGTCATCCCCGCACTCCTATTCCTGCTCATATACCAGGAGCACGCCCGGCGGCGCGGAAGACATCGGTGAGTACTGCACCTACGACACAGGGGAGGGAAAAGATTACCGGCACACACCCACCCACCCACACCCACTACAACACACACATCAATGCATTCCCACAGATCACTGTCACAACCCACAAACCACCCCCCTCCGAAATAATGCAAAGACCAAAAGAAGAGATCATAAACGGGCAGATATATTGAAATATGGACACCAGTAATCCCAATAAATAAATAAACTATATACAAAATATATACAGCTACTAAATGTAGTCCAACCACTGTCCGTGGATCACAGGGTTCCTGTGCAAAGGGGCAAGGCCCAGTCCCACGACAAGAACTCCACGGAGAGAACACTGCAGGGGCATCAGAAAGAAAATCGGACAGGCACCTCAGGGGGAAGGGAAGGGGGGGCACCTCAGCCACTTGAGTACACGACGCCAGATCCACGAGGGGACTCCATGACCACTGGCCCATCCTGGGGAGAGCAAAGCCACAGTCCAAACAGTCCATACAGTGGGTGGCCTGCCCACTGGGCCATCCTGGGGAGAGCAAAGCCACAGTCCATACAGTCCATACAGTGGGTGGCCTGCCCACTGGGCCATCCTGGGGAGAGCAAAGCCACAGTCCAAACAGTCCAAACAGTCCATACAGTGGGTGGCCTGCCCACTGGGCCATCCTGGGGAGAGCAAAGCCACAGTCCATACAGTCCATACAGTGGGTGGCCTGCCCACTGGGCCATCCTGGGGAGAGCAAACCAACAGTCCAAACAGTCCATACAGTGGGTGGCCTGCCCACTGGGCCATCCTGGGGAGAGCAAAGCCACAGTCCAAACAGTCCATACAGTGGGTGGCCTGCCCACTGGGCCATCCTGGGGAGAGCAAACCAACAGTCCAAACAGTCCATACAGTGGGTGGCCTGCCCACTGGGCCATCCTGGGGAGAGCAAAGCCACAGTCCAAACAGTCCATAACAGACCCCACTGCCACTGGAGGAGGCAAGTTGGCCAGAGGACATCCTGCAGCCCTGCCCGAGATAGATCCTGCCCTGCCACGTCTGCCAAAGGGCCAGCGGTTCTTGCCTTGAAGGGCCCAGTTCAGCGGTTCTTGAGACGGCGGGGCCCAGCGGAGCGGTGCTTGAGACGGCGGGCCCAGGTCAGCGCTACTTGCCTTGAAGGGCCCAGTTCAGCGGTTCTTGAGACGGCGGGGCCCAGTTCAGCGGTTCTTGAGACGGCGGGGCCCAGGTCAGCGCTACTTGCCTTGAAGGGCCCAGTTCAGCGGTTCTTGAGACGGCGGGCCCAGTTCAGCAGTTCTTGAGACGGTGGGGCCCAGGTCAGCGCTACTTGCCTTGAAGGGCCCAGTTCAGCGGTTCTTGAGACGGCGGGGCCCAGTTCAGCGGTTCTTGAGACGGTGGGGCCCAGGTCAGCGCTACTTGCCTTGAAGGGCCCAGTTCAGCGGTTCTTGAGACGGCGGGGCCCAGTTCAGCGGTCCTTGCCCTGAAGGGCCCAGTTCAGCGGTTCTTGAGACGGCGGGGCCTAGCGGAGCGGTGCGTGAGACGGCGGGGCCCAGCGGAGCGGTTCTTGAGACGGCGGGGCCCAGCGGAGCGGTGCTTGAGACGGCGGGGCCCAGTTCAGCGGTTCTTGAGACGGCGGGCCCAGTTCAGCGGTCCTTGCCTTGAAGGGCCCAGTTCAGCGGTTCTTGAGACGGCGGGGCCCAGTTCAGCGGTTCTTGAGACGGTGGGGCCCAGGTCAGCGCTACTTGCCTTGAAGGGCCCAGTTCAGCGGTTCTTGAGACGGCGGGGCCCAGTTCAGCGGTTCTTGAGACGGCGGGCCCAGTTCAGCGGTCCTTGCCTTGAAGGGCCCAGTTCAGCGGTTCTTGAGACGGCGGCCGGTCTATGGCCAACTGCTAATTGCCTGGTGGTGCCCTCCTGGGCAGCGGGGATGGTGCTCCTTCACTGCCCACCTGGGCTGTGGGTGGTGGGGCCCTCCTGGCCAGCTGGGCTGGGTCCTCCCTGGGCAGCGGCTATGGGGGTGGTGGGCTCTCCCTGGGCAGCTGTGCCGGTTCCTCCCGGGGCAGCGTCTATGGGGGTTGTGGGCTCCTCCTGGGCAGCAGGCCTGCTGCCTGACCTCTCCGACTTGCTGCCCTTGCCCTCCTTAGTCGTGGGCCTGTGTCCCTTTCCTCCCTTTGGAGCTGTGGCTGGTGACTGTCTCTGGGTGGTGTCCGGGGGGGATGTAGAAGGCGGGCTCCTGCGGCGCCCCTTCCGCCTTCTGCTCCTCTTCCCAGGGGGTGGGCTGGCTGTCCCCTTGCTGCTGGGCGAAGATCCAGACATGCGGGCTGGCGGGCTCCAATACCCCTGCACCCTTGTCAAGGGGGCTGCAGGGCTGGTGGTGGCTGAGGTGCTCTTCTTACCCCGACGAGAAGGAGGGGGGGGCTCAGGGTCAGGAAAGAAGTTAGTAGTGGCGAGGAAGAGCTTCTTGGGACAATGGAGAGTGGTAGGTACAGTGGGAATGGGAGTGGAGGGAGAGGATGTGGTTGTAGGTGAGTCACGTTTGCTGTCTTTGGGTGCAGGTGCAGGAGGGATAGGCTGTCGTGAGGTGGATGGCTGTTGGGTGGGTGGGTGGCTGCGTTTGTGTGGTGTGGAAGAGGGGGTGACAGACACAGTGGGAGAGGACACAGGGGACGTGTAAATGGCAGTGGGGGTGGTGACTGCACGTGTGCGGACTGGAGTGGAGGGTGTGCTGGTGATGGAAACACTGGCTGATGGTGAGGTGAATGGAGGTGTGAGTGTAGACGTCACAGGGAGGGAGGAGGGAGACGAGGAGGTGGGGGTCACAGAGGTGGTAGTGACTGTTGGCATGTCTGCATCGGAATGTTGCGTGTGTGAATGTCTGCGTGATCTGTGGTGCTTATGTTTGGATGAGCTTCACTTGGGTGTTGAGGTGTGTGCAGGCTGGTCTGATGGTGTGGGTGGGACAGGCAGAGGAACAGGAGACTGGGAGGAGGGAGTTAGTAGAGGCAGGCAGGAGACAGGGACAATGGCTGCCGTCAGTGCTGAGGCCAGAGCCTGGAACGATCGCTGATGGGCAGCCTGACCCGAACGAATGCCCTCCAGGTACGCATTGCTGCGATGAACCTCCCTCTCCACCCCCTGGATGGCATTCAAAAGGGTAGTCTGCCCAACAATGAGCGTTCGGAGGAGGTCAATGACCTCCTCACTGAGGGCAGCGGGGGTAACAGGGGCAGGGCCTGAGGTGCCTGGGGCGAAGGAGATGCCCGGCTTCCTGGCAGAGCGGGCACGGGGCGAACGCTGAGGGGCTGCTGGGAGGGCGGAGATGGTGCGCTGGGTGGCGGCTGTACCTGTAATGGCGGGGGGCACGGATGGTGCCACCCCCGCAAGGGAGCCCCCTTCCGAGGACGTGTCCGTGTCGCTGCAGGCTCCAGTCGTCCCCGTCGTGGAGCTCCCCTCGCCCTCCGTCTCACTGGTCCAGTCTGACTCTGTGGCATGGCCCTCCTGGGCCATGTGAGATGCAGCTCCCTCCTGCCCCGATGCCACTTCTCCTCCGCCTGATGATGCTGATGCACACAAGCACAGAAAGACAAACAAAAAGGGGGGGGGGGAGAGAGAAATAAAGGGATATTGAGTACATGGATCTCCGGTACAGTTAGCGGACATGACAGACACAGATGCCCCCTGCACTAAGTTGCGCACTTGGGGTACGCTACGCATTCCGTGGAACATGCCCTACACGCCTAGAGTTGACAACTGCACCCATGGATGACACGGCCCAGGGATGGCTGTACTGACAAACTACTGAGGGTGGTGGCTGGGGACACAGGGGCTTACGGGGGTGCCCAGCCTACAGATATCGCCCTGGCCTAGGGGGACCCCCAGCCCTCCTCCCCCACCCAGACACCTCCACTGCGCGACAACAGAGTAGATAATGCTTGTACTCACCCCCTTGTGTCTGCTGTGCTGCCCTCACGCGCCCATCCAATTCAGGGTAGGCCACCGCCAGGATCCGGAACATCAGGGGGCTCAGTTGACGGCAGGCACCCCGCCTACGTTGGGAGGCCATCCCCAGCAGAGACTCGGCGGTCTTCTTGGTCCCGCGGCGGATGTCCTCCCACCTCTTGCGGCAGTGGGTGCCCCGTCGATGGTGGACCCCCAGGGCCCGGACTTCCTTGGCGATGGCACGCCAAATCCCGATCTTCTCATGGGCGCGGACCTATGTGACACGTACAGGGAGGGAGAAATACCACGTTCAAGTTTCTCAGCATTTTCCTTTCCAGTGGCCCAACGCCCCCCATCCCCGCCAGGCCCCCCGCCATGCCCCCCGCCATGCCCAACATGCCCCCCATCCCCGCCAGGCCCCCCGCCAGGCCCAACATGCCCCCCATCCCCGCCATGCCCCCCGCCAGGCCCCCCGCCAGGCCCAACATGCCCCCCATCCCCGCCATGCCACCCGCCAGGCCCAACATGCCCCCCATCCCCGCCATGCCCCCCGCCAGGCCCAACATGCCCCCCATCCCCGCCATGCCCCCCGCCAGGCCCAACATGCCCCCCATCCCCGCCAGGCCCCCCGCCAGGCCCAACATGCCCCCCATCCCCGCCAGGCCCCCCGCCATGCCCCCCGCCATGCCCCCCGCCAGGCCCAACATGCCCCCCATCCCCGCCATGCCCCCCGCCAGGCCCAACATGCCCCCCATCCCCGCCATGCCCCCCGCCAGGCCCAACATGCCCCCCATCCCCGCCATGCCCCCGCCATGCCCCCGCCATGCCCCCCGCCAGGCCCAACATGCCCCCCATCCCCGCCATGCCCCCCGCCAGGCCCAACATGCCCCCCATCCCCGCCAGGCCCCCCGCCAGGCCCAACATGCCCCCCATCCCCGCCATTCCCCCCGCCAGGCCCCCCGCCAGGCCCAACATGCCCCCCATCCCCGCCATGCCCCCCGCCATGCCCCCCGCCAGGCCCAACATGCCCCCCATCCCCGCCAGGCCCCCCGCCAGGCCCCCAAGCCAGCCAGTATCCCCAAATCCAGATTGAATTAAACTCACTTGTTGGTCTGGAGGACAGTAGAGTAGCGCATACTGGGGGAGGACCCCATCCACGAGTTTCTCCAACTCCTCTCCAGTGAAGGCAGGGGCCCTTTCCCCAGGTGCAGCAGCCATTGTCCCTTCCAGACCGAGGTCACAGCAACACTTGCAGTATAGGTCCTCTCCTGTGAAAGTTCAAGTCGCAAGTGGATAATTAGATAGAAAATGGCGGTCACGTCCGCGGCGGTGCGTACCGCGGCGGTGCGTCCCGCCACCGCCGGCGCCCTTCGCCATTGGCTCCTGAAACCCATAGGCTTCAATGTTAACCAATGCGGCTTTGCGCCGCGGTCTTCGCCCGCCGCCCGCCGCGGTGTGCCACGCCAGCGCATTGACCTCACATCCCATTGTCACACTTCACAGGTCAGGCAGCCGCCATTTCCAGGGCCCACATGGCTCAAATTCAACTGCGTCACACAGGCCTAGGCCTTGCATAGCCACTCAGACACGCCATTCACTGCATAGAGAATCGTATACTGTGCTAGCTGTGAGTACGTACCTGTGGGTTGCTTGACTGTGTGCTCCATGTTGTCCTTCCTAGGCACCGTCCGCTGGGTTGGGCGAGGAGACGGATGAATCCTCCCGTGTACCGACCGCTGGTGGACCTGTCGACAATGGAAGAACGCCACATTATCCTGACCTACCGTCTTAACCGTGCCACTATCCATGAACTGTGTGCCCAGCTGGAGCCCGACCTGATGTCCCCCATCCGCCAACCCACAGGGATTCCCCCTCTGGTGCAGGTCATGTCAGTACTCCATTTCTTGGCAAGTGGGTCATTTCAGACAACCGTGGGAATTGCTTCTGGGATGTCTCAGCCCATGTTTTCGAAGGTGTTATCCAGAGTGTTGTCTGCCCTGATGAAATCCGTGAGGAGCTACATCATTTTCCCTGAGGTGGGCGAATTGGCTACAGTGAAGGGTGATTTCTACACCCTTGGACATATTCCCAACGTAATTGGTGCCATTGATGGGACCCATGTGGCTTTGGTTCCCCCAAGAGACAGGGAGCAGGTGTACAGGAACAGAAAAAGTTACCATTCAATGAACATCCAGGTGGTGTGTTTGGCTGACCAGTACATCTCGCATGTAAATGCCAAATTCCCAGGGTCAGTGCATGACGCCTACATCCTAAGGAATAGCAGCATCCCTTACGTGATGGAACAGCTACAGAGACACCGTGTATGGCTAGTGGGGGACTCTGGGTACCCCAACATGTCGTGGCTACTGACCCCAGTAAGGAATCCCCGGACCAGGGCAGAGGAACGGTACAATGAGGCCCATGGGCGTACTAGGAGGGTGATCGAACGCACCTTTGGCCTCCTAAAGGCCAGGTTTAGGTGCCTGCATATGACAGGTGGATCGCTAATGTACTCACCTAAGAAGGTGTGTCACATCATCGTGGCCTGCTGCATGCTTCACAACCTGGCTTTGCGCCGCCAGGTGCCTTTCCTGCAGGAGGATGGTCGAGACGGTGGTGTTGTGGCAGCGGTGGAACCTGAGGAGAGTGACGAGGAGGAAGACGACGGGGCTGAAACAGACAACAGGGACAGAATCATTGAACAGTACTTCCAATAGGACACAGGTAACATTTCAAAGATAATTTAGTAAATGTGAACTACTCTCCAGCATCTCTGCTGCCTGTCTATTTGCCCCAGTGTATGATGACTGAGTTTTGGCTTTTCCCTCCCTATTTCAGATCTGGGGTCCCCACTACGAGTCCTGTGCTTCGTTTCCCCATGGACTACAGCTTTGTGGCAGCTGTTTGTTGACTTCACCATGTACAAGGACATATTTGCACTGTCATGTCAATTACAATCTATTGAAATCACAGCCAGACTCCAGATATTTTGGTGCAAAATAGGTGTTTATTGAAGTGCTCAAAATGGGATGGGTGGTTTCAAGTGGGTGGGGGCTATGGTGAAGGAATGTCCATGGCAGAGTCCAGAGTAACAGTCACACAGGTGCATTGTCCTGAGGCCTGTGGAGAGATGGAGCATGGGCAGTTCAAGGACGGACAGGGTGACAATGTGGGACAGTGGGATGACATCAGGTGGTATCCATTGCTGGCGGGGGTCTTGACATCCTACTCTGTCTTCTTGCGAGATCTCAGGGCCTTCTTGCGGGGTGGTTCTTCTCCTGCAGGAGGTGGGGGTCTGGTGGGCTGCTGCTGTGCGGGGGCCTCCTGTCCACTAGCGCCGGCGGAGGTGGTTGGCTGTTCTTGGTCCAGGCTAGTGGCAGGGGCCCTTGGGTGTTGTTCAGTGTCCGCCCTGGTGTTTACGAGGTCCTGCAGCAGCCCTACCATGGTAACCAGGGTGGTGTTGATGGCTCTGATGTCCTCCCTGTACCCCCGATAGTGTTCCTC
The DNA here is from genome assembly GCF_031143425.1 of Pleurodeles waltl. NCBI lineage: Eukaryota > Metazoa > Chordata > Amphibia > Caudata > Salamandridae > Pleurodeles > Pleurodeles waltl. The sequence goes on along the minus strand of NC_090446.1, from coordinate 1,019,089,877 downwards.
CTGCAGTGCCTGGATCTCCTGGAACCGGGCCAGTACCGTCGCCATCGTCTCCTGGGAGCGGTTGTATGCTCCCATGATGGTGGTGAGGACCTCGTGGAGAGTGGGTTCCCTGGGCCTCTCCTCCCCCCCCTGTCGCACAGCTGCCCTCCGAGTTCCCCTGTTTCCCTGGGCCTCTGCCCCCTGGCCGGTGTGCCCACTACCACTGCCCCCAGGTCCCTGTTGTTGTTGGGGTGGTGGGTTATCCTGGGTGCCCTGTAGTGGTAGACACACCGCAGATTGACGCGCCCTGGAGACAGAGGCATGGGCCCGCTGGGTGGGAGCTGTGCTGGTGTTCCCAGAGGGGTTAGGGTCTGTAGTGGCCTGTGCCTGTGTGAGGGGAACCGACTGTCCAGAGGTCCCCGATGGTCCGGGCTGGTCATCGGTGTCCAGATCGACAGAGCTGCTGTCATCGCTGACGGCCTCTTGGGTGGGGGGTGGGGATAATTCTGGCCCCTCCGCCGCGGTGTGTTGACGGTCGGGTCCTGCAGGGGTATAGAGGTATGGTTATAGTTTCAATGTGTGGCATATGGGTGTATCTGTGGGTTCTCGTGTCCCCAAGTGCTGGCATTCGTGTGTGGGGGCTTTGGTGAGGGTGGCTTGTGGGGGGGATGTGTATATGCATTGGGCATGCTTTGGTGATGGGTGTCCATGCTTAGTGGACGCATGCAGGCCTAGGTTTTGGGATGTGTGGGTTGTGATGGTGAGACATTGGCGGGGAATAGGTGTGCTGGGGGTGGGGGTGAGGATGGTGGTGGGGGTGAGGATGGTGGTGGGGGTGAGGGTGGGGGTGAGGATGGGGGTGGGGGTGAGGGTGGGGTTCGAGGATGGGGGTGAGGGTTGGGGTCTGATTTGGCATGCAGGTGGGGGGGAAGCAGTATTGAAGCTTCAACTTACCAGTATCCATTCCTCCGCCGACTCCTGCGAGGCCGTCAGGATGCAGGATGTTCAAGACTTCCTCCTCCCATGATGTGAATTGTGGGGGTTGAGGTGGGGGTCCTCCGCCAGTCTTCTGCACGGCGATGTTGTGCCTGGATACCATGGAACGCACCTTCCCCCGTAGGTCGTTCCATCGCTTCCTGATGTCTTCCCGATTTCTGGGGTGCTGTCCCACTGCGTTCACCCTGTCGACAATCCTCTGCCATAGCTCCGTCCTCCGGGCAATGCTAGTGTATTGTATCTGTGTGCCGAACAGCTGGGGCTCTACCCGAACGATTTCCTCCACCATGACCCTGAGTTCTTCGTCTGTGAAGCGGGGTTGTCTTTGGGGTGCCATGGGGTGGTGTGTATGATGTGTGGGGTGGAGTATGTGTATTTAAGTGAGTTGAGTGTGGTGGTGTGTGTTGTTTTGTGTGTGGATAGTGTGTGGGTGATGGTGTTGAGTGGCTGTGGCTGTTATTTTTTGGATGCTGGTGTCTCGCTCTTGCCTTCTTTACAAATTTTTTAGCGTAGGGGTTTGTGGGTGATGTGGGTGGGTGTTTTATATCGTATTGTGTGTGTGGGAGTGGTGTGTGTATGTGTATCAGGTGTGTGGGATTCAAATCGTCCAATGTGGCTGAGTTTTGTTCGTTTGTGTGTATTCTGACCGCGGCGGTGTGTCCCGCCAATGGAATACCGCGTTTGAATGACCGCCGCGTGGATTCGTGGGTCGTAATGGCATTGGCGTATTTCTGTTGGCGTGACGGTGGAGGTTTTGTCACCTCCACCTTTCCGCCGACCGCTGGTCTGGCGGTCTGTTGTGGCGGTCGGATTTTCGGAGGTTTGCCTTCTGCGGGTCAGAATGACCGTGGCGGGTTTCCGCGACCGCGGCGGGATTATGGAGGATTTCTGACCGGCGGTAGGCGCCTTTTACCGCCGAGGTCAGAATGACCACCTGTGTAAGGAAATACCTTTTTTGGCATGTTGACCCTCATATTTTTGGACTGCTGCTGGTTTTTCGACTCTGAGAGTACACTGAGGTCTGCTAACCAGATTTCAGAGCAATTGTTTTGACCCCATGCAGAGTATATGTTGAATTGGATACACCCAATTAGCAAAGCCTGACTTACTTATAAGTCCCTAGTAAATGATACCCAGGGTACCCAGGAAATGTAAGGTAGAGTGTCCACTCAGGGCTGCAGAAATGTTTGTACCACCCTTCACGTGACAAGACTCAAAATGGCTCCTAGCCTGCCACTGCAGACTGGAAGTTCTCACTGTCAGTTCAACTTTTCCTGTTAAACTGATGGCAAAGCCACCCCACCCCTTAACATTTGATGTACGTCTCCCCTAAGGAAGGCCTAGAGAGTCCTATGGCAGGGAGCTGTATTTTGTTTAGTGAGATATATATATGTAGACAGCAACACTTCCAAATTGTTGTTTTGATGTGGGTAAAGTTGGTAGCCTCATTATCTAACATAGGCTTATCTGGTGGCATCCCCACCTGGCTAACGTTTGACTGGGACTACCAAACTAGATCATGTGAAGTGTCAACTTAATCGTGACATTAAATGCGATCGGATGCTCAGGTCGAAATTAATATTTAGAAAAGTGACCTCTGTGTGCTCTGCTCCTCTAGCGGCCACACAAAGGCAGAGACATACAGACAGCTTTCTGACTGCCTCACGTGTGAATGACTCTCAGGCTCAAAGACAAGAGCAGTGCCACAGTAGTGAGGTGTCAAGTCCTCTTCCAGGATGACCACTCAGGGTATTAGCCCAGAGGGCGTGCATCAAAGAGGAAGCTGTCTTTGATGGGCCGCCTGGCCCAACAGGCCTGAGCAGAATGCATTTTGTCCATGCAGACAGTACAGAGACAGGGCCAGAGGCAGTAAACTTGTGCCAAAACTGGTTCTACCGTGGGTGTGTTGTTCCCAGGTAGCTACACCTCAGGGTGGGCTACCTTGCTCCACACCACTGAGGAAGGGTTGTGCCATCTTGAAGGGGGCAAGAATGTGGTATTCTGGGATAGCCAAATACCACTCAGCACAGAAACGTTGTTACTAGGTAGGAGGGGACCCAGTAGCTCATTGGCTAGTGACTGTGTGGTCCTCTCAAGGGTATATCCTGGGATAAATATGGTACTCCTGGGACTTCGACCCTCAGTACTCACTGGACCTGGAAAGAGGATGAGTAGAAGACCACTCTGCACTTACTGGAAGCCCACAATTAGAGCCTGCGACGCCAGAGCGATTGCATGTGCTGCACTTTGAGTTAGTGGAATTTGGACCACGTTCTGTGAGCCTGGTTCAGGGAAATGCTGCTCTATGGCCCCAGCCTGAAGCAGAGACTCCAAGGGTCATTTGGCTGGTCCCCCAGAACAGCATTAGGGACATTAAAGGTGAACAAGCCCAAGTCGCATCTCTGGTAGTGATCGCAGAAGTCTTGCGGCTACCGGTCGCCAGGCATCCCCAAGGGTGATTCAGGGATAGCCATGATGTGCATCCGTGTCTGCTGGAGTGGTGGGAGTTGGTTGTGACTGGCATTCTCTGAATAAAAACACAGGCTACAGGCTCTCCCATCTTTAGCTATGTGCTGGGGGCACTACCTGCTGACATTTTGGCGGCACTCAGACGGGGCGTAGTTCTTTAGCAATCGCCAATCGAGGCCTTCCCTGCATTGGACCACCCATCACCCACCACACAGTCCTCCAGGATTTAGGTGCAAGCTGCTGATTCGGTGTGACAGAAGAAGGTATTCAGAGGGTGAGTTGTGCAGCACAGAGGTGCCTTGGACGTGGGCCCTTGGTGCCACCAATGATAGCCGACCGTGGTGCTACAGCCACACCCCATTGCTGCGTGCTGCATTTTTACTCGGCGGCCCTCACCTGTATCATTGCTAAAGGAGGTCAGGACCACCTCCTTACTGAGACTTGCAGGGTGTGCATCTGAGACCCTTTGACAGCAGTGTTTGACTGAGCCATATCTCTGGCCATGGGCTCTACATATTTCCTCATACTCTCTCACTTATTTACTTTTTCACACTCTTTGCCGGACTGGGCCCTATGAGTGGCCTACAGTTCTAGGCCCTCATACCTCCTTTTATGGGACTACAGAGCTACAGTCCTGTGGCCAGACTACACCCCAATGTCACTGTGAGGACTCCTTTAATCCGGCGGATGCTATGGTTGATGCCTGATCATTTTTATTTTGGAGCCCCACTAGGGGATCCCTAGGTATTTGTTAGACCCCAGTGTATAAGTCCAGGAGAAGGTATCCACTGAAATCTCCTTTGTCATCCGCAAAACACAGCACCCGAATTAGGGAAGACATATTGAGAAATACCCCCCAACCAATCATTGCCTGCCTTCTTCGCCACCAACATGTCCGACAAATAGTAATAGCAGCGAAGCATCACAATTGACCCTTTCTTTACTAAAATCTATGTGGCGGCTGACTTTTCTCAAAAGACAGCTGTGCGCCAGAGGAAGTTCCTAGTGCACCTGCCAATGCTCTGGATACTAAATGTTCACTTTGTCCTCCTGGAACTGGCCACCATGTTGCTCACCATTGATGGCCAGATCAGAGAATTTGATGACCGAATGACCTTGGACAATATCTGTCTTCACTGCCAGGAGTGGATATGGATCCCCTGTCTTAATGCCAAGACCTTACCCATGCCTCCCTGGAACATCACAGTTTGGACATAGTACTCAAGCAGTGGGAGGAGAGGGCATGCTGATGCAGAGCTGGTGCTTTCACTAGGGGCTGTGATAAATCATGGTCGCCCATTAAACCCTGAGATTTCTAACTGCATCAGGACACCCCTGAGAATTTTGAACTTTAGTCCAAAGGTCTCTTTGGTACGATCTTCCTGTTATGCTTTGTGATTCACCGCTCCACACAACTGATCATTCCATGATATTTAATGGGGGAGGGTATGTGCATGTGGGCTGTTCTATGGTGCTTTTCTTTTTTCCCTTTTCTTTGCAATCTCACCCGCTCCCTCTGGTTTTCGGATCTTTTTCCTGTCCTTGGACTAAACCAGCAGGATTCCTTTGGGAACCATTATCTCCAGGACAGGCCTGGATTTTTGATTTATGTTATTTGTTGTGATGTTGGGTGGGCAAAGGGCTTGGAGGTTCACCCGCCTGTACAAAGTAGTTTAAATTTGAAAGTTTTCATTTTCTGATTGTACTTGTTATACGGAGTTACACACAACAGGCTAATTCCACATCACAAAGATATCTAGGTAATAATCTTGATACCTTTCGATAGGTACCCCTTGGTTGGGATCCATGTGGTGATTGCGTCCCTGTCACCTATACCTTGAAGCACACTTTCTTTGTATATCAACTCAGCAGTATGTCACTAACTGCTTCACATACTTTGTGTAGTTGCTTGCCTTCTTTTACTCACCACTGTTAGGTATACCTCTTTTCTCACACATGACTACACCACTGAGATACAAATACATTCAGATTGTTTCTATCATTATCAATGGCCTCACTCAAAATATAAAGAGAAAGAAGACACATACTTGGCTATTTGGCTCCTGACATAGTCATGCAACAGGAAACACATTTGTCCACTATAGAATCCACCAAGTTGAAGAGGGACTGGGTGGGCAGTAATTAAAGTATTGTCCTGCTGACTGCCCCTAAGTTTCCTGGCCCTCCTTGAGAGGACTGGAGTTGCTATCTGATTTCACAGGTTCATCCCCAATACTATCTTGAAGACATGGACGTGCCGTCAGGTTGCTATGCCGTCATGAACCGAAAAGCCGAGTCTATGCACCAAATTATAATAGGGCATGCTTCTTCTCCTCCTTCTCTAGTCTCATGACTGAGTTTGATAACACCAAGGTAATAATTGGTGGAAATTGGAATCTGGTCTAGAACTCAATTGGGAGCTAGTCGGAGAACATGGAACACTGGAATTTGACTGGAGGCAGGCTCACAAGCCTCCTTAAATAATCAAATGTGTACATGTGCCTTTTGGCAGTTGATTTCTTGTTAAAGAAATGAGCAATTATTCTCCTGATTGTGACACATGTTCAATACAGATTACATTGTGAAGAGCACATGTTTTGGCAGTTACAGTCAAAGCACATGGAAAGGCAGTTGATTGCTTGTTAAGGAAATGAGCAATTATCCTCCCGATTGCGGCATATGTTCAGTACAGCTCACACTGTAAAGAGCACGTTTTGGCAATTACAGTTGGCACAAGTGTAGCAGGATGTACATAATCGACAAGAATTGGTTATAATAAATGAGACATTTAACAAGCAGTGGTTATTGCAAATTGATATTCAAGGATGCAATGAATATACCCAAATAAGTCAGAATGTTGCAAGCAACAGCACCTTTCTATAATCAAGCTCTTGGATGTGCTAGTGTATCCAAAATACAGTTCTCAAATCCCAAAATCTCTTCTTGAGTTAATATTTTTTACAGGAAAGCCAAATCTGAGTTAACTAAGGCTGTTAAGATGGGTGACACAGAGAAAATTCGGGAAACCACAATGAGATAGTGGAAAACCATCTCCAACTCTAAATAGAACTGGATTGATACAAACTGGAAGGATCTTCTGGGAGCAGCCAAACCTAAATAAAACTGAAACCTTTTGGCCCATGGTAGCTAGTTCTTCATCCCCTCACACCTTTGGGAAAACATTTTGCTGACATATACTGCATATTAACCTGATAAAGTGGTTTCTGAATATATTTAGTATGGCATCAATCTAGTACCAAGCCACACAGCCTCTATTAGTCAAAAGTAAGATTCTCCTGGGTCTCTCATCACCATTGAAGAGCCACAGCATGCAATAAACTGGATGCAACCCAGGAAAGTACCCGGCCAGGATAAGATTTTAGGGGACCTTTATAGATCTGAGCAAGCTGTTTGGTCTCTCTGTATTAATACATTGTCAAATAGAATTATCCAATTTCCCAGTGAGGGATGGAAATCGTCACTGTATACAAGAAGGGAGCCAGCTGTAACCCAGGGAATTATTGTCCCATCAGCCTGATAGATAATATAGAGAAAGTGTTTGCCATTAAGTGTGACACAAACCACATGAATGGAAACGTAACAACAAGATTCTCTCCCTTTGCAAGCTGGCTTTCGAACTGGAGTATGCATGGTTGCTCAGATATTTCGGTTTACATTAATTTGCTCTAAATACCTCATAAAAGGACCACCTGTATGTGGCTTTTGTGGAGCTCCACATGGCTTTCAATTGGGACTATGCTCTGAATTGTTACATATAATTGTGAGATTACACAAGGCAAGCTATGCTCAAGTAAGGTTTAAAAGTGGAGGACACCGGGGCTATGTACTTGCTTCTACCTTATTCTCTCTTTTCAAAAATGATGTGATAAGCCACTTAAATGACTGCACCCATGATTCATCAAGATTAGATGGCAGCTTCATACCTGCCCTATTGTTTTCCAACAACACCCTCGTAATTTCTTGAACACAAAGCTCCTCAGTGCCCATTTCTCAAAGACGTCTCCCACTATTGTCATCCCAGCCTGCACCAGTTTTCCCACTTCTATAAAGCTCTGTATCCCAGGACGTCCTGCGCTGTGCTTCAAAGGATGTTGGGTGGATATATCATCAGATTTTGGGTGCACTGTAATGCATGCCAGTGGCAGTCAGACCGCCTCCCTCCTGGTGGTCCGACTACCAGATTATGATCCTAGTGGTTGGACCACCAGGAGATCGCTACCACCACCACCACCACCAGAATCATGGATCATGATGGGTTTGTGGCGGTTGGAGTTGTGGTCAGCTACTGTGGTGTCAAGTTCAGCACTGCTGTGCTGATCACAACTGCACTTTCTGGCTGCCCTTCCATGGTGGTGGCACTGCCATGGAAAGGCTGGCAGAAAGTCAGTGCTGGGACCACAGGGGGGGGGGGGGGCGCCTGCACTGCCCACGACCATGTCATGAGCAGGGCAGGGGCCCTCCTGCCAGCACACTTGGAATGCACCGGTCTGCTCTGTAGGCAGTGCTGAATCCGAGGGTGCTGATGTGTGACGGCATTGACCTCGGCTCCCTAAGGGAGCCAAGGCTAATGCTGCAGCAGTTTCTACCGGGCTGACCAGCAGAAATGTGGTAATACAACTTTTCCATCAGTCAGCACGGTGGAAACATCATAATAGAACAACAGCCTCACCCCAGAGGCTTTAGCTGTCAGATCGACAAAGACGTATTTGGGCCCATACAGTGTGTTTTCTCAGTTAAGAAAGGGTCATAACATAAGGTGCTCCAAGCATTTGACTCATTCAAGTGCTTTCTTACAATTCAAGGAGAATGTGTCCTGCTAGCCATCTGCAAATCTACTGCATTCAAGACACAACTTAGTAAAGTTTGAAGTCTAGGACCCTCACGCCTTTAGAATCTGTCCTCATTTTCAAAGTTCTCAGTCCCATCCTGCTTCTCTTCCCTTACTATAGTCCCTCGGTTGAATTTCTATCCAGATAGCTTCCAAATTCATTTAGGGCAATACAGGATGGGTTGACAATATCTACATAAAAGATAACCTTGCATTTCTCTCTATCTGAGATTCCCCAGTCCTCACCATCTGCCCTATTTGCGCTCTGGCTATTGGTGCAGTGTAAAATATTGCTATCAATTTATAGAAATTACAGGCTAGTCCAATGTTTGCAAGAACCTTTAGGAGATACTTCCAATTCAACAAGTCAAATGCCTTCTTTATATCAATTGGTAAATCTGCTGCTCTGGGCTTCATTGGGGTCCTGTTTCAACATTTTAAAAAGCCGTTGTTGTTTTGTGATGTGTTGTTCCTGGGTATGATACCTTTTGGTAATTTTGTATGGGTGGCAGTATGTGTGAGCGTAATCTACGAGCTAAAATGCCACCTATGATTTTATAATCATTGTTCAAAATAGAGTGGGGACAATATGCTACTATTTCCTGTGGGTTTTAACCCATTACAGGAATGTATATTATTAATGGTTCACTGGCTGTATGGGGCAGCCTGTGTACCTGAAATGCCTCATTGGAGAAGACAGCCAGCTTGGGTACCATCTGATCCACAAAGGTAGCATAAAATTCTAGCAAAAGCCATCAGTGCCTGGAACCTTGCCACAAGCTAAAGACTGAGAGCTCATAACTTGGCTGTGCAACTATGCGCTGCAGAAGTATCATTAAAGTGTAATCTACAAACATATATTGTGGGCTTTAATACTATTAATGTCAAGTGATGCATACACATCATGATATTCAAGGTGCATTCAGTAGTAGAAAATGTCACAATTGTATATGTATGCTTTAATAATGACTTTAATCAATTAAAATATAACATGTATGCATTTATATTCTTGTATTTGGATTGTGGTATTATAATTGAGAGATGCATAATCATAGTTATTCATTATTATGAATATCTATGAAGACAAATGCAGGACTATGGCCCTTCTTATGACCCTGGCAGTCCATGGACCACCAGGGCCACGGTGGCGGTCTCACCGCTGCGGGACTGGCGATGAAGACTGCCACATTATGACGGCAGCTGTTTGGCCACTGCCAAACTGCTGCTTCCTTGGCCGTCCCGCTGCTTTACTGCAGCCCACCGGAAGCTGAATAATCGCTGAGGTAATTTCGACTCGGGACACCCCAGCATTTTCCTGGAGGTCTCACTGCTACAAAAATACTGGTGGAAAGGTATCCTGATGACAGGAACTTGCATTCCTGTTGCCGGAATACCCCCAAACACCTCCAAACACATGCACACATGCACCCACATACACAGACACACCCCAACTCACACACACTCATGATAATTTATCTTCATTCCCCACCCCTCCCTTCAACTACATATATGCATAGACAACCCCCACCCCCTCACTCATCTTCACACAACCACACCACCACCCCACAATCATACCTCACCACACACACACCATATACACATACAAACATACACGCACCTGCACGCAAGCACTCGCTCACACTTACCCTTCACCCTTACTCATTCACCCATGCACACACCCACACCCCCTGGCCACATGCATCACCATCACCACATTTACACACAGACACACACAAGCATGCACGCATGCACAAACACTTCTCCCTCTCCCCCCACATTCATGACACGCATGCATACACTCACGCACACCCATTCACATCCCCTCCCTTTGTGAATGACATTTACCTTGTCCGATGAGGTGCTTCTCCGTGAGGGGACGGGACCCAGCACTGCCACTGCCGGCAAAGTCCTGCCACCAGAAGACCGCCACACAGAATTACTGGTAGTAATTCTGTGTGGCGGTATTTTTCTGGTGTGCCGGTGCCTGCAGTGGAACTGCATAAGCGCCACGACGGCCAACGCAAAAGCCGCCGGATATCCAACCACCGGCAGTGTGGATGTCCGGTGGCAGTCATAATACGGCAGTTGGAAGACCGCCAGCACTGATGGTCTTCCGGCGGCTGTGGCGTTCTTTGGAAAAGACCCCCACAGTCCTAATGAGGGCCTATGTATCTTGAATGTGCATTGAATCATTTACTAAATTAGCTCAAATGAAGGCCTTTATCTATGCTTAACCTTCAAAGTAGTTTTGCTTGTGTTGTATTATTCTTCATTTGCAGGTGCTTCTGCACGAGTCTACAGTTAATGAAAGGCATGTTGTGTATTTGAGATAACGGGGCACAGGAAGATATGTTGGCAAGGAGAAGGAGCTCTAATGAACTGAGAAAAGAAAGACTCCCCTGTGTGTGCCAGGATCTGGGAGACACCCAAGGTAGTCTTGATGCTTGTTTCATGGGGTAAAAGGCCGATGGGAGTTGCAACTTCCAATTGAGTTCAGAAGATGGAAAACTACTGGCGTTGATGATGTGGATTCTCAAAGATTTTACAGGGTCTAAAGTGGTATCCAGGTAGTTCGACAGCAGCAGACCCCTTTTGCCCTTTTACTAGAGCAGATTCCCCAGAGACATAGAGGGGTACCAACCTCTCCATTCTTAATTTGGCTAAGTGGATTTATAGCATGCACACCTCTGTTCCAGAACTTCTACTGAGGTTTCTGTTATGCTGACACTTTCTGATTATTTCTGTTTTCCTTTATATTTCCTGAGAGATAATTAGGATTTCCCCTGGATAGTTAGAATGAATTTGCTTTCAATTGATTAGACAGGAAGAGCGCAAGTTGTATACTGACCATCAGATTCTGTTCCTCATCATTGTAGTGCTGCTACTGAAATTCTTGTATGCCTTATGCTTGTACAGTTTAATCTGATTTAACACTTTACTTCAATTTTGGTGATTCTGTACTTATATAGTATGTTTTTGAGACTCATTTACATAAGGTTGGCCTTAAAGTTGTAATAAATCATTGAACTTTAATCTCCGACTCTGAGATTTAATATGTTACCACATAGGTTACACTGTTAATACATTTGAAATGTTGATCTTAACTCCCCTTTACCCCTAGAAACTCCTAAAAAGGTCCATCAAGTGAAGAGAAAAAGAAAAGTGAAGTGGAAGGTTTCTCAGATGATAGCAGAGTAATAATGATTAGGATTCCGAACTAAGGGGAGCTGGAACCCTTTATTCTAGATTAGTAAGTTTCAGAATCCAGTCCCTAGTGTCCATTTCCAGACTTCGGATGATCTGTAGAGTTTTGGGGATTCAGGAGAGAGTTGTATAAGCAGCGATAGATATGTTTTGCAGAAATGTTTAGAATGTTGTGTGAGCATGCTGTTAGTAAAAAGAGTTGACGTTGTTATTGGATCCGACGTGACCTAAGATCCCATGATAGTGTTAAAAGGTGTAGAAGACACCATATGGTAGTTGTTTGCTAAGTTTAGTGGTGCTTGTTGTGAGACATCATTGGCAGCACAATTGAGATGGGAATTATATTTGGTGAATGTGAGTAAATTGGTATAGCGGATTTCAAAGTATTTGATACTCTTGTGTAAATGGATACAGTACATTTTTTAGAGAAGCAGACAAAGATTAGTATATTGTATTCTGTTATAGGTGTGTGATGTTTAGGAGAGTGTGCACATGCAGATTGCAAAGGAGGGTGAGCCACTACAAGGAGCGTGATTGATGTCATGATGTGCTGCGCTGGTATTGGTTGTTTGCTGTTGTGCTGCACCTGGTAGGGAACACATTTTCTGTTTGTGATTATTGATAAGGCAATTCATGGTTTGTATAGAGGGAATGTGCATATGCTTAGTAGAGTGGGGGAAGAGGCACCTCCTGCAGATACCCGAGGTCATTATATGGCAATGAATGTAGGGCTTCAGACCTGTATTTGGCTTAGGCAAAGGCACAAAGTCACTGAGAATGAAGGAGCATTGAGGGTCCCACAATTTGGCACATTTAATTTGAGAATTATTAAAATGTTGAGGAGAGTGTTGTGTGAGAGTAAACCTCCTATGCCTGCACAATATGAGGTGCTTAATGCTTGGAAATGTGTTGCTCATGCTAGGTAGAAAAATAAATATCAGGGTAGAGACCCCGAAGAGCAGTGTCTACTTATGCGGATTGTAGGTGGGATGCTGAACAGAAAAGATGAAGAACTGATATGATAGAGGGAGATGGCGTGTACTCAACGTTGACAAGCAACAGAGTGGAGGAAGAGAAGAAAAAGAAAAAAGAGACAGGAAACAAAAGGACAGAATGTGAAAGGAACCAGATGATAAGAGTGAGGTTAGTGATATTGATTCCAGAGACAGTCTTCTAGATGTGCTATTGTCAAAACATCCACTTCCATACAATGAGACTTGGGTGGAGGGTAGAAATGGCACAGGTAGTGGTGGAAAGATTGGATTAGCTTCTGCTCTGGTGAATGTAACTCCTTGTCCCATGGGGGGTTACTCCAGAAAGTTACATTGGGAACCAGGGGTGAGAGTTCAGGAATTAGTGACCTAGCTGATTCTGTCACCCCAACTACTGTTGATGCTTTTGCTGTCCCAGTTACTATTGGTCCTGTGATCCATATGTACAAGCCTGAAGGTCCAGGAAAAACAGCTTATAATTTGGCTGTCCCAGGTACACTAGAGTGCTGATTGACTTTAAATCTTTCGGGATGTGGTTCCATAGTTACATATGAGAGAATGTGAACTTCTGGAACACAAGTACAGTTGCGGTGCCCATGGAGATGGAAATATGAATAAAGTTCCTGTGGTGACATGGAGTCTTAGCACTAAAACAATAGATGAGTAGGTGAAGCTTTTTAATGCTGATAGTCCTTCAAGAGAATGTGTTAGTGCTGAGGTGAGTCAGAGAACAATTCAGTCACCAGAAAGACAGAACCTGGTGGATGTGGCAAAATTAAAACTAGAATTGGATAAGATGATTGGTGATTAGCTTGCAATGACTCGTTTAAATACTTATCATTAAAATGAACTTGTGTTCATGTGTGAAGGCGTTACTAGATGTGCAGGACAAGTTTACAACAAATTATCAGAGTTAGCTCAAAGATACTGGCTCGACTTGAATAAGACGAATGCTTTGCACAGAAGTTATCGTGTATGTCTAATGAGTAGGATATAACTTGTATGATAACCTCAGGGATGAAATTACAAATTAAAGAATTGACTCAAAACATTTGGAAAATGATTGAGTTGGATAAATGGGAAGCTCGATGGGCAAGGAAAAAAGACTGAGGAACCACCTCCTACAGAGGGAGAGGTGGATGCTACAATTTTCCAGCTGAGGGAAGTGAGTGGTGGTGGTTATGTGCATGTTCCTTGAAGTTTAAGTGATCTTCCATCATTCACTTTACAAAGGTGAGAGAAAAGAATGTGGAGTGGTACAAGCAAGTTGAGAGGTTTGTGAAGATTTCACAGTTGTTGTGGGTCAATTTGAATACTCTGTTTGACATTGTGGTTTGGAGTGACTTGTGGGTAGAATGTAAAATATCTGTTTAATGGCCTCGGTCACAGCTGTGGCGAATTGTGTCATCTATTGTATGCCAACAGACATAGAGATGCAAACCCATGATGAAGATGTCACCTTCAAATTGGCGAATGATGGGAAAAAAGTGGTGTTACACCTCCTTGTAAATATGGAGCAGAGGTTAGCACCACTGGACCATCAGTGACGCTCAAGTGGTGCTAGGGCCACTTAAATATGCCCCTTAGAGTCCAAATCTGAAACTGCTAAAGATCTTAAGAAACACCATGGGTGGAATAGCGAGGAAATTAAACACAAAGTGAAGGGAAACCTATGAGCAGTAGCTCTAGATTGGCAGCATAAGGGAAAGCTGTGCATTCATATTGATTAAAGTTAATTAGACCTCTTTCTTATAGGGAAGAGTGAATGTGAACCTACATTTGACATCAGAAAAAAGAATGAACTATTTTTAGATGGTAAATATCCTGTGAATCCTGGGGTTTATTGTATTTGTGGACAGTATGCCTTTTTTAAATCACCCAAGGGATGGCATGGTACAGGCTATTTTGGCATCGTTTTTCCAAAGATTTACTATATGAAACATTTCAATGACTGTGTGGGATGCAAAATCTAGAACTAAAAGAGGTGTTAGTGCTGGAAAAGCAGTTGGAGATATGTTTCGTGAATTAATCCCACCTGTGGGAGTGATCTTGAATGATTTGAAAAAATTGGATAAATTGGCAACTAGTACACCAAATTCTGTATTGCTTGTGAACACAGAGATGGTAGCAATAAGATTCAAGCTTTTGCAGAAAAGGCTTGCATGAGGCCTTCTACTCGCAAAGGAGGGTGGAGTCTGCCAGATGCTAAAAGTTCAGCAATGCTGTACTTACATCCCACACAAAAGTAAGGACTTGGAGAAATATATTTGAAACATTTCTTTGTTGACTAAGGATTTAAAGGAGCTAGAAGCAATATGTGCCCTGAAGGCTATTAAAAATGGGTTTGCTGCTGTAAACAGATGGTTAGAAAACCTAGGAAGTGGAGTTGTAGGTTTTGTTTTGAAGCCGTTGTTGATTATTGTCACATGTGCAATGTTTATGATTGTGGGGTTCAAAATCTATCAGAGAATGAAGGGTGAAAAGGCATAGAAGAGAAAGTGAGCGGGTGTTAAGCTGGAGGAGAATTAGTATGTATATTGTGAAGCGTCTGGAGGAATCTAGACCAGTGGTTCCCAACCTTTTGATTTCTGTGGACCTCCACTTCATCATTACTGGGCTCCAGGGACCCCCACTGAATCATTATTGGAATCTGGGGGCCCCCTACTGAGTTATTACTGAAAACTGGGAACCTAATCTGTTAATATTATTTAGTTTTCTAAACAGTCGCAGACCCCCTGAGGGGGCTCGCGGACCCTTAGGTGTCCCCAGACCACAGGTTGGGAACCACAGTTCTAGACGGAGACTGATGAAAATGACAAGGCTTTTTGCTGGTCTCATCTGAGGGATTTAGCATGATGATGATGATGACTTAATTTGACATCAGAGGGGGGATGAGAGTGCATAACTTGTCTGTTCCATTATGCGCTGCAAGAGTATAATTTAATGTGTAATCAACAAACATATTTCATGTGCTTTAATATTGTTAATATCAAGTGATGAATCAAAATCTTAATATTCAAGGTGCATTCATGAGCAGAAAAGGCCACCATTTTGTGTGTATACTTTAATAATGGCTTTAATTAGTTGAAATATAACACAAGTATGCATTTATGTTCATGTATTTGGATTGTGCTATTATAACTGAGAGATGTTTAATCACAGGTATTCACAATTATGTTATATCTCTGAAGACAAATCAGTGTTTTTAATATGTATCTTGAATGTGCATTGTATCATTTCCTAAATTAGCTCAAGAGAAGGCATGAAATGTTGTTTTTCTATGCTTAACCTTCAGCGTGGAGTTTTTGTCGTGTTATTCTTTATTTGGAGGTGCATCTGCACAAGTATAGTGTTAATGAAAGGCATGTTTTGTGTTTGAGATAGTGGGGTATGGGAAGATATGTTAACAAGGACAAGGAGTGCTATCGAACTGGCAAAAGAAGGACTCCCCTGTGTGCACCAGGATCCGGGAGTCAATCGAGGTTGTCTTGATGCTTATTTCGTGGGATGAAATACTGATGGGAGTTGCAAATTCCAACTGAGCATGGAAGATAGAAAACTACTGGTGTTGATGACGTGGATTCGCAAAGATTTTTCAGGTTCTAAATTGGTATCTAGTTAGTTAGACAGCAGACCCTTTTTCCCCTTTGACTAGAGTGGACCCCCTCGAGCTTTAGAGGGGTACAGATCTCTCTATTCTTAAATTGATTGAGTGACTTTATGCTACCACATTTCTCTTTCAAAACGTCTACTGAGGTTTCTGTTATGCTGACACTTTCTGATTAGTTTAATTTTCCTGTATATGTCCTGAAAGATAATTTGTTTTTCCCCCTGTATCTTAGTTAGGATACTGAGATTCAATTTGTTTTCAAAAGATTAGACAGGAAGACTGCGACTTGCTTACTGACCATCAGATTCTGATCCTAATCTTTTGTATTGCTGCTACTGAGATTCTTGTATGCCTGATGCTAGCACAATTTAATCCATTTCTATGCTTTACTACACCTTTGGTTATTCTTTACCTATATATTATGGTTTTTGAGTCTCATCTACCAAAGTTTGCCCTTAAATTTGTAATAAATCTTTGAACTTTCATTTCTAACTCTGAGATTTAGGGGGTCATTCCAACCCTGGCGGTCGGTGATAAAGCGGCGGCCAACCCGCCAACAGGCAGGCGGTCCAAAAAATGCAATTCTGACCCTGGCGGGAACCGCCAACACAGACTGCCACTTTAACACTCCGACCGCCACGGCGGGACCGACAAACAGCGCGGCGGTCACCGCCAACAGGCAGGCGGCAGATAATGTACCGCCCACCCTATCACAACTCACCAATCCGCCACCTTTTCCGGGGCGGGAGCCCCGCCGATAAAAACACGGCGGAAACAGACTACGAACGGGAAAACGCTTACCTCCACACACTCCACGAGGAATCTGGACAGCATGGAACCCGAATTAAACATATTACCAGCTCTTGTCTACCTGCTCATCTACCACGAGTACGAACGCCGGCGCAGACGACAACGGTGAGTACTGCACCTACGACACAGGGGAGGGGGGAGGAGGAAAGGTTAGGTGCACACACATACGCGATACACCCACCCCCCCAACCCACCCCCCCAATACCTACACACCAATGCAGAGCAACAAGTCAGAGTGACACCCCCCAAACCCCCCGGAAGAATGCAAAGACATAATTAAAATGAAGTTACAAATTTATGTATAAAATAGGTTCATTGAAGTCATGGTAAATATGCCATATGAAATATACAAAAGAAATAATGAACATAGTGCAACGTATAAACATAGTCAATCAGTCCTGCACAGTCCGTTAAATATCCATAGTCCGTGGGCCAATGTGTACAAACACATGGGCAAAGCCCACACAGGAGACCGGATACCATTGGAGAGAACACTGCAGGGGCATCAGATGATAAAACAACAGGCACCTCAGGGGGAAGGGAAAGGGGGGCACCTCAGCCACATGAGTCCACGACGCCAGATCCACGAGGGGCCTCCATGCCCACTGTACCATCCTGGGGAGTGCAAAGCCACAGTCCATCAGATGGATAACCGACTCCACTGGTATTGGAGGAGGCATGGTGCCCAGAGTGCTTCGTGAACACCTGCTCAACACAGAACCGGCACTGTCAATGGACCAGCGGTGCTTGAGACGGCAGTGCCCAGCGGAGCGGTGCTTGAGACGAAGGGCACAGCGGAGCGGTGCTTGAGATGAAGGGCCCAGCGGAGCAGTGCTTGAGACGGCGGTGCCCAGCGGAGCGGTGCTTGAGATGAAGGGCCCAGCGGAGCGGTGCTTGAGATGAAGGGCCCAGCGGAGCGGTGCTTGAGATGAAGGGCCCAGCGGAGCGGTGCTTGTGATGAAGGGCCCAGCGGAGCGGTGCTTGACAGGAAGGGCCCAGCGGAGCGGTGCTTGACAGGAAGGGCCCAGCGGAGCTGTGCTTGAGATGAAGGGCCCAGCAGAGCGGTGCTTGAGATGAAGGGCCCAGCGGAGCGGTGCTTGAGATGAAGGGCCCAGCGGAGCGGTGCTTGAGATGAAGGGCCCAGCGGAGCGGTGCTTGACAGGAAGGGCCCAGCGGAGCGGTGCTTGAGATGAAGGGCCCAGCGGAGCGGTGCTTGAGATGAAGGGCCCAGCGGAGCGGTGCTTGAGATGAAGGGCCCAGCGGAGCGGTGCTTGACAGGAAGGGCCCAGCGGAGCCGTGCTTGAGATGAAGGGCCCAGCGGAGCGGTGCTTGACAGGAAGGGCCCAGCGGAGCAGTGCTCTTCACGGCGGGGCCCTGTTCAGCGGTGCTCTTCACGGCGGGGCCCTGTTCAGCGGTACTCTTCACGGCGGGGCCCTGTTCAGCGGTGCTCTTCACGGCGGGGCCCTGTTCAGCGGTGCTCTTCACAGCGGGGCCCTGTTCAGTGGTGCTCTTCATGGCGGGGCCCTGTTCAGCGGTGCCTGTCTTGGCGGGGCCCTGTGCAGCAGTGCTCTTCACGGCGGGGCCCTGTTCAGCGGTGCTCTTCACGGCGGGGCCCTGTTCAGCGGTGCTCTTCACGGTGGGGCCCTGTTCAGCGGTGCTCTTCACGGCGGGGCCCTGTTCAGCGGTGCCTGTCTTGGCGGGGCCCTGTTCAGCGGTGCTCTTCACGGCGGGGCCCTGTTCAGCGGTGCTCTTCACGGCGGGGCCCTGTTCAGCGGTGCTCTTCACGGTGGGGCCCTGTTCAGCGGTGCCTGTCTTGGCGGGGCCCTGTTCAGCGGTGCTCTTCACGGCAGGGCCCTGTTCAGCGGTGCTCTTCACGGCGGGGCCCTGTTCAGCGGTGCCTGTCTTGGCGGGGCCCTGTTCAGCGGTGCTTGTCCTGTCTTTCAAGGGACCCAGACCTGGCCAAGACTCCCCGCTTAGTCGCCCTCCGACCTTGCGGTAGCGGGGCCCTCCTGTGATGGAGTCTTGGGCCTGTGGGTGTCGTCCGTCACACCCGGTATGGGGCTGGTGGGGCCCTCCTGGTGCGCTCGCCTGCTGCATGTCTTCTCCGCCCTGCTGCCCTTGCCCTCCTTCGCTGCAGCTCTCTGGCCCTTGCCTCCCTTAGATGATGTGGCAGGTGATGGGGCAAGGCCACTCTCCTTGGTGGCAGCCGTCTCATGCTTTTCGCGCCGGCCCTTAATTTTTCTTGTCCTCTTCCCAGGGGGTGGGCTGGCTGTCCCCTTGCTGCTGGCCGATGTTCCTTCCCTAGGAGCTGGTGGACTCCAATAGCCCTGCACTATGGTGATACTAGATGAAGGGCTGGTGGTGGCTGAGGTGCTCTTTGGACTCTTACCAGATGGAGGGGGTGGGTCAGGTGATGCAAAGAGGTTAGTTTTGGAGAGGAAAAGTTTTTTAGGAGCAATGGGAAGGGTAGGTGCAGTGGGTATGGGAGTGGAGGAAGAGGATGTGGTTGTAGGAGAGTCAAGTGTGCTGTCTTTGGGTGCAGGTGCTTGGGCTGGAGGCTGTCGTGAGGTGGATGGCTGTTGGGTGGGTGGGTGGCTGCGTTTGTGTGGTTTGGAAGAGGGGGTGACAGACACAGTGGGAGAGGACACAGGGGACGTGTAAATGGCAGTGGGGGTGGTGACTGAACGTGTGCTGACTGTAATGGAGGGTGTGCTGGTGATGGAAGTACTGGCTGATGGTGGTGTGCATGCAGGTGTGAGTGGAGACGTCACAGGGAGGGAGGAGGGAGACGAGGAGGAGGGGGACACAGAGGTGGTAGTGACTGTTGGCATGTCTGCATCTGGATGTTGTTTGTGTGAATGCTTGTGGAATCTGTGGTGCTTATGTCTGGATGAGCTGCCCTTGGGTGTTGAGGTGTGTGCAGGCTGGTCTGATGGTGTGGATGGGATAGGCAGAGGAACAGGAGACTGGGACTGGGTGGAGGGAGTTAGAAGAGGGAGGCTGGAGACAGGGACAATGGCTGCCGTCAGTGCTGAGGCCAGAGCGTTGAACGATCGCTGATGGGCAGCCTGACCCGAATGAATGCCCTCCAGGTATGCATTGCTCCGATGCACCTCCCTTTCTACACCCTGGATGGCATTCAAAGGGTAGACTGCCCAACAATGATGGTCTGGAGGAGGTCAATGACCTCCTCACTGAGGGCAGCAGGGGTAACTGGGGCAGGGCCTGAGGTGCCTGGGGCGAAGGAGATGCCCACCTTCCTGGGTGAGCGGGCACGGAGCGAAGGCGAAGGGGCTGCTGGGAGGGCAGGGCTGGTGCGCTGGGTGGCGGCTGTACCTGTTGTGGCGGTGGGCACGGATGTTGCCGCCACCGCAAGGGAGCTCCCTTCCGAGGACGTGTCGGTGTCGCTGACGTCTCCACTGGTCCCCCTTGTGGAGCTCCCCTCGCCTTCCGTCTCACTGGTGAACTCTGAGTTGGTTGCATGGCCCTCCGGGGCCATGTGAGATGCAGCTCCCTCGTGCGCCGATGCCACTTCTCCTCCGCCTGATGATGCTAATGCACACATGCACAGGAAGAAAAAGAAAATGGGTGGGGGGGAGAAATGAAGACAGGTTGAGTGCATGCATTGGCAACACCGTTGGCAGAGAGGACAACAACAGAAGCCCCCTGCACTACGCTGCGCAATCGGGGTACACTACTCAGTTCTTGTGACTAGGCCTACAGGTCTATGGACGACAAATGCACACATGGGTGATGCAGGACCATGGATAGCTGTACTTGGCACCCTACAGAGGTGGGGGGTGGGGGCACAGGGCCATGCCTAACGGAGGGGACTAGCCTACAGAAAGCCCCCTGGCCTTGAGTTACCCCAGCCCTCCTCCCCAACCCAGACACCTCAACTGCGCGCAAAGATAGCAGAATGTGCTGATACTCACCCCCTTGTGTCTGCTGTGATGTCCTCACGCGCCCATCCAAATCGGGGTAGGCCACCGCCAGGATCCGGGACATCAGGGGGGTCAATTGGCGGCTGGCACCCCTCCTACGTTGGGAGGCCATCCCCAGCAGAGACTCGGTGGTCTTTCTGGTCCCGCGGCGGATGTCCTCCCACCTCTTTCGGCAGTGGGTGCCCCGTCTGTTGTGGACCCCCAGGGCCCGGACGTCCTTGGCAATGGCACGCCAAATGTCGATCTTCTGATGGGCGCTGACCTATGTGACATGTACAGGGTGGTAAAGGAAATCGCATCAATTTTCTGCCTGGTCAATGTGAGTGGCCCCCCCCTCCGCAACCTTGCCATGTGGCACATGCTCTCATCTTTCGTGCGTTGCACTCCTCATTCGTTCCCCTCCCCACCATCTTACATACACCCCACTTGACACAGGCATAGCCCATTCAATGTGCACCCTGTGTACTAACCTGTTGGTCTGGAGGACCGTAGAGTAGCACATACTGGGGGAGGACCCCATCAACAAGTTTCTCCAATTCTTTGGCAGTGAAGGCAGGGGCCCTTTCCCCAGTCGCAGCAGCCATTGTATCTCCCAGACCGAGGTCACAGCAGCACTTGCAGTATAGGTCCTCTCCTGTGGATGATCAGGTCTCGAGTGATTAATCAGATAGAAAATGGCGGTCACGCCCGCGGCGGTGCGTACCGCGCCCGCCGGCGCACATCGTCATTGGCTCCTGAGACCCATAGGGTTCAATGTTAACCAATGCTGCTTTGCGCCGCGGTCTTCGACCGCCTACCGCCACAGTGTGCCACGCCAGCGCAGTGACCTCACATCCCACTGTCACACTTCACAGGTCAGGCAGCCGCCATTTCAAGGGCCCACATGGCATGATTTCTACTGCGTCACACAGGCCTAGGCCTTGCATAGCCACTGATACAAGCCGTTCCATGCATAGCGATTCGTGTACTGTGCAAGCTGTGTGAACTAACCTGTGGGTTGCTTGACTCTGTGCTCCATGTTGTCCTTCCTAGGCACCGTCCGCTGGGACTTGTGAGGAGAAGGATGAATCCTCCTGTGTACCGACCGCTGGTGGACCTGTCGACAATGGAAGAACGACATATCATACTTACATACCGGCTTGACAGAGCAACTATACATGAACTATGTGCCCAGCTGGAGCCAGACCTGATGTCCCCCATCCGCCAACCCACGGGGATTCCCCCTCTGGTGCAGGTTCTGTCAGTACTCCATTTTTTGGCAAGTGGGTCTTGTAGGAAAGTACCATCTTGCCTGGCATGTTACCCCCATTTTTCACTGTATATATGTTGTTTTAGTTGTATGTGTCACTGGGACCCTGTCACCCAGGGCCCCAGTGCTCATAAGTGTGCCTGAATGTGTTACCTGTGTAGTGACTAACTGTCTCACTGAGGCTCTGCTAATAAGAACCTCAGTGGTTATGCTCTCTCATTTCTTTCCAAATTGTCACTAACAGGCTAGTGACCAATTTCACCAATTTACATTGGCTTACTGGAACACCCTTATAATTCCCTAGTATATGGTACTGAGGTACCCAGGGTATTGGGGTTCCAGGAGATCCCTATGGGCTGCAGCATTTCTTTTGCCACCCATAGGGAGCTCTGACAATCCTTACACAGGCCTGCCACTGCAGCCTGAGTGAAATAACGTCCACGTTATTTCACAGCCATTTTACACTGCACTTAAGTAACTTATAAGTCACCTATATGTCTAACCTTTACCTGGTAAAGGTTAGGTGCAAAGTTACTTAGTGTGAGGGCACCCTGGCTCTAGCCAAGGTGCCCCCACATTGTTCAGGGCCAATTCCCCGGACTTTGTGAGTGCGGGGACACCATTACACGCGTGCACTACATATAGGTCACTACCTATATGTAGCTTCACAATGGTAACTCCGAATATGGCCATGTAACATGTCTATGATCATGGAATTGCCCCCTCTATGCCATCCTGGCATAGTTGGCACAATCCCATGATCCCAGTGATCTGTAGCACAGACCCTGGTACTGCCAAACTGCCTTTCCTGGGGATTCACTGCAGCTGCTGCTGCTGCCAACCCCTCAGACAGGCATCTGCCCTCCTGGGGTCCAGCCAGGCCTGGCCCAGGATGGCAGAACAAAGAACTTCCTCTGAGAGAGGGTGTTACACCCTCTCCCTTTGGAAAATGGTGTGAAGGCAGGGGAGGAGTAGCCTCCCCCAGCCTCTGGAAATGCTTTCTTGGGCACAGATGTGCCCAATTCTGCATAAGCCAGTCTACATCGGTTCAGGGGACCCCTTAGCCCTGCTCTGGCGCGAAACTGGACAAAGGAAAGGGGAGTGACCACTCCCCTGACCTGCACCTCCCCTGGGAGGTGTCCAGAGCTCCTCCAGTGTGCTCCAGACCTCTGCCATCTTGGAAACAGAGGTGCTGCTGGCACACTGGACTGCTCTGAGTGGCCAGTGCCACCAGGTGACGTCAGAGACTCCTTCTGATAGGCTCCTTCAGGTGTTGCTAGCCTATCCTCTCTCCTAAGTAGCCAAACCCTCTTTTCTGGCTATTTAGGGTCTCTGTCTCTGGGGAAACTTTAGATAACGAATGCAAGAGCTCATCCGAGTTCCTCTGCATCTCTCTCTTCTCCGAAGAAATCTCCCGTGGGTCGACGGAATCTTCCCCCTGCAACCGCAGGCACCAAAAAGCTGCATTACTGGTCCCTTGGGTCTCCTCTCAGCACGACGAGCGAGGTCCCTCGAATCCAGCAACTCTGTCCAAGTGACTCCCACAGTCCAGTGACTCTTCAGTCCAAGTTTGGTGGAGGTAAGTCCTTGCCTCACCTCGCTAGACTGCATTGCTGGGAACCGTGACTTTTGCAGCTACTCCGGCCCCTGTGCACTTCCAGCGGAAATCCTTTGTGCACAGCCAAGCCTGGGTCCACGGCACTCTAACCTGCATTGCACGACTTTCTAAGTTGGTCTCCGGCGACGTGGGACTCCTTTGTGTAACTTCGGGTGAGCACTGTTTCATGCATCCTCGTAGTGCCTGTTTCTGGCACTTTTCCGGGTGCTACCTGCTGCTAAGAGGGCTCCGTGTCTTGTTCGACGTCCCCTCTACCTCCTGGTCCAATTTGCGACCTCCTGGTCCCTCCTGGGCGACAGCAGCATCCAAAAACGCTAACCGCTTGATTTGCAGCTAGAAAGGCTTGTTGGCATTCTTTTGGCGGGAAAACACTTTTGAACGACTCTCCACGGCGAGTTGGATCCGTCCACCAAAGGGGAAGTCTCTAGCCCTTTTCGTTCCTGCAGAAACCTCCGCTTCTTCTGTTCAGTAGAAGCTTCTTTGCACCCACAGCTGGCATTTCCTGGGCATCTGCCCATCTCCGACTTGCTTGTGACTTTTGGACTTGGTTCCCTTGTTCCACAGGTACCCTAGATTGGAAATCCATTGTTGTTGCATTGTTGGTTTTTGTCTTTCCTGCATTATTCCTCTAACATGACTTCTTTGTCCTTAGGGGAACTTTAGTGCACTTTGCACTCACTTTTCAGGGTCTTGGGGAGGGTTATTTTTCTAACTCTCACTATTTTCTAATAGTCCCAGCGACCCTCTACAAGGTCACATAGGTTTGGGGTCCATTCGTGGTTCGCATTCCACTTTTGGAGTATATGGTTTGTGTTGCCCCTATCCCTATGTGTCCCCATTGCATCCTATTGTAACTATACATTGTTTGCACTGTTTTCTAAGACTATACTGCATATTTTTGGTATTGTGTATATATATCTTGTGTATATTTCCTATCCTCTCACTGAGGGTACACTCTGAGATACTTTGGCATATTGTCATAAAAATAAAGTACCTTTGTTTTTAGTATAACTGTGTATTGTGTTTTCTTATGATAGTGTGCATATGACACTAAGTGGTACTGTAGGAGCTTCACTCGTCTCCTAGTTCAGCCTAAGCTGCTCTGCTAAGCTACCATTATCTATCAGCCTATGCTGCTAGACACCCTATACACTAATAAGAGATAACTGGGCCTGGTGCAAGGTGCAAGTACCCCTTGGTACTCACTACAAGCCAGTCCAGCCTCCTACATTGGTTGTGCAGCGGTGGGATAAGTGCTTTGAGACTACTTACCACTCTTGTCATTGTACTTTTCATAAGAGAAAAATATACAAAACAAGTTCAGTGTATATACACATAACCAAAAAGTTTTGCATTTCCTCTTTTAACTCTTTTCTAAGTGCTGAAAAGTAATTCTAAACTTTCTAAAAAGTTCTAAAAAGTTTTAAAAGTTTTTTTTCTGTCTTTCTAAAAAGTTCTGAAAACTTTTTTCTCTTTTTCTATCACTTAACTCTCTCTAAAAATGTCTGGCACAGGCCAAAATGTTGATCTGTCCAAACTTGCATATGATCACCTTAGCTGGAAAGGAGCAAGGAGTCTCTGCATAGAGAGAGGTTTGAGTATAGGGAAGAATCCTTCCTTGGAATTGTTACTTAACATGCTTAGAGAACAGGATAAGGCTAGAAGTGCCCCATCTGTTGAAAAAGTAGCTAATGGTTCCCAATCTGATCCAGGGACTCCCCCAGGAAAAGATTCAGGAAAGAAACTTCCAAGCCTGCCCATTACTAGACAGTCTAGCATAGTTGGTACTGATGTTGAGTCACACCATACAGATAGTGTTGTCTCACATCATAGCAAGAGCATTCATTCTCATCACAGTAGAAATGATGTTTCTGTTAGCCAAGCTGTTAGGGTGCCCTCTGTAAGGGACAGGTCTCCTTCTGTCCATTCTCACCATACTTCTGTTTCAAGGCATGTCCCTCCCACCCACCCTGATGACAGATTGTTAGAAAGGGAGCCCAATAGATTGAGAGTGGAACAAACCAGACTGAAGCTCAAGAAGCAACAGCTGGATTTGGATAGACAGACTTTAGAAGTAGAGAAGGAGAGACAGAAACTGGGTTTAGAAACCCATGGTGGCAGCAGCAGTATTCCCCATAGTCATCCTGCAAAAGAGCATGATTCCAGGAATCTGCATAAGATAGTTCCCCCTTATAAGGAGGGGGATGACATTAACAAGTGGTTTGCTGCCCTTGAGAGGGCCTGTGTTGTACAGGATGTCCCTCAAAGGCAGTGGGCTGTTATCCTATGGCTATCATTTAGTGGAAAAGGTAGGGATAGGCTCCTTACTGTGAAAGAAAGGGATGCCAATAATTTTACAGTTCTTAAGAATGCACTCCTGGATGGTTATGGCTTAACTGCTGAACAGTACAGGATAAAGTTCAGAGAGACCAAAAAGGAGTCTTCACAGGACTGGGTTGATTTCATTGACCATTCAGTGAAGGCCTTGGAGGGGTGGTTACATGGCAGTAAAGTTACTGATTATGACAGCCTGTATAACTTGATCCTGAGAGAGCATATTCTTAATAATTGTGTGTCTGATTTGTTGCACCAGTACTTGGTGGACTCTGATCTGACCTCTCCCCAAGAATTGGGAAAGAAGGCAGACAAATGGGTCAGAACAAGGGTGAACAGAAAAGTTCATACAGGGGTGACAAAGATGGCAACAAAAAGAAGGATGGTAAGTCTTCTGACAAGGGTGGGGACAAATCTAAAAATGAGTCTTCATCAGGCCCACAAAAACACTCTGGTGGGGGTGGTGGGCCCAAATCCTCTTTTAATCAAAACAAAGAAAAGAAACCATGGTGCTATTTATGTAAAGTAAAAGGCCATTGGACAACAGATCCCAGTTGTCCAAAGAAAAGCACCAAGCCTCCTACCACTACAACCCCTACTGCTACACCTAGTGTCCCTACTAATAGCAGTGGTGGTGGGAGCAAACCTACTAATAGCCAATCCAAGGGAGTAGCTGGGCTCACTATTGGTAACTTAGTTGGGGTTGGTCTGGTTAGGGAGACCACAGAGGCTATATTAGTCTCTGAGGGGGCTATTGATTTAGCCACCTTAGTTGCTTGTCCCCTTAATATGGATAAGTACAAGCAGCTACCCCTAATAAATGGTGTTGAGGTTCAGGCCTACAGGGACACTGGTGCCAGTGTGACTATGGTCATAGAGAAACTGGTCCACCCTGAACAACACCTACTTGGTCACCAGTACCAAGTAACCGATGCTCACAACAACACACTTAGCCACCCCATGGCTGTTGTAAATCTCAACTGGGGGGGGTTACTGGTCCAAAGAAAGTTGTGGTAGCCATAGATTTACCTGTAGACTGTCTACTAGGAAATGATTTGGAGACATCAGCTTGGTCAGATGTGGAGTTGGAGGCCCATGCAGCAATGCTGGGCATCCCAGGGCATATTTTTGCTTTAACCAGGGCTCAGGCCAAAAAGCAAAAAGGACAGGGAAGCTTGGATCCTGGAACAATGGACCAAGTGCTCCCTAAAGCTAGGGCTAGTAGAAGCAAACCACTTCCTACTATCCCTCCCTCTACAGTGGATTCTACTTCTGAGGAAGAAGAATTTCCACCCTGTGCAGAACCTACACCAGAGGAGCTGGAAGCAGACACTGCTGAGCTTTTGGGTGAAGGGGGGCCTGCCAGGGAGGAGCTGAGTGTGGCACAGCAGACCTGTCCCACACTAGAGGGTCTAAGACAGCAAGCTGTCAAACAGGCTAATGGGGATGTCAGTGACTCTCACAGAGTTTACTGGGAGGACAACCTCTTGTACACTGAAGCAAGGGATCCTAAACCTGGAACTGCCAGGAGGTTAGTGTTTCCTCAGGAGTACAGAAAGTTCCTCCTAACTCTAGCCCACGACATTCCCCTAGCTGGTCACCTAGGACAAATGAAAACTTGGGACAGACTTGTCCCCTTGTTTCATTGGCCTAGGATGTCTGAGGACACAAAGGAATTTTGTAAGTCCTGTGAAACCTGTCAAGCCAGTGGCAAGACAGGTGGCACCCCAAAGGCACCCCTTATTCCACTGCCTGTGGTTGGGGTTCCCTTTGAAAGGGTAGGGGTTGACATAGTTGGCCCCCTTGACCCTCCTACTGCTTCAGGCAATAGGTTTATCTTGGTGGTAGTGGACCATGCCACAAGATATCCTGAAGCAATTCCTTTAAGGACCACTACAGCACCTGCAGTGGCAAAGGCCCTCCTAGGAATATTTTCTAGGGTGGGCTTCCCAAAGGAAGTAGTATCAGACAGGGGAAGCAATTTCATGTCTGCATACTTAAAGGCCATGTGGAAGGAGTGTGGTGTAACTTACAAGTTCACTACACCCTATCATCCACAAACAAAAGGACTGGTGGAGAGATTTAACAAAACTCTCAAAGGCATGATTATGGGTCTCCCTGAAAAACTCCGCAGGAGATGGGATATCCTTCTACCATGCCTCCTTTTTGCCTACAGGGAGGTACCCCAGAAAGGAGTGGGCTTCAGCCCCTTTGAACTCCTCTTTGGTCACCCTGTTAGGGGTCCACTAACACTTGTCAAGGAGGGTTGGGAACAACCTTTAAAAGCTCCAAAGCAAGATATTGTGGATTATGTACTTGGCCTCAGATCAAGGATGGCTGAGTATATGGAAAAGGCCAGTAAAAACCTTCAGGCCAGCCAAGAGCTCCAGAAGCAATGGCATGATCAGAAGGCTGTTTTGGTTCAGTACAAACCAGGGCAGAAAGTGTGGGTCTTGGAGCCTGTGGCCCCAAGAGCACTCCAAGATAAATGGAGTGGTCCCCACACAATTGTTGAGAAAAAGGGTGAAGTCACCTATTTAGTTGACTTAGGCACTGCAAGGAGTCCCCTTAGGGTACTCCATGTAAACCGCCTGAAACCCTACTATGACAGGGCTGATCTCACCCTGCTCATGGCAACTGATGAGGGACAGGAAGAAGACAGTGATCCTCTACCTGATCTCTTCTCTTCCACAGAACAAGATGCTCTTGTGGAAGGGGTAGTTTTGGCTGATTGTCTTACTGCTGAGCAGAAAGACCATTGCATAAATCTCCTGGGTCAGTTTTCTGAACTCTTCTCTACTGTGCCAGGTACCACTTCTTGGTGTGAGCACACCATAGATACTGGAGACAGTTTACCTGTCAAAAGTAAGATCTATAGGCAGCCTGACCATGTCAGGGACTGCATAAAGCAAGAAGTGCAGAAAATGCTAGAACTGGGAGTGGTTGAGCACTCTGAAAGTCCATGGGCTTCTCCTGTGGTACTTGTACCAAAACCCCATTCCAAAGATGGAAAGAAGGAAATGCGGTTTTGTGTAGATTACAGCGGTCTCAAGCAGGTAACCAAAACTGATGCTCACCCTATACCCAGGGCAGATGAGCACATAGATACACTAGCATCTGCCAAGTATCTAAGCACTTTTGATTTGACTGCAGGGTATTGGCAGATCAAATTATCAGAAGATGCTAAACCTAAAACTGCATTTTCAACCATTGGAGGACATTACCAGTTCACTGTAATGCCTTTTGGATTGAAAAATGCACCTGCCACTTTTCAGAGGTTGGTGAACACAGTCCTGCAAGGGCTGGAAGCTTTCAGTGCAGCATATTTGGACGATATAGCTGTCTTTAGCTCCAGCTGGGATGATCACCTGGTCCACCTATGGAAAGTTTTAGATGCCCTGCAAAAGGCAGGCCTCACTATCAAGGCTTCAAAGTGCCAGATATGGCAGGGTAAGGTGGTTTATCTGGGACACCTTGTTGGTGGGGAACAGATTGCACCACTTCAGGGGAAAATCCAAACAATTATTGATTGGGTTCCCCCTACCACTCAGACTCAGGTGAGAGCCTTCCTAGGCCTCACTGGGTATTACAGGAGGTTCATTAAGAACTATGGCTCCATTGCAGCCCCTCTTAATGACCTCACATCCAAGAAAATGCCTAAAAAGGTATTATGGACAGCAAACTGTCAGAAAGCTTTTGAGGAGCTGAAGCAGGCCATGTGCTCTGCACCTGTCCTGAAAAGCCCTTGTTACTCTAAAAAATTCTATGTCCAAACTGATGCATCTGAATTAGGAGTAGGGGCAGTCCTATCACAACTTAATTCTGAGGGCCAGGATCAACCTGTTGCTTTTATTAGTAGGAGGTTGACCCCTAGAGAAAAGCGTTGGTCTGCCATAGAGAGGGAGGCCTTTGCTGTGGTCTGGGCTCTGAAGAAGTTGAGGCCATACCTGTTTGCACTCACTTCATTGTTCAGACAGACCACAAACCTCTACTTTGGCTAAAACAAATGAAAGGTGAAAATCCTAAATTGTTGAGGTGGTCCATATCCCGACAGGGAATGGACTATACAGTGGAACATAGACCTGGGAGTAGCCACTCCAATGCAGATGGACTCTCCAGATATTTCCACTTAGACAATGAAGACTCATCAGGTCATGGCTAGTCTTATTGTCCTTCGTTTGGGGGGGGGGTTGTGTAGGAAAGTACCATCTTGCCTGGCATGTTACCCCCATTTTTCACTGTATATATGTTGTTTTAGTTGTATGTGTCACTGGGACCCTGTCACCCAGGGCCCCAGTGCTCATAAGTGTGCCTGAATGTGTTACCTGTGTAGTGACTAACTGTCTCACTGAGGCACTGCTAATCAGAACCTCAGTGGTTATGCTCTCTCATTTCTTTCCAAATTGTCACTAACAGGCTAGTGACCAATTTCACCAATTTACATTGGCTTACTGGAACACCCTTATAATTCCCTAGTATATGGTACTGAGGTACCCAGGGTATTGGGGTTCCAGGAGATCCCTATGGGCTGCAGCATTTCTTTTGCCACCCATAGGGAGCTCTGACAATCCTTATGCAGGCCTGCCACTGCAGCCTGAGTGAAATAACGTCCACGTTATTTCACAGCCATTTTACACTGCACTTAAGTAACTTATAAGTCACCTATATGTCTAACCTTTACCTGGTAAAGGTTAGGTGCAACGTTACTTAGTGTGAGGGCACCCTGGCACTAGCCAAGGTGCCCCCACATTGTTCAGGGCCAATTCCCCGGACTTTGTGAGTGCGGGGACACCATTACACGCGTGCACTACATATAGGTCACTACCTATATGTAGCTTCACAATGGTAACTCCGAATATGGCCATGTAACATGTCTATGATCATGGAATTGCCCCCTCTATGCCATCCTGGCATAGTTGGCACAATCCCATGATCCCAGTGGTCTGTAGCACAGACCCTGGTACTGCCAAACTGCCTTTCCTGGGGATTCACTGCAGCTGCTGCTGCTGCCAACCCCTCAGACAGGCATCTGCCCTCCTGGGGTCCAGCCAGGCCTGGCCCAGGATGGCAGAACAAAGAACTTCCTTTGAGAGAGGGTGTTACACCCTCTCCCTTTGGAAAATGGTGTGAAGGCAGGGGAGGAGTAGCCTCCCCCAGCCTCTGGAAATGCTTTCTTGGGCACAGATGGGCCCAATTCTGCATAAGCCAGTCTACACCGGTTCAGGGGACCCCTTAGCCCTGCTCTGGCGCAAACTGGACAAAGGAAAGGGGAGTGACCACTCCCCTGACCTGCACCTCCCCTGGGAGGTGTCCAGAGCTCCTCCAGTGTGCTCCAGACCTCTGCCATCTTGGAAACAGAGGTGCTGCTGGCACACTGGACTGCTCTGAGTGGCCAGTGCCACCAGGTGACGTCAGAGACTCCTTCTGATAGGCTCCTTCAGGTGTTGCTAGCCTATCCTCTCTCCTAAGTAGCCAAACCCTCTTTTCTGGCTATTTAGGGTCTCTGTCTCTAGGGAAACTTTAGATAACGAATGCAAGAGCTCATCCGAGTTCCTCTGCATCTCTCTCTTCACCTTCTGCCAAGGAATCGACTGGTGACCACGCTGGAAGCCTGCAAAACTGCAACATAGTAGCTAAGACGACTACTGCAACTCTGTAACGCTGATCCTGCCGCCTTCTCGACTGTTTTCCTGGTGGTGCATGCTGTGGGGGTAGTCTGCCTCCTCTCTGCACTAGAAGCTCCGAAGAAATCTCCCGTGGGTCGACGGAATCTTCCCCCTGCAACCGCAGGCACCAAAAAGCTGCATTACCGGTCCCTTGGGTCTCCTCTCAGCACGATGAGCGAGGTCCCTCGAATCCAGCAACTCTGTCCAAGTGACTCCCACAGTCCAGTGACTCTTCAGTCCAAGTTTGGTGGAGGTAAGTCCTTGCCTCACCTCGCTAGACTGCATTGCTGGGAACCGTGACTTTTGCAGCTACTCCGGCCCCTGTGCACTTCCGGCGGAAATCCTTTGTGCACAGCCAAGCCTGGGTCCACGGCACTCTAACCTGCATTGCACGACTTTCTAAGTTGGTCTCCGGCGACGTGGGACTCCTTTGTGTAACTTCGGGTGAGCACCGTTTCACGCATCCTTGTAGTGCCTGTTTCTGGCACTTCTCCAGGTGCTACCTGCTGCTAAGAGGGCTCCTTGTCTTGCTCGACGTCCCCTCTACCTCCTGGTCCAATTTGCGATCTCCTGGTCCCTCCTGGGCCACAGCAGCATCCAAAAACGCTAACCGCATGATTTGCAGCTAGAAAGGCTTGTTGGCGTTCTTTTGGCAGGAAAACACTTCTGCACGACTCTCCACGGCAAGAGGGATCCGTCCACCAAAGGGGAAGTCTCTAGCCCTTTTCGTTCTTGCAGAAACCTCAGCTTCTTCTGTTCAGTAGAAGCTTCTTTGCACCCACAGCTGGCATTTCCTGGGCATCTGCCCATCTCCGACTTGCTTGTGACTTTTGGACTTGGTCCCCTTGTTCCACAGGTACCCTAGATTGGAAATCCATCGTTGTTGCATTGTTGGTTTGTGTCTTTCCTGCATTATTCCTCTAACACAACTTCTTTGTCCTTAGGGGAACTTTAGTGCACTTTGCACTCACTTTTCAGGGTCTTGGGAGGGTTATTTTTCTATCTCTCACTATTTTCTAATAGTCCCAGCGACCCTCTACAAGGTCGCATAGGTTTGGGGTCCATTCGTGGTTCGCATTCCACTTTTGGAGTATATGGTTTGTGTTGCCCCTATCCCTATGTGTCCCCATTGCATCCTATTGTAACTATACATTGTTTGCACTGTTTTCTAAGACTATACTGCATATTTTTGGTATTGTGTATATATATCTTGTGTATATTTCCTATCCTCTCACTGAGGGTACACTCTGAGATACTTTGGCATATTGTCATAAAAATAAAGTACCTTTATTTTTAGTATAACTGCGTATTGTGTTTTCTTATGATATTGTGCATATGACACTAAGTGGTACTGTAGGAGCTTCACTCGTCTCCTAGTTCAGCCTAAGCTGCTCTGCTAAGCTACCATTATCTATCAGCCTATGCTGCTAGACACCCTATACACTAATAAGGGATAACTGGGCCTGGTGCAAGGTGCAAGTACCCCTTGGTACTCACTACAAGCCAGTCCAGCCTTCTACAGGTCTTTTCAGACAACAGTGGCCATATCATCTGGGATGTCTCAGCCTATCTTTTCTAAGGTTTTGTCCAGAGTGTTGTCTGCCCTGATGAAATACATGCGGAGCTACATTATTTTCCCTGAGGTGGGCGAATTGGCTACAGTGAAGGGTGATTTCTATGCCCTTGGACATATCCCCAACATCATTGGTGCCATTGATGGGACCCATGTGGCTTTGGTTCCCCCCAAAGACAGTGAGCAGGTGTACAGAAACAGAAAAAGTTATCATTTGATGAATGTCCAGGTGGTCTGTTTGGCTGACCAGTACATCTCCCATGTAAATGCCAAGTTCCCTGGGTCAGTGCATGACGCGTATGTCATGCGAAATAGCAGCATCCCTTATGTGATGGAACAGCTACAGAGACACCGTGTGTGATTATTGGGTGACTCTGGTTACCCCAACCTCTCCTGGCTATTGACCCCAGTGAGGAATCCCAGGACCAGGGCAGAGGAAAGGTACATTGAGGCCCATGGGCGAACTAGGAGGATCATAGAAAGGACCTTCGGCCTCCTGAAAGCCAGGTTTAGGTGCCTACATATGACTGGTGGATCCCTAATGTACTCACCAAAGAAGGTGTGCCAGATCATCGTGGCCTGCTGTATGCTTCACAATCTTGCTTTGCGACACCAGTTGCCTTTTCTGCAGGAGGATGGTCCAGATGGTGGTGTTGTTGCAGCTGTGGAGCCTGTGGAGAGTGAAGAGGAGGAAGACGACGGGGACGACACGGACAACAGGGATACAGTCATACAACAATACTTTCAGTAGCACACAGGTAAGAAACAGCCACCCCAATTTACATTTACTTAAGGCCTCCTGCGTCTCTACTGTCTGTGTTTCCCCCCAGTTCCTTTTAAGTTAATTGTGACTTTCCCTTCCCTTTTCAGAGCTGTATGACCGACTGCGTGACTACTGCTTTGTTTGCCCATGGACTAAAGCTTATTGACATTGGTATGTTGTCATCACAATGTTACTGAACATAATTGCACCGTTATATGTAATACATTTGTGAAAATTAGAAGCAGACTCCTGTTATTTTAAGTGCAATGAGTGATTTATTTAAAGTGCTACATATAGGTAAATGATTGGGAAGCGGGGATGGGTGAGGGTGGAGTAATGTCCATGGCAGAGTCCAGTTCTCAGTCGCACAGGTGCATTGTCCATATGCCTGTGGAAGGATGGAGCAGGGGCAATTCAAGGTTGGACAGGGTGACTATGTGGGACAGTGGGATGACATCAGTGGGTATCATATGCTGGCGGGGGTCTTGCAATCCTACTCTGTCTTCTTGTGAGATCTCAGGTTCCGCTTGCGGGGTGGTTCTTCTTCAGCAGGAGGTGGGGTTCTGGTGGACTGTCGTTGTGTGGGGGCCTCCTGTCCACTAGCTCGGGCGGATGTTGTAGCCTGTTCCTGGCCCTGGCTAGTGACAGGGGCCCTTTGTGGTGCCACATGGTCCCGCAATGTGGTGACTATCTGGTTAAGGGCCAGGACGATGGTCCCCATTGCCGAACCGATGTTCCTCAGTTCCTCTCTGAACCCCATGTACCGTTCCTCCTGCTGTGCCTGGATCTCCTGGAACCTGGCCAGTACCGTCACCATCGTCTCCTGGGAGTGGTGGTATGCTCCCATGATGGTGGAGAGGGCCTCTTGGAGAGTGGGTTCCCTGGGCCTGTCCCCCCCCCCCTGTCGCACAGCAGCCCTCCCAGTTCCTCTGTGTTCCTGGGCCTCTCTCCCCTGGACGATGTGCCCACTACCACTGCCCCCAGGTCCCTGTGGTTGTTGGGGTCGTGGGTCAACCTGGGTGCCCTGTAGTGGCGGACACACCGCTGATTGACGTGTCCTGGAGACAGAGGCATGGGCCCGCTGGGTGGGAGCTGTGCTGGTGTTCCCAGAGGGGGTTGGGTCTGGTGTAGCCTGTGGCTGTCTGTGGGGAACCGACTGTTCAGAGGTCCCCGATGGGCCGGGCTGGTCGTCTGGCTCCAGGGAGACAGAGCTGCTGTCATCGCTGGGGGCCTCATCTTGGGGTGGGATGGACATCTCTGGACCCTCCGTGGCAGTGTGGTGGCGTTCGGGTCCTGCAGGGGTATTAAGGTATGGTTATAGCTTCTGTGTGTGGCATTTCATGTGATGGGTGGGTGTTCGTGTACCCAAGTGCAGGCATTCCCTTGTGGGGGCTTTTGTGAGGGTGGCTTGTGGGGGTGATGTGTGTGTGCAGTGGGCATGCTTTGGTGATGGGTGTCCATGCTTTGTGCTCGCATGCAGGGCTTGGTGTTTGGATGGGTGAGTTGTGATGGTGAGCCTTTTGCAAGGAGTTGGTGTGATGGGGGTGGGGTTGAGGGTGGGGGTATGTGCTGGCATGCAGGTTGGGTGGGGGTGGGAAGTAGTAGTTAAGATTTGACTTACCAGAGTCCATTCCTCCAGATACTCCTGCGAGGCCCTCAGGATGCAGGATGTGCAAGACTTCCTCCTCCCATGCTGTAAATTCTGGGGGAGTAGGTGGGGGTCCGCCGCCAGTCTTCTGCACCGCAATGTTGTGCCTTGATACCATGAAACGCACCTTCCCCCGTACGTCGTTCCATCGCTTCCTGATGTCATCCCGATTGTGTGGATGCTGTCCCACCGCGTTGACCCTGTCCACTATCCTTTGCCAGAGCTCCATCTTCCTAGCTATTGTGGTGTGCTGCACCTGTGCCCCGAATAGCTGGGGCTCTACACGTACTATTTCCTCCACCATGACCCGGAGTTCTGCGTCAGAGAACCTGGGGTGTCTTTGGGGTGCCATGGGGTGGTGTGGATGAGGTGAGGGGTGGTGTATGTGTTGTGGAGTGTAATGTGTGTGGTGGTGTATGGTGTTTTGTGCGTGGTAATTGTGTGGGTGATGTTGTGATTTGCCTCGGTGTGATGGTCTACTCTAAGCAGTGCTGTCTCTCTCTGTCCTTGATTCGCAATTGTTGTCGTAGGGGTTTGTGGGTGATGTGGGTGTGTGTTTTATTCTGTATTGGGTGTGTGGGAGTGGTGTGTATATGTATCTCAGGTGTGTGTGTTTCAAATTGACCAATGTGAGGATGTTTTGTAAAGGTGTGTGTATTTCGACCGCGGCGGTGTGTACCGCCAATAGAATACCGCGGATGAAAGACCGCCGCGTGGATTCGTGGGTCGTAATGGCATGGGCGTATTTCTGTTGGCGTGACGGTGGAGGTTTGGTCATTGCCATTTTTTCGCTGACCTTTGGTGTGGCGGACTTTTGTTTGTGTCGGGTTTTTGGCGGTTTGCCAGTTGCGGGTCAGAATGACCGTGGCGGTTTACCGCGACCGCGGCGGTGTTCTGACCGGCGGTAAGCGCCTTTTACTGCCGAGGTCAGAATGACCCCCTTAATGTGTTACCACATAGGGTACACTGTTAATTCATTTGAAATGTTGATTTTAACTCATTTTACCCCTCAAGACTCCTAAAACCTTCAGTCAAGAGAAGAGAAATAGGAAAGTGGAGCAGAAGCTTTCTCAAGACGTTAGGGCATTCCTGATTCCTACGGCCTATCCTGCCCTTTAAATCATGGGAGTAAAATACTGTCTTAGCACCTAAACTGCTGAACCTTTCACTCAGTGCTCAGTTCTTTTTTGGTTATTTGGGGAAATTCACATTTAGGACTGCATAATGTTTTTCCACATAAGGTATGCATGCCACATTTGCATCCTTTTTCTCATCATCCTGGGGATTCTAAAGGTATCCAGGGTCTGTGCATACCCCTGGAGGGGAACATAAAATAGACAAAATATAGCAACATTTTGAGTTTTGGGGGAAAAATAAGAAAAAGCGCTCTGCTAAAAGTGGCTGGGTTTGATTCCTAAAAATGGCATCAACAAACAGTTTGCAAAGAGGTAGCTCAGTTTTATTTTTTTGTACTCTCAATCTACTTCCAATTTGCTATGTAAACCAAAGTGAAAACCATGGGTGATCTAGAAAACTATAGGTTTTAACAAAGTAGACAACCTTCTGAATTTAGTAAGGGGTCATATGTGTTGATCTCTCAACGTTTTCCCAAAGAGCCTAACTGTTAAAATAATAAAAATTGAAAATGAGTAGGAAAAAAAGGGCAGTTTGAAGTTTTCATGTGGAACTTTTTGTCATGATGGCCAATTTAAAAAATAAATATACTATTTTTCCACTAGACTCTTCTGATTATGGGGGTAGATAGAATTTGTCATTTCTCCACGAGCCCAAGGTACCCAGATTAAGCAACTGAGCTACACCGTATAATGTTTTTTCATTGTGTATGGAGTATAGACCGATTCATATGGCGATATATATAGAGTGAAAAATAGGAAACCTATATATTTCTGAAATGGGCACAAGATATGAGGCACGATTCACAAAGGTAAACCTAGACATTTGAGCCCTCATTTGGACTTTGGTGGTCAGTTTCACTGACTGCCAAAGCCCAACCCACCAGACGACCGCCAGTGCTGGTAACCAGCAGACCGCCATATTATGAGTGCTGGCTGCTTTCCACAATATTGAGGCAGAAAGAAGCCAGAAATTGTGCTGGCGATTGGCGCTACAGAGGTGGGTCCCTCAACGGCACTGCCACGCCAGCAGTACTCCGCCCACCGTATTACAAGCTGATATACGGCTCAGTGGAGTCCTGCAGGTGGTGGTGAGGGAAGACTGCCAGGACCCATCCCCTCCCGAATGTCCCCCTCAACTGAGATGGTAAATGGGCATCCGAGGGGGGGATGTGAGGGGGTCTGTGTGTTTCAGTGCGTGTGTGCATGTTTGTGGAGGAAGGTGGAGTGCTGAATGCGTGCATGTATGTGCGCGTGAATCGGGGTGTCTGTGTTGATAAATGGTAGTGAGTGGGTGTGTCTCATATCATGTACGTGTATGCTGAATGGGTGTGTATGTGAATGCATGCGTGCATGAAGGGGTGTGAGGGTGTGGGGGTGAGTGTGTGGACGGGTGGGGGGATGTGTGCATGTGGGTGGGCACGTGTCTATGAGTGTGCCAACAACAGGAATGAAAATTCATGTAGCTGGGTGCGTGACCGATAGGTTTTCGTGGTGGGGTGACCGCCCTGGAAAGCCTGGCGGTTTGCAGCCTCGTAATCCGGGTGGCAGGCTACGGCCTGTCGCCGGGTTGGAGGTGCTCCCCGCCGGTGGCAGTGGTGCAACCGCACCAGGGGGCCTGACGGGGTTGTGGAGGCTTGCCATCTGCCAAGCCTCACAACTCTTAGGGGGTCATTACAACATTGGCGGTAAAAGCCGCCATGCAGAAGACCGCCAACACATCGCCGCGCCCGCGGAAATCCGCCACAGCTATTATGACCCACATCCCGAAATCCGACAAAATTCAGATACCCACACAAGTCCGCCACACCAAAGGTCAGTGATAAACTGGCAATAACAAAACCGACACCGTCACGCCAACAGAAATACGCCCATGCTATTACGACCCACGAATCCACGTGGTGGGCTTTCAACCGCGGTATTCCATTGGCGGTACACACCGCCGCGCTCAAAATACACACACATCTCCAAAACACCA
The DNA here is from genome assembly GCF_031143425.1 of Pleurodeles waltl. Taxonomy (NCBI): domain Eukaryota; kingdom Metazoa; phylum Chordata; class Amphibia; order Caudata; family Salamandridae; genus Pleurodeles; species Pleurodeles waltl. The sequence continues at coordinate 1,019,051,062 of NC_090446.1, read as the reverse complement.
CCACATTGGATGATTCGAAAGACACACACCTGATACACATACACACACCTCTCCCACACACACAATACTATATAAAACACACACCCACATCACCCACAAACCCCTACGACCACAATTGCAACAGAAGGCCAGAGAGAGACACTACAATCTACAACCAAGCATCCACAGGCATACAACACCATCACCCACATAACATCCACGCACCCCACACAACACACCACTAAATATCACCACACTTATCACCGCATACACCACCCCACACATCACCTACACCACCCCATGGCACGGCAAAGACACCCCAGGTTCTCGGAGGAGGAGCTCAGGGTCATGGTGGAGGAAATCGAACGGGTAGAGCCACAGCTATTTGGCTCACAGGTGCAGCACACCTCCATTGCTAGGAAGATGGAGCTATGGAGAAGAATACTCAACAAGGTCAACGCAATGGGACAGCACCCAAGAAATCAGGATGACATCAGGAAGAGGTGTAACAATCTACGGGGGAAGGTGCGTTTCGTGGTCTCCAGACACAACATCGCGGTACAGCAGGCTGGCGGCGGACCCCCACCTCCTCCCCCACATCTAACAACATGGGAGGAGCAGGTCTTGACTATAATGCATCCTGAGGGCCTCGCAGGAGTCGGTGGAGGAATGGACTCTGGTAAGTCAAATCTTAACTATCATATCCCCCACCCTACCTGCATGCTATCACAGACCCCCACCCTCGCCCCCACCCCTATCACTCCAACTCCTCACAAATGTACCAATATCACAAACCACCCATCCCAACACCAAGCCCTGCATGCAAAAACAAAGCATGGACACCCATCACTAAAGCATGCCCACTGCACATACCCATAACACCCCCCTCAACCATCATCACACAAGCCCACACACAGGAATGCCAGCACTGGTGTACACGGTCACCCACCCATTGCACACCATGAAACACACAGATGCAATAATCATGCCTTGCCACCCCTGCAGGACCACTACCCAACGTCACCAGACAGGAGGGTCCAGACATCTCCACCCCACCCACAGAAGAGGCCCACAGTGATGACAGCAGCTCTGTCCAACTGGACCTAGATGACCAGCCCGGACCATCGTGGGCCTCGGGACAGTCGGTTCCCCTCACACAGGTACAGCCCACCACAGATTTTCCACCCTCTGGTAACACCAGCACAGCACCCACCCAGCGGGCCCATACCTCCGTCCCCAGGACACGTCAATCAGCTGTGTGTCCACCACTACAGGGAACCCAGGATAACCCACCACCCCAACAACAACAGGGACCTGGAGGCAGTGGTAGTGGGCACACGGTCCAGGGGACGGAGGCACAGGAACACAGGGGAACTGGGAGGGCTGCCATGCGACAGGGGGCGGACAGGCCTAGGGAACCCACTCTCCACGAGGCCCTCTCCTCCATCATGGGAGCATACCACCACTCCCAGGAGACAATGGCGACGGTCCTGGCCAAGTTTCAGGAGACCCAGCGCCTGCAGGAGGAACAGTATATGGGCTTCAGGGATGAACTCAGAACCATCAGCACCACCCTGGGCACCATTGTAGGGGTGCTGAAGGAGATACTCAACACCAGGAGGGACACTGTGGCACTCCAAGGGGCCCCTGACACTAGCCAGGACGATGAACTGCCCACCACCTCCGCCGGCGCTAGTGGACAGGAGGCACCGCCACAGGACAACCACACCAGCACCCCACCCCCTGCAGACGGAGAACCACCCCGCAAGCGGTCCCTGAGAACCAGGAACAAGACAGAGCACGATGGCAAGACCCCCGCCAAGAAATAAGACCACCCTGATTGTCATCCTACTGTCCCACTTTGTAACCCTGTCCATATTGGAACTGCCCCAGCTCCACTTCCTATGCCCATATGGGCAATGCACCTGTGAGACTCATAGACTGGACTCTGCCATGGACAGTCCTCCACCATCACCCCTCACCATTTTACAACCCCCCTCCACTATTTAGCACTGCAATAAACACCCTTGAAGCACAAAAGAACCTGGAGTCAGTCTGTGATTTAGAAAATGTATGTTAGCAATGACAGTGACAAAATGCGTTCTCAATTGTAATGTCAACATACCTATGTCACACATCTCAAGTCCATGAGGAATCTAAGCAGATGACACACGTTGGAAACCACACCTGTGAAACCGTAATGGAAATGTACAACTCAGTTACCATATACTGGTTGAAATCGACAGACAGGATAGAGGTAGAAGTGTGAAAGTACTTGTAGTAGGCAGAAATGTTTTCTCACCTGTGTGTCACTTGAAATATTGCTGGATAACTGAGTCCCTGTTCTCAATGTCTTCTTCCTCTGCTTCCTCCTCATCACTGTCCACAGGCTCCACCGCTGCCACAACACTGTCATCTGGACCATCCTCCTGCCGAAAAGGCACCTGGCGTCGCAAAGCCAAATTGTGAAGCATATAGCAGGCCACGATGATCTGGCACACCTTCCTTGGTGAGTAGAATAGGGAACCCCCTGTCATAAGGAGGCACCTGAACCTGGCCTTCAAGAGGCCAAAGGTGCGTTCGATCACCCTCTAAGTCCTCCCATGGGCCTCATTGTAGCGTTCCTCTGCCCTGGTCCTGGGATTCCTCACTGGGGTCAGTAGCCATGACAAGTTGGGGTAACCAGAGTCCCCTAATAGCCACACCTGGTGCCTCTGGAGTTGACCCATCACATAAGGGATGCTGCTATTCCGCAGGATGTAGGCGTCATGCACTGAGCCAGGGAACATAGCATTTACCTGGGAGATGTACTGGTCTGCCAAACATACCATCTGTACATTCATGGAATGATAACTCTTCCGGTTCCTGTACACCTGTTCACTCCTGTGGGGGGGGACCAGAGCTACATGGGTCCCATCAATGGCACCTATGATGTTAGGGATATATCCAAGGGCATAGAAGTCACCTTTCACTGTAGGCAAATCCTCCACCTGAGGGAAAACGATGTAGCTCCGCATGTGTTTCAGAGGGGCAGACAACACTCTTGACAACACGTTTGAAAACATAGGCTGGGACATCCCTGATGCTATGGCCACTGTTGTTTGAAATGACCCACTTGCAAGGAAATGGAGCACTGATAGCACCTGCACTTGAGGGGGGATTCCTGTGGGATGCGCATTGCTGACATCAGGTCAGGCTCCAACTGGGTACACAGTTCTTGGATTGTGGCACGGTCAAACCTGTAGGTGATGATTAAGTGTCGCTCCTCCATTGTCAACAGGTCCACCAGCGGTCGGTACACCGGATGATTCCGCCATCTCCTCACATGTCCCAGCGGACGGTGCCTAGGAAGGACAACAGCGACCACAGAGTCAAACAACTCAGAGGTATGTACCCACAGTCTACACAGAACACGAAACATAATCCAAAAAGTTGCTTGTATGTGTGTTGAGTCTAGGCCTAGGTATGTGTGACACAGTTGAAAATGAAGCCATGTGGGCCCCTGAAATGGCATCTGCCTGACCTCTAAAGTGGGACAATGGGATGTGAGGTAACTGCGCTGGCGTTGTACACCATCGCAGTAGGCGGTCGAAGAGCGCGGCCCAATGCTGCATTGGTTAACATTGGACCCTATGGATCCCAGGAGCCAATGATGAAGTGCGCCGGCGGTGATGGTACGCACCGCCGCGGACGTCACCGCCGCGGACGTCACCGCCATTTTCTATCTGGTCAATCACTCGATACCTGATCTTCGACAGGGGAGGACCTACACTGCAAGTGCTGCTGTGACCTCGGTCTGGAAGAGACAATGGATTGTGCGTCTGGGGAAAGGGCCCCTGCCTTCACTGCACAGGAGTTGGAGAAGCTCGTGGACGGGGTCCTCCCCCAGTACACGATACTCTACGGTCCTCCAGACCAACAGGTAAGTACACAGGGAGCACGTTGTATGGGTTATGCCTGAGTGGAGAGGGCTGGTTGTAAGAAGGAAGGGGCCACGGTTCTGCATGCATGATAGACTGTGAATGCATGTGCCACATGGCAAGGGTAGGGATGGGGGCCACTCACTTCGACGGTGCAGTTGCTAATGACTTCTCTTCTTCCCCTGTACATTTCATTTAGGTCAGCGCCCACCAGAAGAAGGATATTTGGCGTGCCATCGCCAAGGACGTCCGGACCCTGGGGGTCCACCACAGACGGAGCACCCACTGCCGTAAAAGATGGGAGGACATTCGCCGCTGGAGCAAGACGACGGCGGAGGCTCAGCTGGGGATGGCCTCCCAACGTGGGAGGGGTGCCCGTCGCACCATGACCCCCCTGATGTTCCGGATCCTGGCGGTGGCCTACCCGGAGTTGGATGGGCGCTTGAGGGCATCACAGCAGACACAAGGGGGTGAGTACAACATCATTCAGCGGAGTTTGCGTGCAGTGAAGATGTCTGGGTGGGGGAGGAGGGCTGTGGGTTCCCCTAGGCCAGGGCAAGTTCCGTAGGCTAGGCCCCTCCATAATGCAGGCCATGTGGCACTCCACCCCACCTCCGTAGAGTGCCAAGTACAGGTATACATGCCCCTATGTCATCTATGTGTGCAGATGTCGACCATAGCCATGTAGGCCATATCCCAGGAACTGCATCTGTAGAGACCAACAGCGCGGCGTAGTGCATGGGGCTGCTGTCTCTGTATTGTCCGCCAACGGTAGCGGTAAGCCATGCACTCAACCTGTCTTTCTTCTGTCGTCCCCCCCCTTTTTGTGGTCTCCCTGTTCTTGTGTGCATCAGCATCATCAGGCAGAGGTACAGTGGCACCGAAGCACAAGGGAGCTGCATCCCACATGGCCATGGAGGGCCACACCACGGACTCAGAATACACCAGTGGGTCGGAGGGCGAGGGGAGCTTCACGGTGGGGACAGGATCAGCAACCAGCAACACTGACTCGTCCTCCGATGGGAGCTCCCTTGTGGTGGCGGCAAAATCTGTGCCCCCCACTTCTACAGGTACAGCCGCCACCCCCCCTACCAGCACCACCCTCCCAGCAGCCCCTCAGCCTTCGCCCCGTGCCCGCTCACCCAGGAGGGTGGGCATCACCTTTGCCCCAGGCACCTCAGCCCCTACCCCTGTCACCTCTGCTGCCCTCAGTGAGGAGGCCATTGACCACCTCAGGTCCCTCACTGTTGGGCAGTCTACCATTTTGAATGCCATCCAGGGTGTAGAAAGGGAATTGCAACACACTAATGCATTCCTAGAGGGCATTCATTCTGGTCAGGCTGCCCTTCATCGAACCTTGCAAACTCTGGCCTCAGCACTGATGGCAGCCATTGTCCCTGTGTCTAGCCTCCCCCCTCTAACTTCCTCCACCCAGACCCAATCCCCTGTACCCTTGCGTATCCCAAGCACACCATCAGACCAGCATGCACACACCTCACCACACAAGGGAAGCTCAGGCAAACATCAGCACCACACATCCCACAGGCACTCACGCAAGCATCACACAGATACAGAAACACCAACATCCACTACCTTCACTGTGTCCCCCTCCTCGTCGTCTCCCTCCTCCCTCCCAGTCTCGTCTACACTCTCACCTGCATGCACTACCACTGCAGCCACTAGGCCCCGCACAGCACATCCACCACCACACCCCGCTCACGTACACTCACCACCCCCACTACCATTTACACGTCCTCTGTGTCCTCTCCCAGTGTGTCTGTGAAGGCCCCTCCCAAAGTACACAAACGCAGGCACACACCCACCCAACATACATCCACCTCATGACAGCCTCCAGCGCATGCACCTGCACCCAAAGCCACAAAAGTTACACCTCCTACAACCACCTCCTCTTCCTCCACTCCCAGACCCCCTCCAGCTACCCGCCCCAGTGTTCCTAAGAAACTTTTCCTGACCAAGCTTGACCTCTTTCCCACCCCCCCCTCCAATTCATAATTCCCGTACTAGCACCTCAGCCAAAAAATCTCCGGGACCAGTGGTGCCTGTTGTTAGAGGTATGTGGAGTGCAGCGGGCACCAGGGCAGCCAGTGTGACACGGAGCCACAGCACAGCCAGACCCCCCCCCTGTGAAGCACCAGAAGTTGGACAGTGCCCGGCAGGAGTGGGGGAAGACTCCCGCCAGCAAAGCCGCTCATAAGGGTCCCGGGTGGAGTGTCCACTCAGCTGTGACTCCTCCCAAGGTGGGGAAGGGGCAGAAGAAATCGCCAAAGTCTGGGAGGAGCAGCATGGCGGAGAAGACCGCCATCATACCCGCTGCCCAGGAGGCCACCGCCAGCCGCCAGAGTCAGTGCCCAGGAGGGCAGCCCGATAGTCAGTGGCCCGGAGGCCACCGCCAGAGTCAGTGCCCAGGAGGGCAGCCCGATCGTCAGCGACCAGGAGTCCACCGCCAGAGTCAGTGCCCAGGAGGGCAGCCCGATCGTCAGCAAGCACCGCTGAACAGGTCAAGCACCACTGAACAGGGCAAAGACCACCATGGCAAGCACCGCTGAACAGGACAAGGACCGCCAAGTCAAGCACCGCTAGCCCATGAGCGGCAGGGGCAGTGAAGCAACTGGGACCATCACGGGGAGAGTGATGAAGCACTCTGGGCACCAGTCCCCCTCCAGAACCAGTGGAGACATGCATCCACTCAGTCGGTCCTGCACAGGATGAAGCACTCTGGGCACCAGTCCCCCTCCAGAACCAGTGGAGACATGCATCCACTCAGTCTGTCCTGCACAGAATGAAGCACTCTGGGCACCAGTCCCCCTCCAGAACCAGTGGAGACATGCATCCACTCAGTCTGTCCTGCACAGGATGAAGCACTCTGGGCACCAGTCCCCCTCCAGAACAAGTGGAGAAAGGCATCCACTCAGTCTGTCCTGCACAGGATGAAGCACTCTGGGCACCAGTCCCCCTCCAGAAGCAGTGGAGAAAGGCATCCACTCAGTCTGTCCTGCACAGGATGAAGCACTCTGGGCACCAGTCCCCCTCCAGAACCAGTGGAGACTGTTCTCCACTTGAGAGACTGTGGCTTTGCACTCCCCAGGATGTAACAGTGGGCAAACCACCCACTGTAGAGACTTGAGAGACTGTGGCTTTGCACTCCCCAGGATGTAATAGTGGGCAACTCACCCACTGTTATCCTCTTGAGAGACTGTGGCTTTGCACTCCCCAGGATGTAACAGTGGGCAAACCACCCACTGTAGAGACTTGAGAGACTGTGGCTTTGCACTCCCCAGGACACATCAATGGGCATGGAGCCCCCTCGTGGATCTGGCGTGGTGCACTCATCCGGCTGAGGTGCCCCCCCTTCCCTTCCCCCTGAGGTGCCTGTTGTATTTCTATCTGATGCCCCAGCAGTGTTCTCTCCGTTTCTGGTCAGGTATCTTGTGTGGGCCTCGCCCATGCATTTTGGGCCCAGTGTTCCACGGACAATGACTTGTGCATTACCTGCACTACTATTCGTGGTGTATATATTTTTTAATGTGTATATATATATATATAAATGTATATCTTGGTTACTGTATTTTGATATATTACAATGGTTCCACTCATTTCCTTTGGTCTTTGCATTCTTCCGGGGGGGGGGGGTTGGGGGTTGTTACTGTAATGTTTGGATATTTATTGGTGTGTGTGTTGTAGTGGGTGAGGGTGGGGGTGGGGGTGTTGCGTGTGTGTGTCCCTGTCTTTTGCCTCCCCCTCCCCTATGTCGTAGGTGCCGTACTCACCGTTGTCTTGGCCGCCGGCATTGATGATCGTCGTACAGGAGCAGGAACACTAGTGCAGGAAGTATTTGGAGTTCCGGCTCCATGGTGTCCTCCTTCCTCGTGGAGTGTGTAGAGGTGAGCATTTTCCCTTTAAAATGTCTGTTTCCGCCGTGTTTTTATCTGCGGTGAATCCACCCCGGAAAAGGTGGCTGATTGGTAGGTTGTGATACTGTGGGCGGTACATTGTCTCCCGCCTGCCTGTTGGCGGTGACCTCGCGCTGTTTGTTTGTACCGCCGTGGCGGTCGGAGTGTTAAAGTGGATGTCTTTGTTGGCGGTTTCCGCCACGGTCATAATTCCAATTTTTTTACCGCCGGCCTGTTTGAGGTCTTACCGCCGCTTTAACACCGTCCGCCAGGGTTGTAATGACCCCCTTAATGTGGTGATCCTTACTGGTGGCTCCGCGGTGGTAGGACCACCATGGCGAGGCTGGCGGTCGCAGGACAGCCAGCCTCGTAATGAGGGCCATAGTAAAACTTAGACCAAACGTCTAAGTTTGCGACTTTGGGAATTCACAAAGGGCATTTACAAGTAGTACCTTTAGGTTCGCACTCTTGGTGGATCCATGTTTTGTAGTAGGAAGTTTTTAGTGTTCAGGTATTGGTCATGCATAGCGGTAGTAAGGAGCTTTCAGGGCTCTGAGACAGGAAATACAGAGGAGTAGTAAGGAGATTTTAGGGTAATAGGAAGCTAGTGCATAGTTGTAGTTCGATGTTTTTTGGACCCAGGGATTTATTGTAGGTGGGAGGTCTGACTTCACCTCCATTTATAGCACTTCATTGTAGATCGATTAAAGTGGCTGGTAGGCATCATAGGCCAGTGGACAGAGGTGAGAGAAGCGCAAGGAGCGGACATGCTGTGTGGGTGGAAATTGCAGTAAGTGTGCTACTAGTGCTCCAACTGTTGCAAGTGTCACAAGTGCTGTAATTCTATAGTGACAGCCTTTGAATGCAAAGATATAAAAAACTATAGAAGAAGAGGTGGGCAGCCGTGCCCTCCTAGCCTGCAAACAACCAAATGCTTGATGAACCAGGATACAATTGTAGATGGGACTAGGCTTTGGGAAAGGCTGGGAAAAGGCAGCAACAGGTGCAGTCATTGGCCCATCTAGCACAAAGCACATAACCCAAAGAAAGTTTTAAATTCTACAGCCCGGCTTGTCAGCGGCTGGTGGTTTTAGGAAAGTAACTTGCATATAGAAGCATAGGAAACTCGCCATCCCTTACTGAATCTCATTCAACAACCAAAACGTTAGCTGGACAATATCAGTTGAGTGTGGCTGTGACACCAGTGGCTGCAGCTTGAGGGTTAAGCTGGGTAAGAGCAGGGGGCAGCCAGGCCAGGTCTGGGTGTGGTCGGACCCCACTAGAAGCTTCCCCACCTGCCTAAATATTAAGTAAATATCAACCAAAGGGTGGACCTTCCCGCTGGCTACTGCTTCTCTGCTGGTGGTAATCTAGCAGTCCACTTCCCAGTCACCCAGTCAAAATGAGATCAGTGAAGACTTGGCAACCTCTAGGCCAGAAGTCTCAGAAATGTCTAACCAGTAGAACATCTGTAAGAACTGGGGTTTCTGCTTGTCAGAGTATGCACCCTGTTCAAGCAGATACCACCACTTCTAGTCAGGGTAAGCTAGATACACGCTTAGAGATAACCTGTGGTCACCCTCTGGTAGCATGATACAGAGCAGGCAAGCTTAACTAAAAATGCAATGTGTAAAGTATTTGTGCAAAACACACACAACAACACAATGAAAACACCATAAAAATACTCAATGCAGGTTTAAAAAAAATAGAGAAATTTATCTGAGTAAAATAAGACCAAGACGACAAACTTTCAATCAGTAGAAGATGTGATATGAATTGTTAAAGAATAAACTAAACATTGTGATTAGGAGTCACTAGCGGTCAAAAGGTTACTGGAGGTCACAAGAAACCCATGTAAATCCAAAGTTCAGGCCGACCGTGACGAAGGGTAGGCCAGCTACAGAACCAAGGCAGAGTCTGCTGAAAATACCTTGGAGGGAGCAAGTGTCAATATTGAGGAGCAAATGGAAAAGGTCATGCATAGTTCCGATCCGCGCCGTCGGCTCAAAGCATAGTTGTAGCCTCCCAGTCAGGTCCAGCATCAGTGGCGAATGCCACTGAGATTAATGCAATTAGTCATCATCGAGCCACAGAAAGTGTTGTTGGGCTGCTCAGGCTATGTATCTGATGTCGTCGATCAGCCTCTTCATCGGCGTAGAAGGGTGATGTGTCGGTTCTGACCATACAGTGATGATGATGCATTGGTTTTTGTATTAAGTAGCTGCAGAACCCACTTCTGAGGCCCAAGACTGGAGGAGGCACCACAGGCAAGGACAGGACTCACAGGTGGCAGAGTTCAGCAGCACCAAAAGAGTTGCAAGAAGTCTTTTGTGTCACTACGATTTCAGAAAACAGGAGGAAAACCAGCAAGCCTGTGGAGTCACTCTTGGTTAAAGTGAGAGGATCCAGTCTTTGTCATCAGCAGGACAGAGAACAGCAGGCAGCAGGGAAGCGTAGCAAAGCAGAGAAGCAGTTCCTCAGAACAGTCAGTCCAGGCAACGTGGCAATCTTTACAGTACATCAGTCTGTATTCCAGCAGAGTTCTCCCCTGATCCAGTAGTGTACTGATTTGGCAGGGTAAAAGCCCCAATACTTGTATCCAAAAATGCCTTTGAAGTAGAAGTGACTTCAAAGCAGCTCCTTTAAGTGCACAGCTCTCCCTTTCTTCCCATTCCTGTCTCCGGACTTGTGTGTGGCAGAGGGCACTGATTATTGAATTGTAAGTGTCAGCTCTCCCTCCCTCTTCCTGTCCAGGAAGAAGTTTCAGAATGCAGATGAATGCAGATGAGTTCCCTGTCACATCCACCCTTCCTGTGTTTGTGGGTGTCTTATGGAAATGCACAAACTGTAGCTGTCACCTACCCCAGACGTGTATTGGAGACAGGCTGCAAGGCACACAAAGCAAGTCAAGATAGTCAATGCAATTATAATCACAGAATTATGGTTAAAGATGAGAAGGGCAGCTCATAGTTGTGCTCGATTTCAATTTCTAATAATATGGATCCAGCACAAGCAATGGAAGTGAGGACAGTAACTCTAGCTAACAACATCAGCTCAGAACTCATGCCCAGTACAATAAATAAAATCAGTACAAATACCCCTACTAGCATAAATTCTTTATTTCGGCTAAAAGCTATAAAAGTACATATCATAATAAATAAAACAGCATAAAATCATAAACATATTTTAAAATCATAGTAAGGTTCTTGCACTTGGCAATTTCAAGTAACTACGCAAAAATATCACAGTATACTCTACACTCCTCATAAAATACCAATCCAAAACCTTATGATACACGAAAGTCCCAAACATTTACAGGACCTTTTAAATACTAGCTATTAATCTATGCCTCCATGCCCAATGTAGGTATAGAGAGACAGCAAATACTATTACTTAATGTATTTCACTCCTTAAAATGCGAAACACTTCCCAGTAATGTCTTACATCCATAAGTTTACGCAGTGGTATTAGCCGCTTCTTCCGAGCCTGGACATATAGAGGAGAAAAAAAGAAAAAATATGCCTCAGTTTCACTATGGAAAGGACATTGTGGTCAGGAAATGGGTTCACAAGCTGCTTTATCCCATTTTGACGTAAAGGTTCTTATGGCAAGGACTTCATATCTAACCAAGACATAGAGGCATTTTGCTAGAAGGGAAAAATTCTGCCACCATATAGTTCAAATTTAGGAATGCATTTGCACATCAAAATCTGGGCTGACAGACTCCCTTCTTTCTGGTCAATCCATGCCCTTAATGCAACATGATCCCAATACTTATTTTTCAATTTCTGAATAACATAATTTCCCATTGCCCAATGTTCACTCCATAGTTTCCCCATATTCATTATGTTGCTCAGTTTTACATGTTTTAGTCAAGGTGTTTGTGCTTGTGGATCTAAAGATACCAGTTCTGCTAGGGATTTCCTATCGGGAGAAAGTTCATATTTTTACCCATAGACAAGGGGTATCAAAGAGATCAAATGATGAATAGTATTTAAAGACAAATCGTACATCAGTGGTAGAAGGGGTGTACTCAAAAGATTAAACAGACCCCTATCAAACTTGTTTTCTATCGGTAACAGCACTTTTACATTGGCGTAACCCCATATCTCTGCCCCAGACATGGCTGCTGTTATAGCCTGCATTCTTCTAAGACAGGTGACACTAATCCCTACCAGTTGCCTTGTACCTCCTCCCTAGGACCATTGCCCTCTGAAAAAGAAAGGTCTTGCTTTTATCTATTTGCAGCCCCCAATGTGTATTGTCAGTCAGCATTACTCCCAGATAGCCAGTGGGACACTGCAATTTGACAGTTGCTTCTAAAGGACCGATGTGGGTTAATTAACATGAGCTTAGACTTTGACAGGTTTATTTCTAGTCCCCTTTCATAGCAGAAGGCTGCATAAGTATCCAACTCGCATGGTAACCCCATAGGGGTTCTGGATATTAAAAGCGTGTTAACTGCGAACATAAGTAGTGGGACGGATGTTCCAGCAATTTGTGGTGCATCATCCCTACACTGCTATAAACCTTTCACTGTGACATTTATATGTAGACTAAATAATGTTGATGCAAGATTGAACCCTTGCCTAACTCCTCTTTTTATGGGGATCCTAGATGTAAGGTCCCCACCTCTTTAGCATATGTGTCTTCATGCAAAGATCTCATAATCCACAGAAGGTCACCTGGAATGCCATAAGCTTCTAAGACCCCCCATAAATTATCTCTTGGGACCAGATCAAAGGCCGCTCAGAGGTCTATAAACGCAACGTATAAATGGTCCTGCTTCAAGGATATATATTTCCAACAAATGGTCATGAAGCGAAAGACCTGGTCAAGGGTACTAACTTTAGCTCTAAAGCCTGTCTGTATCTCTTCGAGAATCGAATTGTCATCAAGGCAGGATTGAAGTCTAGCCAGGACCTGCCTGCAGAATATTTTCTGGTTGGTATCTATTAGGCTTACAGGCCTATATTTGGTGGGCTCATACCTATTCCTCTTTGTTTCTAAAGAGATTATAACCGCCCCTTGCCATGAAGGAGGAATACCCTCACCCCTAAAGATGGCATTACTAGGGGATTAAGGTAGGGAACCCAGACTTCAGGTTGAAAAAGACACAAATTGCCGGGAATGCCATCTAATCTAGGAGCCTTCTGTCTTTTCATCTGTTTAAAGCTATTTGCTGTTTCAAGGAGGGTAAACCTCAATACCTCCTGCCCTCTATCATCCGGTATGTAAGCTTCGCTTAGTTATTAATCACGGCCATGTATCTACAGGTTTACCTTTTTATTACTTCACTCTGTATATAGACCCTCAAAGTGAGCCATTCATTTTTTATGGGGGATTACTGACTCTATGTAATTATCTATAATATGCATTCCTTCCGAAATGAGTTTCCAAAATGTTTTTGCGTCAACGAGCTGATGGGCTTCTGTTAATTCCTCTCACTGTGTTTCCCATTGTTTTTTTGCCTCTGTCAAGGTGGCTTAATAGATCTTCATGCTGTGCCTATTTGTACCTGGCATCCTATCTTGACGGCTTCTAGGAGACTGTTGTTAGCGTTAGGACATTTTTTAGTATACCATCTAGGCAGCGGTTTTTGACAAACCCCTCTCTTCACTGTTTTTATGAAGAGGTTGCTTATTTGATCCATCAATTGGGTATGCAGATTGGATCAATTTCTTCTTCCCTTATTCTCATTAACTAATGGAGGAAACATATTATCAAAGAGACTATAAATTTGTGCCAGTATTGAGCAATTGTTTATAATTGCCAGCCACTTAAGGTTCCTCTTATCGATAGTAGTCTGGAACATGTCAACATTTGTAGTTAACTTCAGATTTTTGCTCATAAAAAGACAAGATTCTGTCATAGAACTTAGTGCTTGGTGATTGCTGTCTGCTCTTGTGATTACCTCCATATCCATAAGAAAGTGCTAGTACAAATACTAATATTGCAACCCAAAAGTCTTGTCAAAAGACACTAGAAAAACTCTCCCAAACTCAAGGATAATGTGATACACATCCCAGGAGGACAAGGGAAAAACACCACCTTTCTCAAATAGAAGGCTAAATAGTGGGGCAGTTTCTAGTACTTCGACAGTAATGGGGTGTGTACCCCAAATGAACATAAGCACACAATCAGGCAGTACCCCCTGGATTATGCAAATCACTTTTAACAACTCTACAAACCTCAATTGATGCCCTTAATCTTCACTCAAACAAATTAGACATCCAGATTGACCAGGTAAACTTAGGCCCTCATTTTAACCTCTCTTTTTGCAAGACCACCGAGGTACCGCTGTGCTGAAGACCGCCAGTGCAGGCGGTTTTCCGCACAGTGTATCATGACTGCTGGCAGCCCTCTGTCCTTTTTCGGACGGAGAGCCGCCAGCAGCCATACTGGCGGTTGGCGGGGAAGTGGAGGCAGCTCCACCGCCACGTCATCAGAACACCGCCCAACGAATCACGTTCCATGATTCGGTGTGGCAGTGTTCTGGTGACGGGGAGCTGGCGGCAGAGCAGCCCCAATGGATCCCGCTCCCTCCCGGAGGATCACCCCAACAGGTAAGGTGATCGTCTGTTAGGGGATGGGAGTGGGGGGTGTTGTGTGTTGTTTGCGTGCATAGGGGTGTGCACGTGAGTGTGTAGAGGGGGCATGTGAGTGCGTGTATGCATGCGGGGTTTGTTGGGTGTTTGGAAAATGTGTGCGTGTCTGTCTATATGTCTGTGAGTATGTCTGTTGGAATGTCTATATGTGTGCGGGTATGTGTAGTTGTAGTGTATGTGTGCGTGTGGGGGGGTGTTAATGTTGGGGGGGTGGGGAGGGGTGTCCTGCCACCTTTGGGAGGTGGTAGGGTGGTCAGGGGTGTGGGGGGAGGACTCGGGGTGGCGGTACAGAACCCCACGAAATCCATGGCGGTATGCGGGGTCATGATATTGCCGGCGGTGTACTGACAGCCGCTGGTCTGGAGACCAAACTCTCCAGCCCAGTGGTCGTTACCACCCTGGCGGTCGGAGTGGAGAAGTGGCAGGTTAGCATGACGGTCACCGCCATGCTTGTCATACCAATTTTTCCGCCGGCCTGTTGGCGGTATTACCGACATTTCTCCACTGACCACCAGGGTTGTATTGAGGGCCTTAATGTCCTCGCACATCTCTGGGATAAATATTAAGGGCCAGATTTAAGAGAAAATGATGGAGTGCAATGCTGCGCCAAATTTGGCAGTGTTACGTACTGTCATTTTCAAAACACAGGAATTGAGTTTAACCAGTGATATATTGACCAATCAGATATAGCAATCGTATAAAAATAATTCAGTATATACAAATATTCACATTATGTAGAGAAGGCTGTACACTGTCCCTTGTAAATGTCCGTGGACCAGTGGGCCAAAAAATCATGGGCGAAGCCCACACATGACACCTGCCTCAAAACGGACAGAACACTGAAGGGCATCAGGTAGAAAAAACACAGGCACCTCAGGGGGCTGGGGAATGGGGGGGCACCTCAGCCGGAAGATGGTACTACGCCACTGCTCTTCGAGGGGGCTCCACTGGTTCTGGAGGGGGCATTGTCCCCAGTGATGCTACACCTGGGGTGTGGCAGTTCCCATTCTCTCACCTGGGTGTCTGAGCCACGAGATGTGCAGGGAACAGGTAGCATGATACTTCATTCTGCGGCGACTTAGGCTGCAAACTGCTGGTAGTGCCAGTGCTGGTGGTGGGGCCTCATGTGGTGTGTGCAGGGTCCAGGATGTCACCTGCAGCCTCAGACCACTGCTCACTGGGGATGCTGCTGATGTGGCAGAGTCTGCGGCGGTGTCTGCACCAGAGATGCTGCCGGGGCTGCCCATGGTGTAGGTGTCTGTAGTGGTGGAGGGAGACACCACACCGTCTCCGGCAGCCTTGGACGGCTGATCACTGGGGAGGATGCTGGTGACTGATGTTGTGGCAGCGGCTGTGCAGGTGGCGGTGTAGGTGGCGGTGCATGTGGCAGTCGTTGCGGCAGTGGTGACCGTGGTACAGGTCGCTGGCATGTCTGGGAAAATGGTGGTCACCAGCCCCTCACCAGGAGGCTTCGTGCCCTGAGGTGACTTGGCCTTGCTCTTGTGTCCCTTCCCCACCTTGGTAGTCGCAGCTGGGACCTTGGCAATGTCCTTTTTGTGTTTGGATGAGGCCTTCCTGGGTGGGTGGTGCGACTTTCCCCCGCTGCATGCCTGCCCCTTCTTGACCTTGACAGGTCGCGGAATCAGGTGGTCCTTCCCATCTGTAGGTGACACACTGGCAGCTCTGACGGGTGCCCTCTTCGATCCTCCCGGACTTGCAGGGACCACAGTGGCGACAATTTGGTGGCTGAGGTGCTGGCCTGGGATCTAGACATCCTGGCCCTAGGGGAAGGACGGGGGGGGGTGTAGGGAAGAGGTCAATGTTAGCTAGGAAAAGTTTTTTTGACACACTGGGACGGGAAGATGGAGGGGGTGTGGCAGTGGAGGAAGAGGTAGTGGTTGTAGGAGGTGTACGTCTGCTGAGTTTGGGTGAAGGTGCATGGGCCGGAGGCTGTTGTGAGGTGGATGGCTGTTGAGTGGGTGTGTGCCTGCTTTTGTGTACTTTGGGAGGAGGGCTCACAGACACACTGGGAGAGGACACAGGGGACGTGTGAATGGTTGTGAGGGTGGTGATTGCTCGTGAGCAGTGTGTTGTGATGGGCGTGCTGGTGATGGAGGCAGTGGCTGATGATGCAGTGCATGCAGGTGTGAGTGTAGACGATACTGGGAGGGAGTGGAGGATGAGGAGGAGGGGGACACAGTGGATGTTGGTATGTGTGCATGGGTTTGGTGCTTGTGTGAGTGTCTGTGTGATGATGTATGGTGCTTATGTTTTCCTGAGCCACTTTTGTGTGTTGATGTGTGTGAATGTTGGTCTGAAGGTGTGCTTGGGATAGGCTGAGGTAGAGGGGATTGGGTCGGGTAGTGGAAGTTGGAGGGGGGAGGCTGGACACAGGGACAATGGCTGCCATCAGTGCTGAGGCCAGAGCCTGAAATGCTCTCTGTTGGGCTGCCACGCCAGAATGAATGCCCTCCAGATATGCATTTGTTTGTTGCAAATGCCTCTTGACAACTTGGATGGCATTCAGAATGGTTGACTGCCCAACAGTGAGGGATCTCAGGAGGTCTAAAGTCTCCTCACTGAGGGCAGCAGGGCTGACTGGGGCAGGGTCTGGGGTGCCTGGGGCGAAGGAGATGCCCACCCTCCTGGGTGAGTGGGCACGGGAAGCACACTAAGGGGCTGCTGGGAGGGCAGTGCTGGTAGGGGGGTGGCGGCTGTAAGTGTTGTTGGGGTGGGCACAGAGGTGTCCACCACTGCCGGGGAGCTTCCATCAAAGAAGGAGTCGCTGATACTGATATCCCCTCCTGTCCCTGTCATGGAGCTTCCCTCGCCCTCCGTCCCACTGGTGGCTTCACCCTCCGTGGATTCACCCTCATAGGCCATGTAGGATGCAGCTCCCTCTGTAGCCGGTGCCTCTGCTCCTCCGCCAGATGATGCTAATGCACACAAGGCCAGGTGACAAAACAAGAGGAGGGAGAAAGACAGAGGACACACATGGTCAATGCCAGCAACACCACTATCGTTGGCGGACACAACACACACTGAGCTGTCCTATGCACTAGGCCTTGCCCAACCACTCACTAAGGTAGTCACCAGCCCATGGGGTACAATGCCTAACGCCAGCACCTGCACACCTGACACCCACAGGACCTTGCACACTAGTAGTTGCCCACTTGTGCCATTGGGGTAGGGGTACTTCAGTTCCTGCAAACAAGGGACCTAACCTAGCATGATTGCCCTGGCCTAGGGGCACCCACAGCCCACATCCCCAAGCCATGTAGTTCCTAAAGCGCACAAAGTCAACTTTCTGGAACTGTACTCACCCCCTTGTGGCTGCTGTGATGCCCTCAAGCGCCCATCCAACTCCGGATAGGCCACCGCCAGGATGCGGAACATCAGGGGGGTCATGGTGCGAAGCCACCCCTTCCACGTTGGGTGGCCAGCCCCAGCTGGGCCTCCGCCGTCTTTTTGGTCCAGCAGCGCAGGTCCTTCCATCTCTTGCTGCAGTGGGTGCTCTGCCTGTGATAGACCCCCCAGGGTCCGCACCTCCTTGGCAATGCCACGGCAAATACCCTTCTTCTGGTGGGCACTGACCTAGAGGGTAAAGACACCAGAAAAATGTAATTACTCACCCGTCTGGACCGTCATACTCATTGCCCACCAGTCCCCACCCATGCCCTGATGCACATACACTGACCACCTCACATGCAGCACTCAGGGCACCCCCCAACATGTGGCTTACATCCACATCACTCCAAACAGGCATTGCCCAAGCATCATGCTCACAGTGTACTCACCTGTTTTTCTGGAGGACCGTACAGTAGCGTGTCCTTGGGGAGGACCCCATCCACCAGTTTCTCAAACTCCTCCGCAGTGAAGGCAGGGGCCCTTTCGCCAGACACTCTAGCCATTGTCGCTTCAAGACTCAGGTCACAGCAGCACTTGCAGTGTAGGTCCTCTCCTGGTGGTGGTCAGGTATCAAGTGAGTGAATGGGTAGAAAATGGCGGTGACGTCCGTACAGGGTAACAGAGTGGGACAGAAGGGTGAAAATAAAGATTGTCCTATTTCCTGGCGGGGGTCTCGGCATTGTTCTCTGTCTTCTGCCTGGATCGCAAGGACCGTTTGAGGGGTGGTTTTCCCTCTGCAGGGGGTGAGGTGCTGGTGGCCTGATGTTCGTGTGGCGGGGCCTCCTGTCCACTAGTGCCGGCAGAGGTGGAAGGCTGTTCCTCAGTTTGGCTAGTGTCAGAGACCCTTTGTTGAGCCACTGCCTCCCTCCTGGTCTTGTCCATATCAGCCAGCACCCCTGCTATGGTGACCAGGACGGTGTAGATTTTGGTGAGGTCATCCCTGATCCCCATGTACTGTCCCTCCTGCAGCCACTGGTTCTCCTGAAACTTGGCCAGTACTGTGCCCATGGTCTCCTGGGAATGGTGGTATGCTCCCATGATGTTGGAGAGTGCCTCATGGAGGGTCGGTTCCCTGGGCCTGTCCTCCCCCTGTCGCACAGCAGTCCTCCCAGCTTGCCTGTTGTAATGTGCCTCTGTCCCCTGAACCGTGTGTCCACTGCCACTGACCCCAGGTCAATGATCGTCCTGGGTTACTGCGGTTGCCTGGGGTTCCTGTAGTGGTTGACACACTGCTGATTGACGTTTCCTGGGGACAATGGCATGGGCCCGCTGGGTGGGTGCCATGATGGTGTTTCCTGAGGGGGGAGACTCTGTGGTGGTTTGAGACTGTGGCAGGGTAACCGACTGTCGAGAGGTCCCAGATGGGCCAGGTTGGTCATCATGATCCAGGCACGCAGAGCTGCTGTCATCACTGTAGGCCTCTTCTGTGGGGAGACTGGATGTTGCTGGCACCCCATGTCCAGTGACATTGGGTAGGGGTCCTGTGGGGAAGCAAATGCATTGTTATTGTATCTGTGTATACCATCTTGTGCAATGGGTGTGCTTCCCTTATAGAATTGTTATTTCCCTGTCGCATTGGCCTTATGTGATTGCTGATTGTGTGGGCTGGGCGAGTTTCTCTACTGGGCATGCTGTGATGATGGGTGTCCAGGCAGATCTGTGATGGGGGTCCATGCATTGGTGTAGCATGCAGGGCTTGGTATTAGGATGTGTGGGTTGTGATAGTGGGGTATATGTGAGGTGGTGGAGTGATGGGGGGAGGGTAGGGATAGGAGCTAGTGATGGAATGCAGGTAGGGTGGGGGACAAAGTAGTAAAGATTTGACTTACCAGAGTCCAGTCCTCCTGCTACTCCTGCGAGGCCCTCAGGATGCATTATTGCCAAGACTTGCTCCTCCCATCTTGTTAGTTGTGGGGGAGGAGGTGGGGGTCCACCGCCAGTTCTCTGTACTGCTATTTGGTGTCTTGAGACCACGGAACGCACCTTCCCCCGTAGGTTGTTCCACCTCTTCCTGATGTCATCCCTAGTTATTGGATGCTGTCCCACGGCATTGACCCTGTCGACGATTCTCTGCCATAGCTCCATCTTCCTAGCAATGGAGGTCTGCTGCACCTGTGATCCGAATAGCTGTGGCTCTACCGGGATGATTTCCTCCACCATGACCCTTAGCTCCTCCTCAGAAAACCTGGGGTGTCCTTGAGGTGCCATGATGTGGTGCAAGTGATATGTGTGAGGTGATGTGTGGGGTGATGTGTTGTGATGAATTATGTGATGTGCGTGGATGGTGTATGAGTGATGGTGTTCTGTGCCTCTGAGTGATTGTGTGCTCTTTGATTGTCTCTCTGTGTTTGTTCTATTTTTTTGGGTTGTATGAGGTTGTGGGTAATGTGGGTGTGTGTTTTATAGTGGTCTGAGTGTGTGGGTGTGGTGTTTGTATGTGTATCAGGTGTGTGTATTTTGAATAGTCCAATGTGGTGTAGTTTTGTAAGTGTGTGTGTATTTTGAGCACGGCGGTCTGTACCGCCAATGGTTTACCGCGGTTGAATGACCGCTGCGTTGATTCGTGGGTCGTGATACTGTGGTGGTATTCCTGTTGGCGTGACGGTGTTGGTTTTGCTATCGCCAGTTTATCACTGACCTTTGGTGTGGCGGATTTGTGTGGGTGTCTGTATTGTGGCAGTATTCTCTGTGTGGGTCATAATACCCGTGGCGGATTACCACTGTGGTCACGGTATGTAGGAGGCCATCAGCACGGCGGTAGGTGGCATTTACTGCCAAGGTTGTAATGAGGGCCTATGCCTCTCTTATAACGGCTGACCTGATTGACTGGTCAAATGCAAACAAGGTGATCCCTGTAAACCAGTCAGGTTTCAGGAATGGTCTAGGTACCATAACAAACATTCTACTAACCTCCTTTATAATCGACCAACGCAAGCAAGCTAGGAAGAAATTACACCTTTTCTTTATAGAATTCAAGGCAGCATTCAACTGGGGGATAATCTGGAATTATCTGAGGAAATGGAGGACTCCCCAAAGGTTGCTACGAGCATTAGAACAGCTGCATTTGGAAACTTTGATACAATCGGTGATGGCACAAGATTATCTAGGAAGGTACCAGCCAACCAAGGGCTCAAACAGGGATGTGGGCTAGCATCTCACCTTTTTAATCTATTTATGGTAGATCTATCACCAGATTTGGATCAAGAAAAATCCCATCCGCCAAGTCTGAGTCCACTTGTCTCTCCCATTTGTCCTACATGGACAACATCTTGCTGTCACGAAGGGGGGGCTTCAAAGGCTAGTAAATGTGCTGAAATCCTATATTAAAACCTTGAGGTAACCACAACAACCTCGAGGTAACCACAAAAATAAAAAAAACTATGACCAACAGCAGTCTACCAGGGTGGTCAGCCAAGATCCTTCTAGATGATATTACTGTGGAGGAGGTGAGCAGTTACAGATACTGTGTGTTGTATCTGGACAATAGAGGTAATTTCTCTCACCAAATGCAATACATTGTAAATAAAGGAAATGCCTTAATACATGCCTTTAGCATGTAGCAAAAAAAAGGATGTCCCTCTTTTCAGCCACTGTTACCAGTAATCTCTGCTAAGCTACTCCTGCCCATAGCATATGCTAGCATTACTATGAGAGGACAATGCCCAGTCACATTGGATAAGCTGCAGGTTAATGCCTTTAGGCGACTATTCTCTCTGCCTCAAAATTCGTCACAGGCAGAAGTTTGACTGGAGTTTTGGCTCATAAAACAAGAACTGGACAAAAGGTCTATCTGAATAAAATGCTGGTTAGTTGAAGATACCCTATTAAATAGTGCATTATGTTTGGCTCTACAAAGTGACCCACAGGCAGCTTACTAAACATATTTGCTTGAATCTTTGAAACCAGTGCATCTAACCAAACGTTGGGATAAGAGTTAGCCGTATAAGATGTTCAAAGGTGCAGTGAACAAGGCAGCAAAGTGACAGTCATACTTGAATGAAGAAAACATTTTGTTCATGGTTGCACACTTAGATGGTGATTAAATGATTCAACCATAGGTCCTTTGCGTTGTGTCAGAACATAATGAAGAGAAAACTTTGCAGTATCATTTCACAGGACGCTTGCTCACATAGAACCATCTGAAGGCAGTTATTTATGGTGTGGGCGGCTATAAGTTATGGAGCACATTACCCATAATTTCATTCTCTATTTCAGGCATATCATCCCTTTAAAACGTTGCATACTACAGGAGCATTTACAGACAAGGTAGTGAGTGCTATAAAAAATGTCTTGTGAAAAACCTCTAGTAAAGTTGGCAGTTCAATTGAGAGTGCATTGCCTGCCCTTCCTAAATGTAGCCCTCTGAGTACATTTTAGCCATGTAACTACAATATCAGGCTTATTCTGGATAGAGCACTTTGCAAAAATGTTCCAATAATAACCACTGTATTACAAGACTGGACAGGGCCTCTCAGACGGTTAATTTCCAGTGTAAGGAAAATCAATCTGCCTCGCCATTTAGTAGAAAAATTGCAGCATTTTACACCTGTATATATGCCCCTTCTAATTTGGGGAGGTTGTGTGCCGCCATCACACCACTTATAGCTGCTGCATTTAGATGGACTTCCATTTGGAGTGCCGAACAGCGTAGCCAAGATCACCACAGGTTATAAATAATATTGAAGCCCACTGAGACTAATGCCACTTATCATTACTTTAATGTGCCATAATTCATGTAATAGAAATTTAGATGGGCCACCAGTTAACTCTGTGAGTTTAATAATCGATATGGAAAGATATGCAAGCCTCCCTTGATGAAGCAAGTTTTCACAAAACAAAGTTAACAGTATTTTTAGGTTAGGATTTTTGGTTTGTGTGGAACGACTTATGGCCTGATTATGATCTTGGCGGCTGGGGTAACTCCATCACAAACGTGAAGTATATCTCGTCTGCTGTATTGCAATCCCATTATCTCCTATGGTGATCGTGGTATGGCGGACGGAATATCCGGCATGTTTGTTATGGATTATTTCATCCGCCAAGATCCTAATCAGGCCCTGGCCCGCATTATGGCTTTGGCGGTCTTTTCACAAGACCGCAGGACCACAAGCGGCTAAAGACCGACATATTAAGAGTCAAGTTGGATTTTCGCCTGTTTATGGGCAGAAATCCAACACCATCAGCCTGGCTGACAGCGGAAGAGAGGTGTTTCCACTGCCAGCACCACCACGCTAACAGGACTCCAGCTGTCGAATTGCGATATGTAATACGGCACAGCGGTTTCCTGAATGGCAGTGTGGTGCTGGTGGTGGAAAATGCTGAGACCCATCCCCTCCCGGACGACTGTCTCGCCGAGACAGGTAGGTGGACCGGCCAAAAGGGGGG
The DNA here is from genome assembly GCF_031143425.1 of Pleurodeles waltl. Classification (NCBI taxonomy): domain Eukaryota; kingdom Metazoa; phylum Chordata; class Amphibia; order Caudata; family Salamandridae; genus Pleurodeles; species Pleurodeles waltl. The sequence goes on along the minus strand of NC_090446.1, from coordinate 1,019,027,851 downwards.
GAGGGTGTGGGGTGTTCTGTGCATGTGTGCGTGTATGTGTAGCAGTATGGGTGTGCGTGAGTGCGTGTCTGAATGTATGCAGAGGGGAAGAGGGTGTTGGGGTGCGAGTGAGTAGGTGTGTGTATTAGGATGCATGCGAGTCGGGGTGCATGTATATAAGTCTGCGAGTGATTGGGGTGTCTGTGTGCAAGTGTGTGGATGAAGGGGTGTGTGTGCAAGTGTGCGGATGCGTTACTGCCAGGGTGTTCATGGCAGGGGGACCGCTGCAAAAAGCCTGGTGGTTTGCTGCCTCCTAATACGGTCTGCGGCCTTAGGCTTGCCCCTGGCCCGGAGAAGCTCTCCCCAGGCCACAATGGTCTGACCCGACCTGCGGGACTGGTGGCATTGTGGTGGTTTGTCTTTGGCCAAACCTCAAAACTCATAATGCGGTGGTCTTTACCACTGGGTCTGCGGTGGTTAGACCGCCACCGCGAGTTTGGCAGTCTCATAACCCCCAAACTCTTAATGAGGGCCCCTATCTATGGATAATTAAGAAGAAAATCACTTTCAACAATTTTTATAATCACAAGCATTAATATGGTGACTCTGCTTAGAAATAATGCCCAATTGACATTGATATGCCATGTTTGTAACAAGCCAACCTGGAAGCATGAAACTAGAAGTACTAACAGGCAAGTCACAGTGAGTGCAAATTGCACACTGACTTTTTGCAACCTGCCTCTAAAATTGTGATGCAACTCATGTACTAATAATTCACACCTCAAAATTCCTATTCATGGATTCACGGTACAACCTGCCTAATGTAAGGCAGGTTGCTAGTTGCAACCCCTTGCAATTAGCTGTGAACACAGGGATGATTGCCTGCAAGTACAGGATACCACCATATTGGTGTTTGCATTCCAAAATGGGAAACATTTTTTTAAGTATCCCATTTTCCTAAAAGGAGAAGTGCTGGTCAACAAAAATGTTTCTCATTAAGGAAGACATTGAGATGACCTGGCAGTGGTCCACTTGACCACTGACTGCTTCTCCGAACGCCCGTTGATACAATTCCAAAAGGGGAAGCTTTCCAACAGGAATAGTTTCTCTTTTACAAATGAGTTTTCACCTTTTTCGAAATATCAGTAACTTTAACATGGTCTGCAACCATAACTGTGGTCGCAAACTATTGCCATATCTCATTGTATATAAAGATGCAAAAAGGCTTTACAGAACAGCAAAAGGACTTTAGTGGATTGTAAAAAGCCATTTTTCAGTTGTAAACCCTGCGATTTTGCGAATTGCTCGCTTGTGACCACAAAAGTGTTTTTGAAAATCTGGCTATTAGTTTCTAATCCCGGTCTCCCCATGTAACCAGATTCTGTGCTCTTTGGCATTCACTATTTGAGGTTATTCCTCTACTTCCTTTTTTGTCAAAATTGTGAGTAATGATTATGAATGCTGGAGCAAGTGCATAGAAGCACTTCATTGGAATTCAACACCTGTCTGATATTTTCCCAAGGGAGTGTCCCATCTCAAGATCAATTCACCAAGATGTGGTGTAGTGGAAAAGTAACAGTCTTTGAAACAAATATTCACATGCTTCAATCTACCATTCTCTTGTAGTTTTGAGTACTTTTGGCTATTCGCCATCTGCAAGTGTAAAGTTATTCAAACGTTTAAGAGAGGATGGAGCCACATTTATGCGTAAAAGATACTACAGCCAAAAAAGAACAGTAGTACGTCTAGCACTACACATGCACCACACATGGGGCCATATGTACGAACACATTTTCCCATAGACACAGAATGGGCAAAACTGCTTGCTACATCTGGCCCATGGTAATTCACTGATACAACAACACTTTCATAGAAAATAATGGAGGCAAGGACTTAAAATAGAACCAATTGAGAATTATGTTACATTAGAACAATGTATTTCAACTTTGTAAAAAAAATCTGTAAAACAAATTACAAGTTAAAATCATTCTATAATGTATATATATTGAAAATAAGTAATTTTAAAACATTAATAACTTAATAAGTGTAAGTTTATATTTTTAAATAATTACATTAATGTAAATCATTTCTACAAATAGACATTTGTGATATTTAATACACAATATTTACATATCTATAAACAATTTACTGTAATTGTTTTTTAAAGCAATATTTTAAAAAAGTGAAAAATATTATATATTAAAACTTATCGAATCTTACATTCAAAATGAAGTTAAAAGTGCAGTAGGGTTTTTTATCTTGTTCTATTTTTTAAGATTTTTTTAAATTTTATTTTTCCTATAATTATTATAGGTGTTGTGGCATTTGAAGTATTTACCTCCATTATTTTCAGTGGTCAGGTGTTGCCATATCAGCGGTTGGTGATATGCGTTATTGGACTTATTACAGCTTAGAGCTGTAGTACATTTAGGACTGTTTTGGATCCCTTTTGACTGTAACAACTTAGGAAGTGTAGTTTGTGAAATGAAATATTCCTACTCATTTTTGGGTGGGTGCACGTACCTCCCTAAACCTCTCCTTTCTCCTTCTGTAATCCCTTTGCTGTATTCATATTTATTCCTCTTTTTCCAGCCAATCCTCTTTGTCCCTCTGACATTTACTATAAAATGTATACTTGTGTGTGCAAAGACTCTGCAGGCAGATGGACATTTCAGCACAGAAATGATAGGATATGCGGAAGTGGCACCTCTGCACATAGGTTTGTAAATAACCTTGTAGTAAGTACTACTAAATGTTCCTACAAAATGCAGACTGGAAAATAAATTAGAAACATTCCTGAAGTTGCAAAGTTATAGTTTCCTTGATAACATACTGAAAAACAAGCATTTACAATGCAACGGGTCTCGCGTTTGCTCATGTTAGAGCTGATCGCGTTGTAAACTCCTACCCGACTTTTCACCTATCGGGCAAAAGTGCATTTATGTACGTAACCCGAAAAAGTGAAATTAACTATGTAAAGCGCTCGACTTCTGCCAAGCGAGATCGCGCTCGTAAAAAATTAGAGAAAAAGAAGTCCACAAGCCTGATGGAAAACAGCGAGCCTCGCATGTTTTCTGTACTTGGTCGCTGTGCTCGAGGAGGGCTAGCCACCGGAAAAGGCATGACGTATGCGTGCCTTCAACTAATGAAAGCAAGCAGATTTTAATAAACAAGCCCGCGAACCAATAAAAAACACTGACGTGAAGTTGACAGGGCTCCGAGCCCTTTTCTATATACTAAAGCGTCTCGCTGCGATACGCATGCGCGAGCGCATGCAACGCGGGCTCGACCCTAATCAGTCAAACTCTCGCTGTATGTGGTTTTTTTTCTACAAGGCAGACTGTTATTTAACCTCGCCTGGCTTGAGCTGTACTTCCCTTGTTAAATGTGGCTAATGTAGGGGGACCACATGCTCACATATAGTAGACCACTCGGTGCCATCCCGTGCATACTGAATGAGCATAGGTCTTTTTATTCTGCACAAGTCGAGAAATAGGGGCACACGAACTGCTGCCGCACACAAAAAATAATATTTAGAGGAAACATAGATTTCCACTACTATATATTGGTGTTCTAGACATGGCACCTAAATTATGGTAGGGATGTACCAGAACGTATGCCAAAATATCACAACATTATTGAGAGGGTGGAGAAGCTGATGGTTCTGATCGGCGAGCCTCCTTCAATTCCTTCATTGGGTCCATGTTTGGGCATCCTTGACACAGACAAAGAAATTGTGCAGACTTCCCACCCAATCTGGTATTATTAACTGCGAAAAGACAAACACCACCAAGGCTATCATCTAAATTTACAGCAGATCAACCTCTTCACATGTGGTGAAGGGGCACCTGACAATGAAATATTTAAACGAGCTCCTTAGCGTTTTGAGCAGCCTTGGAGAATGGTTGAACGTGACTGTGACCCCTGCCTTCCTACTGTCTGCCATTAATCTTTGACTCTTTTCAGGTTATTAGGTCGGAGCCATTGCCGGGTTTTGAGAGATTGTTTCAATCTCCTTCATCATCATTTAGTCACTCAGGAAGCTACCACGTCCCTTTTCTGGCTTTTAAAATGTTTTATTTTAGCTCAGACAAGCTACACCATATTTTTTTCGTAACCTCCCCCATCAAGTAGCTGTTCAGTGCATGCAGTATCCAAAATAAGTCCCTGAAATAGCAGGACTGGCTTCAGTTTTGAAATTAATTCTCGGGGGCTCTGTCTTAAGTGAATGCTGCCGGATTTGTGTGTGTTCCTAAACAGAACTCGATATGCACTGTCGCTTCAAATTTGTTGAGCCGAAGAGTGAGGTCATTTGTTGAAAACCGAAGACCTCCAGTTTTGGAAACTTTCTCTGTCAGTCGTATTGAATAAGACATTTGCGAGCATGGAGCCCATTAATATCCAGGAGAGATAGCGGTGACTAGGCGCCACTTGCATTGAGTTTGGAAGTATTTTGGGTCAAGGGAGGATTCTTGGAGCTTGCTGTTTAGGATTAAAGGCAAAACAGAGCAGAAAGAGAGGTGGGTATATTGTTTAGATTTCCAATATGAAATGTGATTGGCTGACTGAATTGTTAAATGTGATTTATAATCCTGAATGCCAACTTAAATGCACCTGAAACGAAGACAGAAAAACGTACAGCACGATAATATGCGAAGTAAAAAGACCAAGTGAATTAGAACAGATTAGATGTCCAAAAAATAGAAAATGCATGTGGAAATTCATTTTTTTCGGTTTCACCAGTAAGACAATAGATTCTTCTGTAGTCATCTGAATAGTCCCCAAACGCCCCGACATCTCTCTGTGCCCCCACAATTCCATTTACTTTGGTGCCTTGTATATCTTTTAGTTCACAGTCAGATGCCCAAATTCACCACTCGCTCCTATTGTGTCGCTGGGCACGTTTTGACCCTGATGTGGCCTCATGCAATCTCTGACCGCACTTCACTGCCTGGCTTCTACCCTTCAGGGGGATCCCTTGTTAATCTGCCCCAAGGTACGTCTGTCTCATTTCCTCCTTCTTTTCACCCTAGATTCACTCTCTACTTCTCAACAAACCTCCTTCTCTCCATACCTACCCCTCCATCGATCAGGGTTACATTGGGTTGTTAATGGCTCATGCTACACAGGCACCAGAGCATACATGACACACATACATTCCTGTATTGTGGTTCGTGGAGTGGAAGGGCCTTCTGTGGAGTAATTTATCTTCGTGACAACATTATGGAGCCTTAGCCTTGTCCCTTCGGTCGGTTTTAGTGCAGGTTATTCACATAAGTCAGAGAGACGTCTTTGATATAGAAATATCATCGTATGATGTGACATTATATTATTGTGGAATTACTGCCTATTCCATGGTGCCTCACTACCTCTTCCTAGGTTCTGCCTCTGGGCCAACCAAAAGAGAGATGGCAACCTTACCTACTTATTTATCCATGTTTGTATTTGCCTTTGTTTTTTGTGTTAGTTATGTTTTATAACTCGAGACATGTCTTTTTGCAAGGGCAAAAAGCAAATATGGTCTAGGTGTTCACCAGCTAGAGGGTTCCTTATAAAATAAGAGAAAGCTAATGATGGAGACACACTTCCCTTTGTGTAATAGTAGCTCATGATTGGTTATATTTGTAGTGACTTGTGGTTTCAGTAGACACCTTCTCTCAGGAAAAGGTCATTGAACATGAATATTTACATAACTAGTGGTTAGGTGAATGCAGTTTTTCACTGGGTACCCATTTCAACGCTACTTCTTTGTTGCTACCTTGAAATAGAAGTTTAGTTGTAATGAATTGGTTTTTAATAATCATCTTTAAAACCCGTAGGCCCAGGTTTACAGACAATGCTCGGAATGCAACGCAGCAGCCAAAAAGGCTGCAGTGCTTTGCGTGACAGGGAGGGAGCAGGAGAACGTCATAGCTTTGTGGCACTCTTCCCTTCTCGCTAGCGCCGGCTATGATTTCAGCAGTCACACACACAACTTTGAGCCATAGTGCAACATAGGTTTTGTACTGGAAGGGTAGCCTTCCAGTTCACAATACTATGCTTAGACACACTTTAAAACTTTTCCTACTTTGTATGCATGCTGCACAGTGCAGCACACATGCAAAGTTGGAAAAGACAGGAGAAATGAAAACATTTCTCAATTTAATGCCTTCGTTCAAATGGCGTTAACGTTTGGCGTCTATTGTTTATAGATATGGTTTTGCGTCAAAAAGCATGGGTGGTTCATGGGAATGCCCATGTCCCACCCATGTAACTCCCCTGCAGAACTAAGTAACGCATAGAAGTACTTTGTGCTGTTTTGTATTACTTTTTGGGTACTTTCCACCACAAAAGTTTGTACTGAAAAATAAATGAGGCATACACATTTTGTGCTGGGTTAGCATCACTCTTGTGATGCTAACCCACCTCAAAATGTTTGTAAATGCCCCCGGACTACGTTGTATTATCTGGCACAGCTCTGCACTGTAAAGTTACAGGGCCTGTGAGTACTGTGTGACACAACTCTACACTGTTTCACATGAGGGAAAGAGCAAGAAAACACATTAACTCCAAAAAAGTGCTGAAAGAAACAGAAATAAAGTAGTTCCTTGAATGCAAGCAGTGGAAGGACACACGTCATCCAATCAGAACGCAATAAGGAAGAGGTGCACTGGAATTTGGTAAAACAAAGAATAGTGAGGAAAACCATCAAATAAAAAACAAGTCATTGAGGTAAATAGGAACGACATCCAATTAAGTGCAAGTGGTTGACCCAAAGGCCACTGTATGCACACATTTTAATGTTTTAGTGACAAAAGCCTTTGATAACAGTCACTAAGTCAGATCTAAAATGAAAATGAAAAATATTGCTGCGATGCAATTACTGAAATTAACTGAATACTATGATTAGCCTTTATAACTTATTTCAGAGCACATTGTTCTTAAAATGTGGGTGTTTTTGTAATTCTTTTTTCACCGTGATAATTTCATGAATTTGAGTGATGCTTTTTAGCGTTCTGCTTCATCAAGCTAGCTGCTGGAGGGAACAGCAGGAGTGAAGATGCACTGTCGAAAATGGCTACAAGGCTCCTGCAGAGATATAATAGAGGAACGCCTGTCTGTGCTGTGTGGTCTAATTGTCACTAACTGATGCTTTATTCAGAGCTTCATTAGGAGGCTCTAAATATCAGATGCATGTGCATTGCTGCCTGCCAAAGTGCCCTCTTGTGCAGAATTCCTAGTGCCCTCCACTTGTTTGGGATTGCAGAGGTTGAAGGAGGTGGTGTGAGCACAGCCGCTGGTTGCTGGTGGGGTGCACCAGCACTTATTTTTGGGGACAGGCACTTATGTTTCCTGTGTCAAATATTTTCCAAGCTCAAAAAAGGGAGAAACACACAGATTGGAAAGACAGGATGAAGAAAATGACACAACCATTACAAACAGAAAACAGAAAACAGAAAACAGAAAACAGAAAACAGAAATCAGGAAGCAGCAAATGCAAGAAAAAGGGATAAAGAGTGTCTGGTAGCGGATTAAAGACTACCAGTGTTGGTGTTCAGTGCACTGACATTTAATTGCACTGGTCGGTGGCTTCTGAGCAGAGCTTCGGGCACCAGCACGTTTTCTTTAACAGATTAAGCACCGTGGGAGAACATGGGTTTTGAGCAATGAACAGCATCGGCCTCCCATGCCCAATGAAGTTGATGGCAAAGGTGAGAAGAGGCAGGAGAAGAGCAAGACTCTTCTGCCGTTGTGCCTCTCAAGGCTACCCCATTTGGATGTGAACTAACACAGCAAGTTGTCAAAATACTGAAACTTAAAATGCCTGGCCCTCCATAGAGTGAATGTCTTTCCGCTAGGTTAATCCTTAAAGAGAGCAATGATTGAAAGAGCCTGACCTGTTACTCTGCTCTATGTGTGCAGCTTGTTGGCTGATCTATAATGTGAATTACATTCTAAAAATCCAAAGGCTAAGGAGAATGACCCAAATCCTTATACTAATACCAACAACAACAACAATAATGATAATAGTAATGATTGTATTAATAACAATTATAAAAACAATACTATTACTCTCAGTTTTTCATTTTTGCAAAAGGCTGGTAGACTGCTAAAATTGCCAATTATTACTTACAATAGGTAGCAACCCGATCTTCTGGACAAGAATGAAGAAAGTCACTTCAGTAACATATCCTTCATACCAGATCAATGTCAAAGTTTCCTATAATGCCATAGTTTATGATATATTTACCCCAACTGCAGTGTTTTTGGCTTATTAGGTTTGCAGACTGGCACTGAACAGCACAAAAGAGTATGTCCATCAGACAGCACCATGCATTCACATACAGGCACTGGATGTATCGAAGTCGCAACAGCTGGTCTAGTACATGGTTGAAAGGTGATGATAAACAGGCGAATCCTGATAGGAGTGTCTAATGTTAGCAGAAGAGGACCAGATCCATGCTATATTAAATTGATAGCCACTGATTATGTAAATGATCCGATTTATAATTGTATGTTCATGTACCCATTAGGGGGTTTCTGAGAATATGGAATTAACTACTCTTGAGGATCAACATTAGACTGAAAGAGTGGCTGTTCTCACACATTACATGGAACTATGTACCACTAGGTCCATGTAATGTAAAACTAGGCACATATAAATCTTAGATAAGAGTAGTATGGCTATTCAGAACTCGGTTGTACTGTATACGCCTGTTCACTAGTGACCATAAAAGTAAACATGTTCTCTCTTTGTCCATAACTTTTCTCTGGACAGTATTGACAACAGTGATGGACTACCTTTTTCCCCAAAATGAGAAACATGTATACTACTGTGCTATCAATTTGTAAAATGTCGTAAACATGCTAAACTGACGTATAGAGTTATTAATAACATCTCCTCCTTGTTCCACCTGGGTGCTAGACATGAAATGTAGTGACCTGTTGTAGACTATACCATTATTGTACCATGACTGTGCCAAAATATACTTCTGGCAGAAATTCAGGAGGTGCCATTATTATGCCAGACTAAGGCTCTCATTATGTCCTCAGCGGTCTTCAGAGAAGACCGCCGAGGTCCTGCCAGACCGAAGACTGACAGTGTTGGCGGTCTTCCGGCAACCATATTATGACTGCTGGTGACCCTCCGCCATATTTTGGTCAGATAGCCGCCAGAGCCATACTGGCGGTCGGCGGTGCAGTGGAGGTTGCTCCTTCGTCACTGCCACGTCATCAGAACACCTACCCACCGAATTACGTTTCAGTATTCGGCGTGGCGGTGTTCTGGTGACGGGGTGCTGGCGGCGGAGCAGCCCCCATGAATCCCGTTCCCTCCCGGACAAGCACCGAGCCAGGTAAGGCGATCGTCCGACAGTGGAGGGGGGTGGGGGGGTGTTGTGTGGTGTGTGCGTGAATGGGGGTGTGAGTGTGCGTGTTTAGAGGGGGTGTGTGAGTGTGTGTATGTATGCAGGAGTGTGATGTGTGTAGGGGAGATGTATCGTGTATGTATGTGTGCATGTATGTGTGCGTGTATGTGTGTGAGTGGTGTGTGTGCATGAGTGGGGGGTATGTCTGGGGGGGCCATGGAGGTCAGGGGGCGGGGGAGTGGAGGGGGCCCTACCACCTTTGGGGGCCGGTAGGGGGGAAGACTCTGGGGAGGGGGCAGGGGATACCCCTATCAGTGCCAGGGAAGGAATTCCCTGGCACTGATAGTGCCTACCACCATGATTTTTGTGGCAGTACAAAAACCTCGAAAACCATGGCGGTATGAGGGTCCATTATCCCACAGGCGGACTAGTGATGGCCGCCGGGTTGAAGACCGTTGTCTCCTCCAGCCTGGCGGTCATTACCGCTGTGACGGACGGTGTGGTACATTGGCGGTTTGGCATGCGCCAAACCGCCAATGTCATAATTTGGGGGTAATTACCGCCAGCCTGTTGGCGGTGCTATCGCCAGCTTAACACCGTCCGCCAGGGTTGTAATGAGGGCCTAAAACTCCACACTTACTTATAATGTTGGCTGTGGTTGTCCAATGCAGTGTTTAGTGGTATTCCCAGGGTCAGAGAGTCCTTCAGACTGCCTTTTTTCCTTGCTGCAGATCACAAAACTGAAGGATTCCAATCCGCTGTGCATTTTCAAGTCAATTCTTTTTGTTGTGAAATCTGAAATAAAATCAGAAAATACTGATAAAAGTTGACAGAAAGCACTAGTTGAAATGGTAAAATGGAGGATATTTTCATTCATTTTTATCTTCCCAGAAACTCTAAAGACAGGCAAGATCCTTCCACTCGTAAAGAAACCCACACTAGATGCTGATGACCTTGCCAAACACCAGTCCATCACTCACCTTGCTTTCATTCGACAAGATCATCGAGAAACCAGTATATGTTCCTCTTCAAGATCACATCAGTGCCAAAAGTCTCCTGCATGCCTACGAGTCTGGCTTCATATCACATCATGCTGCAGCACAGAGACTTGCTACATTACACATCTTAGATTATGCCTTCGTTAGACCTGACAGCCCGAGGGTGGTCACCCCTAACTTTTTACCTGCCTCCGTCCACTTTTTGGACACTGTTTTGGCTGTTTTTTAGACTCTGCGCACTTTACCACTGCTAACCAGTGCTAAAGTGCATATGCTCTCTCCCTTTAAACATGGTAACATTGGATCATACCCAATTGGACTATTTATTTAATTTACTTATAAGTCCTTAGTAGAGTACACTATATGTGCCCAGGGCCTGTAGATTAAATGGTACTAGTGGGCCTGCAGCACTGATTGTGCGACCCACTTAAGTAGCCCCTTAACCTTGTCTCAGGCATACCATTGCAAGGCCTGTGTGTGCAGTTTCACTGCCAATTCGACTTGGCATTTAAAAGTACTTGCCAAGTCTAAAACTCACCTTTTTCTACATATAAGACACCCCTAAGGTATGCCCTAGGTAACCCATAGGACAGGGTGCTGGGTAGGAAAAAGGCAGGACATGTACCTATGTAGTTTACATGTCTCGGTAGTGTAAAACTCCTAAATTCGTTTTTACACTGCTGTGAGGCCTGCTCCCTTCATAGGCGAACATTGGGGCTGCCCTCATACATTGTTTGAATGATATCTGCCGATCTGAAAGGAGTAGGAAGGTCATATTTACTATGGCCAGAATGGTGATATAAAATCCTTCTGACTGGTGAAGTTGGATTTAATATTACTATTTTTGAAATGTCCCTTTTAGAAAGTGAGCATTTCTCTGCACTTAATTCTTTCTGTGCCTTACAATCCACGGCTGGCTAGGTTTAGTTGACAGCTCCTTGTGCATTCACTCAGACACCCCCCAAACACAGGATACTCAGCCTCACTTGCATACATCTGTATTTTGAATGGGTCTTCCTGGGCTGGGAGGGTGGAGGGCCTGCTCTCACACAAAGGACTGTCACACCCCCTACTGCAACCCTGGCAGACAGGACTGAACTGAAAGGGGACCTGGTGCACTTCTAAGTCACTCTTTGAAATCTCTGCCCCTTCCAGCTCAGAACGTCCTGGAGAAGAAACTTGTAACCACAACCTGCATCCTGCCAAGAAGAATTGCCTGGCTACCGAAAGGACTCACCTGACTGCTTTCTGTGAAGGACAGCTGCCTTGCTGCTGCCCTGCTACCTTGCTGCTCTCTGGCTGAGGCGAGGACGTGCTCTCCAAGGGCTTGGATAGAGCTTGCCTCCTGTTCCCTGAAGTCTCAGGACCAAAAAGACTTCATCTCTTCAAGGAGGACTCCTTGTGCGGCGAAATTCGACGCACAGCCTGCCAGAAACGACGTGCAGCCTGCACAGCGGTGAAAATGTCACCACATGCCGAACAGGAACAACGCCGCCCGACTTTGCAACAAGAAGATTGACGCAGCACCAGCGTAACGACCAGAAATTCAATGCACGGCCCACTGGATCGACGCATAGCCGAGCCGGAACGACGCAGCCCGACTTCCAGAGAGGACTCGATGCAGCGCCTGCCGTGTGCTAGAAAATTTGACGCAACGCCCACCAGATCAATGCAGCTCCTGTGACTTTGTTATGCCAGCGCAGGAAATCCACGCACCGTCCCCGGAGAGTCTGAAAACCCCGTAACCCGAAGAGGATCCATGACCAAGCGCTGGAAATCGACACACAGCTGTCCCTGCGTGGAAACTAAACAACGCATCGCCGTGTGCGGCCCAAGAAATCTTCGCACACCACTTTGTTTCCACGCTTCTCCTCCTCTGCGGGCCTTTGCAGAGATTTTTCACGCGAACCAGGTACTTTGTGCTTGAAAGAGACTTTGTTTGCTTTTAAAAGACTTAAGACACTTTATATCACTTTTCAGTGATATCTCTACATTTACTTATTGCATCTTTGATAGTTTTGACCCGCATTTAACCAGATGAATATTATATATTTTTCTAAACAATGTGTAGTGTATTTTTGTGGTGCTATATGGTGGTATTTTATGATTTATTGCACAAATACTTTACACATTGCCTTCTAAGTTAAGCCTGACTGCTCAGTGCCAAGCTACCAGAGGGTGGGCGCAGGATAATTTGGATTGTGTGTGACTTACTCTCACTAAAGTGAGGGTCCTTGCTTGGACAGTGGGGTAACCTGACTGCCAACCAAAGACCCCATTTCTAACAGTCTTCTTAACCACAAATAACCCATGTCAACTGATATTACTGGACCTCAAAGTGGCCTTTGACACAGTCAATATCCCTCCCTCATACACACCATAGCGTCTTGAATGGGATTCATTGTGTTTTCTCCCACCTTTCCAACCAACACAAGTTTGTTCACATAAGCTCCTTTAGATAACAAAATATTCTCATCACCTGTGGAGTCCCCCATCTCTTCTGTCATCTTCAATCTTCACACAGAGCTGCTTGGCAGTCTACTCACTGATAACTGCATCAAGATATTGTGATGACACACAACAATAGTTAAATGTTTCTTCTGCTGCAGAAATTGAATGCCTCAAATCGCTTGAGCATCATCCACATGTAGATGTCCAGCACCCATGTGAAGTTCAGCTTAACCAAGATAGAATTCATCTTATTTACCAAAAACAACAAACAGTACAATCCTGGCTCAATGACATGAAATATAATAGCATTGAACCCCAACTTTCACCAATTCTGCCACTTGGATTCACCCTGGCCACCAACCTCCCCCTCAAGGAACACATTGCAAAACATCTCAAAGATGACCTGCAACCAGTTCTCTTTTCTAAAGAAAGTCAAACTGTTTCTTCCAGAAAGTGAATTCAGAACTTTTGTTCAAGCACTCTTACTCTCTCTAAGAAATTGGATTAATGGTTGCGGGGATAGAAGACCGAACCAGTCTATAATCATAATCCTTGTCAGAGTAAATGACAAAAGTAAATAAATTAATGTGTGCTCCTGCTCACTTTATTTGGTCTCTCCTCATTTGCAAACCCAAGTGAAGACACCAAGAAGCAGTACGAACATCGGGACAAACCAAGTAAAGCAGTTGAGCGATACAGAACAGAACGGAGGAGCAAGAAGACTCCACTTTCTCAAAGTGGCATTTTCCGACTTATAATTTAAAATCCGACTTGACCATTAAAGAGGATTTTATATTACAATTCACTTGAATGTAAACAGCATATCTCTAGCTGCTCCTTTATTTGGTCTCTCCTCATTTGCAAACCCAAGTGAAGACACCAAGAAGCAGTACGAACATCGGTACAAACCAAGTTAAGCAGTTGAGCGATACAGAACAGAACGGAGGAGCAAGAAAAACGGTTGTGCTGTATCCAGCATAAAAGAACTGTGAAAGAAACCCCTGAAGCAGAAGAGTTATCAGTATGCCCTCCACATACTAGGCTGTGGGTGACAGATATAAAAAATTGTTAACCTTGTGGCTGCAGAAGTATGAGAGAACTGCCAGCAGATCAAAAGTCCTTATTCATATTTGCAACGCCCTGATGATGACCTCATGAAAATAAATGGAACCCTAAGCTCTGAGGTCAAAACGTTTTGGCACGATTACCTTAAGGAAGTGGTTGCATCCTTTTTATTGAATACAAAAATGACCTACTCTGGATAAGGGACAGCGATAAATAAAGGACTGTGACCAAGAAAAAAGGAACGTCGCTAACTCTACTCCTTACCGTATGATGGACTGTAGATGAATTGACTTCAGCATGATCTGTGACTGTTTATCATGTTTAATGCCCTTAGGACTCTGACTATTGGGTTTGAACTGGTTTGATTTTCTGTTTCTCCCCTTTTTTATAATTGTTGATACCATATATTGTTTTTCATCACTGTTTGAGCAGGTAATGGGAAAACTCATCAATATTTATGTGTATATCTTGCATTTTGTGTTTGAGAGAAAAATGAGGCTATGTTTTGGAATAGATTAATGAAATATTTAGAAATTTTAGTAATACACACAGGATTAAGGTGCTGGTTTTTGTATTTTGAATTTATTTGATTGATTGATAGGAGGTGGGAGTCCCGGGTATATACATAGCTTTTTTTTATCTGATCCTTCCCCCATCTGTCTTTACAGGATCAAACCTCTTTTTCCCTTTAAGACCCAATCCAAAGATATCACTTAATAAATATAATAAGGTAACACAATGTTCGTCAATGGGAGAGATAGGCCTTGCAAAGCTGTAAACCAACTTTAGGAGTTTTCACTGCCAGGTCATGTAAGACTTAAATACACATTTAATATTTTTTAAATTGAATGCACCATGCTGTATGAGGCTATTTGGACTGACTGTACGTTTAAAAAAAAAGGAAGACTTAAGTCTGGCGAAAGGTTTACTGCAGCAGATTGCAATGGCAGTCCTAAAGCCAACAAAAATTTATTCAGCAAAACAGGACGAGTGAAGGCAAAAGATTTGGAGGGATACCACTTAAAGGATGTCAGGTCTAATACTTGCATCTGGTTAGTGGTAATGCTCTGCTCCATGGATCCCATGCTCAACACTGGCATCTCATAAGGGCATCCTACATACTGCAAAGCATATCATCTAAGGCCTGAACAAATATGATCGCATAGCTGCCATCCTCGTGGAACTAAATTGACACCCCTTGACAGGCTGAACCATCTTCAAAACCAGCAGCCTCGTTTACAATGCCATTTCAGCCAGCACCATTGCTTATCTTATAGACAATCTCCCCATCTCTGGAGGTTCTTGGCACACCTTCAACCAGGACACTATCAGTCTGAACACTAAGAAGTGTATAAAAGAAAAAAAGAAGTTAGTAATAATTTCCATCTATGCACCCAACATCTGGATCAACATCTCTGTATACATCAGGACCTCACTATTGTTGCTCCAATTTAGGAAATATTTGAGGGCAGATGTATGAAAGTGGCACTGCAACTAGTACAGCAACACTTTTCTTGCGCTCCTTAGTGCCCCCCTAATGCCATCATGTGTGAGCTGTATTTAATATATGGCACACCATGGTGGTAGTTAGGGAAATAGCATCAGAATATTTGATGCTACTTCAGAGCTTTGCAGGATTAGAGTAGAAAATTTTGACCCTAATCCTGCAAAGCCCATTGAGGCCCATTGTAAGCAATGGTGTGCCTCTTTTTAATGACTGCTTGGGCAGAAAAAAAGACACAAATAAATCTCCTAGATTTCTTTGTGCTATTTTTTCATCCGCCCCTAACGGGGGGATTCCCCCTTTACGCTACATAATGCCTAGTGCAGGTATAATGTAGCGAAAGGGTTGTAAAGTGACTTAATGCGTGCATTGCACTACTTTTGTAAATTTGACGCAATGATTTTGGCCTCGTTGGGCCACATTAGCATTAAAAAAATGAAGCTAATGTGGCACAAGGAAGCACTGGGGGTCTGCCCTTTGAAGTTCAGCTCTTTAAAGAACACTGCATCTCTATACATTGTCCGTACTCAACCCGCCTACTACTCCTATGATGTTTTGATTCTATGATTATCATTGTCCATACACAGCACTCTGCTGCCTTTTGGCTAGGTTTTTCTATATAGATATCATATACATACATACATGCATACATCTATACATATATGCATATAAACATATACACATTTTAAGTGGTGAAACCTGAGCACTGCTAGGAGTGCTGAGAATCTTAAATGTAAAAAATACTCCGCAACTCTTAGACACCCAGGAGGGGATCTTAATATGAGCTGAATATTGAAAGCTGCAATTCACAAATTCCAATATATTTAAATCTTCTTTCTGGAGTCAATATTGAGAGTTGTTAGTTGGATTTTAAAGTTTTATCATAAGTCTTGAATATTTTCTTTTAATTAAGGTTTACAGAACATGGCATAAAGTGTGTCCCACAACCTATCCCTATTCTAGTATACTAAATTCATATCAGTAAATCATTTTAGTTATAAGTAACAAAAGGAACAAGGCTTCAAGAGGCAGTTTAACCAGCAAAATTATCAGTACTCATGAAGAATACTGTAACAGACTCTGATAGAGGCTAGTTTAGGCAGAACGCAAAGTCTGTCTGAGTCTCACAGAGAGAATGAATCTCAATCTGAGACTGGGAGAGCTAAGAGCTGGTGCATGATATAATTGGTGCCACTGCTGCTGCTATCATTATCTGTTCCTTCCATGGGACACTTCTGATGCACATTTTAATACATGTGCTTCATTCAATATTTTACAGAGCCAATCAGAAGCGAAGGAAATAATAGGATGAGGTCCATAGAAATAGTAACTTCTAACAAATACACTACTACTGTAAAATACATTTAATAAAATTTCTAGGCAACTTGCAATAATATGAAAAATTCTCACGAGTCTTTGTCTCTGAAAGAAAATATGTAAATATTGTGCACAAATAAACGTATGTCATGCTATTTCTCCTACACCTCCATACTAAAGCCTAATCATAAGTTTAAGGAAATGGCTCCCTGTTGCAGTTACCCCACACTTTTTGCCTGATACTGATGCTCACTTGACTGAGAAGTGTGCTGGGACCCTGCTAACCAGGCCCCAGCACTAGTGTTCTTTCACCTAAAATGTACCATTGTGTCCCCAATTGGCACACCCCTGGCACACAGATAAGTCCCTTGTAAATGGTACCAGTGGTACCAAGGGCCCTGTGACCAGGGAAGGTCCCTAAGGGCTGCAGCATATGTTGTGCCACCCTAAGGGACCCCTCACCTAACACATGCACACTGCTATTGCAGATTGTGTATGTTGGTGGGGAGAAAAAGGCAAAGTCGACATGGCATCCCCCTCAGGATGCCATGCACACAAAATGCTGCCTGTGGCATAGGTAAGTCACACCTCTAGCAGGCCTTACAGCCCTAAGGCAGGGTGCACTATACCACAGGTGAGGGCACAGCTGCATGAGCAATATGCCCCTACAGTGTCTAAGTCTATTCTTAGACATTGTAAGTACAGTTGTGGCCATATTAAGTATATGGTCTGGGAGTTTGTCAAAAACTAACTCCACAGCTCCATAATGGCTACACTGAATGCTGGGAAGTTTTCTATCAAACCTCTCAAAATAATAAACCCACACTGATGCCAGAGTTGGATTTATTAAAAAATGCACACAGAGGGCATCTTATAGATGCCCCATGTATTTTACCCAATTGTTCAGTGCAGGACTGACTGGTCTATGCCAGCCTGCTGCTGAGAGACGAGTTTCTGACCCCATGTGGTGAGGGCCTTTGTGATCTCTGAGGACAGAAACAAAAGCCTGCTCTGGTTGGAGGTGCTTCACACCTCCCCCCTGCAGGAACTGTAACACCTAGCAGTGAGCCTCAAAGGCTCAGGCTTCATGTTACAATGCCCTAGGGTACTCCAGCTAGTGGAGATGCCCGCCCCCTGGACACAGCCCCCACTTTTGGTGGCAAGTCCAGGGGAGATAATGAGAAAAACAAGGAGGAGTCACCCCCCAGTCAGGACAGCCCCTAAGGTGTCCTGAGCTGAGGTGACTCTTACTTTTAGAAATCCTCCATCTTGAAGAAGGAGGATTCCCCCAATAGGATTAGGGATGGGCCCCCTCACCACAGGGCGGAGGCACAAAGAGGGTGTATCCACCCTCAAGGACAGTAGCCATTGGCTACTGCCCTCCCAGACCTAAACACACCCCTTAATTCAGTATTAAGGGGCCCCCAGAACCTAGGAAACTAGATTCCTGCAACCTGAACGTGAAGAAGGACTGCTGACCTGAAGCCCTGCAGAGAAGACGGAGACACCAACTGCTTTGGCCCCAGCCCTACCGGCCTGTCTCCCCACTTCAAGAAAAACTGCAACAGCGACGCGTCCCCCAGGGTCCAGCGACCTCTGAAGCCTCAGAGGACTACCCTGCATCTAAAAGGACCAAGAAACTCCCAAGGACAGCGGCCCTGTTCTACAGAAACTGCAACTTTGCAACAAAGAAGCAACTTTTAAAGACCACACATTTCCCGCGGGAAGCGTGAGACTTTCCACTCTGCACCCAACGCCCCCGGCTCGACCTGCGGAAAACTAACTCTACAGGGAGGACTCCCCAGCGACTGCGAGCCCGTGAGTAGCCAGAGTTGACCCCCCTGAGCCCCCGCAGCGACGCCTGCAGAGGGAATCCAGAGGCTCCCCCTGACCGCGACTGCCTGCTTCAAGGAACCCGACGCCTGGTAAACACTCTGCAGCCGCAGCCCCCAGGACCTGAAGGAACCGAACTCCAGTGCTGGAGCGACCCCCAGGCAGCCCTCTTCCTAGCCCAGGTGGTGGCTACCCCGAGGAGCCCCCCCTTGCCTGCCTGCATCGCTGAAGAGACCCCCGGGTCTCCCATTGATCTCTATTGCAAACCCGACACCTGTTTGCACTCTGCACCCGGCTGCCCCAGTGCCGCTGACGGTGTACTTTCTGTGCCTACTTGTGTCCCCCCCGGTGCCCTACAAAACCCCCCTGGTCTTCCCTCCGAAGTCACGGGTACTTACCTGCTGGCAGACTGGAACCGGGGCACCCCATTTCCATTGAATCCTATGTGTTTTGGGCACCACTTTGACCTCTGCACCTGACCGTCCCTGAGCTGCTGGTGTGGTAACTTTGGGGTTGCCCTGAACCCCCAACGGTGGGCTACCTTGGACCCAACTTTGAACCTTGTAAGTGCTTTACTTGCCTGTGAACCTAACAAATACTTACCTCCCCCAGGAACTGTTGATTTTTGCAGTGTCCAGTTTTAAAATAGCTTATTGCCATTTGTGCCAAAACTGTACATGCTATTGTGATGATTCAAAGTTCCTAAGATACCTGAGTGAAATACCTTTCATTTAAAGCATTGATTGTAAATCTTGAACCTGTGGTTCTTAAAATAAACTAAGAAAATATATTTTTCTATATAAAAACCTATTGGCCTGGAATTGTCTTTGAATGTGTGTTCCTCATTTATTGCCTGCGTGTGTACAACATATGCTTAACACTACCCTCTGATAAGCCTACTGCTCGACCACACTATCACAAAATAGAGCATTAGAATTATCTCTTTTTGCCACTATCTTACCTCTAAGGGGAACCCTTGGACTCTGTGCACACTATTTCTTACTTTGAAATAGTAAATACAGAGCCAACTTCCTACAATAAAGAAGCAAGTTTTAGATTAGTTTAGCAAGTTTTGAAATTCCAATGTAGGTCAAGGGGTTAAGAAGAATAAAATAATATTGCTTTTTATGTTAGCATAGGAAGTTTGTGTCATGCAAACACCATGCAAATTTACGATATAGAAACATATCTGCTGAAATTAAAGTTTATTGGAATTTGTTAAAGTTAGCAAAGCAAGCAAGTCAAGCAAAATGGCTAATGCAAAGTTTAGAAAAGAAAGTGCAGCTTTTGGTTAGGCCTAGATTTCACTCATATGGTCATTAATTAAATGTTTTTTTTAATTTTAAAGTGATCTCTAACAACTTCGGCCACCCAATGGTTTGGAACCATCACAAAATTTCATTCACAAATTTATTTGTCAAAGTTCACTTTCATTTTTGTCTTCAGTATCTCACTTTTTCCTTTTAATTTTTTTTTCTTTCAATCTCTTATATTCTTCATTGATTCTAACCTTCAGTTCAAAACCTCTTTTCATTCCTTTATTCATGTCTGTAGTTCTCTTTTTTATCAAAAACCATTTGTATTACCATATATAATACTAGTGTAGAAATGGAGCAAGCTATTACAATTAGTGCAGGAACTAATATTGTTTTACGAACTCCTCCTCCTATTGACTTAAACCAACTAGCTACTGTGGTGAATTATTTTACAAACCTTTGTACTATACTTGTGGCTTCTAAAGGTTCAAGATCAAACTATAGAGCACAAATATTCTTTGCATACTCTACAATCTTTTTACTCCCGTGAGGAATATATGTACAACAGTTCTCAATTGTCAGCACTTTGCAGACCACGCCTTTCTCAGCTAATAAAAATGTAATGTATAGAGGTTCTGCAAATCCATAGATTGAACTGCTACAAGTTCAATCTTTTCTACTAATAATGCTTCAAATGTACTGGTTGCTAATCCATCAAATATGTACTGCTGCCTATACACTAAACTAAGAAATATAGTACAGGAAATAACATAGGAAAGTGAACTATGATGGTGGTAAACCTGTTCATCTGCAGGGGATGGCATGTGTGTACAAACATAGCAGTTTGTTAACATTAATAGCTTTAATGTATTAATGTATTTTTCTTTTTTCTTAAATCTTTTAGTCTTGTCAATGTTAATATCTTCAGATAGACAATCCTTAACCCTACTCCGTGTTCTTCTAAAATGTTATCTCTACTATTCAGCTGCTCCCTCAGATCTCAGTACTCTTCTTATCTTCTTTTTCAATTACTTTTATAAGTTCTGTATTTCATAAACAGTTAAAATAATATCTCAATCTTTTTATTTCTCAGTTTTGAATTTTCTTATCAGTAATTTTTTAGTAATCATGAACTTTCAAGGTGGCTGTGTCATCTCCTTGCTCCAATCAAGCAAGTCAGATATTGGAATATTCAAATTTGATTCACTTAATATGTCCATCCAGGTGTTGAATATCTTCAACAAAGTACTCTAGATCATTTTGACCTTCTGAGGATGTTTGCTTCCTCCTCTATGTCACTTATAACACTTGACTCTGCTTCTTCTCTGATTGTCGGTGTTATTAATTCAGCTGACACACTCAATCTTGATTTCCCTCTACTGTAAGCTTTTGGCCATCTTTCTTTATGTGGATCACTTCTTGTTTCTATTTCAGAACCTGATCCTTTTCCTGGAACATCAAGTGTATCTGCTTGTTCCTGAACAGTTTCAAAATTCTCTTCATTAGATGGGTTACCAGCTTTTCCCCAGTGCCACTCTGTGAGATGTCCGGCAGTTGGACCTCTTCACCTGTTAGTGATTCTTCACCCTTTCGTCTTCCTGTTTCTGACCGCAGTCTTTTCTTTCTCAAGTCTGTTCTACAACGTACAGTGGTATATACACTAGCGTTACTTGTTGTGGCTCGTAGAACACTATGGCCCTCATTACAACCCTGGTGGTCAGTGTTAAAGCAGCGGTAAGACCACCAACAGTCCGGCGGTAAAAAAAATGGAATCACGACCATGGCGGAAACCGCCAACAATGATAGTCACTTTAACACTCCAACCGTCACGGTGGTAGAAACAAACACTGCGGCAGTCACCGCCAACAGACAGGCGGAAGACAATGTACCTCCCACACTATTACGAGAGGCCAATCCGCCACCTTTTCCGGGGCGGAACCAACGTGAACAAAAACACAGCGGAAACAGGATTTGGAAGGGAAAACACTCACCTCTCAATACCCCACGAGGAACCAGGACGCCATGGAGCCAGAACTCCAAATACTCCCTGCAATGGTATTGCTGCTCCTCTACCAGGAGCATGAAAGACGGCGGCGATGACCACGGTGAGTACTGCACCTACAACACAGGGGAGGGGGGAGGGAAAAGAGAGTGACACACACATGCAACACGCAAAACCCCCACCCTCACCTAAAACAAGATACACACAAATACATGCTGCAACATTACATTTACATCCCCCCACACCCCCCCGGGAAGAACGCAAGGACAAAAGGAAATGAGTTGAACGAGTGTAATAAATAAAAATCCATTAGTCAAAACTTTAAATACAGTATATACAATTATGTACACCAACTACACAAGTCCGGATAGTGCACCATTCATAGTCAGTGGACCACTGGGCCCAAAAAGCATGGGCGAGGCCCACACTCGATACCAGACTTCAAATGGAGAGAACACTGCAGGGGCATCAGATCGAAATGAAACAGGCACCTCAGGGGGAAGGGAAGGGGCGGCACCTCAGCCAGATGAGTGCACGACGCCAGCTCCACGAGGGGGCTCCATGCCCACTGCTGTATCCTGGGGAGTGCAAAGCCACAGTCTCACAAATCTTTACAGTAGTGGTTTGCTCACTGCTCTATCCTGGGGAGTGCAAAGCCACTGTCTCACAAGTCTTTCCAGTGGGTGGTTTGCCCACTGCTCTATCCTGGGGAGTGCAAAGACACAGTCTCACAAGTCTTTACAGTGGGTGGTTTGCCCTCTGCTGTATACTGGGGATTGCAAAGTCACAGTCTCAAGTCTTTACAGTGGGTGGTTTGCCCACTGCTCTATCCTGGGGAGTGCAAAGCCACAGTCTCACAAGTCTTTACAGTGGGTGGTTTGCCCACTGCTGTATCCTGGAGAGTGCAAAGCCACAGTCTCACAAGTCTTTACAGTGGGTGGTTTGCCCACTGCTCTATCCTGGGGAGTGCCAAGCCACAGTCTCTCAAGTGGATGCCTTTCTCCACTGGTTTTGGAGGGGGCTTTGTGCCTAGAGTGCTTCATCCTGTCAAAGACTGAGGTAGTGGATGCCTTTCTCTACTGGTTCTGGGGGGGGCTTTGTGCCCAGAGTGCTTCATCCTGCGAAGGACTGAGGTAGTGGATGCCTTTCTCCACTGGTTCTGGAGGGGGCTTTGCGCCCAGAGTGCTTCATCCTGCCAAGTCTGAGGTAGTGGATGTGATTCTCCACTGGTTCTGGAGGGGGCTTTGTGCCAAGAGTGCTTCATCCTGCCAAGTACTGAGGTAGTGGATGTGATACTCCACTGACGGTGGTACAACATGCAAGCTGCCCAGACTCCTGGAACTGACTACCAGCCTCGTACGACTGACCACTGGGGATGGCAGCCATGTCATGCTTTGGTGCCACTGGCTCAGTATCTCGCGGGGCTGATGGTGGTGCTGGCGGTGGTGTCAGTGGCATCGGTGCTGGCGGTGGTCTCAGTGGCATCGGTGCTGGCGGCGGGCTCTGTGGCATCGGTGCTGGTGGCGAGCTCTGTGGCATTGGTGCTGGTGGCGGGCTCTGTGGCGGCGGTGCTGGCGGCGGGCTCTGTAGTGGCGGTGCTGGTGCCGGCCTTTGTGGTAGCGGTGCTGGTGGTGGGCTCAGTGACTGCGGTGCTGGTTGCGGGCTCAGTGACTGCGGTGCTGGTGGCGGGCTCAGTGACTGCAGTGCTGGTGGCGGTGCAGGTGGCGGTGCTGGTGGCGGTCTTGTCCGCCGTGCAGGTTGGCGTTGACGTGAACCTGCCCTTGATTTTCTTGGCCTTCCCCACCTTGTGTGGTGGCGCAGCTGTCTTACCACCATCCACTTTTGTTTAGCCTGAGCCCTTGGTGGCAGGTGTTTTCGCCTTCTCCCTCCGGGATGTGGGCACCTTTTTTACTTTTGGAGGTGGCGGAATGTCCTTGCCCTTGATCCGTGGAACACTGGCAGCCCTGATGCTTGGCGCACTCCAAAAGCCCGCAGTTGCTGGCACCACTGTGCACGGCGATGTGGTGGCTGAGGTGCTGGGCTGGGACCTGGAAAGGCGGGCCGTAGGGGACGGAGGGGGGGAGGTATAGGGAAGAGGTCAATAGTAGACAGGAAAAGCTTTTTAGACACACTGGGGCGGGTAGATGGAGTGGGTTTGGGAGTGGAGGAAGAGGTAGTGGTTGTAGGAGGTGTACGTTTGCTGACTTTGGGTGAAGATGCATGGGCTGGAGGCTGTTGTGAGGTGGATGGCTGTTGGGTGGGTGTGTGGCTGCGTTTGTGTACTTTGGGAGGAGGGCTCACAGACACACTGGGAGAGGACACAGAGGATGTGTGAATGGTAGTGGGGGTGGTGAGTGCACATGAGCGGTGTGTGGTGATGGGCGTGCTGGTGATGGAGGTAGTGGCTGAAGATGTAGTACATGAAGGTGTGAGTGGAGATGAGACAGGGAGGGAGAAGGGAGACGTGGAGGAGGGGGACACAGTGGCGGCAGTGGATGTTGGTATGTCTGCTTGGGTATGATGCTTGTGTGAGTGCCTTTGGGATGTGTGGTGCTTATGTTTGCCTGGGCCACTCTTGTGTGTTGAGGTGTGTGCATGCTGGTCTGATGGTGTGCTTGGGATAGGCTGAGGTACAGGGGATTGGGTCTGGGTGGAGGAGGTTGGAGGGGGGAGGCTGGACACAGGGACAATGGCTGCCATTAGTGCTGAGGCCAGAGCCTGAAATGCTCTCTGTTGGGTTGCCTGGCCAGAATGAATGCCCTCCAGCTATGCATTTGTTTGTTGTAAATGCCTCTCTTCACCCTGGAAGGCATTCAGAATGGTAGACTGCCCAACATTGAGGGATCTCAGGAGGTCAATAGCCTCCTCACTGAGGGCAGCAGGGCTGACTGGGGCAGGGCCTGAGGTGCCTGGGGCGAAGGAGATACCCACCCTCCTGGGTGAGCGGCCACGGGACACACGCTGAGGGGCTGCTGGGAGGGCGGTGCTGGTAGAAGGGGTGGCGGCTGTACCTGTTGATATGGGGGCACAGAGGGGCCTGCCACCGCAAGGGAGCTCCCATCAGAGGAAGAGTCGCTGTCGCTGATGTCACCTCTGGTCCCTGCCGTGGAGCTCCCCTCACCCTCCGTCCCACTGGTGGCTTCAGACTACGTTGTCTCCCCCTCCAGGGCCATGTGGGATGCAGCTCCCTCCTGCTCCGGTGCCACTGCTTCTCCACCCGATGATGCTAATGCACACAAGAACAGGGAGACCACAAAAAGGGTGGGGGAATGACAGAAGAAATACATGTTCAGAGCATGCAACACCACTACCATTGGTGGACACTACAGACACAGCAGCCCTCTGCACTATTCCATGCACTTAGAGTTCCCTAATTGATCACAGGGACATGGGGTACAAGGCCTATGCCCGATTGCTGCACACATGGAAGTCACAGGAGCCTGACTAGGTGTAGTTGGCTCTTACCACTGGTGGGGTTGG
Source organism: Pleurodeles waltl (assembly GCF_031143425.1). Taxonomy (NCBI): domain Eukaryota; kingdom Metazoa; phylum Chordata; class Amphibia; order Caudata; family Salamandridae; genus Pleurodeles; species Pleurodeles waltl. The sequence continues at coordinate 1,019,002,619 of NC_090446.1, read as the reverse complement.
GGTGCCACATAGCCTGCCTCACGAAGGGACCTTGCCTACAAAACTCGCCCTGGACTAGTAGAACCCACAGCCCACCTCCCCCACCCAGACACCTCCTAATGCGCACACAGTCAGATGGATGTGACTGTACTCACCCCCTTGTGGCTGCTGTGATGCCCTCAAGCACCCATACAACTCCGGATACGCCACCACCAGGATCCGGTACATCAGGGGGGTCATGGTGCGACGGGCACCCCTTCCAAGTTGGATGGCCATCCCCAGCTGGGCCTCCGCCGTCTTCTTGCTCCAGCGGCGAATGTCCTCCCATCTTTTACGGCAGTGGGTGCTCCGTCTGTGGTGGACCCCTAGGGTCCGGACGTCCTTCGCGATGACACGCCAAATATCCTTCTTCTGGTGGGCGCTGACCTACAGGAATAGTATGGGGGAAAAATGAAAATCTTTAACCGTTCGGACCGTCACAGTCATTGAACCACATTCCCACCCATGCCGTCACACACATACACTCACCGTCTGCTCATGCAGGCCTCAGTCCCCCACCCCTGTATCTTCCATCCACGCCACTTCAAGCAGGCATTGCCGATACAGCATGCTCACAGTGTACTCACCTGTTTGTCTGGGGGACCGTAGAGTAGCGTGTACTGGGGGATGACCCCATCCACTAACTTCTCCAACACCTCCGAAGTGAAGGCTGGGGCCCTTTCCCCAGACACGTGAGCCATTGTCGCTTCCAGACTGAGGTCACAGCAGCACTTGCAGTGTAGGTCCTCTCCTGTCAAAGGTCAGGTATCAAGTGAGTGAACAGACAGAAAATGGCGGTCACGTCTGCGGCGGTGCATGCTGTCACCGCTGGCGTACATCGTCATTGGCTCCCTGGACCCATAGGGTCCCATGTTAACCAATGTAGGATTGCACCGCGGTCTTCGACCGCCTACTGCGACGGTGTACAACGCCAGCGCAGTTATCTCATATCCCCTTCTCCCACCTTACAGGTCAGGAGCCGCCATTTCAGGGGGCCACATGGCATTAATTTTACAGGAGCGCGACCCAGGGTAGGTCTATGCTACGGACCAGGGATTATAAACTCATTACTCCCTTGGTTTGAGGCTTGCGCATTCCTATGAATTCCATAATCTGCAATGGGATGGGTGACTGGCTGTCCAACTGACTATGACGGGCAGTCTTCATGAAGTAAGTGACCATCCAGCACTTATTTTTTCACATTAGCATAGGAGAAATAGTAGCAACGGTCCTGAAGAAGCGTCACAGGATCACTATGACCACTCAGAGGCGAAACATGTTGACCAGATTTGTTTAGGATTTGGGGCACTACCTCTTTTCCTTGTGTGGAGTGCAGTGGAACTTCATTCCCATCAGCACTCCCCCTTTCTCTTTTAATCTTGGCCTGAACCTATCCCTGACTTATTAAATGGGATGCTTATGGTTCTGAGCCAATTGTAACTTTTTCCTTCTCTCCCACGGATTCCAACAGTCAGTATTCATCCTAGGTCGAACCAAATTTGGTAGATGATCTCCGGTTAAGTACCACCACCGTAATAGTCAGGCATTGCAGCGCCGGTCTGGCGAGGAGATTGCCCATTGATGAAGCTTGACATCCTATTGGGTGTGTGAGGGCTCTCCTTAACTACTGACTATCTTTAGCCCTGTGTTTATCGACTTTCTTTATTTATGGAACAGTGTACTTAGTTTATTGTACTCAATAATTTTAAATGCATCACACCTGTCTAGGCCTTGCATACACACAGTGGCACGCACATTGCGGATTGACAAATGTGTGCAATAAACATTTTTGAATACCTCAGTGTTGGCTGACTCTCTGCTCGCTGTTCTCGTCCATAGGGCACGTCCGCTGGGGCAGGTGAGGAGATGGCGGCATCCTCTGGTGTACAGACCGCTGGTGGACCTGTCGACAATGGAAGAGAGACACGTAATAGTCACCTACAAACTTGATCGTGCAACAATCCATGAACTGTGTGCCCAACTGGAGCCAGACCTGATGTAAGCTATCCGCCATCCCACAGGCGGGTCCTGTCAGTACTCCATTACCTGGCAAGTGGGTCTTTTCAAACTACAGTGGCCATTGTATCAGGGATGTCCCAGCCTATGTTCTCAAGCGTGTTGTCCAGAGTATTGTCTGCCCTGCTGAAACACATGCGCAGCTACATTGTTTTCCCTCAGGTGGAGGATTTGCCCACAGTGAAAGGTGACTTCTATGCCCTGGGACATATCCCCAACATCATAGGTGCCATTGATGGGACACATGTGGCCTTGGTGGCCCCCCGCAGGAGTGAACAGGTGTACAGAAACCGGAAGAGCTACCATTCAATGAATGTGCAGATGGTGTGTTTGGCCAACCAGTATATCTCCCATGTGAATGCCAAGTCTCCAGCCTCAGTGCATGACGCTTACATTTTGAGGAATAGCATCCCTTATGTGATAGGGCAACTACAGAGGCAACATGTGTGGCTAATAGGTGAGGACAAGGACCCTATACCCTGTGAATAGTTGTCTGTGTCTGGGGTTGTCACCTAAGGGTTAGTGTGTTTCTAATAGTTGTCCCTCGATTTTTTCAGGTGACTGTGGTTACCCCAACCTGTCATGGCTACTGACCCCAGTGAGAAATCCCAGGACAAGGGCAGAGGACCGCAACAATGAAGCACATGGGCGAACTAGGAGAGTGATAGAAAGGACCTTCAGCCTCCTGAAGGCCAGGTTCCGGTGCCTCCATATGACAGTTGGTTCTCTCTACTACTCACCAAAGAAGGTGTGGCAGATCATTGTGGCCTGCTGTATGCTGCAAAACCTTGCTTTGCGACAACAGGTGCCTTTTCTGCAGGAGGATTGTCCAGAAGGAGGTCTTGTGGCAGCTGTGGAGCCTATGGACAGTGAAGAAGAGGAGGCAGAAGAAGAGGATATCGACAACAGAAACAATGTTATCCAGCAATACTTCCAGTGAGACACAAGTAAGAAGATGTCACTGGCTCACACAACTCATTCAATTGTTAGACCTATCATAAGTCTGTCACTTTCACCCAGTGTATGGACCCTGACTTGTCACTTTGCCTTTCCATTTCACAGATATGAGTCCCACTGTGTGACCTCTGCTATATTACCTTATGGACTAGAGCTGTGTGACATAGGTATGTTGACAACACAATCGACATTGCTATTTTCCTTAGTTATTGCAAATACACATTTGTGAAAGCACAGACTGACTCCAGATTGTTTTGTGATTCAAGGGTGTTTATTTCAGTGCAAATTAGTGTAGGGGGTTGTAAAATAGGCAGGGGTGATGGTGGAGGATTGTCCATAGCAGAGTCCAGTCTGTTTGTTTCACAGGTGCATTGTCCAAAGTGGCATAGGAAGTGGAGCTAGGGCAGTTGATGGATGGACAGGGTGACGAAGTGGGACAAAAGGATGACATTCAGGGTGGTCTAATTTCCTGGCAGGGGTCTTGGCATTGTTCTCCGTCTTTGTCCTGGATCTCAGGGACTGTTTGCGGGGTGGTTCTCCATCTGCAGGGGGGGGGGTGCTGGTTTCGTGGTCCTGTGGCGGTGCTTCCTGTCCACTAGCGCCGGCGGAGGTGGTGGGCTGTTCATCATCCAGGCTAATGTCAGGGGCCCCTTGTTGTGTCACAGTGTCCCGCCTGGTGTCCACAAGGTCCTTCAGCACCCCTACCATGGTGACCAGGGTGGTGTTGATGGACTCAAGTTCCTCTCTGATCCCCAGATACTGTTCCTCCTGCCGCCTCTGGGTCTCCTGAAACTTGGCCAGTACCGTTGCCATCGTCTCCTGGGAATGATGGTACGCTCCCATGATGTTGGAGAGGGCCTTGTGGAGAGTGGGTTCCCAGGGCCTGTCCTCCCCCTGTTGCACAGCTGTCCTCCCAGTTCCCCTGTTATCCTGTGCCTCTGTCCCCTGAACCGTGTGCCGACTGCCACTGCCCACAGGTCCCTGATTTTCTTGGGGTGGTGGGTTAGCTGGACACACTGCTACTTGACGTTTCCTGGGGCCAGAGTATGGGCCTGCTGGGAGGGTGCTGTGCTGGTGTTTCCTGAGGGGGGAGGCTCTGTGGTGGCATGTGCCAGTGTGAGGGGAAGCGACTGTCCCGAAGTCCCAGATGGGCCGGGCTGGTCATCTTGATCCAGTTGGACAGAGCTGCTGTCATCACTGTGGGCCTCTTCTGTGGGGGGAGTGGACATGTCTGGAACCTCCTGTCTGGTGACGTTGGGTAGGGGTCCTGCAGGGGTGTAAAGGCATGATTATTGCATCTGTGTGTGCCATCGTGTGCAATGGGTGGGTGACCCTGTACTCCAGTGCTTGCATTCTTGTCTAGGGCCTTGTGGGATACTTGGTTTGGGGTCTGTGTGGGTATCTGTAGTGGACATGCTTTGGTGATGGGTGTCCATGCTTTGTTGTTGCATGCAGGGCTTGGTATTGGGATGTGTGGGTTGTGATAGTGGGGCATATGTGAGGTGTTGGAGTGATGGGGGTGAGGGTGAGGGTGGGGTATGTGATAGCATGTAGGTAGGGTGGGTGATGTAATAGTTAAGATTAGACTTTCCGGAGTCCATTCCTCCTGCTACTCCTGCGAGGCCCTCAGGATGCATTATAGCCAAGACCTGGTTCTCCCATGTTGTATGTTGTGGGGGAGGAGGTGGGGGTCCGCCGCCAGTCCTCTGAACTGCAATCTGGTGTCTTGAGACCACGGAACGCACCTTCCCCCGTAGGTCGTTCCACCTCTTCCTGATGTCATCCCGTGTTCTTGGGTGCTGTCCCACTGCGTTGACCCTGTATACGATTCTGCGCCATAGCTCCATCTTCCTAGCAATGGAGGTGTGCTGCACCTGTGATCTGAATAGCTGTGGCTCTACCCGGACGATTTCCTCCACCATGACCCTGAGCTCCTCCTCAGAGAACCTGGGGTGTCTTTGCGGTGCCATGATGTGGTGTGGGTGATGTGTAGGGTGGTGTGTGTTGTGATGTGTGAGGGGATGTGTTTGTGTGTGTTGTCTGAGGTGCGTAGATGTTGTGTGAATGATGATGGTGTGTGCCTGTGGATGCTAGTATTGTTGATAGTGGTGTCTCTCTCTGTGCTTCTTTCTCTATTTTTGTCGTAGGGGTTTGTGGGTGATGTGGGTGTTTGTGTTTTATATTGTATTGGGTGTGTGGGAGTGGTGTGTGTATGTGTATCAGGTGTGTGTATTTGGAATCGTCCAATGTGGTTGTGTTTTGTAAATATGTGTGTATTTTGAGCGCAGTGATGTGTACCGCCAATGGAATACCGCGGTTGAAAGACCGCCGCGTGGATTAGTGGGTCATGATAGTGTGGGCGTATTCCTGTTGACGTGATGGTGGAGGTTTTGTTATCGCCAGTTTATCACTGAACTTTGCTGTAGCGGACTTGTGTGGGTGTCTGGATTTTGGTGGATTCCGGCCTGTGGGTAATAATAGCTGTAGCGGAATTCCGCCGCCGCAGCGGTGTATTGGCAGTCTTCTGCATGGCGGTAAGCCACATTTACCGCCAATGTTGTAATGACGGCCCAATGTCTTCATAAGGATATCTTTTTCTCTGGGTACGTGAAGTGTGTACTCAGTTTAGAATTCCAGCACATTTTACTGCTGTATTTGTGATCAGAATCACTTGACAGGGGCCTTTCCAATGTGGCTCTAGACAGGGACTTTCTCACCTGCTTCTTGACTAAGACCCAGTCACAAGGACTAAGTTCATGTCACTGCTCCTCGTTTGGATTTGCGGTAAAAGCATCAACCTGTGGAAAGGCAAAACGTTCCACATCAGCCAATCCCTTACAGTAATTGAGTACCATGCCATCTGTAATATTCATAAGTGCATTTGCTGGAACTGCAGGTAATTTCATTGTCCTGCCGAAAAGAATCTCATGGGGCGATAAACCTGTTTTGTTGTCATTAGTACTTCACAGACTCATTAACACCAGATGCTAAACATCAGGTCATTTCAGAGAAGTGGAAGCATAAACTTTTGCCAGTCTTGATTTAATCGTCCCATTGAGTAGTTCCACTATGCCCGAAGCTTTAGAACAATAACTGCAATGGGGCTCTGTTCAACTCAGTGGTTTTCAAACTTTTTAATGCCACGCCCCCCCAGTGGGGGAAAAAATGTCATCTGGTCCCACCTCAGAATTTTTCACAATCAGGCCCATATTTATACTTTTTTAATGTTGCATTTGCACCGCTTTTTGATGCAAAAACGGCGCAAACTTACAAAATACAATTGTATTTTGTAAGTTTGTGCTGCTTTTGCATCAAAAAGCAGCGTAAATGCAGCACTAAAAAAGTATAAATATGGGCCTTAATCTTTTAAGTTGGCAATGTTATAACATGTCTAGACTTATATAAACATTGCAGTTGAGTTCTGTTACCTTTTTAATATTGCAAAAAACTGTTTCCTGCTTGAAACAAAGCACTGTTATCAGCATAATTCTTCTTTTAGCCAGAGCCAGGCACCCCCCCGGGTTCACTTAAGGCCCCCTAGAGCCCCCTCCCCCAGTTTGAATACCTCTGGTTCAACATGTAATGCTGCACATAACATTTTTATAATCTCACTGTTTAAGTGAGTACCTTGATCTTATTCTAGAGAATCAGGCATGTTGTTCCTGGGCATTAACTCCCTTAAGAGTAATTTTGCTACAGTGATAATATCATTTCTTTTGGTTGGATAAGCTTCTACCCATCTGGATGTAGACAATCACCAAGACATATCTCAAACCATGGCAACTGGCCATTTCTATGCAATCCATTTGAATCCAGTTGAATGGACCTCCTAATATTTCTACATGACTCAATGTAACAAGTGTTTGCCTACATTCATTTACTGACATGTTATACATCGATGACAGAATTCTTCTGCTTGGGCTCTGAATCTGGGATTAAACCAGAACTGCTTGAAAGTACTAATCATGGCATCTCTACCTAAGTGAGTTGGGCCATTGAAATATCTTGTCATTGGAGATAGCAGACTATCTTGCATAACTGGTCTTCCATCCACTGAAATCCAAATATTGTACTTGTCTATCTCAGATCCTGCTCCGATCCAACCTTGTTTCTTTGGCTCTAGTGCATTTTCTTACATTCATCTCAAATCACCCCAATTATCAGCTGTGAGAAAGTAGCCTCTTTCTAGCCTCATTTTTGGCCTGTTTGTGAGTGTGTGTCAGTGTGTTTTTACTGTGTCACTGGGATCCTGCTAGCGAGGACCCCATTGCTCATAGATAAAAACCTATATGTCAGTGTGTTTTGGCTGTCTCACTGGGATTCTGCTAGCCAGGACCCCAATGCTTATAGTTTGTGGCCTAATGTGTGGTTTGTCAGTAGTGCTTAACTATGTCACTGAGGCTCTGATAACTAGACCCTCAGTGCTTATGCTCTCTCTGCTTTTAAATTTGTCTCTATAGGCTAGTGACTTCATTTACCAATCTCAATTGGCACGCTGGACCCTCCTTATAAGTCCCAAGTATATGGTACCTAGGTACCCTGGCATTGGGGTTCCAGGAGATTATTATGGTCTGCAGCATTTCTTTTGACACCCATAAGGAGCTCAGACAAACTCTTTCACAGGACTGCCATTGCAGCCTGCGTGAAATAGTGAACACACTATTTCACAGACATTTTCACTGCACTTAAGTAACTTATAAGTCACCTATATGTCTATCCTTCAATTACTGAAGGCTAGGTGCAAAGCTACTAAGTGTGATGGCACCCTTGCACTAGCAAAGGGCCAATCCCCCGGACTTTGTGAGTTGGGGGAACGCCATTACACATGTGCACTACATATAGGTCAATACCTATATGTAGCTTCACAATGGTAACCCCGAATATGGCCATGTAAGGTGTCTAAGATCATGGAAATGTCCCCCCATTCCAAATTTGGTATTGGGGAGCCAATTCCATGCATCCTGGGGGCTCCACCATGGACCCCTAGTACTGCCAAACCAGCTCTCTGAGGCTTGCACTGCAGCTACAGCTGCTACCACCTCACAGAAAGGGTTCTGCCCTCCTGGGGTCTGAGCAGCTCTGTCCCAGGAAGTCAGAACAAAGCATTTCTTTCGGGAGGAGGGAGTTACACCCTCTCCTTTTGAAAATAGGTGTTACAGGCTGGGGAGGGGTAGCCTCACGCAGCCTCTGGAAATGCTTCTCAGGGCACAGATGGTTCCCTCCTTGCATAAGTCAGTCTACACCGGTTCAGGAACGCCCAGTCCCTGCTCTGGCCCGAAACTAGACAAAGGAAAGGGGAGTGACCACTCCCCTGTCCATCTCCACCCCAGGGATGGTGCCCAGAGCTCCTCCAGTGTGTCCCAGACTTCAGCCATCTTGTTTTCTAAGGTGTAGGGACACTCTGGAGGCCTCTGAGTGGCCAGTGCCAGCAGGTGATGTCAGAGACCCCTCCTGATAGGTCCATACCTGATAAGGTAGCCAATCCCCCTCTCAGGGCTATTTAGGGTCACTCCTGTGGGTTTCTCTGCAGATTCTACTTGCAAGTTTCCAGCAGGAATCCTCTGCAACTACTACTTCATCCTATGACCTTGGATCGACTGCAGACTGCTCCAGGAACTGCTGTAACAGCAACAAAGTATCCAGAGGGCTATTTTTCCTCTGCAACTTCAGCTCCAGCCAGCAACTACAACAGTTTCCATGGTGTGCATGCTCTCGGGACTCCCTGTCTTCACCCTGCACCAGAAGGACCAAAGAAATCTCCTGTGGAGTGACGGAGTCACTTCCCTGCTCACGCAGGCACCTTCTAAGTCAATGACAGGTTCTCTTGGACTCCTCTCCTTGTGACGAGCATGCTCCTTGGATCACAGATGGTGGAGCCCTTCGACACAGACTGTCCTAAGGTCCTGCTGTCCCAATTTGGAGGAGGTAAGAGTTTGCCTTCCCCGAGTACGACAGTACCCCTCAGCACTGTGTCTTCTTCACCTCCTGAGGCCTCTGTGCACTATTTTGAAAATTCCTTCATGCACAACCTGGCCCAGTTCCCCAGCACTCTATCCTGCGACGCTCAACTTGTTGATTTGTTCTCCGGCGGCGTGGGACCTTCCTTTGTAGTGCTGCACCAACTGCATTTTGCACCTCCTTTGTTCCCGTGTCCTGGGACTCCTGTGGGTATTATCTGGTGTCCTGATGGCTCTCTAAAGTGCTGAGAGCCCCCTCCTCCATCTCACATAGAGTTGAGGCCCCCAGGTCCCTCTGGGTCCAGATAGCACCAACTTGATGCAAAACGCGACTTTGCCAGAACCAAGGCTTGATGGAGAATTCCAGCACCAAAACTCACCTGCATCCAACTTCTCTTCGTGAGACAGCCAGTGCCTTATGCAGGAACCCCCTGACATCTTCCTTGGGTGCATTTCTGCAGTCTTCATCCAACCCAGGACTCTTCTTTTGCACCCTCTTCTAGGTTGGCAGGGGCTCCTGTCCTTCCTGGAACTTCTTTTGACTTCTGGACTTGGTTTCCTTCCTTTGCAGGTCTTCAGGTCCAGGAATCCAACATTTGTTGTTTGCAGTCTTGCTTGGTTCTTGCACTAACTCTAATCACAACTTGTAGTGTGTCCTAAGGAAACTTGCAGTACTTTACTCCTACTTTCCTGGGCTCTGGGTTGGGGTATTTTACTTACTTTGCTGTATTCTTACTCTCCCAGTGATTCTCTACACCCTACACTTCTCCCCTTGCATTTCATAGCATTTTCTATTGTTTGCACTATCCTATGTCTAATTACTTACCTTATTTTGGTGTCTAGTGTATATATTCTGTATAATACTTACCTTCAGATGGACTATTACCTCTAAGATATTTTTGGCCTTGTGTCACCCAAATAAACTACCTTTATTTTTGGTAACACTGAGTACTGTCTTTACTTGTGTATAAGTACTGTGTAACTATAAGTGGTATTGCAGGAGCTTTGCATGTCTCCTAGTTCAGCTTAAGCTGCTCTGCTATTCCTACCTCTATCAGCCTAAGCTGCTAGAACACTATTACATTTCACTAATAAGGGATAACTGGACCTGGTGTAAGGTGTAAGTACCCACTACAAACCAGGCCAGCCTCCTACATCAGCCACTCTCAACATCATGGAAAGGATGTTTTATCCTGTATTTTCTTTTAAAAATAAGCTGTCAAATGTGAATGCTACAATTGCCCAATAGCGTGTCACTTCATCATCATACCTGTTGCTGACTGTGACATAACTATTGTCACTCCTGTGTGCCGCACCCTTCACAACTGCAATTTCAGTGGGGAGTTGTAGAGTTTCCAATAAATTTTTAACCTGCTCCCCATGGGTGAACTGAATGAGGTCATAAAACCTTGCTGTGACCACAATTGCCCAAAATCATGGACAACGCCATATCTAAACTGACTTTCTGTAAATATAGTCACTCTCATTTGTGCTGTCAAGCTGCAAGCTCTAGTAAGGGCAATTCATTCTGCAACTTGTGTTGAAGAAATTCCTTGAAGCCTTGACGTTTCTATTACTTCTTGGATTGTGAAGGCTGCATATGCTGCTCTCAAAGAACCTTCGTTTGTTCTCAAGCATGAGCCAGCCACAAATAAAATATAATCTGGATTTATTAAGGGCTCATCTTTTATGTCTAGTCTGGGTTTGATGCATAAATCCGTGACATCAAGACAATCATGTTCAAAATAATCAGATTCTTCTCTCTCGTGATGGGTAACAATGTGCTACGATTCATGCTCAGCGCAACATTGCTTTCTGCCAGAGGCTGCTGTTTATAACAAGTTAGTTTTGAATTAGTAAAGCGCTGTGTTTTAGTTCTGGTAAGTAATATCTTGACTGAGTGAAGGACCATTACTATTAAAGAATGTGCCTTTACCACGTTTTCGCACTTCTTGAGGCTTACACTCAACTGCAGCCACCGCTTTAAGACAACCTGGCAAAGCAACGGCTACAGGATCAAATGTCACAGAAAAATATACCACAGTCTTTTTGGCATCTCCATGAATTTGAGTTACCACTGAGAGAGTACAGCCCTCCCTCTCACTGCAAAACAACCTACATTTTTTCGTATAATGTGGCATTCCTAGTGCCGGGGCACAACAGAAACTTTCTCTCAGCTCTAGGAACCCTTTCATGCATTCGTTATCCCATGGATTCGGATCTGGTATATCTTTGTGTGCCAACCTCGGTAAAGGTTTTGCCACCTAGGTAAAGTTGGATATCCACTGTCTACAGTAGCCAACCATTCCCAAAAACAACCTGACCTCTCTCTGTATTTTAGGCAGACTCCTTTTTTAGGGTAGTTTTGACTCTTTTTCTTGACACCTTTCTTGTTCCTTTTTCAATGATTTGTCCCAAATACTGGACTTCTTTTTGACAGTACTGCAGTTTGGTGACACTTTATGTACATTTCCTGCCAATTGATGCAACAATGCAATGGTGTCAACTTTGCAAGCTTCTTTTGTCCTTGATGCAATGAGTAAGTCATCTAATTATTGCACAAAGGCTGAAATTTGCAGCAGAGCTAAAAGTGTACCCTTGCGGGACACAACACCATGCTAATACTTTCTCTCCAAGTATGAAGGAGTACTGACTGTCTTTATGTAATGGAATTGAGAAAAAAGTTTGGCAGAGATCAAAGTAAACCACTCAGCTGTTCATGAAATCTGATAAACTACTCAGCTGTGCATGGAATTTGATAAAGTATGGTGGCTGGATTTGGTACCACAGGACAACATGGAATTACAATGTCATTCACCTTTCTTAGTTCCAGCACTATGCTAAACTTGCAATTGGGTTTCCGTAATGTCAAGATTGATCAGTTACATGGACTCCTAATTATCTCCCACAAAATGACCTTTTCCAACATATCATTAATCAGGGACGTTAGTCTTTCTATCACATGTCATGTCATAGGGTGGTGTTCTAGGGAAAACTGCATTTGGCTTTATGTTTATTCTGACTAGATCAACTCATTTGATTAGTCCAATATCCTTTCATGTGAAATTCCACACTTCTAGATTAACTTTCCCAATTAAATCTGCAGTTAAATCTTTTGTTGTTGAAAATGGATAGATCCCTACCATCTCTTGTTGATCAATTTTGTAATCAATGTCCTCATCATGAGTTTGACATTCTACTGCTTGTGGTGTACAATAGATGGTGCAATTTAACTTGTGCAATAAATCTCTCCCTAGCAGGTTAACAAGACTTGAATCATGAACCACAAACTAATGATTTATTTAAAAATAATCTATTCCAAGGGTACTTTTGAAATCGAGTTAATAATTTGTATGTTTGTATCTCTCACAGTGGAACGAGTAGCTCCTGTGCCAATCAGAAATGACCATTCACCTCACCTTCTACAAATGGTCATCTCTCATCTACCTATAAGACTGTGCCAAGCATGCAATCTACCTCCCCTCTCAGGTACCTGACATGCCGGAGTCTAACATCTCAATGTTAGCAAACATGGGAAACTGCTGGACTGCATTTTGATTTTGAACTTGCGTCACATTTTGATTCATTTTCGATAACTGATTCTGATTTAATCTTGCACTGTTCATATTGACTGTATCATAGGTGCTTGTGGCATGGGTACTGTTTGAGTTTGATTTTGTATTGTCACATAGGAAAATTCAGCATCTGCATTTGGTTCAATCTCTGCATCTGATTATTGACGGTTCTATCTGGATTGAGCCTACACTCGCGCTTTCAATTTTCCAACCTCTTACACAGGTGACAAGGTGTCATCTTCTTCAAGGTCGCAACATTAATATCTGTACTTGGATTAATAGGAGCACCCCTCCCTCTTTCCTGAGACACTGTCATTCCTTCCTGTACACCTTGCATCCCTATTTAGAAACTACCTGTTTGCATTCCACTCACATCTTGAAATGGACCACCATTTCCATCAAACGGCTGATTCTGAAAATCCTGTTGCAAAAACTTGGTCTGAGCCAACATAAACCTTTCCTTAATCTAATGCTGCTGTATCTCCTGTTTATCACTGCAATACTGTGCACATTTCAAAATCTATCCAAAGACTTTATTTGCCAACAAATCACATTCTGTTGTAAATTCTGACAAATCTCAGGTCTCAAACCGAGTACAAACTGTGTAATGAAAAATCCCATATCTGTAGGATCAAGATGCATCTGCCATGTATACTGCTGAAATGCTTTCATCAACTTTTTATAAAATTCATGCACAATTTCCTTAACTTCCGACTGGATTTGGTTTAATTTCAAATAATTCAAATCCTTAGGTGGAACTCTGTCTTTCAAAAATGTTACAGTCTCATTATACTTAGTCATCACCACAGGCAAAGGTGCTTTGTAACAGAATCCCTTGCTGTTTCTGCATCTGGCCACTGAACAGCAATTTTGCACTCTACAAATCACTTGGAAGCACAATATCAAAGAACGTATTTAAATCAACCCACAACACCTTTGAAATTTTAATAAATCTCTCAACTTGTGTATACCAATTCATTGGACTTTTTCTCTATTTTGGAAAAGTGTTTGTAAATGATGTAAGGTTTCCTCTACTCCAAGAAACACCTGGTATCTTTCTTAGAGGATATGACCCAAATTTAAGAAAAGTGACATTGCATTATATGCAGCGCTACGTTTCTTGCGCCACTTGGAACCTCCCTAACGCCACCGTGTGTGCACCATGCGCAAAATACATGGAGGCCCATTGCAAATATTGGTGTGCCTCCTTTCAACCCCTGCTCTGTGCATGCTTTAAAAAAGGCCGCAAAAAATAGTGCAGTGCAATCTCATACATTCCACTACGCCATTTTTGCAAACCCCCTAACAGGGGAACACCCCCTCTTCATACATTATGCCTGATGCAGGCATAATATGGCATAAGGGATTACAAAGTGGTGCAATGCAGGCAGTGCACTACTTTGAAAATATGACGTGGTGAATTTGGCCTTGTTGAACCACATTAGTGTCAAGAAAATCATGTTAATTTAGCGCATGGAGGTGTTAGGCCCTCTTAAACTTGAGCCATGCTGCAGTTGTCTCTTTCTTTGCCAAATATGCTTTTTGTTTTCTTTTCGCCTCTTTGATCTGCTTCATTTTCTTTTTTTGTGACCATTATTTTCAACTTTGTCAAGTTCATTCAATTTGCATATGCATTTTAATAACTCAATGAGATGAATTTGTGTTCTTGAAAAACACATGTTCTCAATTGATTCATCATCTAATTGCACCATGAAACTTCTCTGTAATGGTACACATTTAGAAATATGAACCTCATATTTATAAGCCAATTCAGTTAATCAATCATGAACATTTGCAGCTTTTCTCATTATTTCTTTGCACAAGTAAACCAATTATCTTTCTTGATATTGGTTTATGTGACCAAGATTAAAAAATCCTCTAATAATTTCATCTAATTAAACTTTCATCTTGGACACATTTAAAGACCTCTCTTTTGCAGGAGCTAGCTGGTCTAGTGTCTAAACTTGAACTAGTACTCGGTCTTTCTGCATCCTCAACTTTCAGACAATTTGTGGCAGCTTCGTCAAACCAAGGAGGAAATAAGCCACCTTCTAAATTAAATTCACCTGGTACAGTTTGTGTTGTGAAAACAAATTGCCTTATGTCTCCTAGTGCTTGAATGGTTTGTGGTAGTGTCCTACTACAATCTGTGAATTTTGTGGTGTCTGAATAAACCCATTTACTGGTGTACTCCCAGTTGTTTCCTGAACCACTGTAGTTGGAGTTATAACCACAGGAATTGGATCATCTGTTCATGCCACCATTTGAGATGTACTCATTGGTGCTGGAACACTCTCAACTGCTTTCTGAGTTACAGGCTGTGTAATAATAGGCTGTGCACACACACAGTTATTACTGGATGAGTTATTACTGGCTTTGCTACAGTTAGCTGAGTCAATACAGTTTGTATATTTTCAGGTTACGCTGCTTGCATTGGTTTAGTAATTTGGGAAACACCTGGATCTGTTGGAGCTGTAGTTATGGTTACATTATTTACTATTTGAGCTCCATCATTTGGCATAGGACCCACATATGGTGGCAGACATATAGCCAAGAGTTCATCTAATATGTTATCACCTGAATCAGTATCTGAATCAAATTTTGTTTCAGTTTTCACTTCTTGATCTCCTTTAATTGTTTTCTTACAGGCTTTTCAGATCCTTTAGCCTTTGTATTTTGAAATATTTCTCCATCCCTACTTTGTGCAGTCTTCTCCCATGTGCTCTATATTGTGTAGGTCTAGGAAATGGCTTCATTTCATGCAAAACTGCTTACAATCTGCCAATGATTCACACATTAAATGTTCCCCATCTAGGAACCCTTAATGGCCCTTCTGTTTCAGTGATCATGCACCATTGACAAAACCAAACTCATGTATGTAACCCTTCTTCAATCATCATATGATATGCAGGAGTATCCTCAGGAGGTGCTTCCTCACCCTTCCTAACTGGGACCATTACATAACCTCTCATTAGACTCCTCAAAGCTTTGAAAAACATAATTATTTCAAATTTCATTCAACTGTTTTGAAATTGTTCATATACATCAGAACACAGAACACCCCTTTTATAAAAGCACAATGCAGCTCAGCAATTCCATCAACCAAGGACTTTGCAACTTTTGCTGGGATTCACCCATTCACGGTGCGGCATTACACCAACCGTCCAATACCAGCACAACACAATATCATGCAACAACCCACTCCATGAAGTAGTTCACCTTTCTTTAAAATTTTCTTCTCCAATGAACAAAAGACAAATCTAATAACTAAGCAACATATAATGACATCAATGTATGTTTCCTTCTTCTAAAAAAACCCGATTGCATAAATCAACAATCGGAACTAGGTTTTGCACCTTCTGATTCCCGCTCAAAATGAACAATATCACTCACAATGATGAGTTCTCAACCTGCGGGTAATCACCTAATCAATGTTGTGTCACCTTTGTCCATCAGGTTTCATAAGCACTAATTAAAATTGGTACAATCACAACAGATTATTACGTCCATATCTATGTGTAAAGTCTATGACATCTCACAACTTACATTTCTCCTAGCAGACAAGAATACCTTATTTTTCTCTATAAATCTTTTTCCTTATCTCTGGATCTTAGACTACTTCTTAGTCTGATAACCTCTTTATCTTTTTGACACAGCACATAAAACAAAGACTATATCAATTGTAAGTCAAAAAAACATAAAAACTTTTGCAATACAAATCCAAATCATAATATGCACAATTTTGATGCATCACCCTATTGATACTCACGCCCATCGATTTCACCAGTTCCTCAGCCACAATCTGCAACCGTTTCAGAAACCGCACCTCATCAGTCCTCGCAATTGGGTTCTTGGCACTTGCGATTTATCTAAATGTGGATACTTTTTAATTATCGTAGCTTATTTCCCTTGCAATACTAACCTTACCTCAGCTACCAACGTTTTGGGAGCAGGGAGAATCCTAAAATATAAAATACTCCGCAAATCTTAGACTCCCAGGAGGGAATCTTGGATATGGGATGAAAATTAAAAGCTGCAATTCACAAATTACATTTTAAAGTTTTATTTATAATGTCCCAAATCTTTTCTTTATTAATCAATTAATGTTTACAGACCATTGCATAAAGTATGTCATGCAACCTATCCCTATTCTAGTAAAGTAAATCAATAAGAGTAAATCATTTTGGTCAGAAAGAACAAAAAGAGCAAGATTTCAAGAGGCAGAAAACAAAGTCTGTTTGAGTCTTGCAAAGGGAATGAATCTTAATCTGAGTGTGAGAGCTAAGAGCTGGTGCAAGCAATAATTGCTGCCACTACTGGAGCTATCGCTGTCTGTTCTATCCCTGGGAACTTTTAAACACAAAAACATAGATGCACATTTTAATACATGCATTTCATTCAAGATTTTATACAGCCAATCAGAAGCGATGCATTCATAGGACAAGGTTAGCTTCCGTAGAGATGGTAACTTCTATCAAAGACATTACTACTGCAAGCTACATTTAATACCATTTCTACACAATTTGCGTTATTAAGGAATTTTCTCGCTCGTCTTGGTCTCTGAAAGAAAAGACACTCATGTCAATATTGTGCATGAATAAACCTATGTCATACTAGTTCTAATTTCAGATTCGGTTAGCAAGTTTTGAAATTCCAATGTAGGGAAAGCAGTTAAGAAGACAATTATAATATAACTTTCTTTGTTAGCATATGAAGTCTGCATCTTGCAAAGACCATGCAAAAGTTACAAAAGGAACATTTCTGCTGAAATTAAAGTTTGTTACAATTTGTTACAGTTAGCAAGTCAAGCAAGTCAAGCAATACGGCTCAAGCTAATTTTAGAAAAGAAAGTGCACATTTAAATGCAGCCTTTGGTTAGGCCTAGATTTCACTCATAATAGGTCATTCATTATATGGATTTTAATGTGTTTTTTTTTCAAATCTGTTTATTAATTTTATTCATTTGTTTTCAGTGAGTTAATCATGTCAACAAGTTATTGTATCGAGTCATCTTGCATTTGGTACATCTCTTCTGTCTACATGATACATCAACACATCTCTCGATCAACCTTCAAAAAGAACAAGTTAACAGTGAAACGCCATTTATAAGTTGAATTGCTTGTGTATGGACTCAACATGTGTCCGATGATGTGGGGAGAAGTGACGATGAAAGGGGGTGTGGGCAAGAGAAGTGGGAGGTGGGAGAGGAAGGGGTGGAGACGGGAGAGGTGGGAGAGATAGGAGGGGGATGCAGGAGGTGAGGAGGGGAGCGAAAGCGAGGAGATGCGTGTGGCCTGAGATTTTATGAGGAGATGGGTTGAACATTTCAATGTGATCTCAGCGACAAAAGGAAGTGACATGAAGACATACATACTGATGGAGTAGAAACAATTCAGGGAGGTCGGTGTCATCTTTTTGTTCTAGCTGCTCTATGATGGAGTTCCATATGTCCGCCCCCTTGATCTCCACCCCGCTGTCACGCAGTGTGTGCAGTACTTGTGTTTCTGCCGTAGCCCAATGTAGCATCTCCGATGTCCATCGGTGTATATCTGGGGCACTGGGCGATTTTCACTGTATCGCTATTAAGCATTTGAGTAAGATGAACGCAAGGTCAGTGCACCTGTGTTTCTGTTGGTCTTTCCCTCGTTGTGGGCGCACCCCTTATAGGCAGGACTCCAGGGTAGGGAGTAGGGGTAATCCCGACCAGGTAGCTGTTTGCATCGTTGCTTCCTGCCATATGCGGAGTACCGATGGGCAACTCCACGTCATATGTAAAAAATCTGTTTACGGCAACCTGCATCTCGGACATTCTGGGGTAGATTGTGGGAACATACGCTTTATTCTAGCTGGAGTGAGATATGTCTGGTGTAGATAATTGAATTGCGTGTATCGGAATTGGGCATTAAGCAACACTTCTCGTGTGTTTGCAAGTGCTGTGTTCCACTTTTGTGTGGGCAGAGGTGAAAGTAAGACCGCCTCCCATCTAGTTTTTGCTTGTGTCTGAGCCTCTTCTGGGTAATTCTGTAGTATCTTGTATATCCAGGATGTATCTGCTTGCACGCCTGTCCCCAGCAATAATTCATGGAGTACCAGTGAAGTATGAGGCTCGTTATTGCTGTTTCCCCACGTATTACGCACCACTTGTTGTAGCGCCCTGTGTGTGAGGAATTCACCCCTTCCTAAATTGAACATGTTTGCTAATGCCTCATATGGCAGGAGGTGTCCCTCTCCAAATATATCTCCAATTGTATGCACACCTTTAGTGACTTAGGTTATTAATTTAAACTGCCCTTTGATGCTATTTATTCCCGGAGTAGCTAGTAATGGGTTTCTGGGTGAGTACGGCGGTGTTCGTCCCTTCGTCATCACGTATCAGCGCCATATCCATTCTGCCACTCCCAGCAAAATGTTGCTGTTGTGTAATGGATTTTCTCGGCCGATGAGCCAATTTAATACGTTCGATTGTCCCAGCAAGGTGTTTACCATTTGCCCCTCCGAGCCGTTTGGGTTACACATCCAGTCCATGATCCAGTGTATTTGTGCCGCTGCGTAGTACAGTTCAAACGGGGGTGCACCCATCCCTCCCTTCTCCAGTGGCATATAAGTCTTGGTTAGAGCCACTTGGCGGCATCCCGTGTTCCACGTCAAGTCCGTCAGCAGGCTGGATAGGGGCGCAAAGTAATTCTTGGGGAGTTTGAGTGGAAAGGCCGAAAAATAGTACAAGATCCGAGGTAGTATAATGATTTTAGCTACTGCCACTCTCCCCAAGGGTGAGAGTGGAAGTGAGCACCAGAAGGGCATCGAGCTTCTTATAGATCTAATCCTCCGGTCTAAGTTCCCCTCTCTGAGGTCCAGCTCGTCATGATATATTTGCACCCCTATAGGGGGCATATTTATACTCCGTCTGCGCCGATCAAAAATTTTGACGCACAATCAGCGCAAACGTTGCCCTGTATTTAAACTTTGACGCCCGAGCCCGCGGACGTCAAAATTCCACTGTGTTCGTCATTTTTTGGATGCGGCAACCCACCTTGCGCTAATGATATACAAGGTAGGCGTTCCCGTCCAAAAAATGGCTTAAAGGGCCGTGCGTCGTATTTATGCTTTCAGGCAAAAATTAAGCACGGCCGGGAGGCAAAGCCAGAAAATGACGCACAGCCCGATTTGCATAAAAAATTAACGCCTGGGTCAGGGCAGGCGTTAAAATGGGGCAAACACACCTGTATTTAATCAGAACACACAGAACAAACAGCAGAGCAGCAGAGCAGCAACAGGGAGCCATGGAGGTGATTCTAATCCAGCGTGCACGCAGACGCAGAGCCCAGCAGCAACAACAGCAGCTACAATAACATCAGCAGGGGCCCCAAAGGCAGCGCAGAAGGTAGGAGAGGATATTTCGCCCAAGAACCACCCTGCAGGGCCTCAGGGAACACGACATCATACAGAGGTACCGGTTGAACTGGCAGGCCATTCAGCAGCTGCAGCGCAACATTGAACAGCAGTTGGCCCCCACTTTGGTGACACCCCGCACCATCCCAACAGAAACAAAGCTGCTTGCCGTACTTCATATGCTGGCAAGTGGCTCTTTCCAAACAACTGGTGCCCTGGTTGGCGGAATATCACAACCATCATTCACCGCCTTTTTGCCCAAAGTACTGGATGTCATCATTTGACTGACACCCCGCCACATCTGCTTCCCTAACACACTGCAGAAGCAGCAGGAAACAAAACAGGGGTTCTACCTCATCAGTGGCTTCCCACACGTCCTTGGTGCAATCGACTGCACACATGTACACCTTGTGCCACCTGCTGCAACTGAACACCTCTATCGCAACAGGAAGCACACACATTCCATTAACGTGCAGGCCATAGTCGATCACCAGGGATTGATCACCAACATCGTGGCTAAATATCCTGGGAGTGTACATGACTCATACATCTTCCGTCACTGCACCATCAATGAACACTTCCAGGATGGACGGTATGGCAATGGACTACTTGTTGGTAAGTACAAAAACCTACCTATATTCACACTGCTCAACAACCCTCTAGGACACACAACACATACACCACAACAGCAACATGTCAACAGGAACATACTGAAGTCGTGACATCGCTAGCCATGTTTCTGAAGTCACCATTGAACCTGTCACACATCAGAAATTAGTGTACAGCCTAATGTTAAGACGTTAATGAGTGTGGTTGCCTAAATGTCACCTTGCAAATTGTAAGTGTCCCAATGACCTTTACATTAATACATTGCATAAGTTTCAAGGTATGGGATGCCCAGGGTACTTTGATATGAACGGGTTAACAACACTTTCAATTTTAACTGTGCATGGAACTATCATCTCACCCCCAGTGAAGACACACGGACACCTGTATCACAAGTCACAATGCTAGGGAGGGCACACTGTACTGTAAATCCCAAAACATACTGCTGACAAACGGTCAGCAGGCAAACACTCGTTCAGCCAAGGAAACAACACAATGCAGATGGTACAGCCATACAAGCATAGGATGCCACATTAGTACACAAAAGAGTCACAGACAACACAAGACAACTAATGCAATGAAAGGTCTTTTCAATAGTGCCAGCTACATCAACATGATCCCATTAATTTTCTCTTGCAGCTGATCAGGGGTATGGCATCCAGCCATGGATTATGACACCTTTTGACAACCCAAGTACTGCTGCAGAGCGTGCATACAATGACGCCCATAGGAGGACACGCAGCATTGTCGAGCGGACCTTCGGCATCCTCAAGTCAAGGTTCCACTGCCTCGACATCACTGGTGGTAGCCTCCTATATTCCCCCGAGATGGTCTGTAGGATCATCCTCACATGTGCAATATTGCACAACATTTGTATCAAAAGAAACATTCCCCTCCTGGAACCAGAGCCACACATGTCTGAAGAGGAGGAAGAGGAGGATGCTGGCCTGCAACAGGAGGGGGAACTACAGAACACGGCCACTGGTATACGCAGGCGGCAACAGATTGTAAATAATTTCTTCTGATTATGATCACCTTCACCACTTTAGTTAACTAATTTAAATAAACACCTATTCTAATCACCATATCATGGTCTGGCTATTCCTTTTTGCACACCTTCATCTCTACTTATCAAAATAAGAGTGTTGCCTCATGGAGCATTGCTGAGATACTGAGTAGAACACGGAACATCCCAGAGCTAATTTGATGCCTAACATACAATGGTCACATACACACACACTCTTAATGACATATATCATGTACATATCTCCTTTGAAGGCCAATAGCTGAGGACCACAACTATTTCACACATACATGTTGAAAGCAAGGTTTAACACAGCATATGGCACACAACTATGACACCATCACTCAATAAGGGGAAAACAAGCCTCATACATGAAGATGTCAATGTGCTTTGGCATCAGTAACAGGAATGCCTGACCAGACCCTTGACAGCAGTTAGTCCAACTGCATCCAATATTTGCAAGGGCTATCTGTGACTAGAGTTCCATAGAAGCAGAACATAGACAGCACAAGTGCCACACATATGACATGCATTGCACACATGACATTCCATGTACATGTCAGGCCATTTCCTAACTCATTACACACCCATGAACCCGGTCACAACCACCTGTCGGAAGACGTCCCTGGAATACTAAGATGTGTACCCTGATAATACCTCCTCTACACACACAGACCAACATTAGCAAACCAGTGTGCTACACCCTTTCCTGTTGTATGCCATTGTCATAGAACATCTGACTGCAAGGACGTCAGGTCAACTTATACACTGTCTTCTAGTTTCAAAGGCCTGTTAGCACATGTAGATTGCTTCCCCTTGTGAAAATGTCTGTTGGCCCTTAGAATGCAAGTCTCACCTACAGGACTGGTGAGAAACAGATGCAGCCCACACCTATGATGACCTCCATGCACACCACACATTTCAAAAAGCACTGCCCCTGATGATGCCTGGAACAGCATATGAGTTGCCATTATGTCAAATACACTGTCAACCATTTATACTAATTAGGCCATGTAACACAGCCACTGGGTTCATTTGTCACCTTCAAAAACACAGGACATACACAGTTTGACATGTCAACTGTCTACTTTGTCCTCAAAACAGTCTCAGTCAGACCACTGATTACGTAACTTGTCAAGTAACTGGATCCTGAATCACCTTGCATTCTGTCAGCCTGACTGGCAACTGTCTGTGCGTCACACTAAAGTATCCCTTTGTCTACATATGTACCACACTTGCGTTAGCAAACCTCTCATTCATCAGGGGACATTGGGCGTGGACTTCTTCCATGCATACCCAAATACCTTGTATAGCATCATCTGCCTTTTAACTGTACCTTTTGAGTTACATCCTCTTGGAAAAGCAAAATTCATGGCCCATCCCTTGTCTGGGTTGCATTTATGCATGAATGACAAAGTGTGACAGTGTCCCAGGGCCGTAAGCAGGGATTGGGTACGGGGCTTTCAGCACAACCAGCAACCTCTGATAATGTCCTTGAATATTACACAAATGTCAGGACCATGACAGTTCACACACAGCATCACAGTGCGCACAACATAGTGATGGGCCGTGTGTGGTGAATAGCTGCGAGAATAATCAGCACAGAGGCTATAATGTTCCCAGATGCAGTGGGAAGTGCAGAGGCCAACCTGTGTACAAATGTTGTAATGACACCTGCTGGAACATGACACCTGAGACATTATCTCACTCAGCACACCAAGGTTGCCCTGTTGACTGTCTCATTACACGTCTTTAGTGACAGGGTGGAACCATCCACATGTTGGTTCACATGTCCACATCTACTTTACTCACATTGATCAACCAAGGATACTCAGTAGTTACAGGAATAGCTGCCACTGACTCATGATGAGTCCTGGACCCAACTGTGACAAATTACACCCCAAACAATCTACAGGATCATCATTGGACCACACACATGAACAAGACACCTATGTGCAATTGATCACTGGAAATATGTGGACACGTGCTGTCTTGTATGCTGGTCCACCACAGCCACTTGATAGTTGGGGCTCACTTCTATGGCCTCAACTGTGGTGTCATCATACATATGAGATTCACCCTTGTCTGTCTGTGCAAACAACATGTTACCCACTTCTTCAATCCATGTGTATGACTCACTGTGGGATTCACCAACTAGTTCCTAGGAAGCTCTTACCAATACTCTAGGACATAGGATGTAGAAAATGTGGACCATTGACATGAACAAGCGTCTGCCATCTATCTGGTGCATGCTATGTCACATGTGGTGTCTACGTGACCCTAAAACTTGGAAGTACACTTTACGGGTGTTGTTACATGTATGACTAACACATGCCCTTGCTCTTTTTCAATTTGACTTGCATCTAAGGATTGGACACATGGACGTCACATTCATACAACCATATGTACAATTATTCTTCATGTGATACACACACATTTGGTCAACCAACACATTAGTTGTCAAAGCACACACTTTGAGCCAAAGGCATTTAGGTATTGTACATATGTGCGTCATATTGCTATCCTCTCCTTATGCCAAACATGCACAATTTGTGCAACACATATATGTAGGCCACACTTATGACCATCTATTGCGTCAGCCAACTGTAAAAATACTGTGAAGGGTGTAGTGGATGATGTTCCGCTGCAGTATGATGTCACACATGTGAACATACACCATCAACACCATACTGTCTTCAATTAGCCAATCTCTGATGTGTTCCAAATGTAAAATAACCCAAAAACAAGTAAAAATGCCCCAAACCAGTTAATGCACTCTAATTTTGACGTCCCTAGCGGTGTGCGTCATTTTTTGTTTACCAAAACTGTATTTGCGTCATTTTTTTTGACGCACAGGAGTTAAATTTAGCCCGCATCCAGATATTTGTACAGTCCATGTATCATTATGTGGATGCGGGTTAATATTCACGTCTGTGCGTCAAAACAAATGACGCAAATGCAGTTTTGGTAAAAGAAAAATGACGCATAACGCGAAAAAGGCGGGACTTTTCATACAGGAAGTGATGTAATAGGATATCCTGTTTACAGATCATGTACAGTGGGTGTACTTTCACTTTGCAGTCTATGATCCTTCTAGACTGTGTGGCTGTGTAGAGAGTGTTGTCCTGCGATTTTGTGCTGTTTTTGTCCTGTGTGCTATCTGTAAAGTCCTTTTGTGAAATAAATATTGTTTGTGTATACTATAGTACTGTGTTTTGTCTACATTTGTCCATTTATCTTGTGTTTTTCTTGTTTGTGGCAGTCTGTTGTGGGTAGTGATAGTTTGGGGATAGTTGGGCTCTTTTAGTTTTTAGGTTTACTTTTTTGCTGTCTTTGTACCCCTACTTTCACCCTTTTCCCCTTTATATTTCTTGTACCCCTATTCCTTATCGTCAATTATAAGTATGTCTGGTAGGCCACGTCTTGGCAGGATGGGGAAAGAGGAGTTGGGGGGCTTCATCTGGCTGGTGACACATTTCTTGCCGCTCATGATCCAGGCAGGGGGCAGGGTCATACAGGGGTATCCAACAGAGGCGCGCAGAATCCGGTGGGGAAAGGTGCTGCATCACCTGCAGCGTGTGTATGCCAGCCAGAGGAGTGACCACCAGCTGAAGCACCGGTGGGCTGACCTCATCACCAGGGAGCAGGATCTCTTGGACCACCTGGGAATCATGATTGGTGGCACTGTTGGTGAGTATGACTTATGTTAATGTGCACGATTAAATGCTCTGTAGTGACATCAGGGGATTAGTGCAATGTCTGCCAACTAACTTGCTGACTGTGTGTAATGCTGGGGAAATTTAAGGGGATCATTGATGCACTATGGCAAGGATCACAATTGCTAGCTGTCAGGTAGCACGTGCTCAGCAAACTTACAGGTTACTTTTCCATGAAGGAAATTGGTGCGGCCTTTTTGTCAGATCAGCTAACAAAATAGGAGCCAATCATGTCTATATAGGGTACTATTGACAGAGAAGTACAGATGTACCAACATTTAGGCCAACTATGTTGACGCAATTGCTAGACTGACTTTAGAATCACTACATGATGCAGAAAATGAGTGCTACCTTCACGTCAATTGATAATAGCAAAGTGGCTCAGACATTTGTCTCATGTGAGTCTGGTGAGTGTGGAAGGAAAGCGTTCACAGAAGTACTATGAATGTGTGGGATTATTGTGTTCCTTGATCTTTTTGGATACATGTCAGTTCTTGATTTTAAAACATCGTGAAAAGGTATAAGGTGCCCTCAGCTAACATCTTAAGATGTTTGTTGGAATTAGTTGAGCCACAATCCAAATATGGATGGCAGTCCAAGTGTATGCACGTGGCTTCACATCTCCATGGTTGGTGCAAATCACCATAGCTGGGCCACATCAATTGACTATACTGTAACAACAGGATGGATTACAAGAGTCCCTGCCCCTCCCTCTGTACATTGGGCCTATGTGCAATAAATGTGTCATGGCCACAAGGCATGTTTGACTGGTAATGCAGTCCTCAAGTAACCAGGCTTTGGATGTCTCTCTTGGATGCACATGATGAGACGATTACACTCCATATTTCATAGTGCTCACCAATTATGGGGCATGTTTGCAACCACATGATAGTTAGGGCCAATGTATGTGTGCAGATATGTGTGTAACTGTCACAGGAGACCCATGCTATGTACAAGTTGGCCATGATATATCAGATGCAGTACCATCATGTCTGAAAGGCTGCCATTTCCTTATTCAGCCTACACATTGTATATGTTTATGAAATTGTTGCACTGTGCAGGGATTTTGAGCACATTTCTTCCTTCCATACCTTACAGGTGGACCAGCACCCTACACTGTGGGAGAGGTGGTGACATTTGAGGACCCCGACCACTCCAGTAAGTGTTGACATGTGTTGACATGTCTGTTATGTGTTGTGTGTGCTGGTTATGGACTCATGTGAGTTGGACGCATAGCAAGGTGTGATGCGTTGGGCAAGCTTTTCACTTGTTCCATGAGTGGGAATGCAGTTCTCACATGTTTTGAGTTTGCCAATGCGTATCCAATGGTATCATGTAGGGATTGTAGGACATCCCTGTAGGCCCCACTGTGAGTACAGGGGATAGTCATGTGTATGACACTTGTATCGCCAAGAGTCGCAATGGAAGTAAGCCCCAATTTAGTCAGCCTGTCAGACCCACATTCTCTAAGATTGGTAGAGCTAATAGCTTTCCAATAGACATCTGCTTCCCTATTTACCTACGTAAGTTTGAAACAGTAGGTAGAACCTCCTAGCAGCATGTACTTCCACATGTAGTGCATCAAGTCTGTGGAACCTGAGTGCAATGGCCTAGGTGTGCATGCAATTCAGGATCACGGGTGTTCTAGCAACTCTGTGTCTGATGTAAGTCAGGCCTCACTGGAAGTGTATGTTGTGTACTAAGTTCTGCATTTCCTGACATGTCTGACCCTATGAGTGCTCTAGGGTTTGCTGACTCCTAATTGTAGATAGACCTTACCAGTGGTGTGTCTGTAGAGACAAACATGTGTGGAGTTTCCTATACACTCCTCGGTGTACATGTTGTTGGCAAATTATAGTTGTGTATCCATCAACCCCCCTCAAACACGGCCATGGGTTTGTGAATGGGGTACCTAGTACTGATGCTACCAGTATGTTAGACATACATGTGAATAGGTGATGGTTTGGTTGGAACCTAGTATACACACTCAGGTTTGGCACTTAGTACTATACTGGCAAGTCCCGTTACAACTTGCAGACCATGTGGCTTTAGTTTTGCTTTCCGTACACTGACATTTGTAACCCAGCTCTTGGTGGAGGATATGCAGTATGATTCTTAGATGATAACTGTCAGAACTCAGATTGCAAGTCAAAGCCAGTTGTTACCCATCTTGTGGGTTATGGATGTGCTTTGTGTGATGTGACCTTCCTCAGGGACATTCAATGCTCTGTATCGTGATATGAGCTGTTACAAGTACAGTAGATGTAATGTCTGATTAACTTGCTGTGCCGGTCACACAATGCAGTTACTAATGTAGCATATCTGCATTTGTCTTCACAGCAGCTAACATGACTCCAGACCAGGTCCGTGAATTTCAGCGCTGGGCCATGCGATACCAGCACATCCTGCTGGTGGAGTCGGGGTTCCGGAGGATGGCCCGGCGATATCGCCATGAACATGCCTCTGGGGCATGGCGAGCCTTCCCACAGGGTGGGCCTACTTTGCCCACCTCAGCCACCACAAGCACAACCACCAATCAGAGCCAGGTGGCCCCACCCACAGCTGCCACTGTTGATCCAACATCTGCAGGACTTCCTGGCCCCAGCATTGCCAGCGGTGCAGGACAGCCCACACAGACCTCCTCCACCGGTACCAAGACTGCCACTGCTCCATCTGTTGACCCTGCAGCCTTCAACAGAATTGAACATAAGATAGACAAAGTGCTGCGCAAGGTGAGCCACCTGAGCCAGGACGTGCGGCACATTGAACGGCGGGTCAAGAATATTAAGAGGACCCTCCGGAGGGCCAACCTCTAGACACTTTATTTGATGGACATGATACCCTCCCTCCTCTTTCCTTGTTCTTATAGTTAGTGGGCTTAGGGGGCTTAGTGTTAGGTTAGTATAGGCTGTTAGTTTAGTTAGTGTTAGTGGGTGTGGGGTGGGGGTCCTGCTTGTTTCTATTTTTTACTTATTACATGTGTGGGTGGGTGGGGGGGCTATGTTGGGGTTCTTGTGTGTAAAAAAAAAAAAAAAAAAAAAAAAAAATATATAT
Organism: Pleurodeles waltl; assembly: GCF_031143425.1. Taxonomy (NCBI): domain Eukaryota; kingdom Metazoa; phylum Chordata; class Amphibia; order Caudata; family Salamandridae; genus Pleurodeles; species Pleurodeles waltl. The sequence goes on along the minus strand of NC_090446.1, from coordinate 1,018,974,307 downwards.
TTGTTTAGGATAGTATAGTATGTGTTTAGGTTAGTATGTGTTGTCCTCCATGTGTCCCGTCTCATAAGGGGCGGTGGGGGTAGATGTTTAGAATGTTTCGTTACATGTGATAAGTAAGTGTAGCTTAGGTTAGTTAGGGACAGTTGTGGGTAATGAGTAGTCAGGGTAGACTTTTCCCCCAGTTTCCTCTTCTGTGATTAGCATTTAATAAATATATAGTTAACCCTTAACAGTATGTGTTAAATGCTACGTGATCATGGGCTTGGAATTAGTGTACATGAATGTTGTTCTATTACATTTGTGTCCTATGCTACAAACAAATCCCAACTGAGCTGCAAGATTGGCAGCTACCCCAGAGCTACCTTGCAAAGTTTCCACCATTTGTTGCAACCACCAATCACAGTTAATATGGATCCCAATGTGTTTCTGTTGATAAGTATGTTTTCTAAGTCACAAACAGTGCTTCCAGACTTGGTATTGGGGGAACAGTTTTAGGTCTGACTGCAGTGTGATGATCAAGCACCCTTATAAGAGGAGTTCTCGTAGGCACTCTTGTATTCTTGTCTTCATGACTCACATACGTCATTTGTGACACAGTTCAGCATGAGTACCTATTAGTATGTAAACTCAGACAGCTTCATTCATGCAGTTTTTGTAGTGTTTGCTTAGATTTGTGTGCACTGTTATATGTGTTAGTATTGCATGGTGACAACATTTTGCAGCCAATATTTGATGACTTAGATATCCCCCGAGGAAGCATTATTCTGTCCAACACAGCATGATGGTGTATGGTTTCTCACTTCATCAGATATGTCCCTCAGGATGGGCAGAGTATGATGCAATCATGGGCACTGTGCAGAATTATCAGACTACATAATATAAGGACAGTTGTATTGACAAGCTATGTAATTTGACAGTAGGCACATTGCAGTTATCCAATACACAGTTGATATGTCACATTACCCAGAGGCAGATTTGTTGTGTAAGTGCTATTTATTGAAAAGTGCTGTAGTGCTATATGTACATTGGAGTGACATCTTGCAATGTGATCCTACACAAGGGGATACGGAAATGCTTTTGACATGCTGGGGTGATGTTTGACAGTGCAGAGGGACAGGATTTGAAAAATGAGTAAGAGAGAGACAATCACTGGGCAGGCTGACAAGATATACAGTGGTAAGCAGAACAGTCATTAAGTAGAGTTGTAAGACTGGCATGTTATAAAGCGCAGGACCTTGGTAATAGTTGGCCATGTGGCAGGGACTAGTGCTTCCGGGTACTTTTCCGTGTGAAAGTGATCTGTTCCATGTCTTCTTCTTCTGATGTGTGTGTTGCCTCCTCTGTCCTTGTTGGTGCTGGTTGTGAAGGGGCAACACACACCTCAGTGTTAGAAGACGTGGAGTCAGACATCCCGGTTGCTGCTCCCTGTGAAGTTCTTAAGGGCAGTACTGCAGCAAGGAGTATCTGCTGGTTCTTGAGAATAGCAGCCACATCACGATGGTAGGCAGCCAGGTCGGCCCTGAGGGGTTCAATGTTGCATTCGTGCACGCGTTGACAGGATTGCTGTTGTTGGGTCAACTGTATTACAGCTGTGCTGATTTCCTTCTGGGTTTTCTGCAGTTCCTGCAAGATAGATGTTAGGGCTTGCATAGCTGCTGCCTGATCTGCAGATGACATCATGCACGAACGCACCCCCTCTAGGCTGTCTGCCATATTTTGCATCCCCACCCGCACCTCCTTTGCCAGCTCCCGCTGTACTCCAACTACAGTTCTCTCAAAGCTGGTGCCAGTGTCGTCTGAGTCCTCAGCTGTATTGGAGCTGGCAGGTCTTACAATTGGGGTGGCGGGTGGTTCCTCTGCGATGGCTGCTTGTTCTGTGCTCCTCCTTGTGACAGAAGGTGGGGTCTGGAGGGTTTCAAGGACCTTTTGGATGGTCTTCTGGGGAATGTTTATCGGCTCGTCATCCATGTCATCAGGGAAATCTGGGACAGGCATAGCGGTAGGAGATCCATCTTCCTCTGCAATGAAACAGGGTACAATTAGTGTGTCTGTGTTGTGGCAATTTTGATGTGATGTGCCTGCCTTTTGATGAATTCACTTTGTGGTCTTGTTTTGTGTTAATTTCGCCAGTCCTTCAGATGAGAATTCTTCCAGGCCTATGGCCCACCTGTGTGTCAAATGTATGTTATTGAGTTATCAGACTTGTCAGCCTCATCGCCTCTAGGGGTTGATTTTTGCCAAATAGAGAATTGTCACCTTCTTTTCCTACTCAACCCTCCGTGTACATCCATTCTCATGGTGAGACCTTTCACTGGCTGTGGGTGTACTGATGGCCCTGGCAGCACACTTAATAATCTGGACCTGCCCCAATCTCTGATCTTTCACATCGACTTAAATGTAATTGACATGTGGCATATCCTATGCATGGCAATGTTATGATCCAATATGGATGTTGATATTGGTAATGTGTCCTGCTGATGTTGGGGAATGTGCGTTTCAATGGATTGCCCTGATAGTCGTATCAGTGTCCTATTTCCTCCTCTGACTGTGCAGGTGTATTTCAGTGACCAGTTACATGTGTCCCCTCCTCAATGCTGTTGTCTGAGCAGTATGACATTTGGGATGTTGCCTTGTTACCCAGGCACAGGATGGACCCTGACATATGCAGCCTGGGTGTGTCCTTAGTGCTATGTAGCTCCTATTGTTGTTTACATTGGCTGATGTTTGTGACAACTATGGGCATTGACATTTGAGAGTACTGGGGCCTTTTTCTTATTTCTGGGGATTGTTGCAGTTGTCATCCTCACCCCCTAATTTAGGTGTGTATGATCCATGGGGAGGTTACTGCCATTGGCTACTTGAGCTGCATACAGAGCAGAGGTGGTAGTGGCAACTGTTGTCGCAGTTACATTGCAGTTGTCGGTATGGCTAGAGAATTGGTAATAGGGCCCTAGTTAATGTAGGGGGTATGTTGGCTGACGTGTGCCAGGATGTCAGTTTGACGTAGTGGCCTTCCCTCCTGTTGTGGCTTTCCCTCTGCTCCATCGTTGGCATGACAGCATGCCCCCATGGGACTGTTGTTGGTGTAGTGTAATGGTGTGCCCCAGCTTCTGTCTGTGACGGCCATGCCCCCATGCCGTGCCCCTTTACCCATGCCACTCCATGTATATGATGACTTACATGCAATGTGTAGTAGGTATTCCCCCCCCCGGTTGCAGTTGACATAAGTGCATTATAATTCCCCATGCGACTTACCCTGCATGTGCGTTGTCTCGTGGTAGTCTGCGCTGTCCTGTCCTTGAATCCCTGTGACGATCTCCTCAGGGATGACGGCTGCGACCATCTCCTCCATGTGGTCCAGGGCCTCCTGGTGTGCTGGACCCCCACCTCCAGTCTGCAGTGCTGCCTTCCTGTTCCTGGCCATCTTTTCCTTTGTCCTGCGCTTGCAGTCATGCCAGCATTTCTTGCACTCGGTGACTGTTCTACGTACTTCAGCCACACTGTTAATCTTGTCGACAGTTTGTTGTCATATGGCCTCTCTCCTACTGATTGGCAACTTTGATGTGACAAACAGTTGGTGCTGGTGTTCCATCACCTCTTTAACCAGAATTTCCTGTTCATCTGCACTAAAGCGACACTTTCTTTTCTTCTTAAATGTGTCCTGGTTCTTGTGTGGGTCCTCCTGGCTGGTTCCTGGTCTGCTGTCATCTTCCTGGGGTCTGTAGTGGCATCTGGGATCCATTTTGGCTCTCCTCTGGTGAAATGGCTGTGTTCGCTGGTTTTTTTTACGCTATTGCGTCAAAGAAAACGGCACATATCCGGTTTGCAGTGTCGTAAATCGATCCACAGTCATTTCCGCAGCGTTAACTTTGTTTTCCTTTACGACTTGACGCCGCTGTGTGTCAAAAATAATGACTCCCACCTGTTGTTTGCGCCGCTGTGCGCCAAAGTATAAATATGACGCCCGCACGGCGCACCAAAATGGCGTTAGCCGGTGGTAATATTTTTGACGCAAAACTGCACCGGCGCAGTTTTGCGTCAAAAAGTATAAATATGGCCCTATATTTGAAGGTGGTGTGACACCACTGTAACTTGTGTGTGGAGATTATTTCTCTTTGGGGGTTCGGAATTAGTTGCATCAGAAACAGACATGACTTTGACCAGTTTACTCATAGGCCGGATATATCCCCGCATGTATTTAGTAATTGTAATAGATCCGGTAAGGATTCCGTTCGATTGCGCAAGTATATCAGTGCGTCATCCGCATATAGGGAGATGACCCTGTGTTCACCCCCATCTAGAATACCCCAGTGTGGCACCTCATATCGTAATCATGCTGCGAGTGGTTCAATTGCCAGTGCGAACAGGAGAGGTGACAGGGGAGATCCCTGTCTAGTACCTCTACCTATCTTGAATCTCTCTGATATTAGTTTGCCTGTCTTCGTTCTTGCTTTCGGGTCCGCATATAATATTGTTACCCATCGTATGAATGTCGTACCGAAACCCATGTATTTTAGGGCTTCCATCAAGTATGACCAGCCCAGTGTATCAAATGTCTTTTCTATATCTAGTGAAACCGCTGTTCGTGTGTAGTCTGATTCCGGGGTCGCAGCTACTAGTCGTAAGAGGCATCTAATGTTAGTGTGAGTGCTGCAGCCGGGTATGAAACCGATTTGATCCGGGTGGATTAAAATCGGCATCAGTGGGAGAAGATGATTTGCTAGAACCTTCCCCAACAATTTACAGTCAGAATTTAACAAAGACAGGGGCCGGTAGGACCGAACATCTAGTGGGTTGCGCCCTTTTTTGTGGAGGACCACTATAATTGCTTCTCGTTGTGATTCTGGGAGGTGACCTTGTTCATATGCTTCTTGTAGCATTTCCAGATATGGTGCTGCCGTTTGCATTGCGAAAACCTGATAATACTCTGCCGGGATCCCGTCCCCCCCCGGGCTTTATTATGCGCCATTTGTTTCAACGCCTGCTGGATCTCGTCCAGTGCTATGGGCTTCTCTTGATCTGACAATTGTATCTCCATCAACTTGGTTAATTGGGGTATCCGGAATAATTCTCTCATCTGTTCCTCGGGCGGGGGGGCCCGACTTGTACAGAGTAGGGTAATATTGTCTAGAGGCCTTGTTGATCTCCAGCTGTGTATTGACTATGTTACCCTCATCTAAACGAATAGCGTTTATGGTGGAGTGTTGTTGTTTGCCTTTTACCAGCCAGGATAGCAAAATACTGGAGCGGTCTCCTTTGGCATGTAATCGCGCCGTGTAGTGTCGGTAATCAAATTTTCGCAAGCGTGCATCGGTTTTGACCCATTGTTTTTTCAGTTCAATCACATTCGCCCCGACCCCCTGTCCATCCCCCCACCCTCTCCGCCTCCCACAACCTCCCCTCGATGTTTTGTAGCTCCGTGTGCAGTGTTCGACGAACTCCACCAGACGCCGACATACATAAACCCCTTATCACTACCTTGTGTCCGTCCCATTCCACTGCCCTTGACGATGCCGAGTATGGATTTTAATGTTAATGAGATCTCTAACACTACTGTATGTAATTAAAAGGAAATATGCAAAACCAAGTTAGTCATTTCTAAACCATACTGAAACTCAGTTTACTGGAAGTTGAACGGCAAGCTGAACTCTTGTATTGATTAATTGATCATGAAAGAGACATGTTTGGATCCTAGAGCTCTGTACTGATGCTTACATTTCTAAGCATTCCACATTTTAGGAAGCTAATGGAACTCTGGAACAGGAAAGAAAGAGGGTCATTTAGCGTGGGGTAGTAACACATCTTGCTGTGATGGCGAGCCTTAGTTGAGGGCCATTTCCAACAACACCAAATCTATTGGTATTGCCAATGTTTGTTTTCTTGTTTTTTGTTTCTCTTTAAACAAAAGGCAATCTACATTACAGTCATAAAATCATGTTATTCTGTCTCTGACAAAAGGCTTTCAGGTGGCAAGGGAGCCTGCATTACAGCACTACAATTTTGCCTGTTTTATAGATGCTAAAGAAGGATTATAAAGAAGGCCATCTTTCCACTCAGCATCTTCTTATATAGAAACAAAACATGACTTTAATAATGGTAAGGGAGTCTTGGGTATTTGGTTTTGTGGCTGGTTTTAATATGGTTTAATATGTTTAGCACATTAAACCCAGACCTATTGGTTTTGCCAATGCTCATTCTTGTTTGCAAAACCTGGGCTACCAGCATTGTAAATCTACTATCCTTCTTGCAGATGGCTGCTGTAAAAGATTTGTTATGGTGGAGTCAACTAAGTAACTCCCTAGTAACTCCCTAGTAAAGTGCACTACAGGTGCCCAGGGCCTGAAAATCAAATGATACTAGTGGGCCTGTAGCACTCGTTGTACCTCCCACATAAGTAGCCCTGTAAACATGTCTCAGACCTGCCAATGCAGTGTCTGTGTGTGCAGCTTTAAACTGCCAGTTTAATTTGGCAAGTGTACCCACTTGCCAGGCCCAAGCCTTCCCTTTTTATACATGGAAGGCACTCCTAAGGTAGGCCCGAGGTAGCCCCATGGGCAGGGTGCAGTGTATGTTAAACGCGGGACATGTACTGATGTGTTTTTCATGTCCTAACAGTGAAATACAGACAAATTCAGTTTTCACTGTTGCAAGGCCTATCTCTCTCATAGGTAAACATGGGGGCTGCCTTTAAATATTCTTAAAGTGCAGATTCCATTTAGGAGCAGGTAGAAACATGAATTGGGATGTCTCTGAACCCACTATCTGAAAATACATCTTTTGGTAAAGTTGTTTTTCAAATTGTCAGTTTGAAAAGGCCATTTTTAGAAAGTGGGCATTTTCTTGCTTAAACCATTCTGTGACCCTGCCTGTTTGTGGATTCCTTGTCTGGGTCAGTTTAACAGTTGGGCTGTTTCTGAATCCCCTCTGGACAGTGAGACAAAGGGAGCTGGGGTGTAACCTGCATATCCTGATGAGCCATGTGTGCTAGAGTGGAAGGAGGAGTGGTCACTTACACCTGAATGGGCTTTGTCTGCCCTCACACAATGCAGTCTCCAACCCCTTAGTGCATGTCTTGGGCCTGGCCTGGGCAAGGCAGGATCCTGCAAACAACAGAGACTTTCCTTTGACATTTGCCTACTTCAAAGGCAGAAAGGGGTGTAAGTAGTGGATACAAAATCCTGGACTTCAGATTTCTTCAAGATCACTTCTGGAATCCAGAGGAACCTCTGCCAAGGAGAAGAACTGAAGAGCTGAGAAGAAGTGCTGCCCCTGCCTGTGTCTGTGCTTTGTTGGCCTATCCTGCAGTTGCTGCTTCTGCCTGTGAAAGGGGACAAAGAATGGACTTTGTAATATATTTCTGCTTGTGAAGAATCTCTAAGGGCTTGAGTTGAGCTTGCCTCCTGTTTTGAAGTCTCAGGGCCATCATAGACTTCCTCTGCTAACATCTGGACTCTGTGCTGAGACTCCTGCCCTGCCAAATGGTGTTCTATCCAGTCCCTGGGCCCTTGAAACATGATGTTAGCAGAACAAGAGCTGAAAATCCACCCACAAAACGCCGTGTGAGGAATTTTGGACACACCAAATGCAACGTGGCTGATAAATGACACGCCGCTGGCTTAGCAGCTAAAATCAACACTCCACCTACATCACAGCTGGGAGATCAACACATCGTGTCTGGAGAAACGACGTGCAAACCCGCTTGCGGCTGCTGATGACGACGGAAACCCCACATACCGTGGTTTTCTAACACTGTGCAACAGGATTTTCCATGCCTCCTCCCTGGGCGTCAAAGTCAAACCGACTCTGTGCAGATCTGAGGTGCCCCAACCGGAAATTGATGCATCGCTTTCTTGCGAGGGAGGGAATAAAACAACGCATCACTGACCCGACCAGAGAAGAAACGATGCATGGCCTCCCTTTCGAGAAAGGAATTGATGCATTGCTGCCTTTTCTGACGCACGCTCGCCCGTGCGGCTTTATTTTTGGCGCTAACCAGGTACTTTGTGCAAAATCATTGTTTCCATTGTTTTCTATGGAGTAAGACTCCTATTCTTTTGAATATTTATATTTTAACTTGTGTATGTTGCATTTCTCTCATTTTGGTCTTGTTTGATTTAGATAAATATTGCCAATTTTTCTAAATTTGTGTGGTGTCCATTTTGTAGTGTTTTCCCTATATTACTGTGTGTGTTGGTACAAATACTTTACACATTGATTCTGAGTTAAGCCTGCCTGCTCGTGCCAAGCTACCAAGGGGGTGGGTGGGGGTAAACCAGGTGTGTTTCTGCTTAGCCCTGACTAGAGTGAGGGTCCTTGCTTGGACAGGTATAACCTGACAGCCAACCAAAGACCCCATTTCTAACAGGCGTAGATTGGTAGCTTTTGGCTTTACCAAAACGTATTTTATTTTTTACATGTTTTTGTATAATTCATTGCTGAGGGATCTGCAGGGCCTCATCAACATAATAAGAAATGTTGCCTAAAAGTAGTAGTCATGGGAGCTTTTTTTGTTTGTATGTGCTCATTACAAAAGAGCAGAATGATGTCACTCACTGTAAATTTAGACAATGGTCGATGTGAACTGACTTAATGGCTCAGGCTGTATACTTTATTGGCAGAAGAAAAACGTGAATGACACAGCAACAGTCCAATAGATGAAGATGTCTGGATGAAAACTCCTTTAAGAAAGTACATTTCTAACTTCATAAATGTTATATGTATAATTTTAATAAAATCAAAAGTCAACACCAGACCTAAAAAAGTACCTGGGTCTCGCAGCACTAACGAGAAGCCTCATGGAAGGGAGATCATATAGAGGAAACAAGAACACCAGTGGGTGCACATAATGTGAAGCACAAAGAGGAAAGAGGGAGAAATGAGAGGGAGGATTGAGAAAGGGTGGTAGGGTGAAAAGTGGGAGGGAGGGAGGGATGAGATTGGTGTGTGGGAAACGAGTGGCATGCAGGGTGCAGAGATAGGTGACATGAGAGGGATGGTGGGCAGGAGAAACAAAGAGTGAGGCAGCAGGAGCAGACAGAGATGCCTGCAGTTGTAAAGTAGTCCCTCCTACAGTTTAATTGTTGCACTGCATTGAATGTGAAAAGTTACAACTTGACAACTTGACAGCCGTTAGCAGCAAGTGAGCTGAGACAATATGTGACTGACTGACTGGATGAAAAAGACTGGTGCAACTAGCCAGTGGTTGAAGCGGCAGACCCATTGCCTACTCGAATTGTATTGTAAACAAAACAGGTGTTGTGCTTTTTCCTCAGATCTAAAAAGACTTCAAATACAACAATGAACTCCTCAGGCACAGAGAGAAAAATCAGTTAGAAAATAAAAGTTATGGATGGAATGCATGAACTAATACTAGCCACCGGTAATTGCGCAAACTGCATTCCAGTCTATTGTTTTTCCCACAAAGTGTCACTCTAGACAGCACCCAGTCACAGGCAAATCAAAGTTAGTCATTAATAGCCCAGCCTAAATAGTCCAACAAAAACAAATGCAACCTCCCGTAGGAGGTCAGTTGATCCACTTCAGTGAGCTCTATGGGTCAGAGAAAATAAGATCCATACTCCTCACCCTTAGTGCACCTCACTTGGAAAAGTGATACGTCAAGTGCTTGAGTTCATCTCAGCCACGTGATGCCACATTCAAGTCCATCATTGTGTTGCCCTCTATGTCACTCTATACAGTAACCAACGATATGCAAATCAAATTTGATCCTGCTTCAACAGGAACAGTCCAGCTCGAACTGCTTGGCCAGATCCCTTCTAGATAGTATCATAAGTAACCTCCGACAGTCTCAGTCTATTTGGACCTCATCTGTGAGGTTCATCTTCTGTAACAGTGATCACTGGACAGACGTCTGACCATAGCCGTCATAATTAGGGAGCCTCACTTTATAAAAACCAACCAGGCTTTGTCAAACAGTAATGATCTCGCTTTGCCAGTGCTTTGTGGTCACTAGATGCTTTTAAAATATGCCATGAATGGCAGAGACAATAGCAGTCACTGACCATCTTGCAAGTCTATTTTAGAACATTGAATGTGACCACCACATTGAGTTACAAAATGTAGTTTGACAATGTTGTGTTATATAACTTTATCCCGATCTTGAAGGTATGAAAATATTAGTTTCAATACTTTTAAGATGGTCGCATGAACTGTGCACACACCTGGCAGCTTTCTTTAAAGAATAGGCAATAAACTATCAAGACAGTTTTGCCATTGCCCGCACAATTTAAAAGCATCCCATCTGGTACTAGCAGACCCAATAGCGGTGGCCAGCACAGAGTAAAAGAGGGGTGTCGGAGAAGGGCAGTAAGTGATGCGTGGGGCAGGAGTTAAGACTGAGGTAAAATTGTGCCAAACGTGACAGGGAAGTGCTATGGGACACACCCAGAGCATCAACAAGCCTCCCGTGAGGCAACTGACGCAGTAGAGCAATCAAGTACATATCTACCTTCAGTACTCAGAGAGTGGTAAGGGAGAGGTGGATGAGTGAGGGTCAGGAGGCCATGGAAAGAGTGTGCACGTTGTAACTGCAGACATGTGCACGTTGTAACAGCAGACATAACAGAGGAAGATGTGGGACAGGAAATCGTACAGAGGGCTAAAATAAATTAACCAAGAAACAAATTCTAAAAAATTGTTCTGTAACTTCTGCAGTGGATGGATAATACCGAGAACATGAAAAGTTAGGATAAAGAACAACGCTCCAAGGAGAGAACAAACACATGAATAGAGTGACAAAGCAAACAAAAATGAGCAGGTAACGGAGCTATGCAAAATGCCATTCATTTCTGTGAAAGGGGCTAACCCAAAGTCCATGCTATCTAATGTAATGCAATCGTGCTTGTCTCAGACAGATGAAACTGTCCACAAAGGCTGCAAAAATTGATGGATGGAATGCTTGCATTATTTTCTGCCTCAGGTAATTCTTCAATGCTTACTCCAGTCCATATTTTTCCCCACTCTATCACTCTAGACCGCAATCAGCCATATGTAAAGTACACACGGTCTTGCTCCAAGCAAAAACTGTCCTGCATGAACTGCTAAGTCATTTCCCCTTAAGCCAGGAACAAAAGGAACCCCAGAACAGTTTTAGCATAGTGGGGTCTCATAAGTGAAGTGCAACTGGAGTTCTATACCACACTGAGCATGGGACCCAAATCTGGGCATGGCTATTGTTCTAAGGGCATCTCACTTAGAAAAACAAAAAAAGTGATGGGTGAATGCTTAATTTAAATTTAGTGTATGGTAATTACTGGAGGGGTAATCATTCTCTGCAAGTTATTCCCAATTTCATGGGTAAGTAGCCATAAGAAATTCCTTTACTGAGCACTTACTTTATTTACCTGACGAGTTTTGCCTTGCCCCTCTTTCCCTTCAATTCCACGGTGTCCCAGAGAATGAGACTGCTTGTATATTTGATCAGATTAAAGAGAAACTGAACACAACCTACCCAAGGCTTAGTGCTTTAAAACAACTCCTTTATTTGTGAATCGCACCGGAGGTTTGGTTGCATTTCCTCGTTTTAGATTCACAAACCTCTACTGTGATCAATAGGAATTAGTGCAGATCTATATCTTAAATGGATCGTACACTTAGTTGAGCCACACCTAAGCCTCAGCTTGTGGAAACACTGTAGTAGAGGTCTGCTCCCGATGACCAGACATCCATGTTTCTATGTATCTACTACGTTGATACGCCTATTCAAGATGATGCTGAGTGCTGCTAATTGAAATGTCTTGTATGCTTGTCTTACAGCCGTCTGTCGAAGGGAAGAACCAATCCAGGATCATCAATTCATTTCAAGCAGAGAAACAGGTGCAGGGTGTTTCATCACTTTCGATTACTTTGCAAGTGAGGACACATTATGGTTTTATTCGCTACAATAGTGCAGGAGGGTTGTGTGCGCTTCTTTTGGCGTCTTGGGCACATATATTAACTTTAATTATCTGAGTTAATGCGTGATTTTCTGATAGCAGATCTTGGAAATGCAAATAGGCAATTACTGGCCGGTGTTTCAGAGCTGTAGTGTGAGAAAAACATACTCTGACAACCATTCCGAGTAGAATATTCACTCAAGACGCCGAAAAGAAGCGTACAGATCCTTTTCGCGCTGGTGCAGAGCAGAAAACAGCATCATTTGATACGGCACTTGTCCTTAAGCTTGACGACCCTTTGAGTGGGCACTAGTAAATTGAAGGCCCCATTCCTCTTGTTAATATCCCCTAGAACGTTGAACTTAACCACATGTGTACACACATTTACTTCAGCACCAATCGCATGTGAAAGTTTTGTTTTTTAACTCTCCGGCTTAAATGGAAAATGCTGCGAACAATTTTGCAAATACCTGCACACTAGCAGAGTCTGCGTGTGCGCGAGTCGGAAACATTTCCACATCGGTTTACAACTTCACTGACAGATAAAACAGATCGTGCTTGATCTGAACAATTTGATAGGGCAGCCTTCGTTTATAGAAAGGCTTTGCCCGGACGTTCTTACTGCTCAGAAGTCATCCCAGCCCAAAGGGTTCCATTTTCTCCTGCTTGTAGATCCACTCGCCCCTCTCTCCTTACCAGTGATGGAAAGGTTTAAATTAGCTTTTAGGATGGATGCCTTTAATCATGATTACGACTTGGGAGACTTGATTTCAGCGGAGTTTTGCATGAAAACTCTTCACCTGAACCAACAGCATGGTTTAACATTGGCAGTGCACAAACATGTTCACATTATGAACACTATTGAAAAAAAAGGCAGGGAGATATTCATTGGAACTATGGAGAAGTTTCAAAACTTGCCACAGCCCTCACCCCAGCCCCCGCCAGTCGCTGAAAATATGCCTTTTCCAAGAAGGATGTATCCAAATAATTTTCGGTCTAGATTCCACTAGGTCAATATTAGGTACCGTAGTGGCTGTTGTCCATATTAACATTGCATTTGCTATCACCCAAACTTTCTTGTATGAGACAGGCTGCTGTACGGCTCAACCCAGATTTAGCATTTTAAACTAAGTATTATAGGACAATCAGATACAGCAGCCCCATCCTCAGCCTCCATAATCCACAAAATTAATGCATATTGCAAAAATCTGAGGCTTAGCATTACTCTGTTTAACAGTGTTGTCTAGAGCTAAAATAGCAATCTTGGACCCAGGAATATGAATTCTAAATTGAGCTTCTCTGATGGAAATGACCCTTCCTCAATGGTCATCCCCAGACGTTTTGCCTTCTTCCCCCCATTTTCCGCTGGATTAGTTTTTTGTTGGTTTTACTCTGTGCACTTTCCCACTACTAACCAGTGCAGAAGTGCTTGTGCTCTCTCCTTAAAACATGGTAAAATTGGCATATACTCAATTGGCATGTTTAATTTACTTACAAGTCCCTGGTAAAGTGCTCTACATGTGCCCAGCGCCTGTAAATGAAATGCTACTAGTGGACCTGCAGCACTGATTGTGGCACCCACTTAAGTAGCCCTCTAAACATATCTGAGGCTTGCCATTGCAAAGCCTCTCTGTGCAGTTTAAATTGCCATGTCAACCTGACAACATTTTTCCCAGGCCCAAACCTTCAGTTTTAATACATCTAAGTCACCCATGGTAGTAAAAAACACTTAAACTCGTTTTTCACTACTGCAAGACCCATCTCTCCCACAGGATAACATTGGAGTTGCCTTATAAGCTTTTATAAGTATAACTTTCATAAGGGAAGAGATAAGGGAAGAGATAGATTTTCCACGTTTTGTGTCTCTGGAATCACAATTTAAAATCCCAATTTATGGCAACGCCAGATTTTAAACTGCAGTTCTGAAAATGCCACCTTAAGAAAGCTGGCATTTTCTTACTTTTACCATTTGGTGCCTGCTGCCTATTTCGGTCCACATGGCTAGAGTGGGGTGTCAACTGGGCTTTGTGTATTCCTCCCAGAAAGCCACACTCAATAGGAACTTCAGTGTGACCAGATGGGCCTTGATCGGCCATACTGGGCAAGATGAGAGGGAGGAGATGGGCACAGCCTTACTTACACCTGACTAAGCTGTGTCCTGCCCACACACAATGGGCTGCATACCTACCTGCAGTGAGTCAGGAGCCAGGGCAGGAAGTGTAGGACATCTGTGCGCTTCAAAGTCATGTCTTTGAAATCTCCACCACATCAAATGCCCCACTGGGTATTAGAGCTGGACGTCAGGTAACACCACTTCAGTACACTTCTGGACTTGTGGGTACCCTGCCAGGAAAAAGGACTGCTGTGCTGCTGAAGGCCTGACACTCTTCTGGACCGCTGTTTGCTGGACTTCTACTTTACTGTGCTGACCTGTGTCTGCTGCCCTCTTGCCTGGGAGTGAGAAGGACTGGACCTGAATCTCTGCAACTCAGAAACCAGAGTTTCTCCAAGGGCTAGTTGGCTTGCCTCCTGAAGTGCTTGCTCAAGCAGAACCAATGCATTCTCTGCTGCAGGAGCAGACTTGAAGGATTGCCACTGGTGTATGGAGAAAATCAGTGTGTCACCTCTACTGTGTTCTTCAGAACCGGTGCAACCAGAATTGCATCACCACTGTCCCTTGCATCTTAAAAGTAGCTCATCGCCTTCAGAAATGACACTGCAGTGTTTTTCTCGGTGCAAGATCCAAACATCCCTGTCAACACCAGCTTTGCTGCCACCGTCAAAACTCTGCATTGCAGTCCCTGTACCCATCAGAAGTGACGCATCTCTCTGACTGCCCAACGCATCCGATGCACTGGGAGCTCATACTGCAGTCTCACTGCATCACAGAACAGGCACATCGCCATTGTTGCATGAAGAACATTAGCAAATCCCCTCTGCTGCAAAGGTACTTTGGTTCAACAGGCCCAACTGGGTCCCTGTAGATAGCCCTCGCTCCACTACGGTTGACCTGAGCTTTTGACTTTGTTCTGGTTTGGCGTGACCAGATATCCCTGGCTGGCTCTTTTAGCTTCTAAGTGCTATTTTAAAGTTTATTCATTAAAAATTCATAACTCAAGTTCTACAGATTGGATTTCTGTTGTTATAGTCTTCTTTTATTTATTAAATTAAGTTCTAGTTTTGTAACCTGTGTGGGATCCTTTCTGTGTGGTGCTTTCACTGTTTTAAGTGTTGCACAAATACTTTACGCATTTTCTTCAAGTTAAGCCTGACTGTTAATTACCAAGCTACCAGAGGGTGAGCACAGGTTAATTTGGGCTTTGCTTGTGCCTCGCCCTGACAAGAATTGTGGTTGCTGATTGACCAGGGTTCACATCCCAATGAACCAACAACCCAATTTCTCACATTCTTTATTTCAATAGTGCAATAGTGGGTAAAACACTTTGGCACAGATTTCTTAAGGATTTGTGTTGTTCTTGCGTGAGGCAAGCCATCACAGGGCAACTCAAGTGCTTAAATAAAGTTTACAGGATAAGCAAACTGCTATTAGTGCCACCCACTGTGACTTTGTAAAGAAATGTAATACAAAACATTACACTTCGTTGTGGTGAATGTTCTTTGGGTGTAGAATAGGCGTTCACATGCATCCACCCATGAAATTTGCTGCAATCCAAGATTTATTAAAAGTAGTGAATTTGGGATTGTGGGAAAATGGTGTACCTTCCTCAGAGGGGTGTAAAAAGGAGAAATATGTTTATTCCTCCTTGTTACTTCCTGTATGATTAATTCTGCAATCATGCATAGAAAGAGGAAATTGCCTCTTAGGATTGTTTTTGTATTGGAAGATGTCCCCTTATGCACAAAAAGGTTACTGTCTGTAATGCAGCTAGTGCTGCGTTGGCACTGAGTTGACGCTGCGCTGGTGCTAGGCCGCCTCATTGTGCCAGCGCAGGTAGAGAGCTGAAGAGTGTCATATCTTAGAAGATATGATGCTCTTCAGCTCTCTCCTGATCACGCAATGTAGCTCAGCATCTGTGCTTGCTGCCCTTCGTTGCAGGAATTTTTTGTAAATATGCCTCTATCTTTATGCATCTTTCCCATCTGCTAGCATTCAGAAGACACGGGAAAACGTTAAATGGAATTACATTGGGCATTGAGAAATGGCACAAGAAAAAGAACAAGATTTTCTAAAATACATGTGAGGCTGTCTGAAAATCAGCAGTTCTGTATTGTGGGAAGAGTAAAATGATTGCATAGTGCCATATTTACAAAGAGTTGCATTCTAAACTTTGAACCAGAGCAAAGAGGGCAAGTGGTATCTTGTGTGAAACTTGTACATGAGGGTCATCCTCTAGCTGAAATTGTTATGAGCAGACAGCTGACCTTTGGTAAATTGCAACGAAATCGAGTTTCCTTTAGCCGGTTGTTTGTGTCATCTTTCATATAGTGACAAGATTACACATGAAGCTAGGACGAGCTACATTTGTTGTTCTGACTTTGGGTGAAATCAGGGGGGTGTCTGCACTGTTCCTTTGAAGTTATACCCCTTAGCATGGCTCTATACAACGCAATTTTGTTTTAGCCCAGATGAGTGCAAAAAAATGTTGCTCGTCATACGTACATCTGTGATCTGGCTCAGCAACTCTTCATAATTAAATGAGGAGTAACAGAAGGATGTTTTTAAGAAGATTCTGTTCATCCCTACTATGGCTGTCCTGCTCAGTTTGCACCGGGTCCCAATACAAGCCCTTTTCATAATGTTAATACTTTGCTTGGCATACAATATCGTACACAACAACATTTACCAGATTGCTATACAGGCCTTTAGCTAAGTGTATACGATTTGATATATAATTACATCCTGAAACGACAGCTACAGTCATTGGCAAAGCAAATAGGTATACCCTTGTAAAAAAGTTATTGTACGCATAGGCAACAAACAAACAGAAGACAAAAGAAAACACGCTACTTTTAGACGTGGTATCCATAAGCTTGCAATTAAAATGTTACATTTAAAAAATACCATTGCATGTAATTTTTACATAACAGTACATCATTGGATAATTTTTAGTCTTATTGGCCCCAAAAAAGCAACAATTATCTTTGAATTGCGAGACCTTGAGACATTGCCAAAACACACAAGGATGACAAAAAATAAAAATGGATAAGGAATAGAAAGATGAAAGCGTTGGCAAAGTGAAATTTTAACCTACCGGCCTGGTACAGAAGTGCACTTCTCTTCAGGCAGATGTGCTATATGTGATCAAGTAATCGGGATAAAATATTGTCATTCATAGTGAAAGAGAACCTTTTGCTGAAGTGGGTTTATGCAAAATGTGAATGACAGTTGAAATTATCAATAGATTAAAAATTAATGACCCATATCCGCCCTATATATGCATATATTTATGTACGCATTTCAAAAAGCACCCTTTTGATTATGTGAGGCTGGTTAAACAGCTTACGCTGCTTCTAGAACAACAAATAATGCACAGTTGTCCAGGGACATTTACATCGAGATTTTATAGGGGAAATATTAACTTCTCTTTCTGTGTTGAAGAAATGTGCAGCAAACTATACCTTGAGGCACACTAACCCAAAAACCTGGGTAAAAATAGTGGACCACGGAAGGCCTGGGGCTGTCCTTCAAAGTCTATAAGTGACAAATATTGTGGTTTAAAATAAATTAGGCTACAAAAAATGGTAAAACTTCATGTTCTTTACTGCCGCAGCTTCTGCAAATGTCAGGAGGGCGGGAAGGGGGCTTCGGTAGGCAGGGGGACGAGGGGGAAAGCAATAAGAAGAACAAGCATTTGCAATCCAATGGGTCTCGCATTTGCTCGAGTTACAGCTACTAGAGTTGTAAATTCCTAACTGGACTTTTCTTGGCACATAAATTGAAAATGAAAAGTAAAACAGTTGACATAAGTGCGCAGATTCAACGTGCCACAGCCACCATGAGCGTGAGCTAGAAGGAGAGACACAAAAGGAAAAAAAAGTTTGCTTGCAGTCAAACATATTGGCAAAAGTGCAATTATCCATGTCACAGGGTCGGTCCCCAAGGCGGTAACAAATCCACCCCAAAGAGGGACACACATAAATCATTTACCAATGTCATCAAAGGATTTTTGAAAGGCATGTCCACGAATGAGTGAAAGTGATGGGCGTGAGGCGGGCATGGTTAAAATCCCAAATAGATACTAACACGTCGGAAAAGCAGTGCGTGCGCTGCTATGCTCAACCTAAAACCTGTGACATTGCCATTGACCATGTCATAGCAATTTATTATCTTTACTTTCAACCATGTTGCACAGCAGCCATTGAAAGTACAGAAAATAAAAACACTATGCAGCAGCCAATGCTGGCTGTGACATTGCATATCTTTCTTTACCTTCAACCATGTCGCACAGTGGTTGCATTGCTGTGCAAGATGACTAAAAACATTGACAAGCCAATGTATCTTGTGTAGGCGATAATTACTGACTTAAACTTTTTGCTATAAAATCTCCTATGACGGAATAGTGAAGGTTGCCACTGGACAATTTTGCATACTTAACACTCCAGATATGACAGGTGATGCCTTATCTGGAGACCTGTGGCTAGTTTACAACCTCACACCCCTAGAAGAAAGAAGCACGTTGGGAGGTAGTCCAGAGACAAGTGATCAAAAATCAAAAATCAAAATCAAATCATTAACATTTATAAAGCGCGCTACTCACCCGTGCGGGTCTCAAGGCGCTAGGGGGGAAAGGGGGGGTTATCGCTGCTCGAACAGCCAAGTCTTTAGGAGTCTCCGGAAAGCGGAGTGGTCCTGGGTGGTCCTGAGGCTGGTGGGGAGGGAGTTCCAGGTCTTGGCCGCCAGGAAGGATGCATGGCTTTCTCCACATGTAGGTAATGCATTTGAAAGAAAATAAACTCATTGAGAACTGGGGTAGTCAGGAATATCATAGAGACAATGAAATGCCAAAAGAAAATGAAGAGAACCAAAAATAAGGGTGCAAAGAAGTGTGCATTAGCGCAAGCAAAGTTTTGCATAAATCCTGATTAAGGGACCTGCCCATTGTTCTCGATTTCCCACTTTAATGCCCTGGCATCGGTTTTTAACAATCTGCCAATACTTCATAGAAGTGCTCATTGCCTCAGAATCTCAATTTGTCCTTTTGTTGAAAGCCAACTTTCTCCCAGCTTTCAAATGGGATAGATGATAGCAATCTCATTGTATTCTGTGAGTAAATTAAAACGCGAGTAAAAGGCTCGATTTTCACATGAAAACTCACGTGTGGAGAACATTGTGGCTTGCAAGTAGCAACCCGACTTGTTCCATGAATTACAGTAATTTTGCAAGAGAAAAAAATCTTGACTGCGCGCATCCTTAGTCCAAAAGTTAATATTTACAGCAGAAGAATACAACACAATTATCAGTATTAGAACTGAGCGGGCAGGGTCGGGGATGGCACTTTAAATTATATAATCAAATGTAGGATAGATGGTGTATTGTGCTATAATATATTAGCATTAGTCATGGCCTTGCGAGGCCTAAAGTGCTTTCTGAGTAGTTTGTGAATGGAACAGGTAACCAGCAGAATGATGGAGACAATAGCAATAAATATATTAAAGAGAAACAAGGCGTTATAAAAACAACAGGGTGCAGTAGGAAAAGTACAAATGGAGGTGTGCAGTTTTTTTCAACAGTACCTAGTAAAATGTAAAGTCTGGTTGAGGTTGTGAGCTACAGTTTGCTATCAAATTCTCACCTCGAAGTCCTATCCTCTCGCTGTACATAGTCTTTTAGCAACCAAAATAGAGCGGAAGGGGAAAAAGCCTTAAACTAACGAAGTAATATCAATTTGTGCGCTAACAACAAAAGAGGGAATGATTTCAAAATGCAGTCAACATTCTCAATGCTGCATTTCGCTTAGAAGTCTGCTAAAATCATTTGAACTGGTGTGAAATGTGCACCCTCACCTGAAGTATGCGCAAGGAAACGTGTGTTTCGGCATGAAATCTTAACCAAGACAAATACAGCTGTCAAGAGGACATATCAGTAGACTTATCACTGATGATAAAACAAGACAAGCCGACATTCTTTGAACCACTGATCGACAGGCCTGGTCAACATGCAAATGCTCGTCTTGAAGTTAAAATAGAACCAGCCAACAGCCACCATCAGGGGAGAGCAGACACACAAAGGAAAATCAAAGTTCACTCGGAGTGAAACCTATCGGCAAAAGTGCAATTATCCAAGTAACCGGCAAAAGTGCAATTATATACGTAAGGGGTAAAAGTGCAATTGCCTATGTAACAGGATCGATGTCATAAAAAGTGCTAGACTACTGCCCAGCGCAATCGTGTTGCGGAAAAAAAGAGAACGAGGAGTTCAGAAACTGGAAAGAAAACATGAAGCCTCGTATGTTTTCAGTACTTGGTCGCTGCGCTCGAGGAGGGCTAAACACTGGAAAAGGCATGACGGATACATGCCTTTCACTAATGAAACAAGCAGATTTTAAAAGGCAAGCCCACAAACCAATGAAAGATACTGATGTGACATGGGCGTGGTTTGAAGCTCAAAGAGAGATTACAACATGGGATGGAGCGCTTTGCGCTTGCCCCTAACAAGCATTTACAATGCAATGGGTCTCACTTTTGATTCAGTTAAGAGCGGTTAATTTTGTAAATTTCTAACTAGACTTTTCTTGCCACACAAACTGAAAATAAAAAGTAAAACAGTTGACATAAGTGAGCCGATTCAAAGTGCCACCTCCGCTATGAGCGTGAGCATGAAAGAGAGACACAAAAAGAAAAAGAAGTTCGCTTGCAGTCAAAGCTAACGGTCAAAAGTGCAATTATCCATGTAACAGACTCTATGGCCAAGGCGGTAAAAAAACCCACCCCAATGAGGGATAAACGTGAAGCATTTACCAACGAAAACGAGGGATTTTGAAAAGCAAGCCCACAAACAAGTTGCCTTTTAAAATCTGCTTGTTTCATTAGTGAAAGGCATGTATCTTTTCAATCACATACAGGCAGCTTTGAAAGGGATGCACCACTGTAGGCCTCAACAATTCACCAACAACAGAACAGGTAGGCATGGTAGGCACAGGCCACTGGGAGGAGCACTGTCAACGCCTACCATAGGCTTGTGGCCTGACTGTGAGTGCTGGCGCCATATCTCTCCAGTCACAAGAGCAGGAGACAGCCTAGTTGTAGGTATTTGCCTTGAAATGGCTCATGCTATGTGGTGGTCTGTTTGTACATACCAGCAGGGTTCCTCATCTGGTCACATACACACAGCACTTAAAATTGTGAAGTGTTGAAAATTGCTAAGAGAAAGAAGAATCTGTAACTTTCTCTTCATGCATAAGACATCTTCAGGGCGGTACAGACTAGGCACCTGTCTAATTTTACTTGTACACCTGTGCAAATGCATGGGATGAAGAGGGATGTTGTACTCTGACTATAGAAAGAATAGCAACCTAGTGGTAATACGGTCAATTTGCTCCAGGAATAGATCAATAATGTGGATGGGGCCATAACCTACTAAGAGGACAGCATTGGTTTCATAATATCAGACATTTTGTAAATTGCTGTGGTGAAACATCCTCCAGGAACCTAATATATCACCATGATATTGATACCAATGAATCACAGCCAATCACCGCAGAGCTTCCATAATGTTGACCAGTGCGCCAACATTTTGCAGCAGATCATTTAAACTATCTTTAAAAGAAAAAGCCAAGCAAGAGGTCTTATGTCAATTATCCATATACACAGGAAGTGACATCACTCGATGTTGCATCATTCCTCTGTACAGGAAGTGACATCACTCGATGTTGCATCATTCATCTGTACAGGAAGGGACATCACTGGTTTCCTGCCAAAACTGCCTTAAAAGAAAAAGGCAAGCAAAAGGACTCATTTCAAATAAGATAGGAATTCAAGAAGACTAGATTTTTCATAATCCATCTGTGCAGGAAATGACATTACTGTATTCCCCATCTTTGATCTGCAGAGGAAGTGGCATCACCCCCCTCCCCTCCCAAGACCTGCTTAATGGCTACCGCAGTGTGGACATGCAGTGGACACGTCTCTGGGATGCCAAAGGCAAGCCTGTCTGCACTGTCTGTACTTGGGCACCTGAACGGTGTCCAACTGCAGGCACCCTAGCCCCCTGCTGCCATCACACTGGGACCCCACGCACCCTCAGATCCGGCAGCCACTCCACACGCTGCTGCCTCACTGCACCACACAACACCAAGTTGGACTTTCTCCTGTGCTTTCTGCACATTTTCATACACTTACTTACACCCAACACTCACTGCACATGCGCTGATAGAAGCAACACCCCATTCACTCACACTGACACA
Organism: Pleurodeles waltl; assembly: GCF_031143425.1. Lineage (NCBI taxonomy): Eukaryota > Metazoa > Chordata > Amphibia > Caudata > Salamandridae > Pleurodeles > Pleurodeles waltl. Next base: position 1,018,952,049 of record NC_090446.1, on the reverse strand, counting down.
GTCCTCACAGAAACCTGGGCGAACCCTGCATCAGCACCTGACATCACCACAGCTGTTCCCCCTGCTTCAACATTGTCAGGCAAAACAGACTTCACAAGCCCAGTAGTGGAATTACCTTTATCTAAAGATCGCTGAAAAGAATTGGGTTACTGGTTGGGGGGGTCAAACCCTACTCAAGCAGCAACCATAATCCTTGTGAGGGTGAAGCCAAATTAACCTCTGCTCAACCCTCTGGTAGCTTGGCACGGATGAGTCAGGCTTAAGTTGGGGGGAATGTGTCTAGTACTTGTGCAACACTTTAAACAGTAATAAAGTGTAAACACAACACAAGGAAAATCCCACACCAATGAGAAAAAAACAGAATAAACTTCAATAAACAGAACAAGATCAAAACAATAAAAATCCAACCAGAAGAATAAGAGTTATGCAATGTTTAAAGATTTAATTGAACATGGTGATAAAAAGCACAAAAATGCCAACTGTGGTTATCTGATGATGCCAAACTGGGACAAAGTCACATGTTTAGGTGGCATGACGTGGCAGGGTAGGACTCACAATTGCAGAGTCCAGGTGCTGATTATGACAGACTAGCCCTTGGAGTTACACTGGTGGTCCTGGGTACAGGTTGCAGGTCCAGTCCTTTTCACCCAAACAAGAGGGCAGCAGGTCAAAACAGCAGGGCAGTAGTCCTTCAGGGCAGCAGTCCAGCAGAGTGGCAATCTTTTCAGCAGCACAGCGTCCTTCTTCCTGGAAGAGCCTTCAACAGGTCCAGATGTGCAGTGAAAAGTTGGGTCTGAGGTCCAATAGTTAAACCTAGTTCCCACTTTGACATTGAGGAAGCTTCTAGAGGTCTCCACTCCCCCGAGGTGTTGACATCCCCTTTCACCCTGTCCTGGCCTCTGCTTATCTGGGGTCACAAAAGACTAGTGAAAAACCCTTTGTGAGGGTCCTCATGTAGAGTCTTTATAATGAGCAAATGTGGTAGGTGACAGCTCCTCCCCTCCAGAGTTTCCTATCCAGCCATCACAGTCTGGGAGCATTACACCACGGCCATCTGCCAGAAACACATAGTCATGTGACCCAGAGTCAGGCTGCAGGCACCAAATAGCCAGGACAGGAAAGTGCCAAGTTTCTAAAAGTGGCGTTTAAAAAATTGTGATTCAAAATCTGTCTTGACCATTAAAGAGGGCTTCTAATTACAATTCTGTAGACAGCAAACTCAATCTGTCTACCTGCTCCTGTTTGAAAGTTATCACTTATTAAATGTGATATGGAAACGCAATGTTATTCTATGGAAGAGGTAGGCCTTGCAGTAGTTAAAATGATTTTAATTTTTTTCACTACCAGAACATGTACAACTTAAAAGTACATGTCCAGCTTTTTAAATACATTAAGACCTTCACTTTTGGCTCTTCAGTACCTACCCTAGGGGTGACTCATATCTGTTAAAAAGGAAGGTTTGGGCCCTGCAAAATGTTTATTTTGCCAGGTTTAAATTTAAATGGCAGTATAAAGCTTCACACACAGACAGAAATGGCAGGCCTGAGCCATGTTTAAGGGGATTCTTAAGTGGGTGGTACAAGCAGTGCTACTAGGCCACTAGTAGCATTTAATTTACAGGCCTGTAGTACCACTGTACTAGCAACTTCAATATGTCAATTGGGGTATAAGTCAATTCGACCATGTTTAGATGCGAGAGCACAAGCACTTTAGCGCTGGTTAGCAGCGGGTAAAACGCACAAAGCCATAAGGCCGACAAAAACAAATTCATCAAAGAAGTGGAGATTAAAGGCAAAACTTTGAAGTTGAGGCTGCAGAGAGGGCCAAGTCCAACAAACACCATCAGCTGTGCTACATCCACAAACACATCATCGTTCAACATGGAACGCCATTTGTTCAAATGCCACATCACAGCCAACTTCATCCTAAGCGGTGCTCTCATCTACAGACCACCGGGACTGTACACCAACTTCACCAACACCATCATGGACTTTGTCACACCATTCACCTTCAATGCTAGCAAATCACGTCCTACTCAGAGATCTGAACTTCCACCTGGAAGACCAACGTGACCCCAACTCAAAAACAGTCAAAGACCTCGAAAGTCTGGCCCTATTTTTACCAAATTTGACAATATCTGAGTCAATGAGCCACACCAGTCCTTTAGAGAGACCACACCCTCATCAAGGTCAGCAGCCCCCTCCCAGTTCAAAGCACACGCACCACCGCCAGACCAGTCCACCGAAATTGGAACAGCATCACTGACTGGGACATAGCTCTCAACACCCTCTTACACAAATACAGCAACAGACTCATGAAGAATTTCAACAATTGGATCCCCTCCTGCACTGACTCCATGGCACCCTTCAAGCACAGCAATTAAACACAATCCAGACTACAGGCCAATTGTTACAAGGAGTTCTGACTGATGAATGCCACTGCAAACAACTGGAGTGCAGAGGGAGAATGAGTCAGGACAATGCAGGCAGTAGTACATTAAAATCTGCCTTAAGACACTGACACCAAATCATCTGGACCACCAAATGTGCTTCCATGTTGGACTGCATCGATACCAGCACCAACAGAAGTAAAGCAACCTTTGCCATTGTTAATGATTTCACCTCACAGGAGGTTGCCTCTAAGTTAACAACTTCCTTGCAGGACCCCTCACAATATTTTCCAATTCTTCAGTAACAGAATCACCACTATTTACAGCAACGTTAACCTTCAACTGGACCTGACATACCTCGTCCAACATCTCCTGATCTTAACCAAAGAACCTTTGCTGACTACATTGTCTAACATCACTCCAGAGGAAACCGCTGCCACCAAGATGATCATCCAAGCAGGGAGCACATAGGACCACCGCCACACCGTGCCTACTCTAGAGGACTGCAACCCACCAGCACCATGCTCACACTAATTCTAAATGCCTTTGCCTTTTCTGTGACCTTCCCAGATGTTTGGAAACCAGCAACTGTCCTTTCTTTGCTGAAGAAACCCACTGTAGATCATTCCGTGCTTATCGACTACCAACAACTTTCCTGCTATCATTCCAAGCAAGGTTTGTTGAGAAAATCATCAGCAGACACCTAACAGAATACCTCAATGACCACCAACTCCTCAACACCACTCAGTTTGGCTTCAGACCCAAACAACTGCATGGAAACTGCCCTCATAACCATCACAGATGTCATCCGCATGAGTCTGGGTGAAGGAGACCTCCTGGTTGTCTCTGCAGCATTTGACACATCTCTCCCCCATCCTCATCCAACCCCTACATGACATTGGAATCCAAGGACATGCACCATGATGGATTTGCTACTTCCTGTCTGGAAGAACCCAGTCAGTAAGCCTGGCATTTTACACTCTGGATGCCTGCAACCTCATCTGCAGAGTTCTGCAAGGATCCTCTATAAGCCAGAACCTTTTCAGCGCATACATGATCTCCTTAGCCAGCATCATTCGCTCTCACAACATCCTATGCCGATGACACAAAACTAATTCTCTCTTTCATGGACAAGACGCCCAGTACCTCGTACAAGTTCAATACCTGCATGACTGAAATCGCTCACTGGATAAACGTTCACCCAAATCATTATCTTCAGGAAGAGCACATCACCGTGGGACTCCACCTGGTGGCCAACAGAGGTGGAACAGAGATAGAACTGACACCACCGCCATCCATGCCAAGAACATTGGGATCATTATTATTGATTTCCCATGCCACACTCACATTATACCACACCTGATGGAGCTCCACTGGCTTCCCACTAACAAACAAGCACAATTCAAACTCACCCACACTTTCAAGGCACTACATAACAATGGCTCAGTATACCTCAACAATCACATCTGCTTTCATAAACCTTCCACATGGAAAGCCAGATCCAGCAGTTGCGCCTTCTCCAATATTGCTCCTAAAGTGTGAAAAGACCTGCCACTCCACATAAGAGAATTCTCTTCACTTCTTGAATTCTGCAAGACGTTGAATACAAGGCTTTTCCAGTAGTCCCACTAGGCCCTAGGCGTGGCTATGCACACATCTGCTAAGAGCCAGGATACCATGCTCTACAAATCTTCATAACATAACACAACATAACATAACATAGCAAAACATATAACATAGCATAATATTTAACATAACATACAGTTGTGACAGATATCAATGTGTGAGTAACGTCTGGGTATCGCAGTTAGAGTACACATACATTTGGGATCTAAGTCACCTGATATTTGTCAGTGAGATAAATGGAGTACAGAGTTAGCACTTGCTTTGGATACTCATGTACCTTGCCTACATTTGTACACCTACTACATAATGTTCTCAATTCTATTTCAGTGGACCCAGCTGGCCAAGAAAACCAAGAAGAGGACCAGGGAAGCTTCCTGGGGACGTCGCCAGGCACAGCCTTTGTCTTTAACTGAAGAAAAGGAGGAGGCAGGAGGAGTGCACCCACCTGGACAGACTCAACTGAGAGTGACTGGGTGGAGGCTGTAGAAACTGTAGGGGGGCCCTAAACTGGACACCTCTGGCCATGAGGGGAGGATGTCCCTTCTCCCCTTGAATTCCAACAATCAGACCTGCCAGAGGTGACCCCACCATAGAAAGAAAAAACACCTGCCCCCCCCCACCACATGGTGCTCCCAGTCCACCTAGCACCCAGTTGCCACCCATGCCACTAGTCTCCCGTCAGAGTGCCTGCCAGAGTACCCAAACCTCTCCCTTTGTTGCCACAAGAAGGGATGGTGGCAGCTGAGTGGGAGCAGGTAATCTAATGTCATATCCTACAGCAGATCCATGAGAAAGTACGTGGGACCTGACAGGATATTGCCCAGAACTTTGCTGCCCTCAATGCCAGCATCACTGCCTTGGGTGCAGCTATCATGATCCTGTCTCAGCGTCCATCCCATAAAACTCTCCATGTCTCGTATCCCTGTTCATTTTGCCACACTGTTTCCCCCCATACCTCTCATACCCTCAGTGTGTCTCAGTCCTGTGGGTTGTCAGGTCCTCCAACAGCCAGCCAGGAGGAGACCACCAATGCAGAGGATCTAATTGTCATTACAAAGGTGGATGACCAGGTGGACAAATGGCTGGACTTTATATCTTGACTGTGACTGGCAATTTTTATTTCCCCCGTACATAGACTGATTACTCTGATGTTTCCTGACGTGTTATTTTTTTGTCCAACCCCCCTCCATGTCCCCCCTCCCTACTCCATGAAGAGCATTAAATGATTTAGTTTATCCCTTCCCAATGGACAGTTTTTGTTTTCTTAATATAAATATTTTGTTAAAATAATAAGATTTATCCAATCAACTATGTTATGTTGTTCATTGTCTGTGCTAGTGCCAGAGTATGGAAGTATATGTATAGAGTTGTTTAGACATGCCTTCCACATCACCCAAATGCATACATGTCCTACACACATTGTTGATATATATATATTGCCTACAGCAACAATAAGCATATGACCTTCATCAACTATTGCTCAACTCAGTTTAAATGTGGAATATGTATTTTATTTACATAGTGCTGTGCACACATATATCACATTGCTCAAGGGGGATCTCACTTGCATCTTCTCAGGTCAGGTGGTGAGGATTGTTGTGATGCAGTGCTTTTCCTGGGTTTCTTAGTTGCAGGTGTGTGTAATACCTGTACAGGGGGATGGTCTACCTGCACAGGGAGATGGTGTACCTGCACAGGGGGAGGGTGTACCTACACAGGGACAGGGTCTACCTGCACAGGGGGAGGGTCTACCTGCACAGGGGGAGGGTCTACCTTCACAGGGGGGAGGGTCTACCTACACATGGGATCTACCTTCACAGGGGGAGGGTCTACCTGCACAGGGGGTGGGTCTATGTGCACAGCGGGATGGTCTACGTGCACAGGGGGTGGGTCTACATGCACAGTGGGTGGGTCTACATGCACAGTGGGTGGGTCTGCATGTACAGGGGGTGGAGATCCCTGTGCAGGAAGGGTTTGTACCTGGACAGGAGGTGGAGATCCCTGTAAAGGGGTGGTGCCTGGACATGGGTTGTTGGACCCTGTGCAGGGAGAGGGCATGACTGTGCAGTGGAGGGCCTGTGCAAGGGGGTGTGTTCCCATTGTGGATTGTTGTGGGCCCGGTGCAGGTTCCTAGAACAAGGGGTTGGAGGTGAGATTGTGCAGGTAGAGATCTTGACTCCCCTCCATGCATTGACTCTGAAGGATTTGGCATCATTTTAAGTATGCCCTCCATCATCTTCAAAGCCAATGCATTGTGTCTTGCACTCTCTTCCCTCTGTATGACCATGACATCATACATCATCTTCCCCATGTTGGCCCAGGATCTATCCATCCTCTCCAACACTTGGGTCATTCTGTGTACCAACTCTGGGAGTTGTCGCATGTCTTGTAGTGAGGCACACATGTCCGAAAGAGTAACCCCAATGGCACAAATGTCCTGCCCCACATCTACCTGCTGCTGGAAGAAATCATCCTTCCACTCTCCAACATCAATATCTGCCAGCCCTCTCCGGCTGCAACAGCGTTGGAAGCGACCAGCACATCCACCAGTGGGGGGCGTGGCAAGTGGGTGGTTGTGAGGAGGAGAAATGTGCCTAGAGGCTACCTGTTCCTCACCAGGGCTGGCATGCCCCTCAGATGTTGGAGTGAAGGCCTGAGAGACACTGTCAGGGTAGAAGTGTGTAGGGGAACCAACATGTCTGACTTGGATGTGAGGGCTGTGAAAAGGTGAGGTTGGGATAGGTGGGGAATGGACAATCCCATGGGTTGTAGGGGAGGCACCATGCCAACCACAGCAGCTGTGGATTTAGTAGGTAATCTGCATGGACCAACATGTATGGTCAGGGAATTGGCTTCCACATCACTTGCAGTCAGGCCCAGATCTTCTGCCTCCTCTACTTCATCCTCCTCCTTCTGTGCTGTGCTGGCAGCTAACAAGGCAGTTTGGAAGAGGAGTGGGTTCTGCATTCAAATTGCCTGGCGCCCGTCACTGGTTGATGGTGCTTCCTCCCAACTCAAGTCCTTCTCCTAGCCATCTATGAGGCATAGTTTGCAACAGGTAAGTAATTGGCATTCAGCCTGATGTGGTGCAATACTGGGATTGAGTTAATTAATCGTCATGTCAATGGATGTGCCACATGTGACCTGGTTTGTGTACCCTTAGACATGATAGCTCACACTGTGACATTGAGGTGTATAATGCAGATGTAGTAGGCAAGTGCAGACTCACCAGTTCTCAGCACAGGTCTGTGTGGTATTGAGATCCCCCTAGATGTCAACTGTTGAACTGGGCTCCTTGGTTGTGTTTCAAAAGAACTGGTCTGTGATCCAGCTGGTACAGAAAGAAGTGACAACATGATTACTGCTTGCATGAATAATTTGTGATAATGCACCCCTGCAACACACATCTCTGAAGTTGTTGGGTATCTTTTACACACCAACTATAGGAGAGTCCTACAATGGCAGTATCTGATCATCACCTTCTACACAATTTTGGTTCTTGTTGATGGGTAGGGTATCATTAAATCACACTGTATGGTTCGCTTACTTGACGGACGAATGCCAGTGTCTTTGACTGCTGCAGCCAGGATATCTCCCAAACCCCTGGATGGTGTCATCTGAATCACTGAAGTAGTCCTGGCAGCAGCTGTAATGTAACATATGCATCCATTACTGAATGCAAAGGATGGTGGTGATGAATCTACATGTACATGTCAGGCAAACATTTCATTGGTGGTAACTGAGAGCTCAAGGACAGTAATAACTTGGTCATCCTGCACTGGCTACCTTTGGATACACCTACATTTTCAGTGGCATCATGTATCCTATGCATGATGTGGTATCTTCTGATTTGTTTACGATTCTTCCAGAACATGCAGGACTGTATGAACTTTGTACGTCAGATTTAGTCAGTACATTGACAAGTACATGTCTGACCTACACAATTATCTAACAAGGTAGAGGTTACATTTATTTTGATACACCCCAGCAACCCCTAACATTGCTAGGTTTGTACTGTAAGGTCAGCCATTTCTGTTCTGTACTTCTCATTTAGCTTGTGTTTCCAATGTATGTGTACAATGTCATGGTCTATTTTACCTCGCACCGTATACAGTCATGTACAGAACACAACTTGTAGTCCTCTATTCAGGAGTTCACTCATTTGTGATCATTTTGGCAGTATGAAATAAACATAGGCCTAGGATCCCAAAAATTGGTCAAGTTTAAAAGCTGGGCTGTTACCCACATCTACTGTTTTCACATTGTGAAGTTCAACCACTAGGGGCCAGATTTAAGAAAGCCTTAATGCCACCTTGAGCCACACTAGCGTCATATGTTTTAACGCTAATGTGGCGTTAGGTTGACAAAAATGTCACACCATATTTACAAAGCAGCGCAATGCACTCATTGCTCCACTTTGTAAACCCTTGTGCCACATTATGCCTACGTCAGGCATAATGTATGCCAGGGGGGCGTTGTGCCGCTAGGAGGCCAAAAATATGGCACAGTGAAATTTAGCAGATTTCACTGCAGCAATTTTTCTGTCACTTTTAATGCCTGCTCAGAGCAGGCGTTAATATGACACACCCATTTAAACCAATAGGCCTCCTTGCACTTTGCTACCCAAGTGTAAAAAGTTCTTACGCTAGTGTAGCAAAGCACCACAATAGTGTAAACAAATTTGACGTTCTTGATCTTATTACCACTAAGTTGCTCTGTATGTTAAATACAGCTCAACCATGGTGTTGTTAGGTGCCAGTAGCTGTACACAGAAAAAGTGGTGCATCAGTGCTGGTGCACCACTTTTTCATAAATCTGGGGCTAAATAGGCTTCCCCTTCTATAGCCAACTTGCCAGCCAACATGACACTCCCAAACTGCAAGCCTGCTGGTGTCAGTACAGCACTCACCCACATCAAAACATTAGCTGTTGTGTCCTGGGATTTAACAAGCAAGTATCCATTTCATGAATTCAGAAACAGATTGTGCCTCCACCTCTACATGATGAACTTGGGGACAAATTTATGAGTCCACAATGCAGCGGAGGATAAATCTTTGTGCAACTCCAGCGGCACACACCAGTAGGATTAGACTAAATCCAGTAAATCATGTCAGTGAGGCCAGGCTGTTTGGAATGTGTCAAGACTGAACAAGTCACTGAGTTGCCTTACTCTGCACCTGAGTCACATTCCATGTACAATTGGGATACTTGTGACACTTCCCCAGACTGATAAAACCAGGTATACCTGTGAGAGCATAAACACCTTGCACATTTTGGGGAGAGGCATACAGTTTTGTTACATGTTGACATGCTTCACTACCCATTCAATATCCACCTACAAGAGGGGCAATATGTACCTTTAGGTAAGTACTATATATATGCAGTATTGGTAGAACTTTCATTGGCCAACATGTGAGGTTGTGGTATACTGTTGTGATCCATATAGGAGCACATGGGGATGAGTGAACATAGTGACATTAGACACACTTCACATACTGCTGACATTTACACCACAGTTAAGACGCATTAGTATTTGGGAGAGACGTTTTTATGTTTTCTTACCAGAGTCTGACATCCGCCCAGTGTGTGGTGCCTGATCAGATGTCACACCCATATACGTTGCAGAGGTCACTGCAAGCTGTATAATGTCACAGTGCCTACAATGATGTGTGTTCAGTTAACATACTAGTTGGCACATGTGATACATAACATTACCTACTTCACTTCACAGGTTCCCACAGTTTATGAATCCTGTGTACTCTAGGTATGGCTTAACTGGTAACAATGTAGGAGCTGATGCCTTCCCCTGGCCATATTTATGTACCAGTTTGTGCTGGTGTATGGGTCTTTATGCTCCCTGACATTGTCTCCCTGATGGTGCAGTTACCTGTGCTCCTGTGTGTGACTGTCCTCTGTCTATATGTTGCAACAAAAAGGAAAGGTCATCAGACATAACCAAGATATTTGGTTATTTGCAACCTGTCACAATACTATATATTTGCATCTACATGCCTACAACAGTGGTGAATGAATGAGGAACATTATCTATTACCGTGCACCAGTGTTACATGGATGAGGAAGGAGTGATGGGCCACTGTTTGGGATGGAGGTATTGTAAATTGAAATTACCATTACAAAGGATTCTGGAACTTGTAATGTTATGCACTTGCTGAGACCCATGATGATGATACACCATACAGATTGCACTTACCTGGGACAACATTCATGGACATATTTTTAGAGTGTCACAAACATTACCCATTTGGTGTCATTGTTAGTATCATTGCATTTTACCAGGCATCACATTGCGGGCATCAGTCACAGGCAGACCATGGAGCAAGAGGGGGTTTATGGTGGACAGGGCATCCCTCTTAAGTGGGGTGAGTTGGAGAAGGGTCCTAGTTTGTGCACCAGGGCGGTCTCTGGCCACTTCTATCCTGGTTTACTTTTCCTTCACCCTCCTCTTCTCATCCTGCCACTTCTTCTTGATGTCATTAACAGTCTGGATGTCCTCCCCTAATGCAGTGACCACTGTGGCCAAGTGCTGTCATAAAGGTGCCTTCTCAGGGGAACTACTGCTGTAGGCTGGGAGACCATGCAGTCTCTTTTAGTTCCTCACAACAAATTTCAGTACCATAGTGTTCTCCTCTGTGTAATTCCTTTTCCTCCTGGTGGGCAGCATGGCGTCAGGATTTGTAGCAAAGGCAATGTGTGGTTGTGGTGAACCCAGTGCCTTGCTTGTGTGCTGCTTTTATCTGGCTTCTGGTTCTGGGTTGCAGGTGAGATTATTAATGTGCAGGTGCATATGGTTACAATACTTCTGACCCCGGATCGGATGATCCACCCTGAGTGAGGATCATCTGCCCGAGTGTGGAAGCTCCGCTCCGAATGTGGATCATCCGCCCGAGTGCGAATGTAAAGATACTCCTCATAACTTACCTATGGAAATGCCAAACAATCGCAAACTAACACTTTTGGTCTAAACTTCGACCAAAAGTGTAAGTTTACCTTTGTGAATCAGGCCCATAGTGTTACCTCAAGATGAAGATCCACCAGTTTAGTGGTATTACAAGAACAGTGATGAGCAAAAAGTCCACACATATCAATATTGAGTAGCGAGCATCGTCCCCAATAACTGATCTGGCTATTATCACGTAATCCCATAACCATGTACATCAATGTCCTTACAGTAAGTGGTGTAAAATAATGTGCGCATATATGCAATGTGTCAGGCCTCACCCTTTATGCCACCCATTATGAAAGAAGCACTCTTGACAAGTTTACTGCTCCTCTAGGAATAGAGGACAAAGAGGGCTACTCAGGTCTGTTGTTCTCTGGCTGTCAGATACGATCTGACAGTGGAATTTTTGGACTCAAAGACTTGAGCATCATTATTTCGTATTCACTTTGTTTTTTCTTCACATTTCAGTTTTCTTCTTGATCTGTGATAAATTGTCACAGGTGAACTGGTTCACATGGTCAGCATAGCAAAGAAGGGTACTCAGAGGATAATGTGGGATTTTATAAGCACTCACACTACCCCTCAAGTGCAACACCCTCTGATTGGAAGTGGGGCCTCATCAGAGGCATCCAACTGAATTGGAAACAGCCAGGTAACATGGGAATAGAACAAAGTGCTATTCTCTCTGGTCCAACTTTCTGCCCAGAGAGTGACACATGGCACCCCTCTAATTTGCAGGAGGCCCTTGCAAGGACACACTGGTGCTAAATGCTCTGGCAGGGCATAGCTATCAGTGGGGCAGCCATTGCAATGGCAAATGAGCCCAGATGTTGGAGCAGCCCAAATGCACAGGTTGCTTTATTGCCACTATGTTGCGTCAAAGTCTACATGAGATAATTTCATTATCCGGGCAGCAGAGCTGGAGTAGAAGGTCTAGCTCACTAGAAACCAGAGTCGAAACATCTGTCCCAATAAGACTTGGGCCTGATTTAGATTTTGGCTGACAGGATACTTCATCACTATGGTGATGGATAGCCTGTCCACTGAAATCTAAATCAGGCCCTAAGTCATAGCAGTGCAGCAGTGGACCAGCCTATCAGCCATGCCTGCCATGACCCTATTCCAGCCCCTGTGTACCTTAGTACTCTCCAGATGGCTGCTCATTCATTGAGATAGCTTGGGAGTTGTGCCCAGAGACTCTAGTGAGTTGAAATTACCTGCTTTTACCAGAGCAAATAAAATACCGGTAGGAAAGCAAAGCATTGAGGGGCATGTTTAGGAGTCCCTAGCGCCACCGTAGCATCATTTTTTTTTTACGCTAAGGCAGCGCTAAAGTGGCTTTCCCCCCCCCCGGCCATATTTACATGCATGCATAACAGATTTCACTGTGCCATTTTTAGCTTCATTTTTAATGCCTGCTCAGAGCAGGCATTAAAATGGGACTCCCATAGAAATCCACGGGTCTCTTTGCACTTTGCTACACTAGTGTCAAAACTTATGACGCTGGTGTAGCAAAGCACCACAATAGCATCAAAAACGTTGAACCTATTATGCGAACAACCGCCATGGTGCACCATATTATAAATACGGCACAACCATGGTGTCCTTAAATGCTGGTTGGGAGGCGCAGAAAATGTGGCGTATCAGCTCTGTTGCTCCACTTTTTCTTAAATATGGGCCTGACGTTTTACAGTTTAGATCATTACTCTTTTCTGACAATATTAACCTGCTATTTATAAACTCTTGATATAGAAAGGTTTTGATATGCAATTATTATTAGCCACCACACCCTGGGGTTTATTTGACAAACCAAATGTATGAAAGGCTAATTTAACCATGATGGATCTAAACCTTCTTATTGCTGCACAAAGATCTAAGTAGTTAATGCTTAATCCCTTTAACACCTTTACAACACATATGGAGGATGTTCATATTTTGATAAATAAACAAACATGAGGGAAACAGTATACAAGATAGAGAGACCTATTCCTGTTTGAAAGCTAGACACAATTCTTCCTATGTGAGTACTGGAAAAGAGACCTTTTTCCTCACACCCTATAACTGTAAGGAAACTGCATAGGTTGTTTCATATGACGTGGCCTGGGCAAAATCACCAAATGTCCAGCTAATAAGGGTTAGTGTGGCTGCTGTTGTGACTGACAGTGTGAATGGGCATATGTTTTTCCAGATGTGTGGGAAAATAATGTCCCACTACACCTATGATAGTAATTCCATAAAATGGTGGGAATCAACGTCCTATGCATATAGTGACCATTTCTAGTAGGTTTCCATTCCATGCATGGTGCCTGTACCCATTGCAAGCAAAGTCTATCTCCTAATTTGGTGGGAATGCTACAGATGTAACGTCCTTTTATGGTGTTTTACAGGCCTAACTATCATTTGAAGCCTATCTATGGTATATACTGGCCTACATAAGTATGTGGTGGCCCTCTCTGGGATTGGTCACTATCCCAACCAATTTAATCGCCATCCATCAAGTACATCTGGTGGCCATCACTGGCAGTTAGAGGGCCTTTGGCATAAGCTTTGCAACACTAGTCTCCATAATCATCTGTTGCCCCTCCCATGCATGTGGTGACCATTCCAGGCATCGTATGGGGCATCTCTTGCACAACAGCATCTCTAGACGCCATCTCTGCCATAAGATAAATAACAGTCCAGAGGGTATCTTGGAGCTGGTGACAGACAGCAGATATCTATTGCTACCCAGCTCAATGAGTGATTGCTCACCATATCTAAGGCCTGGTTTATTGTTGGGTAAGCGGTCCTCCGTCCACCAGGATGTGGGGGGACAGTGCTTAATTCGAGCAGGTTTTCAAGGTGGGGGCCACCTGCACTGATATTGAGGCCTGCACTTATTTTTCCTCATCAGACTTCGACCCAGAGCAAGGGATCAAAAACACATAATGGAGAAAGAAGAGGATGGACAAGAAGGAAACAAAACTCACAAAGGGAGAAAGCAGGAATTTTTAAGACTGAGATAAAAAGATGAGGAGTGTCTGTTGGTGAATTAAAGAGGCATGAGTTGGAATCAAGTCTAAGCAGTCTTGCTATTTAGAACTCTACATGGGGGGGTGTTGGGGGGTCCTGCAGTGGTGACAGGAATGAGTATTCCCGGCGCCAGTATTGTTACCGCCAGGGATTCCATGGTGGGGCTGCTGCCACGGAATCCCTGGCGTTAAGGATACTCAAAATACGGTGGGTGGTGTTAGGTGGACCGCCAGGTCGAAGGTGGTCAACCTTCGACCAGGCGGTCCTACCCCACTGGCGATACAGGTGGTGAACTGGCTGCAATGCAGCCAGTTCACTACCGTTGTCATAATTTGGTGGTCCTGCACTGCCACGCTGTCGGTGGTCTGGCTGTCACCGACGGCGTGGTGGAGCAGGACCGCCAGGTTCATGATGACCCCCTAAGTGTGTCCCTCTGAGGGACTAACCCATGTCGTGTCCTGATGTCTGTGCTTCACAGAACCCACCACCACATTGGCTCTTGTGAAGGTGCTGAAAGTTTTCTGAGTAGCCAACATAGCTGCTCAACAAACTATTTTAGTTTTAAAAATCAAACTCCCAAAGCGGAAGCTTGTTTTTTTTTAAAAAACAAGTTACTAATCAACCTCACACTCTGGAATTTCTTTGTCCCTGAGTGTGGTGGTCATTAGTCATTTTTTTATAGGACCATCAGGTTTTTCCTGACAGTCTTGAACAGAAAAAAGAGCATCAGACAATCCAAACTAAATAGGGCAGGTGGTCTAATGTTCTTACCCTGAGGGCGCCTGCTCCTTTAGGCCATTTTTATAGGTTCTGATGGAGATCTATCAGGGGCACCACCATCGGAAACCTTATACTCTACACAACTAATAAAAGACAGAGGCCATTGTGGAAGAGTACCCTGTCTACAAAACTCTAAATCAGCACAATATTCGTGTATTGTGACCATCTCTGGCATGTTGTCAAGCTGTGTATGCAGTCATCTCTGCCGCTTAAGTTAATATCATTATAATTGTGGTCTGAGGCAAAATGTTTACATCTGGGGCAGAAGCATTAGATGTGTTGTGGGTGTCAACCAGGGTGGGTGCCTATTTTGCTTCATTCCATTAGGCACCATGGCCCTCTTTATATGTCACTGTACTTTAATATCTGCATTTTATTCAAACTAACATTCACAGCTTACAGATAAACCATTACTAGCACACAGGACAGAGATTGATCCAATGAGACTTTCTCAGTGAGAGTTTCTATTGGTGGCTTTATGAGGAAAGACAAACCCATGCCATTCAATAGGAAATATCTTGCAGGGTTATCTCCTGATATACTGCAATATTCTGAGGTCATCATTCCATAGAAAGATCTGTGGCGTGTGGAAATGTCAAGTTTTATGCAGCAACTGAAAGTGGTTGATGACAGCCCCTATTCCCTATTAGCAGAGCCAAAATTACAGAACTTGATAAATATAAACCACGCAGGAGCCCTTCCCATACACATTTTAAATTAATAGAGCAATCGACAGACGTAGTTCACAAAAAATAGTAAAGCAACAAGATAAAAAAGTCAATAAGAACTGAATGTAAAATGCCATGTTGTCAGTCATAAGAGTTGTTGATGACAAATTAGCACCTCAAAGGAATAACTGGTCTGATGGAACAACATCCTTTTACCTTCCAAGCTCTAGGAAGTAAAACATGGAATATGGACAAAACGGAGAGATCCATTGCATCCACAACTCATTCATACTCTGCCACAGTAGAATACAAAACCGACTGTCACAGTGAAAGGCAGTACGACCACATTAAATCATAGAGAGGACCTTTAGGCAGAGGAGTCGTGAAGCCGCAATTTAGCAGGCACAGCGGGGCTGGAGTTGTTTATGGGTCTCTTCTATCTGAAACTCGGCAGAAAAAAGCTCAATATTGACCCTGGAATACAGAGTTAATAGAAGAGCAAGTAAGAGTAAGGAAAAACGTCAGCTGGGTACAGAGAACAGGGAAAGAAAATAGAAGGGATATTAGAAGGAAAGGTGAAAAAAGGAAGTATGGATGAATGAGAGGGTGGATGAATGAGTATGTGGATAATGAGTGCATGATAGGTGGCTAGATAGGTGAAAGGATGACAAAGAAAAGGGATGACTGGATGAGCAGATGAAAGGGTGGCAGGGTAAAAGGATGGATGGATGGATGGATGAGTGAATAGATGGATGGGTGACAGGTGATTGGATAGCAAAGTAAAGAGATGGGTGGACAGGTGAAAGGATGGCAGAATAAATGCATGGATGGATGGATGGATGGATAGGTGAATAGACAGGCAAAATTATAGTTGAGTAAAGGGATGGATGTATAGGTGAAAGAATGGCAGAGTAAAGGGATGGACTAATGGGTGAGTGAAAAGATGAGTAAATGGATGACAGAGTGGATGGATAAATAGCAGAGTGGATGGATGGCTGCATGTCAAAGTGGAAGGATGGCAGACTTAATGGAAGGATAAATGGCAGATTGGATGATTGATGGCAGACTGGATGCATTGATGGATGAATGGCAGAGTGGATGATGGTAGAGTGGGTCGGTGGATGGATGGTGAATAGATGGATTGATGAATGGATGGCAGATTTGATGGGTATATTGATGGCTGGAAGGCAGAGTGTAGAGATGGATGGATGGATCAATTGCAGTTTCTTAAAGGGCAGATTGCAGAATTAATGGATGACGAGATGGATAGATGGCAGAGCCGATGGATGGAGGGCAGAGTGGATGGATGGAACATGGATGGATGGCAGAGTGGCTGGATGGATGGTAAAGAGGATGGATGATTGGTTGTAAATGAATGGATTGAATTGTGAAGACTGATTAATGAACAAAAAATGAATAAATGACAGAATGTAAAGTGAAATAGTGGATATCAGCAGGTAGATGAAAGGATAAACACATGAATGGATAGATGCATGGATGGATGAAACAAGGAAGTTATTCTAAGGAAGTTTCGACTCACTTGCTTTGGTTGCTTGGTAGCATTAGTGCTTTAGTTCATAGTAGGAGCTATTTAAGTTTTCTGGCTACTCCTTGCCTTTGGGATCCTTTAGTCCCGGTTTAGCTGCCTCCACAAGACTGGCAGAGCACTACTGAACACACTAGAGATGTGCTGCAAGATAATTGTCACATGTGCATGCTGCACAGTATAGTAATGCAGAAGGATCTGGATAATATCCCTATAGAGTCTGAATCCAACTCTGATGATGATTGACAACTACAGGTGCAGCAGGAGGTTACATGTGCAGCAGAAGGATGGGCATAATGCACAGAGATAACCTACAACTATTTCGGAGGTAAGAGTATTTAAAACATTAATAAATAGACATCACACATTACGGTAATACATGGTGCATAACTGAGAGACCACCTTTAAGTCAGGTAGCGACAACATTGTTTCTCTGATGTATGTAATGATAAACAAAACAAAGTTGACTCATTCATTCATTCATCAAACTTTATTTGGCTATTCTCAAGCCATTAAAGCACATGACAAAGATACACATCCATAAAACTACAAAAAGAGATAATAAAAACAGTTTAAAACATATCAGATGCAATGCAGACGATCACGTGAGTTCATAAATTCATAGGTTCATGAGCATTTCTGCACAACCCCATACAAGCATTTAGGCATTTCTGCATAACCCCCAGAAAATAAAACTACTACACAGAAGTCTGGATCACACACTGCCCAACGGGGAGGTAATACATCCATATTAAATCGCATTATGAGCAAACATTGGGATTGACTCATAAGGCACCTCCGTAGGTAGAAGTGTAAAGATATAATGCGTGGAGCTTGCCTCGGGAACATCACAGGGAAAATCAAGACAATTTGTGCTCCGGGCAACTTCCCTGAAGGGGCAAGCTGCAGTAAATCTCTTGGTCAAAGCAGGTGTGAATCAATTAAGTACATTCAGACAAACAACAATACAACAATACATGGATGTAGAAAGGGAAAACTTTTTAGGACTCTAGATGGGGCTAAATCTGAAGTCCAATCATTAGCTCTTTCCTATAATCTCCGCTTATAAACTATTAAAACACCAAACATAATTATATAGAATAAGATATATTAAAAACATAAAAATCTATTTGAGCGCAAAGGCCCAAGCACAAATACTGTTTTGTAAATAGGGATAAAATCTAATTTAAGAATATCATAGTTAAGACCATAAAAACGGAGACACTGAATAGGAAAGAAGCCTCCCTTGAAGCAAGCCCCACTATAAATCCCCAATAATTCTACAATCCAATGTAATGTTAGAAATCTGAAACTGAAATAGCCCTGAGACGAATGGACCAAGCTGCTGATAGGAACTTGGTTACCGCACTTACAACCAGGGTGGACGAATCGTATTTACATATTCTGTAAGCATTGGCTCGGTCATATAAAAACAGAGCTTTGCAAAGGGGAATAATCCATCTTCCCCTTGGGTTTTTATACAGAGGACAAAAGAATAAAACGTGTTCAATAGTTTCCTCACACGTGTTCCAGTGTAAACATTTATTGGCCTCTGAGCTATTTTCCGGCCATCGGGTAGTGAAACTATTAACTGGTAAGGATCTGTATCTAAATTGGAGGAATAGGGCACGTGCATGGGCAGGTATAGCTAAATCCAAAAATTGCTCAGGCCTTGGTTCTTGTTTGGCCATCAGGAACTCAGTTGTCAGTCGTCCCACCCCGTTGCTGTGGAGGATCTCCTCGTTGGCTTTCTCCCAATACTTTTGCTTGACTAGTGAGATGGCATTGGTGGGAATCAGCTCCGGCTTCTCCCAGAAAAGGGGGAGAGCCAGTTTGTCCCAAGCCAATTTCATCTCCCTTAACCAGCTAACCTTTTTCCAGTTACACTGGGTCTTAGTAAGATCTTTAATTGCCTCTCGGAAGGGAGCCAATTCTTCCTTTTTCCATATGTGGATCCAATATAAAAGGGGTTTCAGGCCTGCTATATCTTTTATGCTGTTTGTTCCAAGATCGAGTCTAAGGGGGATCATGGGCGTGCCCTTCCCCAGCCTAGTTATATATCTAATAAAGTGATTCTCTTTGGTTTGTAGGGCATCCAACTGCCTATGAAACCCCCAGAGCTCTGCCCCATACAAAGCTGCACCTCAGATTTGAACTTTATATATTTCAAAAGCAGGGTTTAAGGGTGGGCCAACTGCACTTCGTGCTTTGCGGCCTAAGGCCCCCCTCTTTGGCATAGAGTGAGGCTCCCTTTTCTGATGGCCGCATCCCAGCTACCCGAATCCATTAATCTAATCCCCAGATAATCGTACTCTGCGACCCTTTCCAGAGGAGTGGTATTCATTAGGATAGTCACTTTTGTTTTGATTTTCTGTGAACTATCTATCATCAACTTGGTTTTCCTGACGTTAACTTCCAGGTCAAAGGCACTGCAATACAAGCAGAATTGGTCAGCCACATTTTGCAGTCCCTTAGATGTTTTGGCTAATAGGATGGTATCATCTGCATAAAGCAGACCTGGAATTTTCTTACCTGCCGGTTTAGGTGAATCGTTGTTACTGTTGGTTAAATAATTGATGTAGTTATTTATATATAGAAGAAAGAGTGTATGAACCAAAACACAGCCTTGCCTGACTCCTTTTTCAATAGGAACTGGGTCTGTTAGTTCACCATCTTTGCCACACCTAATCTGAGCAAAAGTGCTTTTGTGAAGTCGAATTATAAGATCTAAGAGGCCTTTGGAACACCCATGTTCGATAATGTAAGCCAACGTTTATTCCTAGGGACCAGATCGAAAGCCGCTCTCAGATCCACAAAACCACATATACGTTCCCGCCTCCAACATCCACCGTCTTCCATTTGATTGCTAAGAACCTCAGAACCTGATCTATTGTGCTAACCACTGGTCTAAACCCTGCCTGAAGATCAGAAATAGCACCATTCTCTATGTTCCACTCATCAAGATGAAGCAGAACCTGCTTTGCAAACAGTTTTTGTAAATTGTCGAGTAGACAGATTGGACGGTAATTAGAGGGGTCACTATGACTACCTTTTTTTAAAATGGGAACTAACTCAGCTCCCTTCCATGTCCGGGGGATGGGTGCTCCTGCAGCGACCTCATTACAGACCAGATTCAAATAAGGGTCCCAGATATCAGGATTTCATTTGTAGAGGTCGCCGGGAATTTTGTCAAGGCCCGGGGCTTTGCCCCACTTCAAGAAAGTTATTGCTGCCTTATTTTCTGCTAAGATAAATTTGATTGGGGATAAATCGGGTTTCCCATTTTCCACTGATGCCCCGGAATATGGAGCATCCACCCCTGTATAAAGTGACCCAAAGTGTTTTGTCCATGTTGCAGGGAGGATGAAGTACCCGGCAGGGGACGAGATTCACCACTATCATTTGAAATCAGCTTCCAAAACTTAGAGGTACCATTCACTCCAGCAGAATCCAGAAGCGCAGCCCACCTTTCTTCCTCCCAACTTCTGCGGGCCTTAATAAGCTCCTGTTTATAGCCCTCTCTTGATTGTCTTATGGGCTCTCTAATCCCCTTTCTCAGATCCCTCAATAACTTGTACTTAGCTTCCTTGCATGAGTGGTTAAACCATCTCTCACTGCGTTTGTTCCTTGTTTTAACAACCGATTCTTTGATAAAATGTTTAAGGTAGTTAAAAAATTCCACATGTGTGGCCAAAAACCTGTCCCTGTCCTCTTGTGAGCAGAGCATATGCTTCATTCGTTCTATTAATAGGCTGTATTTAGATGTAAAGGAGCCCAATGATGAATTCACAGTGTCCCACTTAACGTTGCGTTTATTATTTGTCATAACAAGCTGCTGTACATAGTCCTGTGGTTCAGAGGCATCTAATGAGTGCAGCAAACCCCTGGTCACTAAAACTAATTGTTCGTGGTCACTTTCATCATGTTCCTTTACCGCCATATCAATCATATGTATCCACAAACGAATGTCCAGTGGGAAACAGGCGATATGGCTCTTATGGACTCCTCACCTAAAAGTAGGTTTAGCGTCTGAGCAGGAACGGCCGTTACAAGCACGTAGACCATATGTAAGGGTAATGTAAATTATTTGATAAGCTGATCTGCTCATTCTAATACTTTTGTTCAATGATAGTTGCGGAATACCCCAATAAATGTCCTCTTCTTCATAAAGTTCCTGGGCCACTGGACGAGGCTCAAAGGTCATGTTAAAGTCCCCTGCTATTATGATAAAGCGGGAGGCAGATTTACAGGATAAAATATTATCTAAAGCCTTCAAGACATCAGACTCACCGCTACTACCCGCACTTCTGCGATATATATTTACTAATAATAGGGGTTTTTCCATAGCATTCGTCAGTATCAAACCTTGCAGATCGACGCAGCCCATATTCAATTCTTCGATCTGGCACTTGAGGGAGCAAGTAACCCATGTCAGTAACCCTCCAGAAGGTCTCCCGGAAGTCGCCTTGCAGGCTGGCACCCAGTAACTTTTGAAACCGCACCTAAACTTGGGCTCCAAAGCCCATGTCTCTTGGAATAAGCAGATCTTGTGCTTGTCTATAAAAAGACCCCAATCTGGAATTTGCATTTTTCGCTCTAGACCTGCTATATTCCATCAGAGGACTTTCCCTGGAGTATCATCTAGAACTTGTGATGCGTCAATCGAAACTTCTGATGTAATTTGGGGTGTCTTGGATAAGTTGTTCGAGGGGTTTGGAGAGTTCGTGTTACACATTTGGTCTGTCAAAAGTCGACTCTCCATTAATCCCCAAGCTTCTTTAGCACCAATGACATTACGCTCCCCAGAAAATTCAGAATTGGTGTAATTCCTGCTAATAACTAGGGGCCTTGCAACATTCTGAGTTAACATTGTAGACTGTAAAAGGCCCCAAGGGTCCGTGATTAAAGGCAAATTTCCCTCTGGGATGCCTACTCTAGAACCTCCTTGCTCATTGACACTAGGAGTAATACATTCCCTAATAGTTGGTCTGTTACTCAGGATCTCTGTGGGACCCTGCGAGGTATTGATTGTAAGTCAATCTACATCCGTAAGGGAGGGTGAAGGGTGCCTGCATTCAGAATGATAGACATATTGTGATTGAGAACGAGGAGGAACTCTGGGAACAGATATCGCCCTGCTAGAAACGCCTTTGGTTACTGGGGGGTAAAAGGTCGCAAGCCTGCACAAAGAGACTCCTTCTGCTGCTGGACCAGGTCTACACGTGTTTAGAAGCAGCTGTTTAACCAATGCAGGAGAATCAAAATTAACAACAATGCAGTCACCCCTTCCTACCTTGTTCAACAAACCCACCTATCCCACCATCCTCACCATTAATATAGAGGGTACCACACAAAATTCAAAATTAGCATTAACGTGCAGCCAATGAATGACCTTGTTTCTCAATTCTTCATCGGATTCCAGTTTATTAGGTTGTAATCTTGGGACATTCGAAATAACAAGAACATAAGGACCGGATTCTGGGCCCAAATGTAAAACACTTAGCTTATCCCCTTGTTTTCCCAAACTAGTTCTGCTGGATTCCAGGGCACCTCTGATACACAAGTGTTGGGAGATAAAGCCGCTCTTCCAGGTCCCCTAGTAGAGGTAATTGTGGGCATTATAGGCATAGGGCTGTTAACCACAGGGTTTATTAACGACCCTGCTCTCTGACCCACCTCCGGTTGGCAACGATAGTCACAACAATCCTTAAATGACTGGAGCCCCTCAACCAAATTAGGGGAAGTCCCGTCATTGGTACCAGGAGGGTGGCCCAAAATAGAGGGTTGATTATTCGAATGAATATTGTCTCGCAAGTAGTTGTCAGGCGAAGGGGGCTTAGAAAGTCCTCTAAGTTTGTCCTCAATAGCTTGAAGGCTCATTACATTGAGCGTTTAGTGGTTCACTTCTTCCGACCTCTAGGGATGGATGCCTTGTCAGCAATATTGGGCTGTTGGACTGTTGACATATCACTCCCAGAAGTGTATCTTTATGTATTAACACATTTGGCGTGTGTATTGGCACATTCCCCATGTGAGGAGTGGCATCAGGGAGTCACTCTTGGTCCTGATGAAAAGTCGAGGGGTAGGCTTGAAACATGTAGAGCGCACATAATAAGAAGGCAGGTGCATTGAACACCCTCCTTACAATCACCCCATTTCAACCATACAACTACTAGGGCAGATATTAAAACATTAATTCACCTATGCAGCAGGTACTTTAAATATTTTTATGCCCCCCTCTTATTACATATCATCATAGTGGATTCTATATAAAGTGCTCCTAATTCGTTGATCACAACACGCCCCGTTCCATAGAAGAATGGGAAGGACCCAGTGATGAAGCATGGCACCAAGGTGTAAGCCTGGTGGGTGAGGGTTTTCTAAAAAAAACTAATCAGTTTACAGATTCTGCCTGGAGGGTTAACCTTGTAGCAAAGGACTGGACTTTTGTTTGGCTTAAGGTTTTAACTCCATAACCACAAAGAAAATGTCAGATTCCAAGTGAATCCAGCTGCACCACATTCTGACAAACTAAGTCATGTTGCATGTATCGGTCTGTCCTTAAGAAAATGCTTCCTCGTGAACTCAGCCTCCAAAAGCTAAAGTAGTCTACTTAATGTTACCATCTCCATGAATAGCACCTCAGGCCACTTGGAAAAATGATGCATTAAGAGACGGTCATGGTCGTTTCTGGAAGTGCCTTGAATGTAGATACAATGGGGGTCATTATGACCCTGGTTGTCACCAGACCACCAGGGTCACGGTGGTGGTCTGACCGCCACAGCTGAGGCGGTCCGACTGCCACATTATGACCGTAGCAGAGCCGCCACGGTCCAACCGCTGACACCGTCAGGCTGCCGACAGCCTGTACCTTGGCAGTCCCAGTGGTTTTCATCCACCAGGGCAGCGTTGCAATCAGCGCTGCCCTGGGGATTACAAGTCCCCATCCACCAACCTGTCCGTGACGGTTTATGCCGCCATGGAAAGGCTGGTGGCATGGAGGGGCCTGGGCGGCCCCTGGGTGCCCCTGCACTGCCCATGCACTTGGCATGGGCAGTGCAGGGACCTCCATGCACAGCCCTATTGCGCATTCCACTGCCCGAATTACGGGCAGTGGAATGCGCGAAGGGTGCTGCTGCACCCACTGCACTGCCACATTGCCGCCGGCTCCATTGGGAACTGGCGGCAATGTTAAGGCCCTGTTCCCTGCAGGGCTGGCGGGCAAAAACACTGTTTCCACCCGCCGGCTCATTGGGGAACTCAAAATAGGGCTGTCGGAGTTTAGGCCACACGTGTGTGCTGGTGGCAGAATGACATTGGTGGGCAGCCTCCGCCACCCACCAATGTCATAATGAGGGCCAATGTCTGCTGCTAACTTTTGCCATTGATTATATGGTAAGTCTACTGGTTCCATTAGTGGTTGCCATGTCTTCACATTCCTATCATTTTAAGTGTGCATACCACATCCACCTATTCTCTTGACATACATGCATCTATACACTGCCACCATAATGCGTGCGAAATAACCTCGTAGTGGCATAATAAAGGCTCCAGGAGCCCCGGCAGCACAGGGGTCTAAGCGACAGGCGGCCCCCTCATCAAAGTACCCAGCCCTGAGAGCTCCTGAGTAAGTCTAGAGGGGGACTCTTCCATGTACTTTGGAGGGGGGCCCTCAAGTTTCTTTGTGCTGCTGCTCATACTGACATAAAGGTCTTTTGGGTCTCGGATTCTACTGCCAACTAAAGTTCATCCTCCTGCTTCTGGTGGAAAAATCTATTTCTGTTTCACTGGTTCCCCTCAACAAATGTCTCTCCTTCCTCTTGTGCACACGGCCTGACATGTGGCATACTTCCTCACATTTATTCAAGATCTTAGTCAGTTGCATGTCTTCATGGTACGCCAATATTCCTCTTTTGTGACAGCCAAACCAGGAGCTCAAAAGCTCCACCAATGGCTGAACCGGCTCAGATTCCGACTAACCCTTCACCGTTCCTATACTCTTTTTGTCCACTTGCAACAGTTATGAATAATTGGTCACTTTATCATTTACAACAACCTCAATTCAAACTGCTTTCGAAATGTGTTGACTCGTGCGTACTATTTCAACAAACTGTATCATTCCCTCACACAGTGGACCTCACTATGCTACGAGAAAAAGCAACTTTTAATAGTCAACGCAAAAAAATAACTCCAAAATATTAGTGCTATTTTATCTTATCCTTACATACATTTATGGTCTACTAGCTCATCGCAAATTTGACGATTTCTGTCCTGCAATATTCTGGTAGATTTACCTGTTTCAGAAGCAGGCTGTAATCAGATGTGGTGCATCTAGTGTTAATCTCCTCATCATATTCAAAACTTGATCTTCTAGTTGTTACCTTCCGAGAACATAACAGTGTAGATTGTGCATTTACCAGTAATATGGTATGTAAGACCGCTGTACTACTGTTTAACTGCTACTATTTTTTAACAATATTCTAATAATATTAAATCATTTTACTGTTCATTATTTAATAGGTTGACAAAACAGCATTTCCTGCACCAGTTCTATCTCCACTTCAGTTCTTCACTGATCAGACCCTCATTATAAATTATGTGGAATAGAATAGTGTTAGAATGGGGTCTTTAGTTGACAGTGGTATACACCCTTGTCCAAGTAGGGACCACAATCCTAGTCAGGGTAAGTCACACACAATCCAAACTATCCTATGCCCAGCCTCTTGTAGCTTGGCACTGAGCAGTGAGGCTTAACTTAGAAGGCAACGTGTAAAGTATTTATGCAATAAATTGCACCAGGCCCAGGTATCCCTTAATAGTGTAGAGGGGTGTCTAGCAGCTTAGGCTGATAAAAAAAGGTAGCTTAGCAGAGCAGCTTAGGCTGAACTAGGAGAGGAGTGAAGCTCCTACAGTACCACTAGTGTCATATGCACAATATCATAAGAAAACACAATACACAGATATACTAAAAATAAAGGTACTCTATTTTTATGACAATATACCAAAGTATCTCAGTGGGTACCCTCAGTATGAGGATAGCAAATATACACAAGATATATGTACACAATACCAAAATATGCAGTATTAGAAATAGAAAACAGTGCAAACAATGTGTAGTCACAATAGAATGCAATGGGGGCACATAGGGAAAGGGGCAACACAAACCATAATACTCTAGAAGTGGAATGCGAACCACGAATGGACCCCAAACCTATGTGACCTTGTAGAGGGTCGCTGGGACTGTCAGAAAACAGTGAGGGTTAGAAAAATAGCCCACCCCAAGACCCTGAAAAGTGGGTGCAAAGTGCACCTAAGTTCCCCAAAGAGCACAGAAGTCGTGATAGGGGAATTCTGCCAGAAACAACAACACCAGCAATGCAACAACAATGGATTTCCTGACGAGAGTACCTGTGGAACAAGGGGACCAAGTCCAAGAGTCACGATCAAGTCGGGAGTGGGCAGATGCCCAGGAAATTCCAGCTGTGGGTGCAAAGAAGCTGCCACTGGATGGTAGACGCTGTGGATTCTGCAAGAACGACAAGGGCAAGAAACTTCCCCTTTGGAGGATGGATGTCCCACGTCGTGAAGAGTCGTGCAGAAGTGTTTCCGTGCAGAAAGACCGCAAACAAGCCTTGCTAGCTGCAAGGGTTGTGGTTAGGGTTTTTGGATACTGCTGTGGCCCAGGAAGAACCAGGATGTCGCCAATTGCGTGAGCAGACAGAGGGGGCGCCCAGCAAGACAAAGAGCCCACTCAGAAGCAAGCAGCACCCGCAGAAGTGCTGGAACAGTCACTATGAAGTGGAGTGAACTGGAGCTCACCCGAAGTCACGAAAGAGGGTCCCACGATGCCGGAGGACAACTCAGGAGGTCGTGCACTGCAGGTTAGAGTGCCGGGGGACCCAGGCTTGGCTGTGCACAAAGGAAATCCTGGAAGAGTGCACAGGAGCCGGAGTAGCTGCAAAACACGCGGTACCCAGCAATACAGTCTAGCGTGGGGAGGCAAGGACTTACCTCCACCAAACTTGGACTGAAGAGTCACTGGACTGTGGGAGTCACTTGGACAGAGCTGCTGAGTTCAAGGGACCTCGCTCGTTGTTCTGAGAGGAGACCCAGAGGACCGGTGATGCAGTTCTTTGGTGCCTGCGGTTGCAGGGGGAAGATTCCGTCGACCCACTGGAGATTTCTTCAGAGCTCCTGGTGCAGGGAGGAGGCAGGCTACCCCCAGAGCATGCACCACCTGGAAACAGTCGAGAAAGCCGGCAGGATGAGGCGATACAAGGTTGCTAGTAGTCATCTTGCTACTTTGTTGCGGTTTTGCAGGCGTCCTGAGCAGTCAGCGGTCGATCATTTGGTAGAAGGTGAAGAGGGAGATGCAGAGGAACTCTGGTGAGCTCTTGCATTCGTTATCTAAAAAATTCCCCAAAGCAGAGACCCTAAATACCCAGAAAAATGTCTGGTTACCAACAAAGGAGGATTGGCTACCAAGACAGGTAAGAGCCTATCAGAAGGAGTCTCTGACGTCACCTGCTGGCACTGGCCACTCAGAGCAGTCCAGTGTGCCCCCAGCACCTCTAAATCCAAGATGGCAGAGGTATGGGACACACTGGAGGAGCTCTGGGCACCTCCCCTGGGAGGTGCAGGTCAGGGGAGTGGTCACTCCCCTTTCCTTTGTCCAGTTTTGTGCCAGAGCAGGGCTGGGGGATTCCTGAACCGGTGTGCACTGGTTTATGCAGAGATGGGCACCATCTGTGCCCATCAAAGCATTTCCAGAGGCTGGGGGAGGCTACTCCTCCCCAGCCCATCACACCTATTTCCAAAGGGAGAGGGTGTTACACCCTCTCTCAGAGGAAATCCTTTGTTCTGCCTTCCTGGGCCAGGGCTGCCTGGACCCCAGGGGGGGCAGAAACCTGTCTGAGGGGTTGGCAGAAGCAGCAGCTGCAGTGCAGATCCTGAAAAGGCAGTTTGGCAGTACCCAGGTTCTGTGCTAGAGACCCGGGGGATCATGGAATTGTCCTCCCAATGCCAGAATGGCATTGGGGTGACAATTCCATGATCTTAGACATGTTACATGGCCATGTTTGGAGTTACCATTGTGACTCTATACATAGGTAGTGACCTATGTATAGTGCACGCGTGTAATGGTGTCCCTGCACTCACAAAGTCCGGGGAATATGTCCTGAACGATGTGGGGGCACCTTGGCTAGTGCCAGGGTGCCCACACACTAAGTAACTTTGCACCCAACCTTTACCAGGTAAAGGTTAGACATATAGGTGACTTATAAGTTACTTAAGTGCAGTGTAAAATGGCTGTGAAATAACGTGGACGTTATTTCACTCAGGCTGCACTGGCAGGCCTGTGTAAGAATTGTCAGAGCTCCCTATGGGTGGCAAAAGAAATGCTGCAGCCCATAGGGATCTCCTGGAACCCCAATACCCTGGGTACCTCAGTACCATATACTAGGGAATTATAAGGGTGTTCCAGTATGCCAATGTAAATTGGTAAAATTGGTCACTAGCCTGTTAGTGACAATTTGGAAAGAAATGAGAGAGCATAACCACTGAGGTTCTGATTAGCAGAGCCTCAGTGAGACAGTTAGTCATAACACAGGTAACACATACAGGGCACACTTATGAGCACTGGGGCCCTGACTGGCAGGGTCCCAGTGACACATACAACTAAAACAACATATATACAGTGAAATATGGGGGTAACATGGCAGGCAAGATGTTACTTTCCTACAGTAACCCAGTGAAAACACCACAAAAATACACCACACACGTTTAGAAAAATAGATAATATTTATCTGAATAAAATAAGGTCAAAATGACACAGACCCAATAAGCACAAGTTGAAATATCATTTTTTAAAGGTCTCTTTGTTATACACAGTGCCTGGTATGCGAAAAAAATAACAACGCACGGAAACGCCATCGGAGGAGATGCATTGAAAAATAAGGTGTTGCATCAAATTTTCTGACGCAGCACAGACAATGTGTCATTTCTTTCCATGCTGCAAGGGCTTTGCAATGTTTTTTGGCACGCAGTCTTGGTTCCTCACTGCATTGCAGAGATATTTTGATGCCCAGGGACGATGTGCTGAAAATCCTTAATGTGCTGTAAGAAGGCACAGGCAATGCGTCAATCTGGCAGGCGATGCGTCAAATTTTCAGTCAGAAGGTAGGCACTGCATCTAATTTCCAGTCGGGAAGCCTGAGCTGCGTCATTCCGGTCGACTGTGTGGCAATTTCTTAGTCGCAATGCAGGATTTGCATCAATTTCTGCAGGCAGTGCATCAATTTTCAATGCACAACGCGTTTCTTAAAGAGTTGAAGTCTTTGTTTGCCCTGAGACTTCAGAAACAGGAGGACAGTTCAATCCAAGCCCTTGGAGGGCACTTTTGGGGAAGGCAGAGTCCTTCCAGCAAAGTCAGAGGCCAGCAGGGCAGATGGGCAACAGCAGGGCAGCAGACCTTCTCAGCAAAGCAGTTCAGTTGAGTCCTTTGGGCAGCCAGGCAGCTCCTCTGAGAGAATACAGGGGTGGGTCCAGGAGTGTGTTGCTACGGAGCCTATTTTTGCAACCTGTTGTATTATTTAACAACACTGAGTCCTGATGATGGTCTGACGGACCCCTGACTTCCACTACAGGCTGAAAAGTCAACATTACCTTCTCATTTGACAAGCTGAATTGAACGTCGAGGATATTGTTTGAACTGGGACTGGAAACCAGGCAATTATTGTGCAGAACTGTTTCATGAGGAGAGTTATAAGCCCTTCTAGAGGGGTTATAAACAGTGTTGTTGTTTATGAAATGGACATTTTTTTGAACTTCCTGAATCCTATTGAGTAATATATTGGATTTTAACAGTACGGAGTTGTCTTATTCATTAAATGAAGACTGGATAATATGTACGCATACTATATCTAAATAATTCCTCTAGGAGCATTTTTAAGTGAGACATTGTCTGTACCCAGTTCCTAGGGGAATACTGGCTTGCCCCTAAGTGTGTTCACTTTCTAAAAGTGGCATTTCTAAAATAATAATATAAAATCCAACCTCTTCAATAAGCAGGATTTTCTATCACCATTGTGCCCATACTAAATATGACCTGGTTACCCCTTTCAGATCTAAATCTACCACTCAAAAAGTATATGATGGCAGTCCTAATGCTAGTCTATGAAAGGAACAGGCCTCACAGTAGTGGAAAACGCGTTTAGGATTTTTTCAGTACCAGGACATATAAAACAAATGTACATGTCCTGCCTTTTACCTACATAGCACCCGGACTTATGGGTTACCTAGAGCCTACCTTAGAGGTGACATATGTAGAACAAGGGGAGTTTAAGGCTTGGCAAGTACATTTAAATTCCAAGCTGAAGTGACAGTCAAACTGCACACACAGGCCTTGCAATGGCAAACCTGAGACATGGTCAAGGGTGGCACCATTAGTGCTGCAGGCCCACTAGTAGCATTTAATTTACAGGCCCTGGGCACATGTTGTGCACTTTACTAGGGACTTATAAGTAAATCAAATGTTACCATGTTTAAGGGAGAGAGCATATGCACTTTAGCACTGGTTAGCAGTGATAAAGTGCACAGAGTCCAAAAATGAGCAAAAACAGTGTCAGAAAAGTGGAGGGAGGCAGGCAAAATGTTGGGGGATAACCACCCTAAGGCTGTCAGGTCTAACAAACAGGATATTTACCATACACTGAGTAAACACATTCCCTAGAGTAAGGTAAATGCATGAAAATGAAGCATAAAATGTAGAATTGGTTTAATTCATATTTTGCCTTTTCTGGACATTTTTACCCAGTGGATTTTGGTAGGTTTCATCTGATGGAATTCATCAGGGGAAAGCAGCAAGAGTGTGAAAATGATTACAAAAACCTTAGTTTCAATCCTGTGCAAACTCCTGTTTGGACTGAGATCAAACTTTAGCCCTAGGTTTGTAGAGAGGAGTTTGTCAGTAGTGTGTCTGTTATACACTTTGTCATAAGCTTGTTTTATACCTTTTTATCAATGGTCAGAGAGGTGTTTTACATTTATGTCAATACACTTTAATGACCTCCAGCAATTATCAGCACTACCCCAGTAGGCCAGAGAATTTGATATTTCCTATTGATGCTAAAGGTCTACAGGGACCCTCAAGAGAGATAGCCAAAAATATGAGGGCTTTCCCCCTGAGTTTTCTTTAAAATCACAAGTGTATGCTGCAGAACACAAGTTGGCACATAACTCCTCCCAAAATTATTGGGCAAGTCTGTCCTGCAGTACTGTCCATAAGCATGCACACTGGTAACTAGTGCACATCTTAACACACCTGGGGGCATATTTATACTCCGTTTGCGCCAAATTTGCGTCGTTTTTTTCGACGCAAATTCGGCGCAAAACTAACGCCATATTTATACTTTGGCGTTAGACGCGTCTAGCGCCAAAGTATGAGGAATGAGCGTCATTTTTTTGCGTGAACGCCTTCCTTGCGTTAATGAGATGCAAGGTAGGCGTTCCCGTCTAAAAAAATGACTGCGACGCAAATGCGTCGTATTTATACTCCCGGGCAAAAATCACGCCCAGGAGTGGGTGGGGCAAAAAACCCCGCATTTGCGCCTCTTTTTAACGCCTGGGTCAGGGCAGGCGTTAAGGGACCTGTGGGCTCAAAATGAGCCCACAGCTGCCCTCCCATGCCCCCAGGGACCCCCCCTGCCACCCTTGCCCCAGGAGGACACCCAAGGATGGAGGGACCCATCCCAGGGACATTCAGGTAAGTTCAGGTAAGTATAATTTTTTATTTAAAAAAAAATAAAAATTGGCATAGGGGGGCCTGATTTGTGCCCCCCTACATGCCACAATGCCCAATGACCATGCCCAGGGGACATAAGTCCCCTGGGCATGGCCATTGGGCAAGGGGGCATGACTCCTGTCTTTACTAAGACAGGAGTCATGTAAATGGCGTCTGGGCGTCGTTAAAAATGGCGCAAATCGGGTGGAGGCGATTTTTTTGCCTCTACCTGACTTGCCCCATTTTAAGACGCCCTAACGCCATTTTCCCCAACGCCGGCGCTGCCTGGTGTACGTGGTTTTTTTCCACGCACACCAGGCAGCGCCGGTCTGCTAGCGCCGGCTAACGCCATTGAATAAATACGGCGCCCGCATGGCGCTTCAGAATGGCGTTAGCCGGCGCTAATTTTTTTGACGCAAAACTGCGATAGCGCAGTTTTGCGTCAAAAAGTATAAATATGGCCCCTGATGTCTTTTTTGCAACTCTAGAGAATAGTGAATTTCCCTAAAGCAGCTATTAACATATACTAACAACAGTGTGGGCCCACACACTAACCCACTGCAGCTAGCCCAAAGAACACACCAACAACCAGTTCCCAATTAGTTATCCCATGTTTATCTGGGCACATCACAGTAATATACTTCCATGGCAATAACCATTTGCAGGCCATGCAGCTAACATGCAGTGGAGAAGGACAAATACAGGGCACAATACGGGTTACAGTTCAGCTAGTGCATATTAATTCTTGATTATTCATGCAGTCAATTTTGAGTCTGGCATTAGCCAGGACCTCTTGATTTTTCCAAAACTATATATGTATTATAGTTACCCATAAGAATTTTCATACAGTTGTTTTCATCCATTTGTCTGTTATTGTGTCATTCACAGTTTTTCTGCCCATTGAAGCATACAGCATGGGATAATTTGTCAACTCATTTCAACCTGTGAACTTCATTGCGAGTGAGGACTGTGTGCCCTTTCACATGGAATACAGGCACACACAAAGTAGATCCTTTAAGTGCTACACGATACTATGACAATGTGTGCTTTTGAGATAAAAAATATTGTTGCTTTAATACATGTTTTTAGATTGAAAGGGCTCTCCAGCTTCTCTAACAATACAATTTTGAAAAAAAACATGACAAACTGAAACAAGCATTGTAAAAGCCAAAAAGTTGACAGCTAACTCTCAGCAGCTTGCACAATAAAGTTTTACAAAAACCATCACAAAACAAGTATTAACATAGTCAAAAGGCTAGCAGCCAAAGCCAAAATTGTCAATGCATGTTGGAGTTGGCTTGAGAGCACAGGTGTCACTAAAAGTTATGTGCTCATCCAAAAATAGCTTCAAAGAGCTCTGCCAAGAGAAGAGCTTTGGCTCTGCCCACATGATGATCTTCCTCCCTACTGATCTGGTTGGACAGAAGTTGTATGCACCGGCTGAAAAAGAGTGCTTCCATTGCACATATAGGCCCATATTAAGAAAAGTGTGCACCATTTGTTTTTATGCAAAAGCGGTGCTAACCTATAGCCACATTTGTATTTTGTTGCTAGACCTTGCGTTGTTTTGTGACAATGATATGCAGGGTAAACGTCCCCTTCCAAAAAAAGTCGCTAGCCCTCTAGCGCCATAATCACCACCCAACGCTAAAATGATGCACATTAAGAAACTGTCCTGTATAATTTTGAAAATCCCGATAAGAGTCAAATTTTAATGCCTGGTCAGACCAGACGTTAAAATGAGGCCCATTCCAGACAATAGGCGAACAAGTGGGTGGTATCTCCCAGCCATCCTTCTTGGCATTCCTACCAAAGGTTCTGGATCCAATAATCTGCCTCACACCCCACCACATCTGCTTCCCCTACACCCAGCAACTGTAGCACTAGACCCAGCAAGGTTTCTACCTAATTTCTGGGTTCCCACATGTGCTGCGTGCAATGACTGCACCCATGTCCAATTTATTCCACCTGCTGCAATGGAACAGCTATACAGGAACCTCAGACACATCCATTTGATAAATGCGCAGGCCATTGTGGACCACCGTAGGCTCTTCGCAAACATCCTACCCAAATATCCCTGCAGCATCTATGAAGCTTACATATCCCGGCAATCCACCATCAACAAGTGGTTCCAGGATGGGCAATGTGGCAATGGGCTACTTGTAGGTAAGCCAACATACTAATTATTACACAGACAACACATCAACCTTGTAGGACAAACACTACATACACCCCACTAAACACTCATGGGCAGGAGAATACAGATGTACAGACAACAACACATATGCCACATGCCACACTACACTCATTGCACTTAACACACACATACGCCCATATCTACTTAATACAGCTAGAACCTGACTCTCACACCACATGAAGGATAGGTGGAGCTATGCCATGTTTGCATACAGAAGCTGGTCCCAAACTACTACAAGTGTCCACTGGTTGACAACTAAATACAGATCCCACATACATTACACTAAACAAATAAAAGCTCAGCTATGTGAATGGTATTGGCCATGTCAATGTAAAGAAAATCACACATAGGCACTGTAGGAAAGTAGCCTCTTTCTAGCCTTGTTACCCCCACTTTTGGCCTGTTTGTGAGTATATGTCAGGGTGTTTTCACTGTCTCATTGGGATCCTGCTAGCCAGGGCCCAGTGCTCATAGTGAAAACCCTATGTTGTCAGTGTGTTTGTTATGTGTCACTCGGATCCTGCTAGCCAGGACCCCAGTGCTCATAAGTTTGTGGCCTATAAGTGTGTTTTCTTACAGTCCCAGTGACCCTCTACAAGCTCACATAGGTTTGGGGTCCATTCGTGGTTCGCATTCCACTTTTGGAGTATATATAGTTTGTGTTGCCCCTATACCTATGTGCTCCTATTGCAATCTATTGTAATTCTACACTGTTTGCATTACTTTTCTTGCTATTACTTACCTAATTTTGGTTTGTGTACATATATCTTGTGTATATATCTTATCCTCATACTGAGGGTACTCACTGAGATACTTTTGGCATATTGTCATAAAAATAAAGTACCTTTATTTTTAGTAACTCTGTGTATTGTGTTTTCTTATGATATTGTGCATATGACACCAGTTGTATAGTAGGAGCTTTACATGTCTCCTAGTTCAGCCTAAGCTGCTTTGCCATAGCTACCTTCAATCAGCCTAAGCTGATAGAAACACCTCTTCTACACTAATAAGGTATAACTAGACCTGGCACAAGGTGTAAGTACCTCTGGTACCCACTACAAGCCAGGCCAGCCTCCTACAGGCACATCCCCACATTTTTCATGGTGTTGAAGCCTCTGGCGGCACCAGTATCAAATGAATCAAAGTGTTTTCGTTACCAACTACATATCACCTAAACATACCTGACGTAACCGTTGTGTGCACCATCACCTGTCTGCTGCATTGTGACACATACATAGGAATACAACATCAACAGTCATGAAAGACCGTGGAGCAGATTAATGAAAAGTGGCACAGCACCTAGTCCAGCGCCACTTTACATGCACCCTTAGCACCTCCCTAACGCTACTATAAGTGCACCGTATACATGAAATGGCCCACCATGGTGCAGAGTAGGTTCACTACTGTCAAGATAATGGATGCCAATTAGGGCTCTGCTGGAGTATTCAGGACATACCAGACCTTTCATCCCCCGTACATATGGGCCCATTCAAAACTATGGTGTGCCCCCTCCCATCTTCTACTCTGTGCATGTGTTGAAAGCGTCTGTGATAAATCATTTCTAGGAGCCTTGGAGATTCCTCTGCACCAATTTTGCTAGGCCTTCAACTGTGTAAATCTCACCCTTGTACCATGATGGCTGGCATGGGCCTAATCTGCCACAAAGGGTCACTAGGTGTCGCACTGCTTGCGTAGTGCCACATTGTAACATGGAGCCCTGAGTTTAGCTTTGTAGGGCTACCTTGGTGTCAATACAAATTACACCATTGTGGCGCAAGGAGGTGGTAGGTTCCGCTAACAACAGGACACAGCCTCCAATATGGACAACACAACACATATTTGGCATGGTTTAACTGTCAGTTCAGATTTATTTTGACAATCACCAGGTCCCTGAGCCACAACCCATAACAGTAATGTCCATCACCACAAAACATTGTAACCATTCTACAAAACAGGAACACACAGAATACTAGAACCAAGTCTGAGTCACCACTCTACCTAAAACTAACATCTGCCACGACACATACGAAACCACAAATGTTCATGACCGGCACATGTTCCCTCATTCTATTGCAGCCGATCAATGTTACGGCATCAAGCCACAGGTGATGACTCCTATTGGTAACCAAACAACGGTGGAAGAACTGGCATACAATGAAGGGCACAGAAGTACATGATATGTGGTAGAGAGGACATTTGGGCTCCTGAAGGCAAGGTTCAGGTGCATGGTCCTGACAGAAGGAAGCCTGTTGTATGCACCACCCCTGGTATGCAAGATGATCTTTGTATGTGCTATCTTGCATAACATATGTATACAGACTAATGTCCCCTAGGATGAACTAGTAGATGTCCCGAATGAGGAGGAGAAAGACAATGGTGCAGCACAGGTGGAGGGGGAATTATAAAACACTGCTGCTGGAGGTCGCAGGAGACAACAAATCGTACAGAACTTCTACACCTAGACACTGTACAACTAATTACAGTTTGTAAATATCACCAATAAATTACTTTGCACCAGAATGTCCATGGTGTACTCATTCTCCACTACATATACCATTCGAATGTTGCTCATACCTCAGAGAGCAGGAAAGAAACACAACAGTTACAAAGATGGTTGAACATAGGTTGTGATGTAAGAGGGTCTAGCGCCTCCATGTCATACATCAGCATCACATAAATCACGGTCAAAGGCCTAGATCCATGCACCAGTAAACATATGTTGCATAAGTAGGCATAGTGCAGATTCCTACCCCTTCCCCCACATCATGCCCACGCCAGGCAAGATATATGCAAGGGGGGTATCCATACAGTATGGGCTGTTTCCAAATGGTGTTGTTGAAAATAAGGAACTAAACTGTGTCACATGTCAGGCAGGTAGCTTTAAAGCCAGCACTGAGCACGTGTGACAAGGGGGAACACCATTGGTATCAATGAACCTTCGTTCAGATTGAGGGACAAAGGTTTGAGCCTAACCCTGCACCGTATATCAATGGCGTTACGTATGGGCACCACCATTGGACCCAATCCTGCCACATGGTGTGGTGTACCTCAAATAGAGCACACCCATGTTGGCTGTTGAGTGCGCTATGGGTTGCTAGACAAGTGAAGCAGTAATGGGTGCTGATCCACTCTCCATACATATGCCCCATAGCGAGGAATTAACAATAAAATGGGAGAATGCACCACCAAATTAATGTGTGGGTGGAATGTAGGTAAAGTCTCTTGCACCCCCATGTACATTGTAACACACTTGTCACACAAATCTGCTGTCTTGGCTCATGCCTGCAGCTAATCCAGATATACATGTGAAGACTGATGTACGGGTGTACGGCCTTCATAGGAACAGATTTCCAATTACCTACAATGGTTGTCATGCGTCAGCAAGGTAACCCAGTAGAGTCTGCATGATACCATCACACACCACATATGAAAACACACCTCTCATTGACACTCACATGCCTGACCAAGATAAAATTACCTACTGTGACAAAATCCCTAAAATGTCTAGGTCTCCAACATGCCAATCAGGTTTGGAATGTGCATGTATGTCTAGCAATGTTCATATGTGTCACAGACCCATCCTAAACTGTATGGGTGAAGAAGGAGACAGATATGTTGCATGTGGGAAATCAAAAATCCAGAGCTGAGATTCACACACTACCAAGCTATACTCATGGTGACCGTGACAGATTGTGGAATGCAGATGTGTGTGCATTCTCATGTACACCATGTGGAAGGACACCTCAGAGACTCTCACAGACACTTGGAGATACAAGATGGGGAGGTCACTTGGAGATGACACAAGTGCTGTGGCTGGTGTACTGTCATTTGTGTGTGGAAGCCATGTAATATCGCAAGGCCTGGAAATGGGATGGAAACTATCACGTAGCCGTTAGCCGAAGATGTGTACCTCTTCAAATTACACAAGTCACACGTAGCATTCTGTTCATGTATGACTGGACAATGTTGCAGTAGAAGATGTGTACAAAGGGTAAGCAACCTAAAGAATGCCAGCAATGTAGGAACACATCTATTACACACATAGACCAATACCGAATGTTCAATATAACAATGTCACTATGTGATCACCTGACATATGTTCAGAGAGGATGTTTAGGTCATTACATAACCCAATCATGTTTGGTACAACAACAACGTTGTAGTTGCCCATCGCATACTATTTAGACAGAAGGCAGTGACACATGGCATCATCTGTCCCCTGGGTCACAACAAATAAACAAGTTACACTAGAAATACATGCCCTAATCAAGCTACATATGGGAATTACTAAGAATGTATAACCATTTCAGTCAGACCATACCAAATGATGAGACAGTCCTACACGTAAAAGCCGCCAGTCCCCTGTACATGATAGGGCACACCTGACATCAAGTACTCCAAAGGAAATTGTAAATCCCAGGCCCTGTGATCATATTTGTACAGGTGTCTGTCTGCAGGGGACTGCGCATTGGTCTGCTGAAGAGCTATCATGGAGGTTAGATCCCCGCCCAATACCCCCTAACTCCCATGCTGAGGCTACATTGACTCTTGACACAGTCAGGGGCCTGATGCCTGTGCACAGTGGACTGAGCTGAATGGAGCATCGTCAACCTGCATCAAAACATGCAACCATGGGTCATTGTCGGCACAAAATGTCCCACACTTGCAATGATGACTAGGCTGCCATCATTACTTGACTGCAACACTGATACACAGTTGTATGTCATTGTATGTGCTGTCATAACAAATATGTTGTGGTCAATTGTAAGTACCTAGTTTGTTCCATGCACACAGATGTCTGATTTCTCAGCACACATGTACCACTTAAATGGTACAGGGCTGGTATTGTATATTGGAGTCTGCACAAAAATCAGCTTTCCACTAATAAAAATGCAATTGTATCACATGAACATTGATAGATCTAAATGACCATCAAATGTGTTGCCACATACGGAAACATAGGTGGAACTGATATGACTACACAGACATTTAACAAAGTCCAACATTTGTCCATGCAGGAAGATAGATTTGTGAGGTTTCATATCCCATGGACACACACCGCTGTGGCATTCTTCACAGATATGACACTACATATGTCTTTCCACACGTCACATACCAACCTTCATTGACACATGTGAGTACACCATCTCATGCATCATAGATGCATGGGCAAACATATGTTACACGTGCAGCATAGCATCATGAACCCTGAACCAAAAAACACACCACAGTGTGGACACACATGCACTCACATTGCCAGGGCTTACGTGAAATCAATCCAGCTGTAGTCCACTGCATCCTCTGAGTAAGATTTGTCAAGGGTATTACATGCATGACCGTGTATTGGACATAGCCCATCATATCCAGTGTGTTGCTGTTAAACATGCATTTGGAAATCAGACATGACAATGTAGTAGACCCACAAATATGTGTTACATCACATATGTACACTCCTAGTACACATGTAGTAACATATATGTAGACAAAGTCTATCAACCCATGCACATATGCAAATGGTATCAGTTATCGCACGCATCACACACACATACAAACATAATGGTAACACATAACGATGTTACTGTTAAAATTAGACTGCACATGCACTCACAGGTAGCCATACCATACTGACTACATACATGCATTGCTCCTGTGACATGGTATGTGAATCTGAGTGCACTGTCAGCCTTTCCAACAAAATCCACGCATTCATGTAAACAGCAATATTCCATACTCAACTATTAAAAAAAACAACACCTGGCCCCTGAGCGTCAATCGCAAGTCCACAGGCCTCGGCAGCATTCATGGGAAGGAATACCATGCTGACCATAATGCATCAAAAAGTTTGACGCAAAAGCCAATACTCCATACTTAACTAATCAAAAAAATGATGCCTGGCCCCATTGCGTCCATCACAAGTCATGAGGCCATGTCAGCCTCATTTGGAAAAAATTGACGCATGACTGTCATGCCTAAAAAAAACCCAACACATTTTAGAAAATGTGACACACAAGCCCAGGAAGTGATGAGACAGGACTTCCTGGCTGCATACCTGGTACAGTGATTTCACTTCCACTTTTACTTCACAGTCTTTTTGTGTGTGACTGTGAGTGGGTGTGTGGAGCTGGTGCTGGTCAAGGAGAGGTGGTTTTGGAGAGTTGTGCTGTGTCCTATTTCTGATATGTGTTTTTTGTCTTTTTCATCAGTCTTGTGCAGTGTTTTTGTCCTGTTATTGTTATTCAATTGTTGGGTGTTTGTCTTGGGGTAGCATAGTGATAGTGTGTTGGGTTATTTGGGGTTATTATATTTTGGAGCTCTTTCATTTCCAGTTACTTTATACGGCAAAATGTCAGGAAAAGGAAGAGCAACTAAGGTGAGTGGAGATGAGCTGGGAGGGTTCAACCGATGGTGCAACATTACCTCCCCATGATGCTAACTTCGGGTGGCCCGGTAATACAGGGCTACCCGACAGAGGCACAGAAGCTGCAGTGGGGCAAGGTGCTCCACCACCTATGCAGAACTTTCGGAGTTGTGTGCAACGACCGACCACCGGATAAAACACTGTTGGGCTGCCCTCATAGCACAGGAGCAGGATCTACTGGATTACCGGGGGATTCAGATTGGTGGCACAGTTGGTAAGCACCCCATTTGCATAGCATTATCCTCATTTGCATGTGCATGACAGGCAGACATAAGGTTGACTGCAGCAAGTTTCGTCAAGGGTCAGGACAGGTTGTTTTGGACCTGATTTAAGAGCTCCTAGCACCACCTTAGCGCTGCCATTGTGAAATATATTTTGGTGCTTCGGCAGTGCCAAAGTGGCATTTCCCTGCGCCATATTAACTAAGTGGTGCAATACATGCATAACGCCACTTTGTTAACACTTGCACAACATTTTGCATTCCCCCATTTAGGGGGGGAAACCATGACACAGGAAAATATATAAGATTTCCTTGTGCCATGTTTTCCTGCACATTTAAGGCCTGCTCATAGCAAGCATTAAAAGAGGGCATACCATTATATGTGATGGGCCCCTATGTACTCTGCAGGAGTTGAGCCAAAATTTTGTTGCTACTCCTGCAAAGTATCATTCACTTCTAAATAAAATGATGCTATTGTCCCCTACACTGCGCCATGGTGCGCCGTATCTTAAATCTGGCGCGCACATTGTAGGGTTAGGGGGACGGTAAAGGGGCGCAAGAAAAGTTGCGCTGCACTAGATGCTGCATCACATTTCTTAAATTTGACCCTTTGTGTCTTAACCAACGGCATTTAAGGGAGCTTAGCTACATACCAGGTCCAGACTACTTGCACAATTCTCTTTGTGTACATTGTGTATCACATACACCACATAAAGTGTTGAATATCGGACACGCATGTGCTGATTTCTTACCACAGGCCTACTCCGTATTACCAACAGTAAGGGACAGGCCTGCATCTGCGCCAGCACTGGCACATTACTCAGCAGCCTGAGGTGCCAGGACCTCCATCATCTGACCCTTTGTCTTACAGACAGATTTATAATGTTTGGCAGTTGTTCTGACCTACCAATATGTTGACTTGCTTACTCAGCTTAACAAATTGAGTGTGTAACTATTGTCCATGCACCACAATGTTCACAATTCAGTAAGCTATGTTTTCCTGTCATGTATTGCAGGTGGGCCTCTACCCTACACCATTGGATAAGTGACCCAATTTGAAGACCCCAATGCAGCCAGTAAGTGTCACCCTGTGCGTCACATGTGTCATTCCAGAGTTTTGTATGAGAGTGTATGATGTGTGCAATGCAATGATGAAATGTAGTGTGTGACCAATAAGATGATGTCATCTGACTTAGGATATGGACATCATGTCTGATGCTATGCTGAGGTTGGTGAATGAGTTGATTGTTGCACAAGTGCCTACATGTGCTGCTATGGAGTTGTGTGTATTAGAAAAAGGAAAATGTGTGCACATAGACAGTGTTGTCTGTCAAGATATGTGTCAGAGGTGCTGTTTATCTGAATAGCATGCCTGTTGCCAACATATTTAAAACATCAGTTTTTATAGCCATGTTTCGTAGGCTCTCATTATCCTAATGAGACCACTGGATTTGGGTGGCAGAATTACTTGCACTGTGGGGGACTGAGTCTGAACCCACTACAGGTGACACCTGTTGGCCTAATCTGGGTTTTGCCCCTGCTAACTAGCAGTGCCTCACCTCCACCAAAGAGTAGGGATAACTGGGCAACCGAGCGCATGACACAATTGATTTCTCACGGAAATCGTGGTCGCTCAGATCTCATCTGTTTCTCTCAGTTATATTAGTCTCACATATACTGTACAAGGACAATCAGAGGCAGAATAGAGTTCAATAAAGTTTTATTGAAGTAACTGCATCTTAGATAATACGGCATGTAATGCAATAACTAGGACGATAAAGCATGACAGGATTAAAATCGTGACAAGGGGAGTAAAGCATAAAAATAACGCTACCACATTGTCACTATAATTGTTAAAATAGTTCCTACCTAGGCTATGTTAGAGAACAGCATGTTAAGCTCTAATTCTGCCCTTCAGGTTCCCCTGGGAAGACATCATCCCTCATACCTGAGCAGAAGCCTGTAGTCTACATAGGCAGCTGCACCGAAGCACTCAGCAATCAGCATACAGTTGTGGTCATCTGGCTGGAATCTCCCTCCCACACGTAGCTTTCAGTTACTCAGGAAATAGTACAGATGATGTACATGTGTTGAGGTCTCTAGGTGTCTTATGTAGGAGAGACTTGCACCACTGGTGCCTCACTACTCTTCATAATTTAAGTGAGGCAGTGGTCATGCAAGGAGCCGTATTGTGGTGTCAGTTGAGTACACAATGAGAATACAGCCCTGCCTTTGAGACTTTAAATACTTTGATAATTTTGTAGTGTATTTGCAAATGTGAAAGATTCTGTGACTTTAATGCCACGGTATAAAAGGAAGGACCACCATTACGTGGCTTCTTTTCAAATCAGAAGAACCTATGATTAAGGTTGCAATGGACAGCAGTAACGTGTCAGGAAAAGTAAGAACTTTTACTTCTGTGAAATAAATGCCTCATTTCACCTTTTAACCGGAATACGGCACTTTCTCTCGTTTGGGAAATCTTTTGGATGTTTATTGTCAGGGTGCTCCGTCCCTCGGGGACGCGGGTTGCGCTGTTGGTTTGTTCTGACTCTCCTCACCTGGGGGCTGACATCGGAGCACCGGAGCTAAAGGGCAGGAGCCCTTTAAATTC
Organism: Pleurodeles waltl; assembly: GCF_031143425.1. Lineage (NCBI taxonomy): Eukaryota > Metazoa > Chordata > Amphibia > Caudata > Salamandridae > Pleurodeles > Pleurodeles waltl. The sequence continues at coordinate 1,018,908,839 of NC_090446.1, read as the reverse complement.
TTCCTTTGCGCTCCCGCTCGCGGGGACGCGGGTTGCGCTGTTGGTTTGTTCTGACTCTCCTCACCTGGGGGCTGACATCCGAGCACCAGAGCTAAAGGGCAGGAGCCCTTTAAATTCTTCCTTTGCGCTCCCGCTCGCGGGGACGCGGGTTGCGCTGTTGGTTTGTTCTGACTCTCCTCACCTGGGGGCTGACATCGGAGCACCGGAGCTAAAGGGCAGGAGCCCTTTAAATTCTTCCTTTGCGCTCCCGCTCGCGGGGACGCAGGTTGCGCTGTTGGTTTGTTCTGACTCTCCTCACCTGGGGGCTGACATCGGAGCACCGGAGCTAAAGGGCAGGAGCCCTTTAAATTCTTCCTTTGCGCTCCCGCTCGTGGGACGCGCGCGGGCGCGCCCGGGTGAACCCCGGGCCAAGGGCGGGCCCGTCCGTGCCCGTCAGAGGCCGAAGGAGGCCGGGCTGGGCCACCCCTCTTGGTCCTAAGGCACGGCAATTGCCCCTTCTGCATAGGGAAGTACCCCAATCTCTCCTCTATATTGTGACATAGTACCATTCGCCAATGGGGAAGCGTAAGGCCAAAGACAGCCCGACTTTAGGCTCTGGCAAATCCAAAATACTCAAAATCAATAAGACTATGTTACCCCACACTAGCCATGTTGCCAAGGAAATAGAAGATTTAATAGAAGAGGTAGAACAGATTCTAAACAACAAGGAGAAGCCTAGTCGAAAGGGCTCAAAATCTGGCACGCTTATTCCATTTCTAACATCTAGTTCACACACTGTTGTTAACTCACATTCTGTCGCCTCATCTCACCAACCACTCCAACAGTCGTTGCCTTGTCAAGACCCCATTGCCCTCCATACACCCTATTCTGAATTAGATGCTCCTAGAGCTTGCACACCTCACCCTTCAATTTTATGCTCTAATCGTTTTTCTCCGCTGGCATCCATTGATTCGGACAACCAGCAACCAGCCGTCTCAACTCTGCCATGTACAGTGAGTCCTCCTCTACAAAATGATCTGTTCACATTGGTGTGTAGCCTTAAGACTGAAGTTGGCGAGTTGAGAGCATTATTGCTTGAAATTACCACCCTTCTTAAAAACAAATATTCTTCCCCTATTAGCGAGCCTAACTCAAACCTTTTGCCTACCAAGCATCCACCTGCAAAAGGCGTCTTATCAAACGGGCCTCTTCTGCCACTAGCTTGTGCTGCAGGTCCCATAGACGATCAGTGTCCTGCAAAACAGCTTACGCCCTCTTTTGGAAGAACTACTCCTCTCCTTCTTAATGCTCCCTTCAAATGGGATATTACCAAAGCTTCATACCACAATCATAAATCAATTAGCAACAACTACATATACATGTGCAATGTTCCACCTTTGCCTCCAAACGTGAGAGAAGACAAAGCCTCACTAACAAACAAGGTCTTGCACTGGGTGAGACATACCAGGGGTTGTGGTTCAATCATCCATGATGACTTTGTATCTGTCGAACGATCTAATGCTTCCCCTCGTCTCTCTGGTCCTAGTGACTTTATAACACTTAGAGGGTCATTCTGACCCTGGCGGCCGGTGGCCGCCAGGGCCACCGACCACGGGAGCACCGCCAACAGGCTGGCGGTGCTCCAACGAGCATTCTGACCGCGGCGGTTCAGCCGCGGTCAGAAGCGGAAAGTCAGCGGTCTCCCGCTGACTTTCCGCTGCTCGTGTGAATCCTCCATGCCATGAGGATTCTGACCCCCCCTACCGCCATCCTGTTCATGGCGGGAAAGCCGTCATGAACAGGATGGCAGTAGGGGGGTCGCGGGGCCCCTGGGGGCCCCTGCCGTGCCCATGCCAATGGCATGGGCACGGCAGGGGCCCCCGTAAGAGGGCCCCGCAAAGTATTTCAGTGTCTGCCTTGCAGACACTGAAATACGCGACGGGTGCCACTGCACCCGTCGCACCTTCCCACTCCGCCGGCTCGATTACGAGCCGGCATCCTCGTGGGAAGGTCGTTTTCCCCTGGGCTGGCGGGCGGTTTTTCAGCAACCGCCCGCCAGCCCAGGGGAAAACTTGTAATACCCGCCGCGGTCTTTTGACCGCGGCGCGGTATTTTGGAGGGCGGCATCCTGGCGGGCGGCCTCCGCCGCCCGCCAGGGTCATAATGAGGCCCTTAGTCTTAAAAGCCCACATTTGGTAGCAGGCCTCATGGAAATGGAAGCACGGTCTATAAGCAGGAAGTCCTCAGCAATTACTCTTTCAGCTAGCTGTCCTATTGCTAGCTACATGTGTGTGAATCCTTCCACTAGATCAGCCAATTTGGTCCCGAACTATTCTACAACTACTCAAGATACAAGACCAACAGGCCATCAGGTCCAGAGAGATCCACTCCCTGATCTGGCCCCTAAGTCCTGTTTTGGCCCTGTTTCAAGGGCCCAACTAACCCGTGATCCTGGGGCTACCTCGGATATTGACTGACTATGTCTCACCAACCTTTGCACAGCTACAGCAGCCATGAACTTTCCATCTAATTCACCTTGCCCAGGCTCTCTTCTTTTATCGGACCCACAACCTGGAACTATTAATAATACCACAAGTTCATTTAAGGCGAACCCCGTTGCCAGTTACGTCCAAGTTGATACTACCACGAACTCAAACATCTCTTGTGCCCAGCACACAGCAAAACTTTTGTCCTGGAATGTGGCTGGCATTAACAGCAAACTTGTTGACACTGAGTGGGGGGCATTCGTCGGAAATTTTAACGTCTGCATGTTCCAGGAAACATGGGCAACGCATTGTACATACAAACAAGGGTATAGCTCTTTTTTCAAGCCTGCTAAGCCATCTTTAGCTGGCAGGGCGGCAGGGGGTTTAATCACATGGGTAAAATCTACAGAGGGGAGTGGTACAAAGGAGATATATGTGGATTCCCATGATATTTTGGCCGTTGCCATCTACCCAGCCTCAGGCTCTCCTGTCCTTTGTCTAAATATTTATAGCAGACCGGGGCCCTCAAATCACCGATCTCCCACTATCGAGCTATTGAATATCTTAATCTCAGACCTTTGCCTCAAATATCATATCATAATAGCTGGTTACTTTAACGTTCTACTTGAACTTAATGCAGATCACATAGAGGTCATGCAGTCTGAAGATAGTGTATGGAATATCCCTCCTCCTGTGACTTCTCATTCTACCCAGCAAAATTCATATAAACCATGCGTTAGGGCCTCACAGATAGTGGATCTCATGATATCCCATGGCCTTCGTTTGGGTAATGGCCGCTTTCCAGCGGACATTCCGGCCAGACCAACCTTCTTCAGGGGCTCATATAGCAACAAATTGGATTATATCCTCTTTGACTTAAGACTATGGCACCATATTCTAGACCTAGAGGTGGACTTTCCCCATACTAGTGATCATGCTCCCCTCCAGATCACATACAAGAGACCTCTCCTAGTAGGGGTCGCATTTCCCCCTGTCTCCTCTACTGCTATGGAGCTGTCTAGTAATAGGCGTACAGTCAGGTGGGACTCCTTTGTGCAATCAAACAAGCTTCAAGGAAATTTGCGTGCCCTAACCTCTTCTCATCAGTTATTTGATACCAACCTTATTCTGGCTCCATTAGAAATATTGCCTCTCCATCTGGACCTTTTTGCCACTTTGAAAGAGCTGTTTACTAAACGTCCTAGGCCACTGACTATCTCCTGTATTCGACCACATACTAAATGGTTCAACAAGAGGTGTAGGGAGGCCAAAAATACTTTGGCCATCGCGCTAAGGACCAAGGACAGATCAGGCATCATCAATGCTAGACGCCATTATGCTTCTACTTGCAATAAAAGTAAACTCGAGTACGAAGAGGGGCTATGGAGCAATCTACTTGAGGCAGCTACCGTCCATGATTCCAAACGGTTCTGGCTCCTAGTTTCCTGTGGTGATCAGAACCGCGCATCTCACCTGGAGTCTTATATCCCTCCTGACATCTGGCTCTCCTACTTTAAGGAATTGTATGGACCATTGCTGGCAAGTCATATTCCTGACATAATTTCGGAGGAGCTAACAACTTTTGACGAGCCCATGTCTTTCTTGCCCCCTTTTACACTGAACGAAACTGTGTCGGCCATTGCAGCCCAGAAAGCAGCAAAAGCCCCCGGGATGGACGGGATCCCCTCTGATATGTTTAAAGTGGACCAGAATACCTGGGGCCCATATATTAACAGACTTTCTAATGCCATCTTGATTAGCAGAATTTATCCTGACTCATGGAAAGAGGTGATCATAGTGCCCATCCATAAGAAAGGAGAGAGGAACAACCCGGGTAATTATAGACCTATCAGCCTCCTCGACAACCTTCAAAAAATGTTCTGTTATCAGTTGTTGAGCAGGCTGAACAAGTGGCTAGTTGAAAATCAAATCTTAAATCATCTACAAGCGGGCTTCAGAGAAAAAATTAGCACATTAGATCAGATATTTCGTTTTACTTCTATTAAATGGAAAGTTGTCGATGTTGACTTAGGCCACCTATATGTAGCATTTGTAGACCTAAAATCGGCCTTTGATCTAGTACCCCGCCACAAACTGTGGGAAGTTCTGTCTAAAATAGGAGTCCTGTGCTCTATTTTAAATATTATCAGGGATCTTTACACTGGCAACTATGGTAGAATTAGATGGGGCCCACAAGGTGAATTAACAGAAAAATTCCTTACTGTCCGAGGTGTAAGACAAGGTTGTGTTCTTGCCCCTACCTTATTCCTTCTGTTCATAAACGCATGCATCCCTTATCTTATGGAGTGCTCTAACGACTCGCCTAAAATAGGAGGGCAGAAGATCCCCTGCCTTCTTTTTGCCGATGACACCCTGCTGGTATCTCAAACAGCCACAGGCCTTTCAACCCTGCTTTCAAGATTCATTGACTATTGCAATGATTATGGGCTTGAAATTAACCGATTAAAAACCAAGTGCATGGTGTTTGGCGATAGGAAAGGCAGAATGAGACGACCTATTTATTTAGAGGGTGCCGCGCTGGAAAGAGTCAGCGACTTTGATTATTTAGGCCTGAAATTAGAAGACTCGCACAAGTGGCAGCGCCACATCCAGAAGGCAACTTTACGATTGCAACAGCGAGCGAGTGGCATTGCAAGATTTGCAGCTAGATCTCCTAGCTTTGCCATGACGCCCGCAGTAGAAATTTATAAACTACAAGCAAGAGGGGTAGCAATTTATGGAGCTGAACTGTGGGGCCACTGTTGCCTAGATGATTTGATAAAAGTGGAGAACTCTTTTTTAAGGTCACTGCTAAGAGTTCCTCCCAGCACCCCACTGCTCCCAATACGCATGGACCTAAATCTCCCTTCTATCAGCCAGATTGTTGCACTCAAGCCCCTGTTGTACTGGATTCGCTTATGGTCAACAGATTCTCTCGTCCATTATAGATGTGCGCTAGTTAACTTGATGGCCAACAACACTAGCTCCAAAATCAAGTGGTGTGCATATGTAGAAAGGACCCTCTCGCTTCTTGGTTTGGGGTCCTATTGTGAGGAACCATTATCTATCCCTAAGAACACAACCCAGACACTAAAGGATGCTTTCTGGCTCCACGCTCAACTTTCCCAATTGTCCGTTGTCTCGCCATCATCCATGACGGGAAACTTTCTATATTTTAAATGCCATTATGAATTTGCCCAATATATGGATATAGTATCTTCTCCGTTTGCTCGTTCATTATACATCAGATTCAGGGTGGGCTCCCTTCCTTTGCGTTCCCTCACATATAAATGGTCTAATTTTAGTTGTTCTTCTAAGATGTGTCCGATGGGCTGTGCCAGAGAAGAATCAGTAACTCATATTCTCTTCCAATGCCCCGCATACTCCAAACAAAGAGCCCGTTGGATTATTCCTCTTTGCAGAAGTAAGGGTTTTAAAAACTGCTCGCTAGCTTTGAGAATTTTTAAATCTGATTCATCGGTTTTAGTGGTTTGTTGTTTGTCAAAATATTTAGATTCAATCTGGCGTATCAGACTGAACACGCTTAAAAAAGCAGAGGGAAATTTAACAATGAATGTGGCAAGCAACAATTGATGGACTTATCATTGTATGCACATATTACTTTTATTGGTTCAGACGTATTCCCTACCTGCTGTTTTTATCTCGTTTTGTTCTTAGATACTTTTTAAATAGAAACGTCCTTTTTATCTGATATGGTTTGCCAGGCTTGAATTTTATTCTTTAAACCCATAATGTGTTTTTACGTATAACTATAAGGTGCGATTTTCCAGTAGGGAACTGCTTATGTGTAAATATTTCTCTCTTCTTTTTTCTCTCCTTTTTAATCTTTTATGACTTAAATTGTTTATCATGTAGCTTGCCGTTCCTTTTTTATGTGATGTGCTTTTATGGTATTTATATTTACCGAAATAAAGCTAATGATGATGATGATGAATGCCTCATTTCACCTTTTAACCGGAATACGGCACTTTCTCTCGTTTGGGAAATCTTTTGGATGTTTATTGTCAGGGTGCTCCGTCCCTCCTGTGCAGGTGCCACCCTGCTTGGAGGAAGCTCTTTCTGCTGAGAAAATGTTTGGTAATTCACTTTGTGGAGCCGGATGCACCCATTTTCATTACATGGAAGCTAAAAGGTACGGGGAATACCGACCTGAAGATGAACGATTATACTAGACTGTGATAATATATGAAAACAGGGCAAGGGATGTGAGTGAGTTATTTTAGCTCATTCACTGGTTGATCGTGTGTTATGAGGCACTAATGAAATGTGCAATACATTTGATGATTTATAAAAAGTTAATCAAAGACACTTCCAAATGAAGCAGGAAGAAATATTGTGAAGCACCCTTGTAATTTGCAAACATTGTGAAGGAGACGAAGCAATGAGAAATGGGAAGCTTGATATGACACAATAATTCGATGTAAGGATGTATAAGTGCTTTGAGACTTTTAAATACTTTGATAATTTTGATAATTTTGTACTTTTCCTGCTTCACCCAAGGGTAGGTCGCTCCCCCTGCCGCTGCAGCTCCTCCAAGTTCCCGAGTTCCTGTGTTCCTGAGACCCACCTAACTGTAAGTACCCCCCTCCTCCCAGCCCCTCGCCCTGCCCCGCGCCACTCACCTTCTCTCCTGCTCCTGCTTCTTTTCCTCCTCTCTGTCTCTTCCTCCTCGCTCCCCCTCTGCAATCTTCTTCTGTGTTCTTCTGTTCTTCCCTTCTGTTCTTCTGTTCTTCCCTTCTGTTCTTCTGTGTTCTTCCGGTCTTCTGTGTTCTTCTTCTCTGTTCTTCTCTGTGCTTCTGTGTTCTTCTTCTGTGTTCTTCTGTGTTCTTCTGTGTTCTTCTGTGTTCTTCTGTGTTCTTCTCTGTTCTTCTCTGTTCTTCTGCTCTTCCGATCTTCTGTTCTTCTGTTCTTCTGCTCTTCTGCTCTTCCGGTCTTCTGTTCTTCTGTCTTCTGTTCTTCTGTCTTCTGTTCTCCTGTCTTCGGCTCTTCTACCTCCTCCGTCTTCTTCCCCCGAGCCTGCCCTCCTGCTCCTTCCTCATCCCCCTCCCTCACTCGCCTCCCCCTCTCTCACCCCTAGCTAACCCGTTCGCTATCTACCTCCCTCACTCCTCCTATCTTCCTATCTCTCTAGCTCCCTATCTCACTATCTAACTCCCCCACTCTCCACCTCCTCCTACCTACCTATCTGTCTATCTATCTATTTCCCTATCTATCGACTTCTCTATCTATTTTCTCTATCTATTTCTCTATCTCTCCCCCCCTCCCGCCACCCCCTCTACTACCTATCTCCCTATCCTCTCACTCTACCTCTCTCCCTCACCCACCTCTACAACCCCCCCTCCCCTATCTTCACAACCCTACTCCTATCTCTCTCCCTAATCTCCAAACCTCCTAACACTCACCCTCCTCCACCCTAAACCCCCTCCCCCAGCTCCTCTCACTCTACCTGTCCCCCCCCTCCCACGCGCTTTCCCGCCGCGACCTCCTGCACGCCCCCGCCCCCCAGCTCCCATTCGCCCCCAGCTGACCCCTCCCCCCCCCCCTCCTACCTCTTATGGCGGCCGCTGCGCGACAGTGGTAGCGACCCTTGACCCAAGGGTAGGTCGCTCCCCCTGCCGCTGCAGCTCCTCCAAGTTCCCGAGTTCCTGTGTTCCTGAGACCCACCTAACTGTAAGTACCCCCCTCCTCCCAGCCCCTCGCCCTGCCCCGCGCCACTCACCTTCTCTCCTGCTCCTGCTTCTTTTCCTCCTCTCTGTCTCTTCCTCCTCGCTCCCCCTCTGCAATCTTCTTCTGTGTTCTTCTGTTCTTCCCTTCTGTTCTTCTGTTCTTCCCTTCTGTTCTTCTGTGTTCTTCCGGTCTTCTGTGTTCTTCTTCTCTGTTCTTCTCTGTGCTTCTGTGTTCTTCTTCTGTGTTCTTCTGTGTTCTTCTGTGTTCTTCTGTGTTCTTCTGTGTTCTTCTCTGTTCTTCTGCTCTTCCGATCTTCTGTTCTTCTGCTCTTCTGCTCTTCTGCTCTTCTGCTCTTCTGTTCTTCTGCTCTTCTGCTCTTCCGGTCTTCTGTTCTTCTGTCTTCTGTTCTCCTGTCTTCGGCTCTTCTACCTCCTCCGTCTTCTTCCCCCGAGCCTGCCCTCCTGCTCCTTCCTCATCCCCCTCCCTCACTCGCCTCCCCCTCTCTCACCCCTAGCTAACCCGTTCGCTATCTACCTCCCTCACTCCTCCTATCTTCCTATCTCTCTAGCTCCCTATCTCACTATCTAACTCCCCCACTCTCCACCTCCTCCTACCTACCTATCTGTCTATCTATCTATTTCCCTATCTATCGACTTCTCTATCTATTTTCTCTATCTATTTCTCTATCTCTCCCCCCCTCCCGCCACCCCCTCTACTACCTATCTCCCTATCCTCTCACTCTACCTCTCTCCCTCACCCACCTCTACAACCCCCCCTCCCCTATCTTCACAACCCTACTCCTATCTCTCTCCCTAATCTCCAAACCTCCTAACACTCACCCTCCTCCACCCTAAACCCCCTCCCCCAGCTCCTCTCACTCTACCTGTCCCCCCCCTCCCTCGCGCTTTCCCGCCGCGACCTCCTGCACGCCCCCGCCCCCCAGCTCCCATTCGCCCCCAGCTGACCCCTCCCCCCCCTCCTACCTCTTATGGCGGCCGCTGCACGTCTGCGCAGCGGGCGCGCGCAGCGGGCACGCCGCTGGCGCGCTGGAGGCGCGCCAGAGGCAAGCCCGTCTGCGCCCGTCCGCGCCTGGCCCGCGCCCAGCGCCACGACCCCTGGTCCCCAGCTCCCCCAAGCCCCGCTGATCCGCTACGACCCCACCACCCTCCACGCCCTCAACCCAGGGCGCTCCAAAACCTGCTTCCTAGCTCACCCCAAACGCACCCATGGACCCTTCGCCTGCAACTCCTGCAAACGCATCTTCCACCACGCAACTACCACGACCACAAGCCCACGCGCCATCAACCACCTCAAGTGCATCCTGGTCAACGCTCGTTCCGTCCACAAGCACGCCGTTGAACTTTGGGACCTCCTGGACTCCACAGCCCCGGACGTCGCCTTCATCACGGAGACATGGATGAACGCCTCCTCTGCTCCAGACATCGCTACCCGCCATCCCCGAAGGCTACAAGATCTCCAGAAAAGACCGCACCAACCAAGTAGGAGGAGGTGTCGCCATCATCTTCAAAGACTCCATCAGCGTCACCACCTCCACCGAAGACCCCCCCCTCGCCGCTGAACACCTGCATTTTCAGATTCGCACCGACCCAAGGACCACCCTCAGAGGATCCCTCGTCTACCGTCCTCCCGGACCTCGCGCCTCTTTCAGCGACGCCATCGCCGACTTCATCTCCCCGCACGCCCTCGCCTCACCGGACTACATCCTCCTAGGCGACCTCAACTTCCATCTGGAACAAAACAACGACCCCAACACCACCACCCTGCTCGACAACCTCGCCAACCTCGGCCTCAAACAACTGGTGAACACCGCCACCCACATCGCCGGACACACGCTCGACCCTATCTTCTCCGCCAGCAAACACGTCTTCTTCAGCCACACCTCTGCCCTACACTGGACCGACCACAGCTGCGTCCACTTCACATTCCGACGCGAGACCTCCCACCTCCGCACTCAACCCATCCCTCGTCGACAGTGGAACAAGATCCCTGAAGAGCAACTCTTCTCCGCTCTCGCCGCCAACCAACCCACCCTCACCACCGACCCCAACGACGCAGCTCTCAACCTCACAAACTGGATCTCCAACTGCGCTGACAACCTTGCTCCCCTCAAACGCACGCATCGACAGACCAACACCAAAAAACCTCTGTGGTTCTCTGACACCCTCAAAGAATCCAAGAAAACTTGTCGTGCCCTTGAGAAGGCCTGGCGCAAGGACCACACCGCTGACAACATGACCGCCCTCAAGAACGCTACACGCGAACACCACCACCTGATCCGCACTGCCAAAAGGAACTTTTTCACCGACAGACTAGACAAAAACAGCCACAACAGCAGAGAACTCTTCAGCATCGTCAAAGAGTTCCCCAACCCCAGCGCCAGCGCCAACGCCGTCACGCCCTCACAGGATTTGTGCGAATCCCTCGCCACTTTCTTCCATCGCAAGATCAGCGACCTCCACGACAGCTTCGGACACCAGACCCAACCATACACCACTGAACCCGCTTCCCCGGACATCACCCTCAACAACTGGACCCACATCAACACGGAAGAAACCAAATCCATCATGAACTCTATCCACTCCGGCGCCCCTTCGGACCCCTGCCCGCACTTCATCTTTAACAAAGCCGACGACATCATCGCCCCGCACCTCCAGACCGTCATCAACTCTTCTTTTTCTTCTGCTACCTTCCCCGAATGCTGGAAGCACGCTGAAGTCAACGCCCTACTAAAGAAACCTACGGCTGACCCAAGCGACCTGAAAAACTTCCGCCCCATCTCTCTTCTACCTTTCCCAGCCAAGGTAATAGAAAAGACCGTCAACAAACAGCTGACCACCTTCCTGGAAGACAACAACCTGCTCGACCCTTCACAAACCGGATTCCGAACCAACCACAGCACGGAAACCGCCCTCATCTCAGTCACAGACGACATCAGAACCCTGATGGACAACGGTGAAACAGTCGCCCTCATTCTCCTCGACCTCTCGGCTGCCTTTGACACCGTCTGTCACCGCACCCTAATCACCCGCCTACGCTCCACCGGGATCCAAGGCCAGGCCCTGGACTGGATCGCCTCCTTCCTCGCTAACCGCTCCCAAAGAGTTTACCTCCCTCCGTTTCGCTCAGAACCCACCAAGATCATCTGCGGCGTACCTCAAGGCTCATCGCTCAGCCCGACACTCTTCAATGTCTACATGAGCCCCCTCGCCGACATCGTACGCAAGCACGACATCATCATCACCTCCTACGCCGACGACACCCAACTTGTACTCTCCCTCACCAAGGACCCCGCCAGCGCCAAGACCAACCTACAAGAGGGTATGAAGGACGTCGCAGATTGGATGAGGCTCAGCCGCCTAAAGCTGAACTCTGAAAAAACGGAAGTCCTCATCCTCGGCAACACCCCGTCCGCCTGGGACGACTCCTGGTGGCCCACGGCCCTCGGCACCGCACCGACCCCCGCAGACCACGCCCGCAACCTCGGCTTCATCTTGGACCCTCTTCTCACCATGACCAAGCAAGTCAACGCCGTGTCCTCCGCCTGCTTCCTCACTCTCCGCATGCTCCGCAAGATCTTCCGCTGGATCCCCGCCGACACCAGAAAAACCGTGACCCACGCCCTTGTCACGAGTCGCCTGGACTACGGCAACACCCTCTACGCCGGGACCACCGCCAAACTCCAAAACCGCCTGCAACGCATCCAAAACGCCTCGGCCCGCCTCATCCTCGACGTACCCCGCAACAGCCACATCTCCGCACACCTGAGACACCTGCATTGGCTCCCAGTCAGCAAAAGGATCACCTTCCGTCTTCTCACCCACGCACACAAAGCCCTCCACAACAAGGGACCGGAATACCTCAACAGACGCCTCAGCTTCTACGTCCCCACCCGCCCCCTCCGCTCCGCTGGCCTCGCACTTGCTGCCGTCCCTCGCACCCGCCGCTCCACGGCGGGTGGGAGATCTTTCTCCTTCCTGGCGGCCAAGACCTGGAACTCCCTCCCCACCAGCCTCAGGACCACCCAGGACCACTCCGCTTTCCGGAGACTCCTAAAGACTTGGCTGTTCGAGCAGCGATAACCCCCCCTTTCCCCCCTAGCGCCTTGAGACCCGCACGGGTGAGTAGCGCGCTTTATAAATGTTAATGATTTGATTTGATTTGATTTAGTGTATTTGCAAATGTGAAAGATTCTGTGACTTTAATGCCACGGTATAAAAGGAAGGGAAACCATCACGTGGCTTCTTTTCAAATCAGAAGAACCTATTTTTAGATGAAGGCTGCAATGGACAGCAGAAACACATCAGGAAAAGTAAGAACTTTTACTTTTGTGAAATAAATGCCTCATTCCACCTTTTAACCGGAGTACGGCACTTTCTCTCGTTTGGGAAATCTTTTGGATATATATATATATATATATATATATATATATTATGTATATATAGATAGATATATATAATATTTATTTTATAAAAATAGAAACCCCAACATAACCCCTCCATCGCCCATAAGAAATAATAATATACTAAACTCCACCCCCCCAACTATACTTACACTAACCTACAACTAACCTAAACTATTTAACTAACCTATCACTACCCACCTAAAACCCACTAAAATAGATAAAAATAGAAAAAGAGAGAAGGGGAGGAACCAGGAGTTACAAGATGTTTACATCCTCTTAAGTTTCTTTTTCCAGTAATTCAGCAACTTGTAGTTCCTGGCATTGTCCTTTTTCAGTCTGTCCGATCTTGCCATCAGGTCTGCCATGTCCTGTCTGATGTCCACCTCAAAGGTTGAGTTTGTGGCTGTTGCAAGTGGCTGTTGCAGTACTGACCTTGGTTAGGTGCAGCTGATGTGGGGGGGGGGGGGGGGTAGGACCAGCGTAGGCCCCCCTGACCCCAGATATTTTGCCCAATGTGGCTTTCACAGTTGTGGCCTGTAGTAGAGGTCCCCATTGTGAAAGGGCAAGCCAAGCCCCAGTGTATTTCTCTCTCTAATATTTATTTGCCATTCTTCGGTTACCAGCCTGTACCTTCATTATGTGTCTGTAACATTAAGCCCTCTTCTCAAATGCATGTTTCTGTGCTGTGGTCATATTGGCAGCTAAAACGTGAGGAGAACATGGCATCAAATACAGCATTGGGTAGAGGTAGAACAAACATGTAATGTACACAGCATCCTCAGATGACACATGCTGTCCACCACACATTCCACAACACTATCAAACTCCAAATCAATACTACACTTCCTACCAGCCATCTATGGTATCATTTTCATGTCACTGGGGTAAGGGCTATCCATTGTTGACCATAGCGGCCCAGTGGTAAGTAGAGTACTGAGTACTTGTGCAACATTTGTGTCATCATACTAGTGAGGATCAATTGGCCCACCAAGTCCCAAATCCCTGCGCCATTGTCAATAAGCGGAGCAATGTATGCAATCCACCACTTTGACACCCCTAGTGCTACATCAAGCCTTGGCTAAGCATTGTGGATGCATGTTGGGGTTCATTTGGTAGGGGGACAGGAAACTTGCCACAGGTAATTCTTAGGTTTGGCAATGCATCATTCATGTGCCGTTGGGTTAACACCTGCTCAGAGCACGCGTTAGAAGGGGGCACACCATTGCTCACAATGGGCCCCCAAGTACAGTTCAGGGTTAGTGCCCATATAGTTTGCCCAAAGCCTGAACAGTATATCTATGTTGTCTACAGATTTTGTCCCTCTTGCCCCTACCCTGTTGGATGGTATGCAAATTGTGTAATGCGGCACACACATGGTGGCTGTATGCGTGCCCTAAGGGGCACAGAAAGATTGGCACTGCACTGGGTGCAGCTACAGTGTTCCTGCTTATTGAACTGCATGTGCACATGCATGTCAAACATCTCCGAAGTACCAGGTATACACTCAGCATTCACATTCTATGCACATGTGATGTGACCAAGATCACTCACAAATATCATAATGGTAGACCATGTTGGTAACTCTGCACACATCTAGTTTGGTACAATCCGTAGACAGATCCCACATCCATGACCTTTCAACCGGAGTACATCACTTTCTCTCGTTTGGGAAATCTTTTGGATGTTTATTGTCAGGGTGCTCCGTCCCTCCTGTGCCGGTGCCGCCCTGCTTGGAGGAGGCTCTTTATGCAGAGAAAATGTTTGGTAATTCACTTTGCGGAGCTGGATCCGCTCGTTTTCATTACATGGAAGCTAAAAGGTACGGGGAATACCAACCTGAAGATGAACGATTATACTAGACTGTGATAATATATGAAAACAGGGCAAGGGATGTGAGTGAGTTATTTTAGCTCATTCACTGGTTGATCGTGTGTTATGAGGCACAAATGAAAAGTGCAATACATTTGATGATTTATAAAAAGTTAATCAAAGAACCTTCCAAATGAAGCAGGAAGAAATATTGTGAAGCATCCTTGTAATTTGCAAACATTGTGAAGGAGACGAAGCAATGAGAAATGGGAAGCTTGATATGACACAATAATTTGATGTAAGGATGTATAAGTGCTTTGAGACATTTAAATACTTTGCTAATTTTGTAGTGTATTTGCAAATGTGAAAGATTCTGTGACTTTAATGCCACGGTATAAAAGGAAGGACCACTATCACGTGGCTTCTTTTCAAATCAGAAGAACCTATGATTAAGGCTGCAACGGACAGCAGAAATGCGTCAGGAAAAGTAAGAACTTTTACTTCTGTGAAATAAATGCCTCATTCCACCTTTTAACCGGAGTACGGCACTTTCTCTCGTTTGGGAAATCTTTTGGCAAGGTGGCATTTCTATGTGTGCTGCAGGATGCAGCACACCTGAACAAGGCATGGACACAAGGTAGATAGGTAGCCTTTTGCCTTGTTGTGCCATGCTGATACCACTCCTGGGGTGGTGTTGACTTAAGTCATAGTCTCTGGTGAACACGTTGTAATGGATATGGCGCAACACCATTATGCAATGGGTGTTGCTGTGGCACAGCCACACTGATTGCACGCTCCTTCCAGGCTGCGTGTATGAGGGCACATATTTACAATGTGGTGCTAAGCCACAGTAATTGGCTTTACTCCACCTTGTGTATATGTTGGAGTGCATAGCACCACCAAAGCATCTCTAAAAGTGAAGTTTGTGTGGCAATGGGGCCTTTTGCTTCTGGCCCTATGTGGCCCAATTGAACCCTTTTGCTTGCATTCAGTTTGTCCTATGCGCCTCCTCCTTCCATTTGTGAGATTCCATATAGTTCCCCCCTGCAACGTACCGTGCATTTGTGGTAGTTCTTGGTAGTCTGCGCTGTCCTGTCCTGCAATTCCAGTGACCAGCTCCTTCGGGATAACCACTGCCACCATCTCCTCCAAGTCATCCAGGTCCTCCTGGGGTGCAGGACTTCCACCTCCAGTCTGCAGTGCTGCCTTTCAGATGCTGGCCAGTTTCTCCTTTGTTCTGCACTTACAATCGTGCAAGTTCTTCCTGCAATCAGTGACAGTCCTCTTCACCTCTGCCACGCTGTTGAGCTTATCTACTATAGACCGCTACATAACCTCTCTCCTACGAATTGGTAATTTGGAGGTGATGAAGAGCTGGTGTTGGTTCTCCGTCACCTCTCTGACCAAGATGTCATTCTCCTCCTCACTAAAGCAACACTTCCACTTCCTTTTCTCCTTCTCCTGGGACCTTTCTGGACCCTCCTGGCTGGTATTTGTCTCATTGGGACCTTCCTGGGGTCTCTCCTGGCCTGCATTTTCCATCTTGTCTTCCCAAATGTGTTTTTTTCGCTCACACAATTTTTTTAATGCGAATGCGGTTAAATGTGGCGCTTACCTGTTTTACGAAAAAAACAAACAGCCGCAGAACGCTATAACATCACTTTTGCAGCATTAGCATCATTTTTACCTACGGCATGTCGCAGGGGTTTGTGTAATTGTTTTTGGCGCTAACCATTCCTTAGTGCCACTGCGCACGGATGGAGCTAGGGAATGACGTTAGCTTGTGTTAAAATTTTTGGCGCACAACTGCACTAGCGCAGTTGTGCATACTTTTTCTCAAATATGCCCCTTTATGCTCAATATTTTAGGTCTCTGATTTTGTTATGGTAACAAGCCAATGATCAAGGATGTATGTCTGAATGGTTTGTTGGGAACAGTTATTTCACATGCTGTAGGTCTGATATATTTATTATGAAAGGTTAGGACAAAGGCAGACAACATGAATTATTTAATGTTAAAAGCATATGTTGAAACCATTAGGCCTTTATGGGTGGATTGCTATTACACTGTGCTAAGGCCTGTCGAATTTCTAAGACAGACCTTAGGTCAAATACAGTAGAAAGGACTTTGCATGATGTAACCCCAGGACCAATACAATAGGAGGAGGTTAGAAATATTATATGAAGGGATTTTACACTGAACTGCTTGCCAAAAACACATGAAGTGCCTTTACATTGTGAACTCTCTGACACATATAGTTGGAAATAGTTTTAAAATTTAAGGCCAGATGTATCAAACTTTTTTGCATTCGCAAACGGTGCGAGTCGCAAAATTCGGCCGTTTGCGAAAGCAAAAATGCCTTTCACGATGTATGAAAGGCATTCACAGTGCAAAAATACGGATCCGCTAAAATAGCGATTCCTTGCGACTGCTACATGAATTTGAGGATCGCATGCTGCGTATCGCAAATAGTGACATGAATTAGCAAATCGCAATCTGCGTATCGCAAATTGTGACCTGGATTTGCGAATTGCAATGCAATGGATCAACAATTCGCAAATAGCGAATATTTGTTGAATGGCCTTTTGCATGTGCAATTTACCACATAGTGAAATCCGGTGGTAACCAGGTGCAACATATAAAAAGAGGCCCAGAATGACTCAGCCTCTTTTCCACAATGGCTGCACTCTACGTCATGGTGGGGAGGATGAGGATCCTGGCAGTGTTTAGGAGAGGGAGGAGGAGACAGGAGCGCATTTTTAGAGTGCGTATTACCCTTTTTGACCAGACAGAGGAGGAGATGTATGAGAAGTACAGGTTAAACTCAGCCATGATACTTGACCTGATAGCTGATATACAACCCATACTGAAGCGCAACACACACAGGACCAATAGTATACTCACCCATGTACAGATATTATGCTTCCTGCACCTACTAGCCTCAGGGAACTATCAAGGGGTTGTAGCAGCAGCTGGAGGGGTCTCTCAGAGTGCTCTCTCATGATTTTTCAATGCATTTCTCAATGCCATGCTGAGCAAAATTCAACAGCACAGAAGATTCCCCAACACCCCACAGGAATTACTACAGTCAAAATTCAATTTCTACCAGATTGCCCGATTCCCACATGTAATAGGCACCATCGATGGGACACATGTAGCTATCTGTCCACCATCGGCCACAGAGTGTTTCACATTCCATGAACATTCAAGTAATTAGCAATGCCTCCAACATTATAACCCATCTCGTGGCCAGATATCCAGGTAGTACACATGACTCCTACATCTTTCGGCACAGTGGAATTTACACAAGACTACTAGGTGGGGAGTTTGGTGAAGGATATCTACTGGGTAATGTAATAGTTGACAATGTCGCATTGATGTAAATGTTATGTCACGTTCAACAAGTACTCATGTTACTCTCCTGTCATTCCAGGAGACAGTGCCTATGCCGTGCGGTCATACATATTGAAGCCCTATCTGAATCCTGCAACGCCAGCCGAAAGGACGAATAATGCTGCTCACAGGACAACCCGCAGCGTTGTGGAGAGGACCTTTGGCCTGCTGAGGAGCTGCTTCAGATGCATACACAGGAGTGGTGGTGCACTACAATACAGCCCTAAAACAACATGTAAAATCGTGGCTACATGTGCTATGTTGCACAACATTGCTACAACGAGGGGCATACCTGTGGAACCCACCGAGCCGGACTCAGATGAGGATGGTAATCCCTTGCCACCCCTTCACCCAGTAGACAGAAGCAGTGAAGCAGAAGGCAGACAAAGACCTGCTGACATCACGCGCAACCATTTCTGATGTCAGTAATGACAATACCACGTCTATTATATATTTTGCTGTGGGTAGCATCTTTATTGCCTTGACTTCAGGTAATATATGTGTGATTAGGACATAGCTATGCACTATACACAAATAGGTGTGAGTAACAGTGTCACATTATTAGCAACATAGTATAACTATTTTGCTACATGTTAAGCTAGTCCTCTGTACCCCACATCATTACTCCACTTGAGTGCTCAGTGGCCTCGGTGGCACCTCTTAAACCAGGTTCAAAGACAGTATTGTGTCTGGTACTGCGACACCTAGGATCCATCACAGGGGCTGTGAGACTGCTGAGGCTATAGAGCTCCTCACTATCCCCACCACCCAGTTTGCTGTTTGTGGCACTCCGTGCTGTTTGCGTTGTCTCCAAAACATTGGTAAATTGCACCAATCCTTGTGCAACGTCCCAACTGTAATGTTCCATCTCCACTTGTATGCCCACAGCACGTTGTGATATCATGGCATTGGAGGTAGAGATCCGATTGACAGATCTACAGAACCCATCCAACCTGCCCATCAATTGGTGATGGCGCCTACGGTGGCTGACACGCTTCTGCTGAATCACAATGCAGAGTTCCCTAATGGCGTGTGTCATCTCCTTTGTGTTTTCTGCTGCTGTTTGCTGTCCCTCAAGCAGCTTGCACATATTTTCATTAAGAGACTCTAACTGCTTGTGCATTACTCCCATGTTGTCATTGTGAGACTCAAACTGCCTGTGCATTGTGCCCATGTTATGATCGATTGACACCAACTGCCTGTGCATTGACCTCATGTGTTTACATTGCAGGCGCTGCACTTTCAGAATGGAAGCTTCAAGGCCGCCAAAGAGTGATGGGCCCTCACCTTCCTCAGTGCACTGTCTGCCCGCTTCGTGATGCCTCTTGAGGGGAGTAGACTGATGCTGGGGCAGGGACTGCTGTCTTACTGTGATTCTAGCATCTGGGTGTGGTGTGGGTTCTTCATCCGCGATTTCATCAGAGTCCAGGTTATACTCTGGGAGAGGAAACACTCTTGCCCTGTGTCTAGTTGGTGCATTAATGAAGGATTCACTGGTGTTTGAGTCGGACTGTGGCTGTGTTTCGCTATCCCCACATTTCTACCTTCTGTTGCATCAGAGCCCGGAACATCCACAACGACAATGTGCAGCATGTCATTTTTGATTATTACACAAATAGTTGCATAATAGCATTAAATGTACACTGGCATAGTTTCACTAAGATTCTTTTGTGTTGTTTCTCTATTTGGCTTGACACTATGTTGCTATTTATGTGGTATTTGCACTTTAGGGGTGTGGACTCCCACTCCCATAAGGCATTGTTGTGATGTATGTAAGATGTGGCATGGACTTCTTATAACCCTGCATAGTGCCAATAGCTTTTTTCTAAGGGGCATGTGTACATGCACATATGCGGGGACACATCATTACTGCCCTTACATTTGCTGGTGCTAGGTGTGCCCGAGGTGTTAATGTCAGTGACACCACTGACAGATTCAGGAAGCAGTATCGACTTCACCATGTCTTCCATTTGTGTGGATGGTGTCTGGGTGGGTGGTCCTCCTCTGGTGCTCCTTGCCTCCTTTAGCCTGCTGGCTGCCCTCTCTTTGGCACAGGAACACAAGTCGTACCATCACTTTCGCATCTCCTCAACCGAGCGCTGCGCAACACCCACTGCGCATATTTTGGACTGGATGTCTGACCACAGTTTTCTCTTCTTACTTTCAGGTACCTGGAGTGAGGTCTTCACAAAAAAGGCTCACTGAATTTGAGCTTGCGCTTCCTGTCACCTTTCACCTTCACATTCCCATCAGTGGCCATGTTGCTGTTTGGTCCTGGCTGGCTCACAGAGCTGCCTCCCTGGTGCTGGGCTGTGTCTCTCTGCCTGCTCCTGTGGGTGTGGCTTCTGGTAACAGCATGGGCTGACTCACTTCCTGGTTGTGATGTCATTAAGCTGTTTCGGGTTGACGTTTTCGCAATTTGCAAATACCGATTCACTATTTTTTGCAATTCGGTATTTGCAACTTGCAAATTGCGTTTGGGAATTTTAAGAAATCCCTATTACCGACTCACAGTTTTCATACGTCCCATTTTGTATTTCTAAAATAGCGATTTCTTAAAATTCACTATTGAAGAAATGCAAACCTAGAGCTTGATACATCTGGCCCTTGATCCAATGTCAGACACCATAGGTACAGGAATTACATTGTGAAACCTGTAACAAATGCAGTAGGAAGAGGTTTATATTGAAAACTGTGACAAATACAATAGGAAATAGCTTTACATTGTGAACTTTCTGTCAATGCAATAGGAAGAAGTTTTACCTTGTGGACTCCATGGCATACCTCAGAGGAAGGCACTTGTCATTTTGAATTATGAGACAATTACAATTTGGAAGGGTTTTACATTGTGAGCACTCCGCAAATGCAATGACACTCTGCCAAATGCAATTAGAAGGGGTTGAGTACAGCGGTCACTTTTTATGTTGGGACACAGTACATGTTTGGTGTTTTCAGAGGGAGGCTTTGTTCACACCAATGTATAGTATACTGCCTAAAATGTTTGATGTGAATTCTTAGGCCAAGACCACAAGGCCATGCTAATGTTAGGCCCAAAGCTAATAAAGGTACGGTATTGATTTTTACATTTGGTGACAAAGGCAATAGGACCTTTATTTTACATTGCAAATGACTTGACAAAGCCTGTAGACTTCACCTTGTCAATTGTGAAAGCCTCATGTCTGTCCAGTAGAACATATAAAACCAATGCTGCTTTCTATCATGCGATCATATTGGGGGGGCAATTGCCATATAGCACCTCACAGATAATGAGAAGAACTGGATTTATATGGTAAGTTGATCTCTGTGATATTTATTTAGGGAGTATGATTTTCATCCTAGTAGATCTCAAATGACAGTATAAGAGGAGTTTCAGTTTCTAAGTCCACCAGAAATCGTGTTATCAATTGGAGTATTTAGTTGTGTTTGCATTACATACCTTTACACAACTATAGAAAAAAAAATGACTGGGCACTGATGTGTTGAGTTTAATATTAACTGATTGTGTGTTCTGTGTTTCTAGCTCGCAGTGTCTCCTTGAGTCAGTCTTGAAGTGCTCTGCCTAAATATCCTTAAAGGCAAATGTTGAAAGGGTCAATTTGTCCCCCAGTATGAGGGCCTGTGGTACAGAGGTCCAACACACCAGAGGTGAAAGAACCTATTGACACAATTTCGGCTTGTAACCTTTGACTGTACTTGGGACTTCCTGAAGTGGATTTCCTCAGTACAGTATGGAGGAATGTTACTTAGTGTAAACTCCGACAAATACAATAGAAAGAGGCTTTTCATTGTGACTCTCTGAGAAATGCAATAGAAGAGGGTTTACATTGTGAGCTCCATAACAAACACCAAAAGAAGGGGCTTTTCATTTTGAACTATGTGACCAATACAATGTTATTCCTCTGTGAAATGTCTGACAAATGCTATTGCAAATAGTTTAATACAGAGGTCCCTTTTAAGGTCTGACCACAGTTAATGCTTGGTGTTTCCAGAGGGAGACTTTTGTGTTCATGTCAGTGTATACTGAGGGTCTGCCTAAAATATGATGGATGCATTTTAATCACAATGGTCCTCATTGATATCGTTCATTTCATTCAACATTTAGCAGCCCAAAATGACTGTGTGCAGTTCATGCAATGACAGTATACAAATAAATAAGTCTACAGATCACCATGTATCAGAAAATGCTACATGTGTAAATATCATCAACGTTTTATATCACAATCAATTACAATTGCATCCACTGCACAGACCGCACACAGGCATTTTGGACTGATAAATATTGAATGAAATGAATGATACCAATGAGAGCCATTGTGATTAAGAAGTGTTGACAGCCCAGGATCCCATAGGTTTAAGGGTGGCTCTTGTACCATAGTATAAACTTTGATGGATACCTGTAGACAGAGACCACACAGGCATACATGTTATAGGAAAGCCAATAAGCTTGCTTTATTGATTTTTAAATGTGGTGTCAAAGTCAGTAGGTCTATTTTGTTACATAGTGAATGTCATGATAAAGCCTTATTGATTGTAAATGTTTTATGTATTGGAATCCTCCCATGTTGGCCAATGCTGTGTTTTAGAGATAGAGCATGTTTGTGTGTAAGTTAGCACTCGGCTCCACACAGATAGCAGGCTCAATGTGCTAGGTTCGCTGTCCCTTTTGATATTTATTTTGGGCACCTGATTGTAGCTTGATTCTGCAAGGCCTTTAGGAGGGGTCTATGTGTATTTGATGAAAAAAGTCAACTTAAAACACATTTCTGGTGATTTTTTTTTCTGATACGTTTTTCAATTTTAAGATATGTCATCATGTTTTCAAAATGAACTTGGTGTAAGTTTTTCTATACAAAAATAATTTTCTTTCTGCTAATATTTTGCCGTGATTACTTTTTTTATAAAAATGGGTCCTCCCCTTTAACCAACCTCTTCCTTTTCTTTCCTCATGCCTCCTCCTTACGCTTCTTCCCACCTCAGGTTCAGAAACCGCATGTGCTCTGTTGACACACCATAACTTATCCCACCTACACTAGAAGTTGATTGGATTCATTTAACACAGACCAACAACATGAGAAACATAAACAATTTTAAACATCATGACCAATTTGACCACATAACAAGAATTCAGACTGAACAAAGTTTCAAACTTTCATTACAACTCCAAAGCCAATGTAACGTAAATGGTGCTCAAAACTAAGTTATAAACATTCATGAAGATCATAGGATGACCAAAACGTCTACAAAGATTGAGCCTATTAAATATCAATGTTATTAGGCACTCCAATAGGATAATGCAAACTAATAAAACTAATATATACACATCAGAAATCAGATTTCAGAGTGGGTGTTGGTGACATCAGTAAATCATCAAATTCAATTAATACAATCAATGCCCAGGGCTGGGCCATCCCTATCCCTAATACAAATTTGGACTTGCATGTCTGGGGACAGGCTAACGCATGCGGGCAAAACAGGAGAAGGGACAAAAAATAATTTAGAAAAATCATCTATCTAGGGTAACTGGCTATAAAAATACACTGGTGTAATCATCCAAGCTGAAAACTAAACAAGAGACCACATTCAGATTATGCCTCTCCTCATGGGACAACAGACAGGAAAGATTTGTCGAGACAGAGCGGTCACAGGTTCTTTAGATCAGTTGACAGCAGTACCAAGGGCAGTGCTGAACACAGGCCGCACATAGGGCAGATCATCAGTTCAGAATTTATTGGGCATATTATTATTGAACAGCATAAGTAAATGGTGCAATTAGAAAGGATAACTTGGATCCTTCAGATGGTATCTAAAGGTCAAACGGTATTTTGGAGGTGAGAAAGTAGCATTATAGACAACAGTCCTAAGCAGGACTGACTAAAAGTTTCAAAAGTCTCTCCCTAACTAGAAATGTCCACACTTTCCTGATTGGTTGACTGTGTGGGCCCATCTTGTGCAAATTAATCAATATCCAATGGAAAACTTTGCAACTATTCTGGATTTTCTCAGGGAAGATGAGAAGTCATCTCAATGAATTCATACAGTTCTGCAAATTATAACACTTGTAGGTCGATTGCAACTTTGCAATCCTTTCCCACAGCTCACAGGATGATTCTAACATCTCTCATGTGAATTTAACAAAACCTCCTTTCTTTTTCGACACCTAGAACAAATGCTGTTATTTGTTATTAATCAAGACATGTTCTCTGTCTTTAATGCAATAGGATGTTCACCAACACATCAGCGACCTAGGAATTCATTCAGGTTAAAGGGAACAGAATGAATCAGTACTTTTCCTCTGCTGCTGCCAAATGAAACTTCAGGCCTATTCTAGCTAGGAAAGCCCAAATGCATATTAATGCAATTAATACATAGGAATCCTCCTGAACACCTTATAATTTAAATAAAAAATGCATAGCAAATTATTTGATTGCAAACATTATTTACAACATGAGAAAAGTTTTAAACTTGCATTTATTTCTCTGCACACATGTAACTCACGTTAGTAAATTCATTTAAATCAGTATAAATATGAGTGTATTATGTTCGTTTTAATACTCTGATATACTTCATTTCTACTAGTTTTCTAGGAATAATACTTTGAATATGAATTCATGTCAGTAGTTCAATCAAATATAAGTGCACAACAGCTTTCATTGCAAAATTCAATGTCAAAAGAAATGTCCACCTATTTCAAATTTGCACATTTTTACATTTCATGTTAATTTCTCTGTTAGGCTTTTAAATGAAGGTTTGTAAGCCACCATATGTTAACTTCTTTTCCACTAATGTATTAGTAAAATTTGATCTCTATCAATCCTCTCTCCGTCTCATCCTCCCTTTTTTCCCTCTTACCAGTTTGACTGTGATCACTAAATTTCCTCTCTTGTTTTTAAAAGTAGTAAAAAAAGACTCAAACTTCTTTCACTCAGTGTATTTCTCTTCTTACACAATTCTGCCTACCCAAGTCAAATGCTGTCTACAAGCTCCTGATCCCGGAGCCTTCACTGCAGTGCATGGTTGACTGCAGAAGAAACAGCAAAAGATCTATATGATCTCTATATAACCCCTTTAAACATTTTGAAACATTTAACAAAAATGATGTTGAACATATTCCAAATCTAGGATTCAAACCAGGGGCTACGCATTTACTGCTAAGTACTTCAAATATTCCATATTTTTAAATAAATATATTGGTAAATTTAAAATAGTTTGTTTTTTGTCAATTACTACTAGGTTAAAAAGATGTTTCCTTGAAGGAGATTTTCGTTATTCATTTTTTGTTACATGGGGTTTATTCAAAATGACTTACCCTCAGAATGAAGGTAAACCCTTTAGAAGGGGTTTCTATTTGCAATTCCAATTGAAATCTTGTAAATATGTGTAATGTTCTGCTTAGTATTTAGTTTTGCTCACTAAGGTCATTTTTATTCTTAAATAAACATTGACTGGATAATAATGTATTGCTTTGTTTGCATTACTGAGTCTTGATTTTCCTGAGTGAGCCTACAACTGGTTTGCATCAGTACCTTGAGATTCTGTGGTAAAAGGGGTACTTTATCTCCAGTTTGAGGGACCAAGGTACATAGGTCCCAGAATACAAATAAAGATAGACTCCCACTGACAAAAGCGAGGCTGAGTAACTACTTACTTTGCTGCTACATCCCAAACTGGATTTCTCAAATGCGGTAGGAAGAGGTTTTGCATAGTGAACTCTGATAAATGCAGTAGGAAGACCTTTTACCTTGTGAACACTTTGCCAAACACCGCAGGATGGAATTGTATATTATGTATTGACATTGTGAATTCTCTGACAAATTCAATAAGAATGGATTCAATACACATACATACTTTCTGTATAACTAGAATATTTTATTTATTTTCATATAAAAGACCAAGGGGCATATTTATCAATCTTTCATGCACTACCACAAGACACCTTGCTGTGCTACGCTGCATGAAAGGGAAAGAGAAGAAATGTGTTGTATTTAAATTTAACATTGTAAGGTGCATTACTTACCTTTCCTGCTATTGGTGCTCTTTTAGCTGCTTAGCACCAACACCGTCATCCATGCAACGTGGTGCATATACCTTCCTGCAGAATATACCTTCCTGCAGAAAAACAATCCTCAGAGGCATGTTCCTCTTTCTATGTGTGCTGCAGATGGCACTGAGTATAGAAAGAGGAAAAAACAAAGAAATGAAGATATTTCTCCTCATTACGCATTACATGGGGAGGCATAGCATTTTGACACATTTCCAGGTCTCCCAAGAATGGTAAATCTGGGAAAGCACCAAAATCCATGGGTGGATGTGTGGGAACACCCACCATCCACCCACGGAACTCCTTCCTGGGGCAGAGGAAATCAATGCAGTGATTTGGGCTGCATTGCATTAATCAAGATTTATCAAGCCACTCCGGCCATTCAAGGTAACATTGCGTGGCTTTTAAATTTGACTGAGAAGTTGAGTTACCCTTGTACCCTCTTGCTTGGCACAAGGGTGACACAACTCAATGGTAAATATGCCCCTTAATCTTCTTGATTGTGAAAACTCATGTTTGCCAATAGGCCCACATTGGAGCATTGCTATGTTTTACCATTTGAGACTATTAGAGCACAAATTGCCACATGCTACTTCACCGATAAAAGTTGCAGACTACATTCTTAGGATTCTGATATTTGAATTGCTCCTGTTTAATTTGTGAGGCCTCTAATACAGGGGTTACAATTTTTAAATCTACCGGAAATATTGTACATATTTGTCATTTTGAATATACTATTTGGTTGTATGTGCATTAACATACTTTTCCTTCCTAAAGAAAAAACATTGGTTGAACTTTGGTTTATTATGTAATATTTTTGTGTGTTATTTTTGTGTGTTGCTCAGTTATGAGTTTTTAGCCTGAAAGACCATTCTGGGGCAGCAATGGACTCCCTCAGTAGCCTGAAAGTGACATTTTACATTATGGGGGTCATTCCGCCAAAAGACCGTACCGTGGTCAAATGAGCGCAGCGGTCATTTTGACTTTCCCGCTGGGCAGGCGGGCAACCGCCAAAAGGCCGCCCGCCCGCCCAGCGGGCAAGCCCCAGCAACGATGAAGCCGGCTCCGAATGGAGCCGGCGGAGTTGCTGGTGTGCGACAGGTGCAGTGGCACCCGTTGTGATTTTCAGTGTCTGCTTTGCAGACACTGAAAATCTTAATGGGGCCCTGTTAGGGGGCCCCCGCAGTGCCCATGCCAGTGGCATGGGCACTGCAGGGGCCCCCAGGGGCCCCACGACACCCGTTCCTGCCAGCCTCTTCCTGGCGGTGTAAACCACCAGGAACAGGCTGGCGGGAAGGGGGTCGGAATCCCCATGGCGGCGCTGCTTGCAGCGCCACCGTGGAGGATTCCCTGGGGCAGGGGAAAACCGGCGGTCAGAATTGCCCCTGAAGCACCGCCAGCCTGTTGGCGGTGCTTCCTCCGTCACCACCAGGGTCGGAATGACCCCCTATATCTTTTTGGCAAAAAGACCAGGAATAGAGGTTACAAAATGAACATTTTGAGAAATGCTAGAGAAAAGGGTTTTGTATTGAGAATCCTGTGACAACTGCAATAGAAAGAACCTCCTTTGTTGAGCACCACAGGGAAGGGCTCCCCATTGATTATAACAAAGAACCCTTCTGATACAGATATCTAGTTCAGGTGATGCTGCACAGGTCTCAATTCCATCATGTAAATTTGTAATTTCATTTTTAGTATTTAGTTGTATGTGAATTAAAGTACTATATATTTTTAAAAGTACAAACATTGGACATTGATTCATTAAGAATTATTGAGCTCCCTGTGTAATATTTAACTTCTACCTAACCCCTTAAGTTTCATTTATTCTTTTGACTTTACTTCTTTAACTATGCCATTAATGTTCAATAATGTTCAACAATGTGGCAGTAACTCTGACAATGTCTTACTCCAGTTGTATATTTGATCACCAACAACTTATTAATAATGAATGCTGATAAAATGGAGGAATTGTTTCTTAGGAATCATTCTAAGACCTTGATATCCATTTGGATGTTGTTGTCTCTTTGCCCACTCCTAGCCCTTGCTACTATGACCATAAATGTTGGTGGTAGTGTCAACAAGATCACTGATACATGTTACTCTCGTTTGAAGTGCTTAAAGAAAATGCTTCCCTGCCTCTGGGTTGACGCTGAGACGTTAGTGATCCAGGCAGTTATTTCATCTTGCTTGGAATAAAATAATACAGTCTTAAATGGCTTACATATTTCCTTCATGTTATACAAAATTCAGCTGTCATGTCTGTTACTTAATTTACCTCAACGTGATTCTGATAAGTTCCAGTTCCATATTCTCAACAGGTTACTAGTGAGTAGACAAACATTGTTAATGAAACGCTGCATAGTGCACAAGGAACTTGCTGTCAGCTGTCCTGACTTTATCCCTGTCTGGCCTCTCACATGCTGAGCTCATCTTCTCATACAATCATGATTGTGCCCATGTTCAATAGAACTAGAGTAGGCATATACTCTGTTTCATAGGTTTTGCTCCTGTTCTCAATACACCAAAGAAAAAATAATTTGCCCAGTGAGTGCAGGGTAGGTTCT
The DNA here is from genome assembly GCF_031143425.1 of Pleurodeles waltl. NCBI lineage: Eukaryota > Metazoa > Chordata > Amphibia > Caudata > Salamandridae > Pleurodeles > Pleurodeles waltl. Next base: position 1,018,880,459 of record NC_090446.1, on the reverse strand, counting down.
GTGACTGTGACAGTGCAGAGTGCAGAAAATTAAAACAAGACCTTTTAGCATTGCCAATGCTTGTTTTATAGTCATAACTGCCATAACAGCTGCCTTGCCTAAACTTTTACTGAAACTATTCAGAGCAGTAATGTGATAATAGGGTTCATCACCATTTATGAGTCACCTATTAACATGATTTTAATTGGACCAGTAAAATATGTTATCAACACATTTGGAATTAGGGCCCTTGTGTTCACAGATCACAGTCCTATATAGTGCTTCACCTATGGCATGTGTTGCATTGGTTTGTCATTGGCAGCAACTGAGCCTCAAATGGAGTGGTAATAATCACAGAATGACATCAGTATTTAGCAATTGCCAAGGCTACATCAGTGCGAACATGATGGTGAGCGCAACCACAGCCTGTGCAGCACTTGTGACTCACTGGTAGATATTGGCAAAGCCCAAACTGGAGTGCGATCAAGCTCCCTGTACAAAGAACGGAGTCTGTCTGAATTCATGTCTGATCTTAAAATGCCTGTAACTCAAACATTTGACTGTGAACGTGAATACGTATGCATCTCCTATCCTGCTTACTGTCGGAGATACCACATACTTTTATTGTGATACTCCTATGCCTGTTGGGTCGCCTCTTGTGAGGTAATCATACTCAACAGTCCAGTAAAGAGTAAAAAGCCATTCATTAGTACAGGGTTGCAATTACATTAACATTTCAAGATTTAAAATGAACTTTGAAAACATCTTCATCACAGTCTCTTTGTACCACTCACATCCCTTTTTCACCCCAAACTTTCACCTCAGTCCTCAATGTTTCACTCTTCCTTTCAACTTTAACTCCATGAGCTCCTTCCATACCCAGTCTCATTCTCACTTCTTTCACCCAAGCATCCTTCAATGAAAACTCCTTTCCCTGCCCCAGGCATCCCACACACTGTCATCCTTCGCCTATTCTCTCCCACCCTGCGTGGTGGATACGCCAACATCTAACTCTCCACCCCACCAACTAGTGCTCTGCCATTTCAACCTGGCCTATTCTGGAAACTTGAAAAACAACCCTATGGCTACTTCCCAGAGATCTTGCAAGGTAAGTGGGTGGCCAAATCTTTTCCCTGGCAGCCCGTGGAGTGATCAAAGGAAGAGGATGACCCAAACTTTCACCCCAGTCCTTGTTTCACTCTTCCTTTCATCTTTTTTGCGTAAGCTCGCTTCCTCCCCTCCCCCTGAGGGGTAGTTACGCCTGCATCTGACTCTCCACACCCCAACTAATGCCTCCCAGGAAAACTCCAGAGTGGGTTTTACTGCTCCACTAGCAAACCCACTACAATATCACAATACCTAATTTTTCTTCTACACCAGGCCTTCTAATTCCAAAGATCCCTCAGCATGTCCCTCAATTCCAACAAGGAATATGCATTGACCACGTCAGAGAGATGGACCCTGTCTGAACAATAGAGCCCCATATCTTACTCCTTAATGCCCCCATGTGCCAAAGCCTTGATGTCATGTGCCACACAAAAAACCTGCATTGCCCAATCAAATTTCCTCCTGTCTTTATCGACTGCCCATGCTTCATCGCCCTCTCCATTTCCTAAAAGGCACAAACTCTATCCATGTCACACATGTCCCTGCCAATTTACAGTCTTGCAGTAGGGTGAGCCCTAATAAACACACCAAATCTTTTTGCTTCCAGGTAAAGAACCAGCATGTGCGGACAACCCTGTTTTGGTATCATGGTCGCTAAAAAAGGTAGTTGGCTCTCCTACCTTATTCAACTCTTCCCCCACCAGAGCACCTCATGCCAACTGCTGGGCAATCTAAAGTTACGTCCATAAATCTGCATATTTGGCTGCCCAGTGGACAAACAAGTGTCCAGCCATCCACGTGACCATTTTAGATCTCTCAGGGCTGCTCACACACCACTAGAGCTTGCACCCTAACCCCCAGTGCCTCCCCAACCTGGCCCACCTCTTACTTGTGCATGTATCTCGCACAGCATTGTGACCCCTACCTGTCAATTTTGCGGATCTGAGCCCAATTCCACCTCATACGAGCAGCCACAGTTGCTGCTCCATATCTGAAATGTTGGAAAATGGGTTATTGGTAAGGGCAGGTAGGTACCTACACTTAGCAATAGGCCACTAACCTCCACTTAGGTCCAGTTAGGTCTCAGTAAATTAAACCCAGCTCAACCCTTGGTAGCTTGGCAACGAGGGACAAGGCTTAACTTAGGAGACAGAGTGTAAAGCATTCAAATATCACAAAACAGTAATTAAATAAAACACAGGAAACAGTTTAAAAATCCCAAACCAATTTATAAAAATAGATTATATTTTTTATATTTAAAATGACACCCAAACAAATAAAATCGGATAAGGGGAACAGGAGATATTAATTTTTAAAGAATTATTGTTTTTTTAGCGCCTAGAAACAAAAAGGGCCAATCGGGTCATCTGGTTGCACCTCAACCGGGGCAAAGTCAAAGTTTAAGGCCGACCGCGATGGAGCCCTGCTCGGCTACAGCTCGCGGGAGGCCTCGGTCAAAAGTTTACCTTCGGACTTAGTCTCTTTTCTGAAGATTTTCTTCAGCGGGACGAACCTGCCAGTCCAATCCGGCCTCCTGGAACTCTTCTCCGGATACGCGTCGCGGGAGCCCTCAGTGGAGATTTTTACCTTCGTGCTTAGTCGTTTTTTCGAGGTGAAAATCCTTCGACCAGTGTAAATCTGGATCTTGATCAGATGTCCCTGGAGCCCTCCTCGGATACGCTGGCTGGGAAGTCCCGGTCAACTTTTTACATTCTGACTTAGTCTCTTTTTTGGAGATTTTCTTCACTGGGACAAACCTGCAAATCAGGCCGGGTCACAGTTGAGGCAAGCCGGCTAGATTTGCTACGGCGGGTCAGTCCCTCTATGGAGCTTTTTTTCAAAAGTTCTCCAAACTTTTGGGTCTTCTCCCAGATGTTCCTTTAAGGTTCTTTTGGGGTCCACAGCTCATCCCAAGGGTCCAGAAGCTCTGAGATGATCCTTGGGGGGTGTGGACTACAACTCCCAGAATGCACCTGGTGCAAACTCCTTTTTGGCCACTGGGCAGTGGTCAGCTGGTTGATTTCTTCAGGAGTTGGTGCTGGGGACTCTGGTTAGCAATTTGTCACCTGTACCAAACAGGGAGTCCTTCCTTGAACCAGTTGAAGCCAGGCAAAGTCCTTCTTGTGGTGAAGCCCAAGTGTGCAGCTGGTGCAGTCCTTCAGAGTGCAGGGTCCAGGTGCAGGCCAGGGGTCCAGCAGGGCAGTCCTTCTTCTTCTGCAGTTCTTCCTGGTAGGGATGTGGTAGGGAACTAAGGTGTGGGTGCAGCTCTGCCAGTTTTATCCTTGCTCCTGGGTGAAAAACAGGGGGGTCCTGATTATCCAATCAGGTGCAGGGTCCTTCCCCTTGTGATGACCACTTCCTGGGAAGTGTGGCAAAAATCAATCCCAAGAGGCAACATTCCTCAAAAATCCATCATGGCTGAAAGTGATTTTTGGAGGTTATATCTGGCTGAGCCTACCCACTGATGTGGCTAAAAATCATAAACACACCCCTCTCCTGCCCTCTCCTAATCTCATCAAGGGGGCACCTAGTTGTCTGGGGTTGCAGGATATGGGGGTGTTGCTGGGTTGCTCCAAATGTCCTTCTCTGCCTTTGAAGACCAGTTTGGCAGCCCTCCCCCTTCCTGCCTCACCATCTGCTGAGGGGAGATTCCCTCCCACAGGCACATCTCTTTGTGTGAAGCCAGGCCACTTCACACCTCATCAAGGCAGCCTGGCCAGGCTGCCAGAGGCTGGCCAGTCAGGGCACAGCAGCAAAAACAATGCAGGGCTGAAATTGGCAACTTTTCAGGTAAAGTTTAATCTCTTTACCTAAACAAGTTATATTAAATCCAACAGCTGGAAGTTGTGGGATTTATTATAACAATTAATTTGATACCAAGCTCTTCGTATCTATCACTTAAGGGGACTTTTAAAATTAAAATAAAGTCTCCCCATTCTAGCCTATGAAGGCCATTCACTACAATGAGGGAAAAACTAAATTGGCTGTTTTTACCTCACCAGGGCTTAAGAAACAATGTTGATAAGGTCCCTGCTTATAGTTACATGGCACCCAGCCCTAGGGGCACATAGGGCACACCTTAGGGGTGACTTATATGTAAAAATAAGGTTGTTTAAGACTTTGGAACTACTTTTAATTCCAAAGTCGAATTTGCATTTAAGTTTAATTTAAAAGCAGCCAGCAAGGCAGGACTGCCTTTAAAATTACACCTGGCACCTCAGCAGTGCACCTATGGGTGCACTACCTATGCTGTGGTCCCTAAACCTACATGCCCTCCCACATACTAGGGACTTATAGGTAGGTTGACTTAGCCAATTATAATAAGCCTAATTTGCATATTGATTTTACACAGAGCACAGGCCCTGTGACTGGTTAGCAGTACCCAGGGCACCATCAGAGTCAGGAAAACACAAGCAAAAAGTGGAAAATGGGGGCAAAAAAGTTAGGGGGCCTCTGCAATCAGCCCTGTTTTCTCACATGAAAGAATGCCCACATTCCTACCCAGCCTTCCTAAGGCTATGTGAAGCACCACCAAGAGCTAAAGGGCCATAACCTTATCCCCATTTGTGTGCCAAAAATAGCCTCCTGCTTGCACCCTGGCCAATTGCTAAATCTGCACCATTCACTCATTGGCCATATCCTCTCACTTCCTCCCTGCTGTAACCATACTCATTTCCCCCTCCCCAAATGATCCGTCTTAGATTTTCACAACCAGATACCCAACCTGCCCCTGTCCTGTCCAGATAAATATCCCCATGTAGCACCCCTGATTCATGTCTTGACCTCAGCAACTCAGACAACTGGAAGGCTCCAAAGAACATTCATATCATGCATAACCGAAAAGTAGCAACCTTAAACTCATCATTAAAACACTCAGTCAACACATGCAAAACCTCTAGTAGCACGTCAAAAGTGATAATCTCCTGCCACTGTCTACCCTGCCCCATTTTTTCTTTGCCCCACACTTTTAAAATCTTTTCCAGTATTTCATCCCAAGCTGGGTCAAACCCTCAGTACAACTTCCCATAAAAGGATAATTCTGCCAACTTACCTGCTATCATTGCAGGTGGCAAACCCTTATTAATAAAAAACGTAACAAAACGTATGAACTTTCTTTCCATGGCGACTTGATCCTGCCTCAAAGACCCCGCAGGGTGTCCCTCAAAATACTCAAATTCATTCCATGCCAGGTGATAGCTCCTCTTTGCAGACTCTGCTAAGGACTTCTCGACCAGCCTAATGACTTTCATGCCCCCCACTCCCAAATCTCTGCAGAAACAGGCTTCTTGTATTCCTCTTCTCCTTGTGACAGGCTTGCGAAATTGGTGCCATTGTGAATGAAACAAATAATCTGCTATAGAATTGTTGACACCAGGCATGTATTAAGCCTTGAACACTATATTCAACTTGAGACGGAGCAACATGAAATGTCCCAAAAGCCAAAGAACTCTCAGATCCTGAACCTTCTGGTTGCTAACCAGTTTCAAAAATAACATGGTATTGTGCACTCAAGGTTAGTAACTAAACAATGATCCTTGCAAAAAACTTTAACAAATTGAAACAATGCAGTGTGCAATGCTGGAACGAATACTGCCCGTATCAATGAACAATTTCCAACAGGAGTAATCAAGTTTTTCACATTGTGAGCTTTCAAGCGTTATAGTAGTGCATTCTCGGACTAGTGCATATACATTCACTGCAATAATGCAATCATGGGCAATACTATAGCTCACTCCAAGAATGGCATAAGGTGTAACTGTGTCACACATCTGACTGCAACACGTTGGATGTGTTTTACACCATCAAATGCTCCTGCCGCCTTCTTTATGTAGTCAAAACAGAATGAAAATCAAGATTCGCCTGACAGAACATAAAAGTATGATCAGAAATAAGAACAGAAATTCTTGTTTGGTGACACATCGGCTCGACCACAATTACAGCATTGCTCAACTGAGGTTTACCATTCTGGAAGTAGTGGCATTGAACCCGGAAAGCAATAATCATAGACTATTATCGCAAAGGGCAAACACATTTTTGGATTAAATATCCTGAAAATCTTCTACCAAATGTGCTCAACAAGAAATTAGAGATGTTCTGTTTTCTTTAAAGGTGTTCCACAGTTATATTACCAACCAATGGCACAGCAATGCACACAAGGTTCACCATTTTGAATCAAATTATTTTGATTATTGTTCTTGTGTTTAAGATTTATTGTATGCACAGGTCACAATGTACATTGATGTTATAGCGATGTTTGTTTTGAAGTTGGATTGGTTGGCATTATGTTTGCAAACAGGTAACTTTTGCTTTGGCAGGCACCATGTTTACATACATCTTGTTTTATGACATCATTACATGGTATGTTTGTTAGACCTCTCGTAATTTGAGCCATTTCTGAAGGCCACATTGGGCCAGTTGGGACATCACAATATGTATATTCTGATCTGTGATTGCATTGTTGGTCTTCATAATCACTGTATCATGTTTCTAGTATTATCTTGATTCCCCTGCTAACTCCATCTTCTGTGTTTTTAGGCCTTTTCATTTAGTAAGGTTCATATTGTATATTAAACACATGAGGGGATGTATTCATGCATAAGTCACATCAACATTTGTTGAAGATTTTTTATGTATGGCGATTTTACTGCTTACATCAATGTTGTCATTTCAGTCAAATTTATATTGTGCTTAATTGTTTACATTTATTGTGTGCATTTTTCACAAATTTCTGTACTTGCATATCACTTTTGTTTCCTTTTGTGCTTTTGGTTTCAGTCTGGCACCAATGCACACCCGCAGGACGCAAGAAGACACACTCTGGGGGTCATTACAACCCTGGCGGACTGTGTTAAAGCTGCGGTAATACCGCAAACAGGCCGGCAAAAAAAAAAGGGAATTATGACCGTGGCGGAAACCGCCAAAATAGACAGCCACTTCAACACTCCGACCGCCACGGCGGTACAGACAAGCAGCGCGGCGGTCACCGCCAACAGACAGGCGGAAAACAATGTACCGCCCACAGTATCACAACCCGGCAATCCGCCACCTTTTCGGGGGCAGATTCACCGTGGATAAAAACACGGCGGAAACAGACATTTCAAAGGGAAAACGCTCACCTATACACACTCCACGAGGAAGGAGGCCACCATGGAGCCGGAACTACAAATACTCCCTGCTCTTGTCTTCCTGCTCCTCTACGAACACCAGCAACGTAGGTGCCGAAGACAACGGTGAGTACTGCACCTACGACATAGGAGAGAGGGGAGGCAAAAGTCACGGACAGACACATGCAACACCCCCACCCCCAACCCAACCCTCACCCACTACAACACACACACCAATGCATTTCCAAACAGCACAGTAACAACCCACAACCCCCCCCGGATGAATGCAAAGACAAAAGGAAATCAGTTCAAACTTTGTAATGTATCAAAATACAGTAACCAATGATATACAGATATATATCAACATTATAAAAATCATACATCACGATTAGTACTGCAGGTATGCACATATCAATGTCCGTGGACCACTGGGCCCACAATGCATGGGCGAGGCCCACACTAGATACCTGTCCACAAACGGAGAGAACACTGCAGGGGCATCAGATAGAAATACAACAGACACCTCAGGGGGAAAGGAAGGGGAGGGCACCTCAGCCGGATGACTGCACCACGCCAGATCCACGACGGGGCTCCATGCCCATTGATGTATCCTGGGGAGTGCAAAGCCACAGTCTCTCAAGTCTTTTCAGTGGGTGGTTTCCCAGTGCTTTATCCTGGGGAGTGCAAAGCCACAGTCTCTCAAGTCTCTACAGTGGGTGGGTTGCCCACTGTACCATCCTGGGGAGTACAAAGCCACAGTCTCTCAAGTCTCTACAGTGGGTGGGTTGCCCACTGTACCATCCTGGGGAGTGCAAAGCCACAGTCTCTCAAGTGGATCACAGTCCCCACTGGTTCAGGAGGGTGACTGGTGCCCAGAGTGCTTCATCCTGTGCAGGACAGACAGAGTGGATGCAGGTCCCCACTGGTTCTGGAGGGGGCTGGTGCCCAGAGTGCTTCATCCTGTGCAGGACAGACGGAGTGGATGCAGGTCTCCACTGGTTCTGGAGGGGGACTGGTGCCCAGAGGGCTTCATCTTGTGCAGGACAGACAAAGTGGATGCAGGTCTCCACTGGTTCTGGAGGGGGACTCGTGCCCAGAGTGAATCACGCTCTATGTGACGGTCCCAGTTCCGTCACTGTCCCAGCTGCACATGGGCTAACGATGCTTGATTTGGCGGTCTTTGCCCTGTTCAGCGGTCTTCACAATGGCGGTCTTTGCCCTGTTCAGCGGTGCTTGCCTTTGCTGTCTCTGACCTGTTCAGCGGTGCAGTGCCATGGCAGTCTTTGCCCTGTTCAACGGTCTTCACCATGGCGGTCTTTGCCCTGTTCAGCGGTGCTTGCCTTTGCTGTCTCTGACCTGTTCAACGGTGCAGTGCCATGGCTGTCTTTGCCCTGTTCAGCGGTCTTCACCATGGCGGTCTTTGCCCTGTTCAGTGGTGCTTGCCTTTGCTGTCTCTGACCTGTTCAGCGGTGCAGTGCCATGGCGGTCTTTGCCCTGTTCAGCGGTCTTCACCATGGCGGGCTTTGCCCTGTTCAGCGGTCTTCACCATGGCGGTCTTTGCCCTGTTCAGTGGTGCTTGCCTCTGCTGTCTCTGACCTGTTCAGCGGTGCATTGCCATAGCGGCCTTTGCCCTGTTCAGCGGTGCTTGACTTAGCTGTCTCTGACCTGTGCAGCGGTGTGTGGCATGACGGTCCCTCAGTGCCCAGCGGTGCTGTGGCTGCCGGGGCCCTCCAGGGCACTGACGCTGGCGGTGGTCTACGGACCAGTGACGATACTGCTGCCCTCCAGGGCACTGACTCTGGCGGTGGTCTCCGGACCAGTGACGATACTGCTGCCCTCCAGGGCACTGACTCTGGCGATGGTCTCCGGACCAGTGACGATACTGCTGACGGTGGCGCCCCGGCCGGCGGGGAGGATGGCGGCCTTCTCTGCCGTGCTGCTCTTACCAGACCTTGGAGACCTCTTCTGCCCCTTCACCACCTTGGGAGGAGTCACAGCTGACTCGGCACTCCCCCCGGGACCCTTGTGAGCTGTTTTGCCGGCAGGAGTCTTCACCCTCTCCCGTCGGGCACTTTCCAACTTAAGGTGCTTTACAGAGGGTGGACTGGCAGTGCTTTGGCTCCGTGTCACACTGGCTGCCCTGGTGGCCGGTGCACTCCATAGACCTTTAACACGCACCACTGGAACCAGACTTTTTTTGGCTGAGGTGCTACTACGGGACCTATGAATTGGAGGGGGGGGTGGTGGGAAAGAGGTCAACGTTGCTCAGGAAGAGTCTCTGACGAACACTGGGATGGAAAGCTGGAGGGGGTCTGGGAGTGGAGGAAGAGGAGGTGGTTGTAGGAGGTGTAACTTTAGGTGATTTGGGTGCAGGTGCATGTACTGGAGGCTGTCGTGAGGTGGATGGATGTTGGGTGTGTGGGTGCCTGCGTTTGTGTACTTTGGGAGGGGGCGTCACAGACACACTGGGAGTGGACACCGGGGACGTGTAAATGGTAGTGGGGGTGGTGAGTGCAGGTGAGCGGGGTGTGGTGCTGGGTGTTCTGGTGCGAGTCCTAGTGCCTGTAGATGTAGTGCATGCAGGTGAGAGTGTAGACGACACTGGGAGGGAGGAGGGAGACGACGAGGAGGGGGACACAGTGGAGGCAGTGGATGTTGCTGTCTGTATGTGGGTGATGCTTGTGTGAGTGCCTGTGGGATGTGTGGTGCCTATGTTTGCCAGAGCCACTTTTGGGTTTTGAGGTGTGTGCATGCTGGTCTGATGGTGTGCTAGGGATAGGCTGGGGTACAGGGGATTGGGTCTGGGTGGAGGAAGTTAAAGGGGGAGGCTAGACACAGGGACAATGGCTGCCATCAGTGCTGAGGCCAGAGATTGCAGGGATCGATGAAGGGCAGCCTGACCAGAATGAATGCCCTCCAGGAATGCATTGCTGTGTTGCAATTCCCTTTCTACACCCTGGATGGCATTCACAATGGTAGACTGCCCAACAGTGAGTGACCTGAGGAGGTCAATGGCTTCCTCACTGAGGGCAGCAGGGGTGACTGGGGCAGGGCCTGAGGTGCCTGGGGCCAAGGTGATGCCCACCCTCCTGGGTGAGCGGGCACGGAGCGAAGGCTGAGGGGCTGCTGGGAGGGCGGTGCTGGTAGGGGGGTTGGCGGCTGTACCTGTAGAAGTGGGGGGCACAGATGGTGCCGCCACCACAAGGGAGCTCCCATCGGAGGACGAGTCCGTGTCGCTGGTTGCTGATCCGGTGACCGACGTGAAGCTCCCCTCGCCCTCTGTCCCACTGGTGTATTCGGAGTCCGTGGTTTGGCCCTCCATGGCCATGTGGGATGCAGCTCCCTCGTGCTCCGGTGCCACTGTACCTCTGCCTGATGATGCTGATGCACACAAGAACAGGGAGACAACAAAAAGGGGTGGGGAAACAGAAGAAAGACAGGTTGAGTGCATGGCTTACCGCTACAGTTGGTGGACAATACAGACACAGCAGCCCCCTGCACTACGCCGTGCTCTTGGCCTCTACCGATGCAATTTCTGGGATATGGCCTACATGGGTATAAGTGTCATCTGTCCACATAGATGACACAGGGGCATGTATACCTGTACTTGGCACTCTACAGAGGTGGGGTGGGGGGCCACAGGGCCATGCCTTACGAAGGGGCCTAGCCTGCGGAACTCGCCCTGGCCTAGGAAAACCCACTGCCCTCCTCCCCCACCCAGACCCCTCCACTGTGCGCTAAGTCCGCAGAATGAGTGTACTCACCCCCTTGTGTCTGCTGTGATGCCCTCAAGCGCCCATCCAACTCAGGGTAGGCCACCGCCAGGATCCGGAACATCAGGGGGGTCATGGTGCGACGGGCACCCCTCCCACGTTGGGAGGCCATCCCCAGCTGAGCCTCCGCCGTCTTCTTGCTCCAGCGGCGAATGTCCTCCCATCTTTTACGGCAGTGGGTGCCCCGTCTCTGGTGGATCCCCAGGGTCCGGACGTCCTTGGCGATGGCACGCCAAATGTCCTTCTACTGGTGGGCGCTGACCTACATGACATATGTACAGGGGAAGAAGAGAAGTCATTACCAACTGCACCGTCGAAGTGACTGGCCCCCATCCCTACCCTTGCCAGGTGGCACATGCATTCACAGTCTTTAATGGTCGCAGAACTCTGCCCCCTTCCTACTGACATCCAGCCCTCTCCACCCAGCATAGCCCATACAACGTGCTCCCTGTGTACTTACCTGTTGGTCTGGAGGACCGTAGAGTAGCGTGTACTGGGGGAGGACCCCGTCCACGAGCTTCTCCAACTCCTGAGCAGTGAAGGCAGGGGCCCTTTCCCCAGACGCAGCAGCCATTGTCTCTTCCAGACCGAGGTCACAGCAGCACTTGCAGTGTAGGTCCTCTCCTGTCGAAGATCAGGTATCGAGTGATTGAACAGATAGAAAATGGCGGTCACGTCCGCGGCGGTCACGGCCACGGCGGTGCGTATCATCACCGCCGGCGCAATTCATCATTGGCTCCTGGGACCCATAGGGTCCAATGTTAACCAATGCAGCATTGCGCCGCGGTCTACGACCGCCTACCGCGACGGTGTACAACGCCAGCGCAGTTACCTCACATCCCATTGTCCCAGTTTAGAGGTCAGGCAGCCGCCATTTCAGGGGCCCACATGGCTTCATTTACTACTGCGTCACACATACCTAGGCCTACACTCAACACACATACAGGAGGATCTTAGTATTTGGTGTCGTGTTCTGTGTAGCTGTGGGTACATACCTGAGAATTTGTTGACTCTGTGGTCGCTGTTGTCCTTCTTAGGCACCGTCAGCTGGGACATTTGAGGAGATGGCGGAATCCTCCGGTGTACCGACCGCTGGTGGACCTGTTAACAATGGAGGAGCGACATTTGATCATCACCTACAGGTTTGACCGTGCCACAATCCAGGAACTGTGTACCCAGTTGGAGCCAGACCTGATCTCACCAATCCGCCATCCCACAGGAATACCCCCTGAAGTGCAGGTGCTATCAGTGCTCCATTTCCTTGCAAGTGGCTCATTTCAAACAACTGTGGCCATGGCATCAGGGATGTCCCAGCCTATGTTTTCCAACGTGTTGTCCAGAGTGTTGTCTGCCCTGCCGAAACACGTAAGGAGCTACATCGTTTTCCCTCAGGTGGAGGATTTGGCTACAGTGAAAGGTGACTTCTATGCCCTGGGACATATCCTTAACATCATAGGTGCTATTGATGGCACCCATGTAGCTCTGGTCCCCCCACGCAGGAGTGAACAGGTGTACAGGAACCGGAAGAGTTATCATTCCATGAATGTACAGATGGTATGTTTGGCAGACCAGTACATTTCGCAGGTAAATGCTATGTTCCCTGGCTCAGTGCATGACGCCTACATCCTGCGGAATAGCAGCATCCCGTATGTGATGGGTCAACTCCAGAGGCACCGTGTGTGTCTATTAGGGGACTCCGGTTACCCCAACCTGTCATGGCTATTGACCCCAGTGAGGAATCCCAGGACCAGGGCAGAGGAACGCTACAATGAGGCCCATGGGCGGACTAGGAGGGTGATCGAACGCACCTTCGGCCTCCTGAAGGCCAGGTTCAGGTGCCTCCATATGAAAGGTGGTTCCCTATTCTACTCACCAAGGAAGGTGTGCCAGATCGTCATCGCCTGCTCTATGCTTCACAATCTTACTTTGAGACACCAGGTGCCTTTTCTGCAGGAGGATGGTTCAGATGACGGTGTTGTGGCAGCTGTGGAGCCTATGGAGCCTGTGGACAGTGATGAGGAGGAAGCTGAGGAAGAAGACATAGACAACAGGGAGTCAGTCATACAGCAATATTTCCAGTGACACACAGATGAGAACAATTTTTTTACTATACATTCACTTTCACACTTCTACCTCTATCCTGTCTGTCGATTTCAACCAGTATATGGTAACTGAGTTGTACATTTCCATTACAGTTTCACAGGATTGGTTACCAACGTGTGTCATCTGCTTGCATCCTTCATGGACTTGTGATGTGTGACATAGGTATGTTGGCATTACATTTGAAAACGCATTTTGTAACTGTCATTGCTAATACACATTTTCAAAATCACAGACTGACTCCAGATTGTTTTGTGGTTCAAGGGTGTTTATTGAGTTGCTAATTATTGGAGGGGGTGGCAAAATGGTGATGGGTGATGTTGGAGGAATGTCCATGGCAGAGTCCAGTCTATTAGTCACACAGGTGCACTGGCCATATGGGCATAGGAAGTGGAGCTGGGGCAGTTCCAATCTGGACAGGGTAACAAAGTGAGACAGTGGGAGGACAATCAGGGTGGTCTCATTTCCTGGCGGGGGTCTTGCCATCTTGCTCTGTCCTGTTCCTAAGTCTCAGGGACCGCTTGCGGGGTGGTTGTCCGTCTGCAGGGGGTCGGGTGCTGGTGTGGTGGTCCTGTGGCGGGGCGTCCTGTCCACTGGCGCCGGCGGAGGTGGTGGGCAGTTCATCGTCCATGCTAGTGTCAGGGGCCCCTTGGAGCGCCACGGTGTCCCTCATAGTCTTTTGTATGTCCTTCAGCACCCCTACGATGGTGCCCAGGGCAGAGCTGATGGTTCTGAGCTCCTCCCTGAACCCCAAATACTGTTCCTCCTGCATGCGCTGGGTCTCCTGAAACTTGGCCAGGACCGTAGCCATCGTCTCCTGGGAGTGGTGGTATGCTCCCATGATGGAGGAGAGGGCCTCGTGGAGAGTGGGTTCCCTTGGCCTGTCCGCCCCCTGTCGCACAGCAGCCCTCCCAGTTCCCCTGTGTTCCTGTGCCTCCGTCCCCTGGACTGTGTGCCCACTACCTCTGCCCCTAGGTCCCTGTTGTTGTTGGGGTGGTGGGTTACCCTGGGTTCCCTGTAGTGGTGGACACACCGCTGATTGACGTGTCCTGGGTACGGAGGTATGGGCCCTCTGGGTGGGTGCTGTGCTGGTGTTACCAGAGGGTGGAAGGACAGTGTTTGGCTGTGCCTGTGAACGGGGAACCGACTGTCCCAAGGCCCACGATGGTCCGGGCTGGTCATCTGGATCCAGTTGGCCAGAGCTGCTGTCGTCACTGTGGGCCTCTTCTGGGGGTGGGGTGGAGATGTCTGGACCCTCCTGTCTGGTGACGTTACGTAGTGGTCCTGCAGGGGTATAAGTGCATGATTATTGCATGTGTGTGTGTCATGGTGGGCAATGGATGGGTGTGCGTGTACCCCAGTGCAAGCATTCCTGTGTGGGGGCTTGTATGATGATGGTTGGGGGGTTGTTATGGGTATGTGCAGTGAGCATGCTTTAGTGCTGGGTGTCCATGCTTAGTTGTGTCATGCAGGGCTTGGTGTTGGGATGTGTGGTTTGTGTTGTTAGTACATTAGTGAGGAGTTGGAGTGATAGGGGAGGGGGTGAGGGTGGGGGTGTGTGATAGCATGCAGGTAGGGTGGGGGATATGATAGTTAAGATTTGACTTACCAGTGTCCATTTCTCCACCGACTCCTACGAGGCCCTCTGGATGCATAATGGTCAAGACCTGCTCCTCCCATGTTGTTAGTTGTGGGGGAGGAGGTGGGGGTCCGCCGCCAGTCCGCTGAATCGCGATGTTGTGCCTGGAGACCACTGAACGCACCTTCCCCGTAGGTCGTTCCACCTCTTCCTGATGTCCTCCCGATTTCTTGGGTGCTGTCCCACAGCGTTGACCCTGTCGATGATTCTTCGCCATAGCTCTATCTTCCTGGCTATGGAGGTGTGGTGCACCTGTGCTCCAAATAGCTGTGGCTCTACCGGTAGGATTTCCTCCACCATGACCCTGAGCTCCTCCTCGGAAAACCTGGGGTGTCTTTGGCGTGACATGGGGTGGTGTAGGTGATGTGTGGGGTGGTGTATGTGTTGATGAGTGTGGTGATGTGGGGTGTTTTGCGTGTGGATGTTGTATGGGTGATGGTGTTGTGTGCCTCTGTGTGGTGGGGTTGTCTATTGCTGTGCTATCTCTCTGTCGCCTGGGTGTGTGGGAGTGGTGTTTGTATGTGTCTCAGGTGTGTGTAATTCGAATTGTTCAATCTGGCGGTGTTTTGGAGATGTGTGTGTATTTTGAGCGCGGCGGTGTGTACCGCCAATGGTATACCGCGGTTGAAAGACCGCCGCGTGGATTCATGTGTCGCGATAGCATGGGCGTGTTTCTGTTGGCGTGACGGTGGAGGTTTTGTTTTCACCAGTTTATCACTGACCTTTGGTGTGGCAGACTTGTGTGGGTGTCTGAATTTCGACGGATTCCGAGCTGTGGGTCATAATAGCTGTGGCGGAATTCCGCAGAGGCAGCGGTGTATTGGCGGTCTTCTGAACGGCGGTAAGCGGCTTTTACCGCCAATGTTGTAATGACCCCCTCTGTCTTTTGTTGATTTGTAGTCTTTCTTTAGTCACATTCACGTTGCGTCAGGTTTCAACTGAATGCATTTAACCCCTTCGCTGCCAGGCCTTTTCCCCTCAGGTGCCAGGCCTTTTCTTTGGCTATTTGGGGCTGTTTGTGCTTAGGCCCTCATAACTTTATGTCCACATAAGCTACCCAGGCCAAATTTGCGTCCTTTTTTACCAACATCCTAGGGATTCTAGAGGTACCCGGACTTAGTGGGTTCCCCTGAAGGAGACCAAGAAATTAGCCAAAATACAGCGAAAATGTAGTTTTTTTCACAAAAATGGGAAAAAAAGGATGCAGATGAAGGCTTGTGGTTTTTGCCCTGAAAGTGGCATCAACAAAGGGTCTGCAGTACTACAACCACCATCTTTCCAGCTTTCAGGAACAGGACGACTTGAATAAGAAAACCACATTTTTCAACACAATTTTGGCATTTTACTGGGACATACCCCATTTTTACTATTTTTTGTGCTTTCAGCCTCCTTCCAGTTAGTGACAGAAATGAGTATGAAACCAATGCTGGATCCGAAAAAGCTAAACATTTCTGAAAAGTATACACAATTCTGAGTTCAGCAAGGGGTAATTTGTGTAGATCCTACAAGGGTTTCCTACAGAAAATAACAGCTGAAATAAACAAATATTGAAATTGAGGTAAAAAAACTGCAATTTTTCTCCACGTTTTACTCTGTAACGTTTTCCTGCAACGTCAGATTTTTTAAAGCAATATAGTGTTACTTCTGCTGGACTCTTCTGGTTGTGGGAATATATAGGGCTTGTAGGTTCATCAAGAACCCTAGGTACCCAGAGCCAATAAATGAGCTGCACCTTGCAATGGGTTTTCATTCTATACCGGGTAAACAGAAATTAATTTGCTGAAATATAAAGAGTGAAAAATAGGCATCAAGAAAACCTTTGTGTTTCCAAAATGGGCACAAGATAAGGTGTTGAGAAGCAGTGGTTATTTTTACATCTATGAATTCCGGGGTACCCATAATAGCATGTGAATTACAGAGCATTTCTCAATTAGATGTCTTTTTTACACACTGTCTTACATTTGGAGGGAAAAAATGTAGAGAAAGACAATGGTCAATAACACTTGTTTTGCTATTATGTGTTCCCCCAAGTCTCCAGATAAAAACAGTACCTCACTTGCGTGGGTAGGCCTAATGCTCGTGACAGGAAACGCAAAATGGACACATCACATTTTTACATTGAAATCTGACGTGTTTTTTGCAAAGTGCCTAGCTGTTGATTTTGGCCTCTAGCTCAGCCGGCACCTAGGGAAACCTACCAAACCTGCACATTTTTTAAAACTATACACCTAGGGGGCTCCAAGATGGGGTGACTTTTGGGGCTCTCACCAGGTTCTGTTACCCAGACTCCTTTGCAAACCTCAAAATTTTGCCAAAAAAACACTTTTTCTTCACATTTCGGTGACAGAAAGTTCTGGAGTCTGAGAGGAGCCACAAATTTCCTTCCACCCAGCATTCCCCCAAGTCTCCAGATAGAAATGGTACCTCACTTTTGTGGCTAGGCCTAGCTCGCGACAGGAAATTCCCCAAAACACAACATGGACACATCACATTTTCCCAAATAAAATAGACCTATTTTGGGGAAAGTGCCTAGCTGTGGATTTTGGCCTCTAGCTCAGCTGGCACCTTGGGAAACTTACCAAACCTGCACATTTTTTTAAACTAGACACCTATAGGAATCCAAGATGGGGTGACTTGTGGGGCTCTCACCAAGTTCTATTACCCAGAATCTTTTGCAAGCCTCAAAATCTGGCCAAAAAAACACTTTTTCCCCACATTTTGGTGCCAGAAATTCTGGAAATTGAGAGGAGCCACAAATTTCCTTCCACCCATTCACCCAAGTCTTCCAATAAAAATGGTACTCACTTGTGTGGGTAGGCCTAGCCCACGCATCAGGAAATGCCCCAAAACACAACTTGGACACATCACATCTTCCCAAAGAAAACAGCCCTGTTTTTTGCAAAGTGCCTAGCTGTGGATTTTGGCCTCTAGCTCAGCCGGCACCTAGGGAAACTTACCAAACCTGTGCATTTTTCAAAACTAGACACCTAGGAGAATCAAAAAAAAAAAAAATGGTACCTCACTTGTGTGGATAGGCCTAGTGCACGTGAAAGGAAATGCCCCAAAACTCTGTCTGGACACATCAAAATTATCAAATACAAAACTCCCTGTTCTTGCTGGGGGGGCACCTGGGTTTTTGGTCCTGGGCTCAGCAGCCATCTAGGGAAACCTTCCAAAGCCAGACATTTCTGAAAACTAGACATCCGAGGGAGTCCAGGGAGGTGTGACTTGCGTGGATCCCCCAATGTTTTCTAACCCAGAATCCTCAGCAAACCTCAAATTTAGCAAAAAAAAATCACATTTTTCCCACATTGTTGTGTGGTATCACTGCACCGGGGCAGTCTACGTTCCCCTCCGTCTCCCGGTTAAAATGATACCTCACTTGTGTAGGTGGGCCAAGTGCCTGTGACAAGGAAGAGCCAAAAACATGTCAAAATTGAGGGGGAACCAAAGTGGGTCTGAAAGGGCAGTTTGAAAAACAACATTTTTAGGCTGACAAGTATAGCTGAATTTTTATCGGTATAGATGAGACAATGGTGGGTGGTAGGAATTTTGTGGATTCCTGCAGATTCCGGAAAGTTCAATCACAAAAATGTGGGAAAAATGTGTGATTTACAGCAAAGTTGGAGGTTTGCAGGGCATTGTGGGTAGGAAAATGGTGCGGGGTGCATGTGAAGAACACTGGAATCACCCAGATGTTTAGTTTTCAGATGTGTCTAGGTCTTGTGGATTTTTCTACATGGCAGCGTCCCAAAGTCTAAAAAGTGCAGCCCTCACCATTCCAAGTGGGACGATTTTGAGAGTTAGCCAAGCTCTTATGGCCCAGATGTAAAACCAAAACCCCAAATAATCAACTGTTCTCATGCTTTCCGTGGGATAAGATATTTTAGTGTCCTGGGGGAGAGCTGAAGGACAGTTACCCCTTCAGGTTTGGTGGGGCATAACCAGGCCCATACTGGTTGGTAGCCACCACCCCACAATTTTTTGTTTTGAATTCACTGGCATCTAGTAGACATTCTGCCCCCCCACCCCCCTGGGTGTGGATCTGGGGTAATTGTCCCATCTGCCCACTAGTGGGCTGAACAACTTTGGCCACATTTATTTGAGGTGGGGGTATGGCCATATGACCCTCTTATTTTGGAAAAAAATATTCCCTGGACTCTGATAGGCTTTCTGCCCCCCTTGGGGGAAGATGGGCCTTCCAAAAATAGGCCAATCTGCCCCCAAGGCGGGTAGATATGGCCAACAGTAATGTGCCCCCATGGGGAGCGACCCTTGCCCTAGGGGATGCCCCCCACACAAAACACACACACACACCAATCCCTGGTGCCTAAGTGGTGTCCGCCCCCCCTCCCGAGGGCAGATCGGCCTAATAGAAATAGGCCAATCTGCCCCCAAGGGGAGCAGAAATGGCGTAAAATAAATTTGCCCCCCCGGGGGAGCGACCGTTGCCTAAGGTGGGGCAGCCTCTGATGAGGTCATCAGATGCAACGGGGGGAGTTTGGAGAGGTGGGGGTAGAAGGGGAAGCGATTCCCCTTCCATCCCTGCCCACGGGAGGGATGTGCCAGGCCCCACGGGGGAGAGCGCTAGTGCTTTCCCCGTTGGCCCCTGTCTGGACATGATGGTTACATCCTGGGCACCCAAGCGGTGCTGCCCAGGACATAACCGTTACATCCAGGGCACCCGAGGGGTTAAGAGCCGGGTTCATCCTGCACTAATGCACAAATGGGGGAAAACTCCACACAAACTCACAGCAGTATATTGTTCACACCAAGGCACATTGCCACCTTTTGTTATATCGGTACTTGTTGAACATTGTTTAGGGCCGGTGAGCGTAGAGTCACTGGTACCTGCAATATTAGGTTTTTTAACTGTGATGTTTCTCTAGAGACTCACATTAACTCCATTTTAACAGAAGGTATCATGTACACGTTTTTTGATCTGCAGAATGACTTCTATGTTATCTACCATCAATTTCGTAGCTCCTCTACTGCTGTTAGTTCGTCTCTGATCTATAAAGGGAAGACAAGGCTTTGTGTCATTGCCAGAGCTTCCATCGGTTCTGTAGGATATTGTATCGCAGAGTGCACTACAAACACTTGCATTTGTTCACACAGGTCCGATAGTTTTAGCAGGCATTCTTGTTTTCATCCTTTTGTTAGCACATTGTCCTAAATACAGATTATTGTCACATTCACTTTTTTTGCACATTTGGAGCCGGCTCCTGTGTTGCGGCCGAGATCCTCGCTGGGCCGGCGGGTGGAAACCATGCTTCCGCCAGCCAGCCCAGCGGGGATCTCATAATGGCCGTGGCGCGAGTGTGGTTGCATTGGCGGCCGCCCGGCGGTCAAATTTTGGCGGGCGGCTTCAGCCACCCGCCAAGGTTGTAATGACCCTCATAGTCACCTTGAGAACCTATGCAGGCTTAGGTGGTAACTATTTTAAGTTTTGAGACACTCTGTAATCGTTTGTTTAACTTGGAGGTTGCAATATGTTTAGATGCAATTATGGCTTGGTCTGTACCCGACTTCCATCTTTGATATTTTTACAGTTACCCCGTAAGACGGATTTAAACCCAAAATGCATTGGGTTTCAGCTTGAAATTATGTCTCATCTACATGTCATCTTGTGAGAATTCTATGCAAGCTCAAATGTGAAGTAACATTTGGACTGGTCATTGGTTGGAATGACACATTTGCTTGCTTAACAATGAAAAGAAGTGTTGGAATTTACTATGAAGTGTGAGTATTCATTAACAGGAGCAATTATGTTTTTCACATTGTGAGCCTTTGGGCGTTATAGTAGTGCATTCTAGGGCTAGTGTACCTGCTTGGTGTTCTAGCTTTATTGTTAACCAGTTCCACCACAGTTATATTGCCCATGTCAAACATGACTGTTCTGTTAGCCAACTCACCTCCCCACACAGCCAAAGCCATCAGCAATGGGAAGAATTCCAAAAAGGCTATGCTCCTCCCTTGCTCCAACTAAGTCTGAGGCCACACTTCAGCACACCACCTTCGGTACCAAAACAGACCAAAAACAAGGACCACTGCTGCATCCAGGATTATCTGCACCTGCCATACTGTGTCATCCTCTTGAAAAGTCAGTGAGACCACATTGAAATCCTTTAGAAATGTTTTCCAGATCCTGAGGTCAGCTCTCACCCCCATAGAAACACAAATCCCATGGTGGGGCGAAACTGCACCGGACATGGCCATGCCCAGTCTCCTGCAGAAAGTCCAACTTCCGCTGACCACTTTGCATGCAAAATTCAGAAATCCCAATAATTGCTGCACCACCCTGATCTCCAGGCTCCAGGCTCTATGCCACCACCACCTCATCAAGAGAAATCTGAATCTCCTGTACCTTATTTTTTTGAGCAGCATTGCTACCAATTGCACTGCGTCCAATTCAATGCCCAAAAAGGTTAAAACTGTGCTAGGACGCTTCATTTGTTCCAGGGCCAAAGGAACTCCCAAATCTGCTGCCATGTCCTCAAAATGTTTCAGAGCCCTGGCCAGACCCTTGCCTTCCCAAAAAAGAAGAAGTCATCCAAATAGTGCAACACGGTTTGATGCCCCCTCATCTTTGCAAAGACCAAAAGCAAAATGGTACTGAGTGCCTAGAACAAGGCACAGGAAATGGCACAACCCATAGGTAACACTCTGTCAACAGAAATCGCACCATCCAGTTGCATTCCTAATAAAGGGAAGCCATGGGGCGAATAGGTAGCAGCCGAAATGCTGACTTGATGTCACCCTTCACAAATTCTGCTCCCTGGCCACACAATCAGATAAATCGAATGCATCATCAATGGAAGCATACACTACTTGTGTGTCCTCTGATGCAATGAAGTAGTTCACTGAAGCCCTTTCCGGCCAGCAAGAATGGTGGATCACATGGTGCTCCCCCTCCTTATTTTTGGGAACAATGCCTTAAGTAGAGATCATTAAATCTGCCAGTCATGAAAATGGCCCACAGTCTTTCCCTCTTCGACCTCCTTCTGCAGTGTATCGGTCACCACTCCCGGTGCATCTTTGACCGATCGCAATTTGTCATCCCACCTCATACCTCTGGGCCCTTGGCAAACAACCCTGAACCCCTCCTGAAAACCCTACAATGACATCCATTGCATCCATAATTCATAATCTAGATCCCCCAAGGCTTATCAGGATTAACAGTTACCCTGGCCCTACATTCCCCATTGTAACTGAGCCAGGCACAACCCCCAAAGTGCATCTGGGCCTTTCTTATGATGTCCATGTATTTGAATAGGGCAATGGCCCTATCTGCATATTTCTTGCAGTAAATGCTGGTGAATATCAGGAAGGCTGAAGTTCTCCATTGTAATGGGCACACTGGACCACCATTCTAACTCACACTCCTCCTCTTTGGACCCATCTTTGCCTTGGATATCCCTATGCAACAACTTGAATACATCCATGTACTCATGTTTTAGGGGCGGCTCATATTCAACTGCGAAGGAGCATCACCCCCCCGGCTGAGCCAGCAGCAGAAAAATAAAACAGTAGCTCACTATTGTTTTATTTTTTGACTGCTGGCTCAGCCAGCAGCATGTGAAGGGAGGGGCGGGGTTTGTCCATGAGAAGGGAGACAGGGGAGAGTGGATGGGGAGAAGGAGAGAGTGCACCTAAGTGCGCATGTGTGTACCGGCCATCTCAGGCCGCCCAAGACACATGCACACTTAGGTTTCTCCAGCCCGGCTGTGTTGAACAGCTGGGCTGGAGAAGCTGCACAGGCCCCAGGGTTGTGTCTGAGCAGCAGTCCAAGCCACTCAGACCAATCCTGATGCTGCTTTCATGCTAGCTTTAGCACGAAAACAGTGCCAGGATTGCTGGGGAGCCTATGGTGGTATCCCAGTGAATGCTGGGACACAACATCAAGGGAAGAGGAGCGTGAGGCAGCAGGAGACGGTGGCGTCCATTAAGGTAAGTTTATTTATTTATTTTTTATTTTCACTCCCCCCTCTTTCTGTCCCCCCCACCCCTCCCCATGAGATTTGTGGCGGCCACTGCTGTCATGTTCACATATTCTGTTCTTGGTTTTCTCTAAACATGCCGCCCCAAAGGCATCGCTAAACCCATATACAGCAGTTGATTCCTATGTCCACCCCGTCTTTGTCATCAGTGACTCCCTCTTCCTTGACTTTCTTGCTATATGCTGAGGCCTCCATCCTTATCTTCGCCTCACATTCCTTTACCTCATGTTTCTGTCCTTTCACAATGTCTGTCTCCATCTGTGATGCCCCTTTCTTCTCAGTTATCCCATCATCTACCTCAACTGATTTACACAATATCGTCACCATGCCAGTCTGTGGAGTCTCCAATACTGACCAACAATCCCTCCTACCTAGCTTTAACTGTCTTGGTTCCCGACCCGTCTTGCAACATCCACTGCATGCCTCCTTCTGTCCCCCAGGCGTGTCTCCAGGGTCCGCACTTGTCATCTGCAAAACACCAACTGAAGAGGCACTTGCACCACTACTTTGCACACTTAGCACCACCAGCAAACTCCCTTCCGTGACCTCTTGCAATTCACCTTCCTCCCACTCATCACTATCTTCCCCATGATCCAACTCCACCTCATCCTGACGTTACTTCGCATCTGCCATCAGGCACCCTGCTGCACTTGCACTCCTCACATCGGGCACTCCCTATCATCAACAGTGTTTGATGTGATCTCAGCTGCATAGGTCTGATCCTTCGCCTAAGGGAAGGCTGTTAAATACACCCTCAATTTCTTCAGATCAATGTCCAGATGCCATCATGCACCCTGTTGATGTCTCCACCTGTCTGCCAGTCTGACCCACTTGCATTGCTGTTGTATTCATCGCCTTGCTGCTCCAATCTTGTGGCTCCCTCACACTAACAGGCCCATGGGCTCCCAACCTGGTGTCTCCATTTTCCTCCTTAGGTAACCATACCCATCGGCCACAATTGCTGGGGTGTCTTGAAGGCATGTCACTGTTCCAGGAGCCAGGCATATCCTTCACCATCTTCATTTGCCCTGCTTGCTCCATAGCCCCATCCCTCTTCCTGTATGGCCTATCCCAGTGCTCCTCTGTTTCTGCCACTAGTCCACGTTGCCCCTGGATCCTGACCGTGAGATCAACACTGTGCCATTTGCTGGCCTGACCATTCCCCATCCCTGCTAGCCCCACAGGGGCCCCCAGCACATTCTGGACCTGTCCTTAAGGAGTTTGGTACGCTGATACTGACTATCATACCTGCCCTATATCCTGTACTGTGCCAGCATCACCTGGTTCTGCCCCTGCCTCCTGAGGCCTATCTGCCTTAGCCTTCCTTTTGGTGTTATGGGGATGTCCTGTTCCTGCCCACACTCCTCCAGTAGCTTTATTTGACAAATAAATTGGTCTGTCTTGTGGCAGTGGCCCGCTTGCACTTGGGGCCCCCGCATTCAATTGTGAAGCGCACTCATGCTATGTTGCAGGCCTCCCTCCCCCAAGCAAGGAGGTGTGGAACGGGAATTTTAAATCAAAGCTTGGTTGTGATTTTTCAGAATCTTATATCCAACCAGAAGGGTATGCTTAGGAGTCAAGTGAAATATTGGGAGTAAAGGAAGTTGGTGTGTACATTTAAAAATAGAAAAATTGTTGGAAAATGTTATGTTCCGACAAAGGATCCATTTGTTCTTGGTTGAATGAACCAACAAAATCTTCATATTAGTTTGGATAGCAAACGTTTTGAGCAAATACTCATCGTAGATAATGGGGAGGCCATTGGAAAGCGCATGCTTTCAAAAATCCCGGAGTTTTAAGGGAAAATTATGAAGATTGAATTGGTTTTGACACAGGATTATTCTTTGTGATTATGCATTATGATGATTATGCATTATGACATTAATCAACGGCCATTCTGATTCTCTACATTAGACATTTTGGCTGCCTACCATCAGGTTCCTTTGCACAAAGACTGTAGACGATACACTGCTTTTAGAACTCAGTATTGTGTTTCCAATTCAAACAGAATGCCATTTGGGCTTGTGTCTGCTGAAGCATTTTTCAGAGACCAATGTTCAATCTTTTTGAAACAAAATATATTTGTCTTTTCCAAGATCACATTTTAGTTTGATGGAGGGATAAGAAAGATCTGATGCAAGGATGGAGAACATTTGAAGATCTTAAAGTGTAAAATACTAAGGGCCTGATTACAACTTTGGCAGAGGGGGTTAATCCGTCCCAAATGTGACGGATATCACGCCCGCCATATAACGAGTCTATTATATCCTATGGCACTCGAAATGCGGTGGGTGGGATATCCGTCACATTTGGGACCGATTAACCCCCTCCTACAAAGCTGTAATCAGGCCCTAAAAGTGCAAGTTTGCTGAAAGACATGTGACCTATCGCAGTGATGAGCTGAGTAGAAATGTGGTAAAACCGAAAGAATGTGTAATTGATGCAATTACAAAATGCCCCAGCACCTCAGAATAAAGATGAAGTTTGTTGGATTTAAGTCTCGCTTAGTTCTATGCAAATTGTGTTCATAATATTGGTGAGAAAACCTATCACATGAGACAATTGTGAAAAGGGAGCCTGGCTCTTTAGTGGCTATTGCCTATATGTGAGGCTCTGATAATGTGTTTAATAGGCTGATTTCATCACAGTACATAAAGAGTGAACACTTTTTAGGAGGGTACTCAGGGCTTAATCAGTTACTGACTCCATTAATGTGCAGAGAGCTGTTTTGTTTCTTACACAGCTGAATGCCAGTAAAAAGAGAAAAGCATTTACTGTGGGTAAGATGACAGATATACTTTGTGACCTGCTTTTCCTGAAAAGATATGCCATGTACCACTTGGTAGTGAATACAATTGCCTCTATGTGTAGCTTGCTAAATCACTTCCAGTCCAAAAAGCCTATGAAACAGTGCACATTCACTGGATGATGTAATCAGTGTCAATTTTAATGTCAACAATGACCTCATTTGAGATATCATCAGTGACGTCATCCCCAATGTAATTTAAGATCATGAGTGTTATAATATGTGAAGTCATAAGCAGTAAATTCTGAGGTGCAAGTTATAGCTAGAGCACTGAACATTAACTGGCAACATTAATTGTTTTTTCAGTTTAGAAAAATTACATTATTTTGTGATTTGTCACTGAACTATGACAGCACTTTAACTTTTGTTTTTTACAGTGAATGTCTGGGTTTTTGTGATCATATGTTACATGTAGCATGTGTATCTCATTTTTCAGGTAGGGAGCCTCACTGTGCTTGGAGTATAGTCATATGCAGTAGGGGCCTCCACCAAAGGTATGATCACTGGCCCAACTCTGTGCAATCATCTAATCTATTCCCTTCTTTACACAACCTGTGGTTGTGTGTAGATGAGACTGGATGCAGAGTTTTACCTATGGATACATTTTTGATTGTATTGTTTGAAATATGCTTTTGTGTTTGTTTTTTGTTAACTTCGTTTTTTTATTTTGCTTTGATCTGCTTTTTTACTTTGTAATTCCAGTTCTACAAATTGGGTTTTGATGGTTTTGGAGTTGAAGAATGTATTATAATGGGATTTTTATTGTGTTGTGTTTCACAGTATTGCTGCTTGCGTGCTGCATAAATACTTAACAAATTGCCTTTAAATTTAGCCTGACTGCTATTTGTGACAAGCAACCCAGGGTTAAGCACAGGTTAAATGAGTGACTATTTGTGGTTCACCCTGCTAGGGAATGTGGCTGTTGCTTGACAAGGGCTCACACCCCAGTCAACAAACAACCCAATTTCTCACATCTCAATAGCTTGTTCAGTACCCAACTCTATGCAGCAAAGAGATGACAAGAGGAAGAGGAAGCCTCAAAGGTGTTTACTCCACTCCAGAGTCTCCAGGTTGGGGATTCTCTTCCAGATTAAGTTTTTACCACCCAAACCAAAGATGTAAACACTCTGTATGTAAACATTACATTATATTTCTTGAAATGCAGAAGAATTACCGCTGTGTGTGAACAGAGAGCAACAGCAAGAAACCACATGTTGGCTGCTCACCAGGACAAACTGCAAGAAATAATCTTTTTATTTTGGAACCAAATTTAGATGCCACTTTTTGTTGCTTTTACTTGAGTACAAAAATAATTAAAAAATACGAAAAGCTAATAATCTTTATAAAAACAATAAAAAATGTTCTTATCAGACCTTTCCTAGTAAAAAGAATCGAAGAAAAACTTATGTTGTTTGTCTGTGTCTTGAAGATAAACTGTGTTAGTATGTTTTAAAGGGACATTTTAATATTCTTTGACACATTGTTGTGCAGTGCTCAAACATGTGTCAGATTTACTAACACTTTGTCCAGGGTTTGAGTTACTTTTCTAATGGACTGGTGAGAAAATTGTGGTTTCAAATGCATCGAAAAGATTGCCAAAGTAATTTAAAATAACTTTGCATTACTTTGCATCAAAAAGCATTCTATGGGTAGTACATATGCATTTCTATGCGGTCATCCATGTGTTTTGACAGAAATCCCTATCTACTTACAGTGGTCAATATGGATCGGCACCTAACACTCTCAGTGATCGACCAACCCCACAGCTGCACAGAATATTCAGATGTGTACACGCAGCAGGTGATATGGTGGGGTGGATGCAGGGCCTAGCCTGTGGCAAGGATCTCCAGCCATCCCCCTGAAAGCAGCCAATGTGTGTAGTAAAGGGTTGGCCACCTACTTGCCACAGGACGGACAATCCCAGCTGCACAGTAATTTTCCATGAGCCAAAGTAGATTAACTTTTTTGGGGAAATGTTTGTGCAGATTCTTCAAATGGCACCAAAGTGCTCTTCCCATGGAAAGTCTGACCTAATATATATATATATATATATATATATATATATATATATATATATATATATACAAGTCTCAGTCAGAAACAGTGTTTTTCATTCGCAAGTATAGGTTCCAGTTGTCTTTTGGGGGTTGAGAGCTACACTAAAATATGCATTCATTTAAAAATAAAGTAGATTGAAAAAGTTAAGAACTTAAAAATAAATCTTAAAAATAAAAAAACAAATATGGAATCTGAAATTATTGTACATAACCCTAAAAGCAAAAATGTAGGTATTCTGAATTTTGTGCATGGGAAATAGTATCATACCAATACTTCTCATCTGTAATGGATGGCCTTAGAAACACCTCACTAACCCGGTTGATAAGGCTTCTCAGGAGGTGAGATGAGAGCTTTCCATTTGTGAAGAAGGTCTAAAATGAAGTGAAAGGACTATTCCACCGGAGTCATTATGGAGGAAGATCGTACACTAATAATATGAAGGATTTGCAAAACCAAAAAAGGAGTTACAATTCAGTGCTGGTTGCTGGGAATGGACCTCGAGATTGGGGATGTGGTCAGAGTCTGTTCCAGATGTGCAAATGCAGACAAAAGTGAAACGATCTTCGGGACGCCCATTAGCAAATTCATATGTTCCAAAGCACTGGAGTAAGTGTGGCCATTGATATTATGGACTTAGTAGCGAAAAACAGAAATATCTCATTATCAATATGGATGTATTTTTAAGGTGGCTTTATATCCAGGTAGATGAGTAAACTGATAACCATACAGCGTTGTACTTTCTAGACAGTATTTTCTTGAGTGAAGGTGTGATTTCCTATTTATTGAGTGATAACGGTGTGCCATTCATGTGATTGAAATCGAGGGATTTTTCCAAAGAATTTGACTCACACATAGGACTACTTCTTTGAACAATTCCAGCCGCACTGGCATAATAGAAAGGTTCCATTGTGTATTGAAGGGTCCATAGAAATAGCTATTAACAGCAATTTGGAATGGGAAGTACAGCTACTCACAAGAGTTTGGACATATCGCTTTGCTATCATTTATATAACTGGAATGAGTCATTTTAAAATAATGAGAAGCAGAGTCCCCAAATACAAATGCAATTCAAGCTGCCTTGTAAAACCCAGATTAGTGGAGTGGTCTCTTAATCTGAAGTAATTTAAAGATTACAAAACACAACACACAAAGGTGTATTTCGATAAAAAGTATGGACTTTGTAGTGTTAGAGTTTGTGTGGGACAATGGGTGAGAGTGAAAAAACTAGGAAAAGTCCCCAGAGGGGAGAGATGATTTTATGCTTCCACAAAGATATTAAGGTAATGTGTGATTCTTACTCAAGTCAGGTTGGGCGGCCATGCTTCCATCTCATAGCATGGCTTTAAAAATAAAAAGGAGGATTATTCCACCTAAGAGATTTGAAGATTAGGTTTGTGATTATAGAATTTTATTGTGACCTGTGTCCCAAGTTACAGTGGTCAATTAACGTTGAATTTCACCTCAGTGGGGACTCGTATTCAATGGGTTGTTAGATTGCCAGTTGTTTAACCTTTGTTCAGCCTTATATTATCTTATTTTTGCTACTCTTGTTATAATTTGTATTGTAAGAAGGAGAAGGAGATGTGTAGTGTGAGATCCCCCATTCAGTTTACTGAAAAACAGATTGTTAAGCTCTTGCATTGTGAAAGCCTCATGCATGTTGTTTGCATATAATACCAGTTTATATTAGGTGCGTTTGGAATGTTGGGAGATAGTTGCTGGTGGGGGTTACTACTGCCTTGTTGCTCAGGTCACTGTGTTGAAGAGATTTGATAATACTTTGCTTCCTGCATTATTATTACAGCAGGTAGAATAATTGTGCAAGGGTCGTGGATATGATCCTTTATTCTATTTGTGAAGATAAAGATTCCCCATAAAACGACATGAATGTGATTATGCTTTAATTTATCGTTATTTGTAAGTTATTGAGCAAAAATGAAAACTAATTTTGAGGTATACATTGTTTTTCTCTATGTAGTTTGATTTTGGAGCTCAAAAGACTTACAAACCACAGCTAGTCAAAGTATTTATTTTTTGCTTCTTTCAACAACACTGCTTAGTGGGTGGTACAAACTTTCTGTTTTCTTCAGTGGCTGTTTTCAGCACAAACTACAGTGTCATATAAAAGCGGGGTGGACAAAGGATTCAATCTGTCTAGCTCGAGAATGTTATTATTTTACCATTGCACTTATAAGAAAATCACAGTTTTATGGACTGCTACCTAAAACTCCCCGAGTCACTTGCGGTAACATGAACTTTTGCTGGGAGTAAACTAGCCTGGCTCCAATGTTTGTGTGTGGTTAGATTAAGGGATAATGAAATTCAGCCTTCGTTTCATCTCATTTCCTTATTTTCCACATTTGCTAAATGACAACAATGAAAACGCGATGCGGCCAGTGGCAGTCGTCTACTCTTTTTTATTTTCCGTTGGTTTCAGATGTTTGTACAGTATGTTCTCCTAACACGACTTCCAATATGTTTGTCCTACTGAAGCATCATGGAATTCTGGAAAAGCTGACGATCTACGCCTTACCTTTCCCGGCAGCATAGCTTTCACCGTGATTTTGCGCCCTTTGTCTATTTTTATGTTGGACTAGTAGACTTAAGGGCATATTTACATGGAACTGACGCAGCGCGGCACCAAAATTTGTAGTGCTGCTTCAGTTTTGAAACGCAGGGCAGCGCCATATTTACAAAAATATGGCACAAACCTGTGTATCCCCTGCTAGGTGCTAAGTTTAGCTGCCAGCGCCTACACAGGCATCCTTGTACCATTGTGCAAGGGTGTCTGTGTTGAAGGGAATGATTGTTTATGCGCAGGAAGGAGTCCCTTCCTGCACATGAATAATCTGCAATGGCGATTTGGCACTTCTATGTGTGCAGAATGCAGCATATCGTCATTATTGAATGATTGTTTATGTGCAGGAAGGGACACCTTCCTGCAAATAAACAATCATTAAATGCCTTTTGCTCTTTCTATGTTTGCTGCAGGATGCAGCACACATAAAAAAAGCAAAAAACGTATTTCTATTCGCTGCGCCATGCTAACACCACCCCTGGAGTGGCATTTATTTTTGGCGCTGCCACAGATTTCTGATTTTTGGTAAATCTGGGTCCTCATCAAAAGCAATGGGTGTTGCGGTGAACAGCCACAGCAAAACCCACTGCAAGCCCCTCTGCCACAAAAAACTGCATCGGAGGAGGCAATATTTACAAGGCTACATGAAGCGACAAAAATTGGCTTATCGCTGGCTTGTGAATATTGCGCAGTGCCACTGGAGCAGCGCTAAAAGTGACGCTCCGGTGGCTCTAGGGGCATGTAAATATGCCCCTTAATTCATGAGGGTGTTTTTATTACTGTTTTTCTAATCAAAACAAAGACAAAACGAACAACAGTAATAAAAGCAAAAGCATGATTTTGTAAATAAAAGAACAATCATAAACACCAGTCTATAAAATATGGATTTCGAAATATTTTGAAAGTAAATATATATACATAAGGTTGGTTTCCTATCTATTAATACAGTTACTGGACAGTGGTCTGTTTCTTGAAATTCATCATGTGATGCCAAGATTACATGACCTTTCCTCTATTATTTCCAGAATTATTGTGAGAGGGGAACTCGTCAACACATTTTATCCAACTACTCACAGTCATACTTTAGAGTACCTCTGAAGGATCCACAATTTGTTATTTTAGATGGGCTTCTGAACTTGCAAGTTTGTATGTATAGCCGGGGTGCTGGGAAAAGATAGTTTGGTCTATAGAGGGACATGGAAATATTGCACTGTTGAAGGGCAGTATTAGACAAATGGGTTGGGCATTGTGTGAGTGGTTTGGTTGTGTGTACTTGTGAAGTCATAGTAAGGGGAATTTGAAACTAGCTTGAGTTGCAGCTGTTGGGAGAGTTTGAGCATGTTGTCTCCTACAAGCAGAGTGAGAACTACTTGGGGGAGAGTCAAGTAAAAAGTGCAATATTTTACAGAAATAGCCATGGCGGACTGTAGAAAGTTGATGTGAAGGAGGAGTAGGTGTTGGTGAGGAGAGACTCATGGCCTTTTGCTCAAAGAAAGTGAGAGGTCTGTCTGGGATGGAGAATACATTACTAGGTTTAACCTATTTTAGAACAACTCCCCTCTACTCTGGAGAATGGCAAGAAGATTGGGACAATGGTGACTTTCTTGTGTGAAAGGATGCATGAGAGATATTGATGTTTGGGGTAATACATTTTTTATGATTGTAGTGTACAAGAGGACATGAGTAGGAACTGACTAGTATATTTTGTGTCACACAAATCGCTCAAGTGTTATTTTTTTCATTTGTTTCTACAGTTTATATATCACTAGCACAGGAAGGGTGTCAGACTGCTCTACATGAGAATCAGATGTTTATACCTTTTTTCTTTGTTTTAGGCACAGGCTAGTTAAGCAGGTTGCCCAGAATCACAAGATGTTGAGGGAAGGGCTGGATTCAAATTTGGTCCACATTTCCAAAGTTGGCAGCTCTAGCCCTTAGGCCACACACTCTCTTCTGCAATACCGATGCAACCTTTTATGTTGATACTAATGGATGTCAAGGCGTAGGCTGTTTTGCTGTGGAATTATTTTGCTAGAGTATAAATGGTAGTCTCTGAAGGATCTAGCATTTTTACTGTAGGCTCATTATAAGCTAAGCCTGTGCATGTGTATCTAGCCAATGGAGGTAGGAGCAGGATAGTGGAAGTTAAAGGAAGGTATTTGTGTTAAGTAAAGCTCTAGGGTCAGGGTGTTGAGTGTGTACATTATTTGCCAACCAAATCTGTTCTTAACCACAACATTTCACTTTCTTATTTTTGTGGCATACCTATTAAAAGAGCTAGAGTCACACAAACACTCTGATGTTGTCAACATGACAGTCAGACATTTTAAACTACACATATAAAAAAAATAAGGACTGATGGCCCACCTGAACATTTGCACTTTTTTCTTAGGATACGATTACTGAGCTCTGATTTGCTAATGCCTGTGAGTGAATGGAGCCTACACCTTTGTTTTTGTTTGTGTACAAGAGATACAAACGCATCAACTGCTTCTGCTCTTTTACTGCATGTCCTCTCTAAGGGATCTTGTACAAGCACTACCCCTGCTACAACATATGTTTGACTATGAGAAGCTTTTACATCTTCTGTCTATACTGTGCCAAGTGTGTGTGTGTGTGTTTGTGTGTATGTGTGTATGTGTGTGTGTCTGTGTACCCATGCATGTGCGTGTTTGTGTCAATGCATTGGGGAAGCCTTTCCATTTATTGCTCATATTGTACCTGCTTTATGTGATGAAAGTTTGCACTGCTAGTTTTGTGCCTGAACTGTCTAAGTGAGAAGCAATGAGCAGGGGTGTTAAAAATGAGGTCTCTGGTTAGCAGTGAGTTGCACTCTTTCAAAGCAGAAACCCTTACTTTAGTCAGGGCAATGGAAAAACACACTTAAGATAAACCGTGCTCACCTCCTTGGTAGCTTGGCACAACTAGTCAGGCTTATCTCAAAGGCAATGTGTAAAGTATTTGTACCAACACACAGCAACATAGTGAAAACACCACACAAGTGACACAACACCAGTTTAGAAAAATAACCAATATTTATCTAAATAAAACAAGACCAAAACAACAAAAACCCAACATGCACAAGTCAAGTTATGAATTTTTAAAGTAAAAAGAGTCTTACTCCATAGAAAATAATGGATACGTTGATGTTACACAACGTACCAGGTTTACATCAAAATTAAAGACTCACGGGCGAGGGTGCATCGGAAAAATCAGCGATGCGTCGATTCCTTAATAGCATGTGAGGCTGTGCGTTACTTCTCCTCTGGCCGAGTCGGTGATGCGTTGTATACCTCTCCCGTAAGACAGTGATGCGTTGATTTTTAGACTGGTACCTCAGATCTGGACAGGTTCACGTCGATTTTGACATCCAGGGACAATGCGTGCGAAATCCGTCCACACGAGAATCTACGCTGCGTGGGGTTGGCGTAAATTTCACCAGCCGCAAGTGGGTTTTGCTTCGTTTCTCCAGCCACGATGAAGGTGATGTGTCGATTTCCCAGCCGCAGAAGGCAAGCTCAATCCGAGCCCTTGGAGACACTTCACATGCAGGAATATACCACAAAGTCCAGTCTGTGTCCTCTTTAAGGCAGAAGAAGCAACTGCGGGCCAACCCAGCAAGGCACAGTCACAGGCAAAGGGGCAGTACTTCTCCTCCAGCTCTTCAGCTCTTCTCCTTGGCAGAGGTTCCTCTTGGTTCCAGAAGTAATCTAATAATATGGGGGTTGGGGTCCTCTACTTATAATACTTTCTGCCTTTGAAGTAGGCAAATTTCAAAAGAAAGTCTCTGTTGTTCACAAGATCCTGCCTTGCCCAGGCCTGGCTCCAGACTCACACCACGGGGTGGAGACTGCATTGTGTGAGGGCAGGCACAGCCCTTTCAGGTGTAAGTGACCACTCCTCCCTCCACTCTAACCCAGAATGCCCATAAGGATTTTCAGATTATACTCCAGCTCCCTCTGTGTCACTTTCTAGTGGAGTTTCACAAACAGCCCAACTGTCAGTCTGACCCCGACAGGGAATGTACAAGTGGGTAGTGTCAAGCAAGAAAATGCCCACTTTCGTAAAATAGCATTTTCAAACTGACATTTCAAAAACTAATATTACCAAAAGATGTATTTTTAAATTGTGAGTTCAGAGACACCAAACTCCTAATTTCTATCTTCCCCAAAGGGAAACTGCACTTAAAATGTATTTAAATACATCCTTTATCTTAACCTATGAATGAGATAGGCCTCGCAACAGTGAACACCAAATTTAGAAGTATTTCACTGTTAGGACATGTAAAACACATCACTACTTGTCCTACCTTTAATCCACACTGCACCCTGCCCATGGGGCTACCTGGGGCCTGCCTTATGGGTGCCTCACATGAAAAAAGGGAAGGTTTGAACCTAGTAAGTGGGTACACTTGCCAGGTCAAATTAGCAGTTTAAAAGTGCACACACAGACACTGCAGTGGCAGGTCTGAGCCATGTTTACAGAGCTACTCATGTGGCCGGCACAATCAGTGCTGCAGGCCCACTAGAAGCATTTGATTTACAGGCACTGGGTACCTCTAGTGCACTTACCTAGGGACTTACTAGTAAATCAAATATGCCAATCATGGAACATCTAATTACACATACAGTTTACACAGGGAGCACTTGCACTTTCGCTCTGGTCAGCAGTGGTAAAGTGCCCACAGTGACAACACCAGCAAAAACAACATCCAGCACACAGCCTGTCTCTTTAGCCCAAAAGCAACACACCTTGTGCAGATTGGCTTGGTAGGTTTGTCCCAGTCCTCCAGAGGTCTTCAAGTCGAAAAAGTATATACTTCCCAGATTTCAGGGATGTTAGAAGGTGCTCAGTTAGATACAGCCAAACAGGGTCCCAGTTAGGTCCAATTGGTACCGGTCAGTTGGGCACTCAAGGAAAATGTCACTAGCCACTTTTTGTGGCCCTGAAGCTTACACAGGAGGTCAGCCACTGACCCTTGGAGTCCATTTCTTTTTACTGGTTACAAATGGGAACAAGTCTAGCCCTTCCCAGTCTTTTCACAGGTCATAAATCGCAGGTGTATTTCTTCTGTTCTTCTACAGGTCCAGTAGCATTCTGAAGAGGGTGCCAGAGGAGGGCCAGTTATGCTTGCCACTAGTTTGTGAATAGGAGTAACTCTTGGCCCCTCCCTAACCAAGTCGGGTCTCTGCGGACAGCTTTCCTACACTGGGATTAGTGCCTGACTGGTAGGACAAATGGAGGGCCTGTGCAGTTGTCATCTGACATCTGTTTGTGACAGCGGAGCCCCCCTTGAAGTAAATCAAATTCCTGAGCACTGCCCAAATGCTCTTCCTGAACAAAGCACCTCCCAACACCCAGGCCTTTGTTTCTGCTCTGGGAGCAGTTTTCCACCTCATCAGGACTATACACCAGCCATGTGACAGTTGGAGGCTAATGCAAATTTGTCTCCAATTGGTATGTTTCTAAAAGTCAATTATCCTTAACTTCTATTAAACGTCTGACTTCCCCATTTAGTTGCACGTTTAATACATATTAAAAACAGTCCTTGAATTATATTTCTAGCTTGTCCTTAGCTTGAGATACCAGAATTAATATTTAATATTGCTTTCCAGTGTTTCTCCATAGTCTGGCACAGTAAAAAAAAAAGAAGCTTTTTGGTGCTAGTCACTGTAAGGACGTGTTAACTTAAAATTTCTACATGCCTTACTTTCAAATACCATGCACCCTGTCTTGTGGACAATAATGCCTACATATGTTTTTTACAGAACTTTAAAGGAAGGTTTTCACCTGTGAAAGGGTGTTTTAGAGGTTGAGCTGCAGGGTGAATCTACAGTTACCAGGCTACAGTGGCAGACCTGGAGTCATGTTTGCCTGGGCACACTAGTGGATGGCCCAGTAGTGCAGTAATCTATAGGTGACATTAAACTTTCCATGCCACAGGTATATTTTGGGCACAATATACTATGGACATATTAGAAAGTTAAATGTGCCAATTAGGTGTTAGCCAATTTAAATGTTTTAGGTGTTGAGTACATGCACCAGTGCCTGGTTAACAATGTCCCAGGGCACAGAGTCATAAAACAATGACATCAGTCCGCAACAAAATGGGGGTGACTATGTAAAAAGAGGCACTCTCTCACTGTTTTACATAATGCTTGAACAGTATAACTGAAAATAGGCATGGTGTCTTGACATTGTTAAAACCAATTAAACTGAAAGTCCTGTTGCTGATCTGAGATGAGGAGGCACTCAAAGCATGTTTTCAAGACCTGTTGCTTCTGTAGAAAGTTTGGTCATATGCTAATACTTTTGAATCTCATTTGTTCTCTTTCCAACTATCTCAACCTGCACACAATTAAAGTATCAAAACATCTTAAGAGTGTGACCAGCTTTAGAAATGTCTGCAGTAGGGTATGTACATGGGAGTAGATAGAGAGCGAGACAGAGAGGATAAAATTGCCACTTGTCACTGAAGACCATGACATTTTTGGCCAGTTAAGGACCTGATCTCTGGGGGTGCATGAGGATCAGCTGCACTAGTTTGTAAGCCCATCAGGGTGTCTGAAGGTTAGATGATGCTCTCTAAAGAACAGGGGATTGTGGTTGCAGGTGTGTTTTGAGATTCAGCTGTGGGGCTCTTGGTGCGAGAGTGTGAGGTTTTATCTTCACCAGAGTTTTTTCTGGCGGTCGCTGCCATGTATGGTATACACTCATAAAATGATTTGAGGGAAATCAAGCCCCCCCATGTTAAGGGATAAACGTAGACTTTTGGCATGAAATTGTTAAAAACATACACCCATTATAGTCTACTAACTGTATGTGTGTATATATATATATATATATATATATATATATATATATATATATATATGTGTATATATATATATATATATATATATATATATAAAATGCTTACATATTTGTCACCACATTTAAACTATTTTCTCCTGATTATGCCACCTGGGCACGCAGATCACCAGTGTTCAAGACACCATCAGGATATTGTGCATAGTTTGCTGCCCAACTCAGAAAATGCCAGCTACTCTCCTCTGTTAGCATGTGTGTGTCACCACTTGGGTCTGAGGTGGCGGATCCCTGAGCTCCATTTTTCTTTGATTCACAGCTTTGAATAAATACATCATCTCAATTACTGAAACCTAAAGCTGAAGTTTTCTTCCACAATGTGATCACAAAATAAAATATGCTCTAAAAAAGTTTCATCAGCCCCTCTAACAAATTCATGCATTACTCATGCTACACTTATTCTGAGAAGGGTGTGTGCTGACCTTGTCCTGTATGTGTAAACATTCTATATTTGCAGCTTTCAAAAATGTAGGTGGTACCTGAGTTGTGTAGTGCCTGGAATGTGTGAAGAGTTTGAATTGAACACATTTGTGTATCAGGAGCCAGTGGGATTTCCTGAGGTGTGATGTGAGGTCTGTATGGGAGGTTGAGGATGAGTCTGGCTACTGAGTTCTGGATGGGTTGTAGTCTTCTAGTGAGTTGCTTGATGATTCCGGTGTGGAGGGTGTTTCCATAGTGCAACTTGCTGGTCACTATGGTGGGAGTGACAGCTTTTTTACTGTTTCTTAGGAGGCATGTGAAGATCTTCCTTAACATATTTAGAGTGAGAAAGCAGGTATCATTGATGGTGGTGATGTTTGCGGTCATGTTCAGCTTACTGTCAATCATTATTCTGAGGTTCCTGGAATAGGTTCTGGGTGTCAGTCCAGGTTCTCCTGGCCACAAGTTGAAATTCCATGGTGAGGAGTTCTTGCTGAAGATCACCACTTCTGACTTGTTGGCACTGAGCTTACAACTGTTCCAGTTCAACTGGCTTCCATCCAGTTATCAATTTAGGCCAGTTAGGACTCATTCCAGAGAGGGAGATTATTAGTAGTATGTCAATGGCTTAGTAGGTGATGTTTGATGTTGTGTGCACAAATAAAGCTGGCCAGAGGGATTATGTATGCTTTGAAAAGGGTAGGTGCTGACGAATGAACCTTGACAATTTTGTGGGCTTCTGAAAGGGAAGGTGCAAGGCTGACAGCTTGTGCTCTGTCTGATAAGAAAGAGCAGGTCTGGCAGGGAGTGGGTCCTTGGATGCCAATCTCATGCAGGCACCTGATGAGGATGGAATGTGAGACCATTTCAAATGCTGCAGAGAGGTCCCAGAGAATGAGGACTGCCTTGTTTCCTCTGTCAAGGATCATGCAGATGTCATCTGTGGTGGCAATGAGTGGATTTGTACTACTGTAATCTGTGTGTGAGAAGATGTTCCCTCTGAGCATGGTCAGAATAGCTATACTGCATGTGTGAAGGCAGTTTGCACTGTGCCTGTCGCAGCAGCATAAAGAAGCTTGCATTGCTGCTGCCTGTCCTATACCTATTCTGTGATTTGAAAGCCTCGTGTTCACATAATACACTCTAAGAATTAGAGGGCTGCACAAAGATCTTGTTTCTATTGATTTTCACAAAACCCTTTTCAAACTATGTATGTGTGGGTTTTAGAAATTGGGTTTCTAGGTGGCAGAGTTATGCTCCTTGCCCAAGTAGGGACCACAGTTAAAAGCTTTAAACTGAGCAGTCAGGCCTAACTTAAGAGGCAATGTGTAAAGTAATTGGGCCACATACACATACACAGTAACACAATAAAAACACCACAAAAAGACTCCACACAGCTTTAGAAAAATATAGAATATTTATCTGAGCTAAACAAGACCAAAACAACAAACGTTCAATCAGCAGAATTCGAGATATGAATTTATAAAGATTAAACCAAACATAGGTGGTCATTCCGACTCTGGTGGGCGGCGGTTGCCGCCCGCCAGGCGGGAACCGCCATTTGGCCGCTACGCGGTCAGAAGACCGCTGCCGGCATTCTGACCTTCCCGCAGGGCTAACTATGTTAGCGCCCGCCGGCCCAGCGGGAAGGAGGGCTGCAACACAGAAGCCGGCTCCGAATGGAGCCGACGGTGTTGCGGCCGTGCGACGGGTGCAGTTGCATCCGTCGCGCTTTTCACTGTCTGCTAGGCAGACAGTGAAAACCTGGCCGGGGCCCTGTTAGGGGGCCCAAGACACCCATTCCCGCCAGCCTCTTCCTGGCGGTGACAACCGCCAGAAACAGGCTGGCGGGAAGGGGGTCAGAATCCCCATGGCAGCGCTGCTTGCAGCGTTGCCATGGCGGATTAGCCCAGACGGGGCAAAATCGGC
Source organism: Pleurodeles waltl (assembly GCF_031143425.1). NCBI lineage: Eukaryota > Metazoa > Chordata > Amphibia > Caudata > Salamandridae > Pleurodeles > Pleurodeles waltl. The sequence goes on along the minus strand of NC_090446.1, from coordinate 1,018,841,099 downwards.
GGGAAACCGCGGGCCCCGGTTTTCTGACTGCGGCTTTACCGCCGCGGTCAGAATGGGCTAGGAAGCACCGCCAGCCTGTTGGCGGTGCCTCCGTCATTCGTGGCCAGAATGACCCCCACAGTGCTGTGAAGTCACTAGCAATCAAAAGGTTACTTGAGGTCACAAAGGATTGGTGCTAATCCAAAGCTCAGGTGGACCGTGATGGAGGGTATACGAGCTACAGAACCCACACAGGGTCTGCAGAAAAAGTACCTTGGATGAAGCAAGAGTTGAGGAGCAAATGTGAAGGCAATGCGTTGATATTTTCCACACAGTTGGGTCCTGCATAGACGTCAAACTCCATTGAGATAAATGCAATGTGTTGTCATTGAGCCATACAAAGCATTGTCGTCGGGCCATGGATCCGCTGCCATTGAACCTCCATTGCGTTGGCGTTGAAGGAGTGATGCATTCATCCCAACTGGTGCAGTGGTGATGATGCATCGGTTGTTTGGAAAAAACAGCTGCAAAACCCACTTCAGAGGCCCAGGCCTCGAGGGGGCACCTCAGGCAAGAGTAGGACTCACAGGTGGATGAGTCCAGCAGCACCAGGTGAGTTGCAGGCAGTCATTGATATTCCTGAGACTGCAGAGCAACAGGGGGCAAGCCAGCAAGCCATTGGAGCCACTCTGGTTTCAAGTGAGATGGGTCCAGTCCTTGTCCTCAGCGGGCAGAGATTAGCAGGCATAAGGCAGCTGAGCAAAACAGAGAAGCAATTCCTCTGAACAGTCAGTCCAGGCAGAGAGGCAATCCTTACAGCATAGCAGTCTTTACTCCAGCAGAGTTCTTCCCAAGTCCAGTAGGGTACTGAATTGGTAGGGCCAGAGTCCCAGTACTTACACCCAAATGTGCCTTTGAATTGTAGGGTTACTTCAAAGCAGCTCTGTGAAATACATAGGCCCCCCTTTCATCCCAGCCCCAGCTCCAAACAATCAGTTAGGGGTAATCAGCACTTTGTGTGGGGACAGGCACTTCCCTATTCATGTACCCACTTTCTAAAAGTATCATTTCTAAAATAGTAATGTTAAATCCGACTTTCCCATTAAATAGGATTAATCATTACCGTTCCAAAGAAATGAATGATGACTGCTTTCTGATCAGGAATTACAGTGTAAAAGTATATTACGGAATTTCCAATGTTGGCATATGAGAGGAGTAGGCCTCACAGTAGTGAAAAACAACTTTGGGAGTATTTAACTGCCAGGACATGTAAAAATTAAAAGTACATTCCCAGTCTTTCACTCACATAGCATCCTGCCCTTTGGGCTACCTAGGGCCTACCTTAGGGGTAAATGATATGTAATAAAAGGGGAGTTTATGGCTTGGCAAGAGGTTTTAAATGCCAAGTTGAAGTGGCAGTGAAACGGCACACACAAGCTCTGCAGTGGCAGGCCTGGGACATGTTTAAAGGGCTATTTAAGTGGGTGGAACAACCAGTGCTGAAGGCCCACTAGTAGAATTTACCTTTCAGGTCTTGGGCATATGGTATACCACTCTCTAAGGCATTGATAAGTGAATTAAACATACCAATTGTGGATACACCAATGTTACTATGTTTAGAGGAGAAGCACATGCACTTTAGCACTGGTTAGCAGTGGTAAAATGCTCCTAAAGCCATCAAAAACATACAGCAAAAACGGGAGGTGAAAGGCAAAAAATCTGGGGGAAGACCACCCTAAGGATGACAGGTCTAACAGTGGGTTCACGTCAACTGTGTTGCTTCTTGTCTCATATTACAAACTTGTGTGCTGGGAACTCCTATTGCAGCAAACATAAACGTTGCTTTGTTTGCAGAACATATTTTTCCAGAATATATTTCCTGTATTGTTTCACACACGGCACACTTTTCTAAATAGCATATTTTTCCATCAGAAAAAACATCTTCAGGGTAATACATCTTGTTTTGCAGACATATTCAAAGGAAAAGCAAGGGCGAATCCTCACAAGTACAGAAAAAGAAAAACTTTGTTTTAAATTAGCTGGTAGCATTGTTTTTATGGCTTTTAATTTAATGCATGACCCAAAAGTTATGGATTAGGAAAAAGTAACTGACAGTTTGATGTTCAAAAATAGCTTACAACTTGGGAAAATCGTTTATTTTTCATTTTGGCTTGGATCCACAAAAGCTTGTTCATGTTACTGTCATAGCAGAATGAATTACACCCAAATTGTAAGTAATCATTCACAGACTTGTAAAAAAGTTACATGCACTATCTATGTATCTATTGATGTTCATCTATATCTGTCTGTGACTATAGGCCTAATTTACAGTTTGGCGGACAGGTTAGTCTATCACAAATGTGGCAAATATCCCGTCTGCTGTATTACAATGTCCATAGAACTTAAAGGAAGCGTAATACGGCGAACGGGATAGTCGTCATGTTTGTGACAAAGTAACCCCATCCACCAAACTCTAAATCAGGCCCTTACTCCTTATGTCCCTTTGGCTGTGTCTCAGTGCCTATATGTGTACTTGGCAAACCAGTTTCATAGCTGTCATGTGGTTCCATGTCATGTGAGACACCAGCAGCCTTTCTTTTCTTCCTATAGAATGTTGCATTTTGAAACTTGTAGTTCAGCTTTTAACATTATTCTTTTGTTTTTAAAGTTTTGGAGGAAATTTTAGAAATATAAACAACAGTAGATCAACAAGGAATGGGGGCCACAGTATAAAAGCAATGAGAAGGAGGTGTAAAGACATCATAATCACCCACCAATAGAAGGATACATTCACCACACTTGCAGTAGAACATTTCCCATACCAATATAAACAGGGCCAGATTATTTGCAGGTCACAGACACTCCTACAACAGAGGCATGGGGGGGCAGGTGATGATAGGTTGTCAGGGGAGGTTGCCTGCAACGCCAGAGTGGGGTAGGAGTCAGCCTCCAGGGAGGGGGGCTCCCTGCATTCTGCTCATGGTGCAAATCTCTCTGTCTTAAGTTTTTTAGCAATGGTTCCCAAACGTCATGGGGGCAGGAGCAGGGGGGCAAGAGCTCTCATTACATGGATGGTATGTTTAGGGCATGGACAACATCATTAGGGAGGGGGATCCTTCCCCATCCATGGCACGATTACCCCTGCGCAGGGAATTGCAAATGGAATGGCCCGGAGGAAGGGGCCGAGAAAATAAAAGGGGACGGCACGTGATGCGTGGCAGTCCAACACCAAACAAAACATGTGCGAGTGTTCTATACAATACGTATTGTGTTTCCCGCATCAGCTAGACCGGGAGAACAACAACAAGGCAATGAGGGTGGTGGCTTTACCCTCGTGGAAGCACTGCTCGGCGAGCGTTTTTCTACAGTGCTCAAGGGCATCTACATCAAGCACAGCAGGTGCCATTTCTCATTGGCCGGCTGCAGCGCGTCTCTTTGATCGTGCTGGCCCGCCCCCAGTGAAATCTTCTGCTGCTGTTGCCCGTTTGTTTCTCTCCTGAGGCCTACCACGTGCAGACCACATAGTGGGCAGTTCCTGGGGCTGTTTGTTTGCCTTGAAACGTGCCTGGGGGAGGAGAGGATGCTCAGTCTGCACACAGCACTCCCCACTAGGCCCCATCAGGGGTAGAAGAGGTCGATGGCAGCAACGTGGTGGTGTGATTACCTGTTGAGGGATCTTCTCTGTCTCAAGAACCGTCTCCCTCACAACACAACAATACTTACTCGGTGAGCGACCCCTACAGTGTCCCTGCACGGTGCTGGCGGTGCACTGGCCTAGTTATCGCAGGTGAGCGACTGTTAAGGGGGATCCTGCCGTTGGACGTGTGTCTGTTCCTTGCTGGTGGTACTGATAGCGTCCATACCAATGCTAGAACCCTTCATTGTGGATGGCCCGCCATCCGCACAGGCTGCAAAGTGGAAAGAATGGGTGGAACGACTAGAGACGTATTTTGCAGCTGTTGCCCTGGACATGGATCGGCGCTGTCCCATGCTCTCACTTCTGGGAGGGGCAGCCATACACAAGATCAGCAAGTCCATCATGGAAGAAAGACCGCTGTTCACATACCAGTCGCTGAAGAGGGCACTCACAGCCCATTTCGAGCCTTTAGCCAACCCAGACTATGAACGTTTCCTACTACGTCAGGCTTGACAACTTCCAGAGGAATCGGTAGACATGTTCTACACGAAATTGCAGGAACTAACGAGCACCTGTACCCTACCAGATGTGGAGGGTGAAATTAGGGCCCCGTTTATACAAGGCTGCTACTCAGTCAAGCTTTGTGAGAATATTTTACAAGTCCCGGGATGCGGATGCCCAACATGCTCAAGCTGGGGAGATCAAAGGAGCTATCGAAGGCTCGGGCAGCTCCCATGGAGGCCACCCTGCAAAAACCAATCAAGACAGAACCGGTGAATGCGGTCACCACGACATCAGGCCATCGGAAGATTTCACGAGCGAAACCGGGAGCACAGTCACAAGCATGCTACATGTGTGGTGGGTTCTACCCTCATCAAGGGCAGTGCCCGGCCCAAGGGAAACGATGTGCAAATTGCAACAAGTTACATCATTTTGCCAAGGTATGTCAGCATCATCTAAAAAGACACTCCGCATAAGACAGTGCAGGCGGCCCAAATACATACCTCAGACAAAGCTGAGGGGGACATGGATGGGGTTATACATGTCATACATGCCATGCAACCTGGAGGCAAGCTCCAGAAACGAGTCCCCAAATGCAGCATAATAGTGGGAGGCAAGCCAGTGACAGCATTAATAGACACGGGAGTGGCCATCAATATCATGGCTCTACGGGTGCTGAAGAGCTTGTAATTGAAACCAACCCTCTGCCCTACGGCCACCAAAGTATTTGCATTTGGGTCGTCCACTCCACTCCCTCTGGCGGGAGTGATCACGACGGACATTCAGCACGACAATCAGATGATCAGGACCAATATCTTTGTCACCAAGGATGGGTTCGGCATGCTGGTGAGTTGCTGAACCGCTGGGACTGATGTCATTCGCATTCAGTGTTCATCAAGAAAATATTGAAAGCTTGATAGCGGAGTATGCTGAGTTGTTCAAGGGGATAGGATGCCTGAAAGGAAGGTCCATACGACTTCACATTGACAAGTCCATACAGCCTGTGGCCCAGAAACACCACCAGGTTGCTTTCCATCTGCGCCACAAAGTAGAGGAGGAATTACGTAAACTGGAGACCGCAGGTATAATCGAGAAGGTGGAGGGATCTAGGCCGTGGGTCTCGCCGATTGTGGTCACCTGGAAGCCCAAGCCCAAGTCTGGAGAAGTGAAAATTTGTGTGGACATAAGAGTCTCCAATGCAGCAATACGGCAGGAATGTCATCTGACACCAACCATTGACGACATTGTGTCTGAAGTGAGTGGATCCAAGTGGTTCTCCAAGATGGATCTGAGGGCAGGCTATCATCAACTCATGCTTGACCCCGAGTCCCGAGTGATCACCACATTCTTAACGCACGTGGGGCTCAGGAGGTACACACACCTCAGCTTTGGAATCTCCAGTGCTGCAGAGGTTTTTCAGGACACAATCAGAGGTGTGCTGAGAGGTCTGGAGGGCGTCATCAACATCAGTGACGACATATTAGTACACGCTCCCACCCTGGAAGGACACCTGGACCGATTGCGAGCAACACTCAAGCGTCTCCAAGAACACAGTCTCACCCTACCAAGAGAAAAATGTGATTTTCTTAGAAATCACATCGCGTTTTTTTGATATCACTCCTCTAACAGAGGGGTAATTCCAGACCCGAAGAAGGTACGTGACATTCAGACAGCACCTGCTCCCACCTCAGTCACAGGGGTCTGCAGCTTTCTGGGTATGGCGACATACTGTGGCCGATTTATCCATAACCTGGCATCCATCACAGCGCCTCTCTGTGAGCTGATGAAGATCAACACCCCCTGGAATTGGGGATCTGCCCAGGAAGAGGCCTTCTGTTGCACCAAAAAGGCGTTGTCAGCACAAACCATGCTCGGATACTTTGATCCAGCCAAGAATCTGAACTATCGGTCGATGCAAGCCCGGTAGGACTGGGCGCCATTCTGTCACAATGTGGTGACCAAGGTGAGTGGACCCTGGTGGCCTATGCTAGCCGAGCCCTAACGGAGACTGAACAACAATACTCCCACATCGAGAAGGAGGCCATCGCTGTCCACTGGGGATGTCGCCACTTCCACCTCTACATGTACGGCCAGCCGTTCACCATCGTGATCGATCACAAACCACTGGTCCCCCTTTTCAACAGGTAAACTTACACCTCTCCTCCCAGAATAGAGAAGTGGATCCTACAATTATGGGACTATCAGCTCCCGGTAGTATTTCTACCCTGGGGCACAAAATCTGGCAGATTACTTGTCACAACATGCCAGGCCAGTGTCCGCCCAAGAGGAGGAGGAGGCTCAAGCCGTGGAGGAATATGTTTGACTAGTGGTTGAACGTTCCAAACCCATGCCAGTATCCATGCAGGAATTCATGGAGGCCGCCCAAGATGATGAGTGTATTCAACTGGACATAAGAGTGATTCACACAGGGAGGTGGCATGAAATGACACATAACCTAGCCAGATGAACAGAGGAAGCGGGACACACCCTAGCTGCTCTGCACCAGGTATGGCATGAGCTGTCAGTGTCACCAGATGGATGTCTGCTTCGTGGGCTGAGGTTAGTGGTACCTCGATCCCTACAATCCCGGATAGTGGATCTAGCACATGCTGCTCATCAAGGAGTTGTCAAAACGAAAGCCTGACTACGGTGCAAGGTATGGTGCCCCGGAGTAGATCAACACGCTGAGAGAGTGGTGCGCATGTGTCACTCCTGCCAGGTCGTGGGACCGTCAGAACATCCAGTCCCGATCATCACAGAGCCCATTCCCTCCAAATCCTGGAAGCAGGCCAGCGCTGACCTAGGGAGTTTACCTGACAGCCGTCACATGCTGGTGATTATTGACGACTTCTCAAAATATCCAGAGGTGGAACTACTGGACTCAACCACGGCGGGACAAGTCATCCCTTGTGTGAAAAAGATCATGCCCACTCATGGTCTTATTCATGAGCTACAAACGGACAATGGTCCACCTTTCTCGAGTCAGGAGTTTGTGGGCTATCTCGTGAGGCAGGGGGTTGTATATAGAAAGATTATGCCTTGCTGGCCGCAGACCAATGGTGAAGCGGAGCGTTTTATGAGAACCTTAAATAAAGTGCTAAGGATCCCGGTGGCGAATGCCCACAATGTTAACTGTGCCTTGTACGCATTCATACGGGAATACAGACTCACTCCGCACACCACCACAAGAATAGCCCCAAGTGCATGAACAGACCCATAGAAGACACAATTCCACAGTGTGATGTACCTACACCGTTGCAGGAAGACTGCATCAACGCAAATCTGCCAATGACAGAGTATCACGGAGGAGGAGAGCGAAGTCGGTACCCATCCAGGTGGAGACCGGGTGATAGTTCGAAACAGGCATCCAAGGGGAAAATTCAGACTCCCTTTCGAAATGACACCATGGACGGTGGTGAAGTGAAAAGGGACTCTGGTCACTGCACAGATGAGCCGTGAATCGGTGACCAGGAACATATAGTTTTTCAAACGATATCAAGCAGTTAGTGACACCACTGAGAATGACCTCTTGCTACCAACCATGGACGCTGATGGTGGAGAGTCAGAAACCAGTCGTGTTGACAGCTCAGAGCAGGATGTTCGTACACACAGCGGAGAGTGTGTAGAAAATCAAGTTCGCCCTCGGGGGATCACCCCGGAAGGATGGAAAGGTGATGATCTGGCAGAGACCCTGGAGCCCGGCATGGGGCAGGAGCGTGCAATGAGTACCCCGCCCTGTGGTAGATCAGAAAGGTACTATCTCCGTCCCAGGCCACTGCCATCCATCAAGTTGCAGGACTTCCTGGTCAACTGAAAAGAGAGGGGGTGATGCTAAGGCCCCTGTGTGGTGGACTTGCGGAACTTGAATTCATTATGTCCAGCCAGTGATGAAAAACATGTTGGGTATTTTGTGTTGCTTTGTTTTGGTTTGTTTTGGGTAAAGGAGGAATGTTATGTTTAGGGCATGGACAACGCGAAATAAAAGGGGACGGCGCGTGGGGCGCGGCAGTCAGACACCAAACAAAATGTGTGCGACTGTTCTATACAATACGTATTGTGTTTCCCGCATCAGCTAGACTGGGAGTACACAGCAATGGAGAGTTGTTCCTGGCAGCAGGTCGCATCTTGTAGCCAATCTTTCCCTTTGGGAGCTGGAAGCCTTCCCCAATGGATGGTCTCACGGTGCTTGGCTAGGAGTAAAAGCATCACAGTAAGACGGGGGACACCTGGATGAACCTCCCTGACATAAGCCCAACCGGAGGAACTGGAGGGGAGCGGCCTGTGATGTGGAGCAGTAGCTTTTAACGTTATTATGTACTCAACAATCAGATCATACAACGTGTTGTTGCCGAAAAAGCCTAGAATGGTTGAGGATGTCATGCATGACATAGTTTACCTTCAATGAAAGGAGGGGTTGCTATGAGGCCTAGTTAGCTAAAATATCTCTTTACAACTTACACTTTATTCCAGTAGCTCGTATTGACACGCCTTATACCTCTGCTTTGCTTTCAAAAGTATGTCTGTAGCGTTTCAGTTATGTAACACAGTTATTCAGACGCAGAACCACAACTCTGTTCTAGTAGATGAGATTGGTGTCAGTGATTGGTGTGGCCTAGTTTTGCAAAATGATGTTCAAGGTCGGTGTCTGCCCTATATATTCCAGCCTTCATTAACTGATTGAAAGAAAAGAGCCTTCTTGTTTTCTAAGTGATTATCACGCTACTGCTTCCCGGAGCATAGCACAAAATAGACAACAGAATATGACAGAATGCAGGGTCTTGTAGAAGGAGCACACACAACCTTCATGATGGTCGGAAATCGGCCATCTGAAAATATTGACTAATGCATTGTCGCACTGTGATAAGAGTTATATTTAAGGACGTAAATGATTAAAGCACATTATGACTGTTAGAGCTCTTACCAGACCCAAGCATGTAACATTCGTAAAAATATATCAAATATAAAAACGGATTACATAACCAGTATTTCAGATCATTTTAGCCTTCAGGTGAATGCGGAATGGCGTCAGTAGGTACAAAGTCTGAGCCACTTCGCCCCTTTTTAAGTTTTTCTGAAAGATCCTGTGTTTTCCAAATCGACTGTGCTGTGCTACCAATGTTAGCAAAGGCTTGCCTGATCCGCAGTGATTGGTGGAGTTGCGAGGACTCTGAATGTAGGAGTCAGCGATTGGTTACTACCGGGGCAAACATATTTTTCACTTGTAATCCTGAAAGAGGGTCTACTGATGCACTCATGATGGTTCCTGAGACAGAGCCTATTGATACGTTCATGATAATTCCTGAGCGAAGGTCTACTGACACACTCATTAAAATTCAGTTCAGTTCTCTATAACAGAAATGTTTCACTTTCCCGTGAGCATATGGTTCTTCTACCTGGTTTGCTGTTTCACTGACATTTAAAAATGATTCATCATTAAACTGGGTTATGTGTTCTCATCTGCACTTCGGACAGTGGAAAGGTGCTGACCCCTCTGAGCCAGTACATTTTATTCATCTGATCTTCAAACTAATTGATGAAGTCCCAGCTGAGAAGAAGGACCCAGACTATAATGTCTAGAGCAGAGGTCGGCATCACCTGGTCTCAAAGACATGCATGGAGGGTGACTTTAGGAAATAGCCCATTGCAGGAGCCTAGAGTACTGGCAACCCATCTGACCTTGGCTAGCCACACACAGAATAGAGACAGATTGTCACTGATATCATCACTGGCACTGGCAGCCCAAGGCCGGAGAGGGGGTCAGATTCTCACCCATATTGCCACATAAGGAGAATGTAGGACTCTTGTGGTATGTAGTGGGACCTGAAAAACTCAGCAGCAGCAGCAGGAGGGTCAGTAGGAGTCCTGCATATTTAATAAGCTACAAACGCACAGCACTCTGAATTGGGGACATGCCTAGAAGCATGCCCTCCTAGTCATTGGCTCCAATGATGCTGTCCATTAGGAGACACACTTTTGTAGCCCCATCACCAATGCAAAAAGTGCACAAACATTTTAACATCTGTACAATGCAGAGGAAAGATTTACTTGCACTCTATAAAAATGCATGTAGGAAAGTAAAACAAAGTACACTACCTACAGGAGCCTGTGGCCAATGGAAAGACACTGGCCGCAGACTGGTAGCTGCATTTTGTCCATACTGTATGGCAGGGACACACACAAAGCTCCAGGAGTAAGCTCGAGGTGAGAAGGACTCACTGACCAATAAAAAGCAAGGAAATTAGAGTGACGTGCAAGCCAATCAATGGTTAGTAATAGTAAGTTATGGGTGGGCTCAATATGTTTTTTGTTTACAAGAGAATTGGCAAGCACAGCGCAAGTGCTGTGCTGGCGAAACCTAAAAAAACAAGCATACTAACTGTCAGTGGTCAAAAGAAAAGGCTTGACCCTTGTTATATTTTTGTGCAAAAAGCAAATAGCAAGTGAATTTTCCTCACACTCTACGGGGGTTAGACTTTATCTAGTTCACCTAATTTCCAGTGGCGGCCAGCAGTTTTAGGGGGAGGGGGTTGGCGGGAAGGACACTCACACTCACTCTTTCACACACACGCACTCACATCCATTAACAACACTCATCAACATTCAAACATGCATGCATGTACCAAACATCCGTTTAAAAAGATCACACACACACTTACCTTCAGCCTCGGAGGTCCCAGGAGGGAAGGCAGCAGTCCCAAATTCGTCACACCGTGGGATGGTGTCAGTGAGACTGCTGACCCCACCCACTCTGTGACGAGGTGTCACTGATGGACACTCGCCCTGGGCGCTTTGGGGCTTAAACCTGAAGCGCCCAGGTTGAAGCCAATGGGTGACCCTTCCCTTGTCAACCGGGGAGGGCCTTGAGGCACCTTTGCTGAGCTGAGGAGGTCACACCCACAGGAGATGTGACCTCTTCAGCCCAGCAAAGTTCAGCTCAGGCAGCCAGGAGTCTGCACAAATCTCACATGTCTGCTCCTGGCTGCCTGACCTGAACATAAGAGTGTCTGTAAGGCTGACCTTTGTTCAGCCTGACCGGCACTCTTCAGGAGGGGCAAAAAATGGGGGTGCGTGGCCCCTCCACCCTAAAGGACGGGCAGCGCCTGCTAATTTCATTACTGCAAGGTGAAATCTGTGAAAAGGGGACGCTTAAACAACAAGGCAATACATCAGAAGATACATGTCAATATACATTTCCTACAAGCTCATCTTGTTGCTTTGCTACTCAGACTACATGCATAACTGTCTTAATATGTGTGCAGTCTAATGTGAAGGTCTTAAAAACAACTAGTAATGCCCTAATTTACAATGATTGTCAGTGTTTTCACTTAATTAGCGTTAACAATAGGAGTGAAGTTGTAATTCAGCAGTACTATTTCATTTACTACTAATTGCCTTTTTGGTTTGGCTCAAAACATCGAAAATGAAAATATTCAGGGAACATTCATACACAACACAAACAGAAAGAACTGCTCCCTCTTTGTTAGAAGTGGACTTTTTGGTGAATTTATGAGAATGTTCAAGAGTACTTCTGTAGTACTCTGTCACATACTCATGAATACCTTTTTGAACTGAAATAATATTAGGAAAGTAGTTTCCAGTAAACACCCTGACTAGGAGATCCAAGTCTTACCAGACCAGGCTTTCTTTTAAGACAGTACCACATGACACAGCTGAAAGACTCCAAGCAGCATCCTCCCTCTAAACAAGCTGTTAAGCAGATTTTGCCACTGCTTCAGTCAGACATCTGATTGCCTCTTAATCTACAGATGCTAAGCTGCTACACTCTCTAGGCTTCTGTGCAGATTTGAATTATACTGCAGCTTCTGTGGCTTCACGACTTCATCTCAATTGGACTTCCAGGTGGCAAACCACTGGTGTCTTCAAATATCTTCTAACTTGAGTTACTTTTGCTCAATCTCTCGTCTCCTTGGATTAAAGTTATTTACAATATTACATTTAAAAACCCATCAATACAGGTATAAAACACAGATCCCTTTATTGTTTTTGCTTCCGATACAGAATAGATGCAAGTATGTTTCAGGTAATACACCGGAGGCCGTATCATGAAGGTCTGTGTTCAAGCGGGGTGGACCTGTGTTAATGCTAGAATTTTAGTAACATATATTCATGTATTGTGAATGTTAAATCTGCATGGAAAATGAACTAATATAGAGAAATAATACACAACTTTGAAAATGTGCCTACTTGAGTGAACGACAATCACGAAGCGTCTGTATTAATTGCTTATTAATATGAAATGTCGTGCTCATGTTTAGATTAATGTAGTAGTATGTTATATTAATGGTCATGTATTATGTGTTTGCTTTGTTAATCATAGGCCTTAAATTAGCGATGTCTTGGGCCTGCTTGCTTGGCCTCATGTCATGTTGCATTGCTTAAAATGGCTGCATAGAGAATTAAACTTGTATTTTTCCACCGCGGTGACCAGACGCAAGTAGCTAAATTTCTTTCCCATGAGAACTGCTTGCTAGAATATGTTGTTCAAGCTATTGATACTTTGTAGAATTTAGTGTGTATAAAGGCAATGTTCCCAGGAACTAACAATGGACACACTGACTGGAGTACAAGGTGATACAAAATTGTTACCGGACAAGCCCAAAAATGGTAATGGGAGAAAGAAGAGCCAATCATAGACATGTGAAAGACATTATAGTTTTACCTTAGATTTGAGGTTGTACTTTTATTGGACTAAATGTAAACATACGATTCTTTGACCAATAACAACATGGGAAGATGTCCTAAAAAACCAAACTTAGCCTGAATGTACCGAGAGGAGACACACACACGTTTTCCTAACCGTACCAAGAGGAGATGCGCTCACTTTTCCTAACTTTGTTGCCGAGAAGCGACATTCTGAATTATGTCAGTTCCTGAGACATTTCTATCTTGAACTTTATTGCTGAGTCCCTATGTCTTGCTGACTGAACAGCTGTCCAGTTGACGAAGACTGTCACAGCTTGCTGAACCATACTGAGGCAAGGCATAAGACTATGTTACTGATTGCCATGTCAATTTGCTTTTGTCTTTAGGTGCCAACTGCTAATTTTGATAGAGCTAGATGTTTTCCAAATTTGCGTTGACTAAATTGTTTTGCATGAAGCCCAAACATGCTATTCTAATCAGAAGGTTAGTTAGAAGACTCACTGAAGATGCTTGCTAAATATTAACAACAGTTGATGTATTTCCTTTGCTGAATCTAAGTGTATGCTATTTCTATTGCGCAGTTATTCTTGCTACTGATTTGTACGGTAACGATAGAATGTGTAGTGATCCATGCATTGATTAAATTGAGATTCTTTAGAAGATTTGGTCAACCAGGATTGTTTCTGTATGTTTACCATTTGATTTTGAGACTACGTTACGTGATATTAGCATTGTTAATATAGGGAAATAAACATTGTAACTTCTTCATAAATGTGTGGTTATTGATAACCAAGGGGTCATGGTCTGTGTAAATTACTAATTCCCAAGGTTATTGGTCCCATTGGTTGATGTTGTTATTGGTTGATATTGCAACTGAATCTAACAGTGGGAATTATTCCTAGTGCAGTCAAAAGGTCCATCGAACCTCTAACGCGCCCCCTTATAAATTAATGAGAAAAAGCCTAATTAGGTCAGACGTGCTTACACCTGCACAATCGTCATTATGCATTTTCTCTTTTCCAAGTACATGCATTTAGCTTACAATTCTCTGAGTTAATGTATGTTCTGGAGACAGCAAAGCTCAGAAATAGAAAGTAGCAATCAAAGCAAATGTATATGCTTTAGAGAGCAAAATGACATACAAACAAATGCACAGTGGTGCCCATCAAAAAAGCACACCTTCAGGATACGGCCCTTGGTATACCAGGTCTTAGCGACTCAGTTCTTTTACTAGAACACCCAACTATAACAGCCACAATACTCTTAGGAATGGAACGCGTACACATCATTCATTTCTAGCGCCTACACCAAGGGATAAAACATCATCATAGTACATAAATAAGCAACAAAGGCATATAGGTGGTCATTACAACCCTGGCGGACGGTGTTAAAGCTGCGGGAATACCGCAAACAGGCCGGCGGACAAAAAAAGGGAATTATGTCCCTGGCGGATACCGCCAACAAAGACAGCCACTTTAACACTCCGACCGCCACGGCGGTACAGACAAACAGCGCGGCGGTTACCGCCAACAGACATGCGGGAGACAATGTACCGCCCACACTATTACAATCAGCCAATCCGCCACCTTTTCCGGGGCGGATTCACCGTGGATAAAAACACGGCAGAAACAGCTTTTGCTATGTAAAAATGCTCACCTGAACACATCCCACGAGGAACGACGACTCCATGGAACCAGAGCTGCAAATACTCCCTGCCCTTGTCTTTCTGCTCCTCTACGAACAACAGCTACTTAGGCGCAGAAGGCACCGGTGAGTACTGCACCTACGACACGGTGGAGGCAAAAGTTAGGGGGACACCAACCAAACACCCCCACCCTTGCATATCACAACATACACACCAATGCATTCACAAAAATCACAAGAAAAACCCACAATCCCCCCGGAAGAATGAAAACACAATGCAAAATTCGGTCAAACATTATAATGTGCCAATATACATGTCATACAAAAGTATACTGATATATATTAGAAAATCACTCACAATAATATACAATACGAGAAGTAGTGCAGATATGTACACAACAATGTCCGTGCACCAACAGTCCAAAAATGCATGGCCGAGGTCCACAAATGACACCTGACCACAATCGGAGAGAACACTGCCGGGGCATCAGATAGAAATACAACAGGCACCTCAGGGGGAAGGGAAGGGGGGGCACCTCAGCCAGATGAATGCGAAGCCAGATCCACAACGGGGCACCATGCCCATTGACGTATCCTGGGAGTGCAAAGCCACAGTCTCTCAAGTCTCTACAGTGGGTGGGTTGCCCACTGTGCCATCCTGGGGAGTGCAAAGCCACAGTCTCTCAAGTCTCTACAGTGGGTGGGTTGCCCACTGTGCCATCCTGGGGAGTGCAAAGCCACAGTCTCTCAAGTCTCTACAGTGGGTGGGTTGCCCACTGTGCCATCCTTGGGAGTGCAAAGCCACAGTCTCTCAAGTCTCTACAGTGGGTGGGTTGCCCACTGTGCCATCCTGGGGAGTGCAAAGCTACAGTCTCTCAAGTAGATGCAGTTCTCTACTGGTACTGGGTGGGACTGGTGCCCATACTGGATGAGTCTCCATATGAAAGTTCCTGTCCTGTCACTGTCCCAGCTGCACATGGGATAAGGATGCCTGATGTGGCGGTCCATTCATTCCTACATGGTGCTTGCCCTGTTCAGCGGTGCTTTGCCATAGCGGTCTTTGCCCTGTTCAGCGGTCTTCACCATGGCGGTCTTTGCCCTGTTCAGCGGTGCTTTGCCATAGCGGTCTTTGCCCTGTTCAGCGGTCTTCACCATGGCGGTCTTTGCCCTGTTCAGCGGTGCTTTGCCATAGCGGTCTTTGCCCTGTTCAGCGGTCTTCACCATGGCGGTCTGTGCCCTGTTCAGCGGTGCTTTGCCATAGCGGTCTTTGCCCTGTTCAGCGGTCTTCACCATGGCGGTCTTTGCCCTGTTCAGCGGTGCTTTGCCATAGCGGTCTTTGCCCTGTTCAGCGGTGCTTTGCCATAGCGGTCTTTGCCCTGTTCAGCGGTCTTCACCATGGCGGTCTGTGCCCTGTTCAGCGGTGCTTTGCCATAGCGGTATTTGCCCTGTTCAGCGGTCTTCACCATGGCAGTCTTTGCCCTGTTCAGCGGTGCTTTGCCATAGCAGTCTTTGCCCTGTTCAGCTGTGCTTTGCCATGGCGGTTCTGGTACGGACATTGGTGTGTGGCATGATGTTCCATCATTGCCCAGCGGGGCTGTGGCAGCCGGGGCCCTCCGGGGCTGTGACTCTGGCAGTGGTCTCTGGACCAGTGACGATACTTGGGCCCTCCTGGGCTTTCACTCCGGCGGTGGACTCAGGACCAGTGACAATACTTGGGCCCTCCTGGGCTGTGACTCCGGCGGTGGACTCAGGACCAGGGACGACGGTGCTGGCGGTTGTGTCTGGACCGCCGGAAATGATGTCGCACTTCTCCGCCGTGACACTCACAACAGGCTGGCAAGACTTCCTCTGGACCTTCCCCACCTTTGGTGGAGTCACAGCTGACTCTCCAATCCCCTCCGAACCCAGGTCAGTTGTTGTCCCACCAGGAGTCTTAACACAGTCCTGTCGTCCACTCTCCAATTTTAGAGCCTTTACAGGGGGTGGGCTGCCAGTGCCTTGGCTCCGGGTCCTACTGCCTGCCCTAGTGGCCGGTGCACTCCACAATCCCTGAACTTGCACCACTGGTATTGGAGGCTTTTTGGCTGAGGCGCTACGACGGGACTGATGAATTGGAGGGGGGGTGGGGGCAAAAAGATACATTTTACACAGGGACAGTTTCTGCCGAACACTGGGATGGGTAGCTGGAGGGGGTCTGGGAGTGGAGGAAGAGGAAGTGGTTGTAGGAGGTGTTACTTTAGCTGTTTTGGGTGCAGGTGCAGGTACAGGAGGCTGTCGTGAGGTGGATGGATGTTGGGTGAGTGATTGCCGGCGTTTGGGTACTTTGGGAGGGGGCGTCACAGACACACTGGGAGAGAACACAGGGGACGTGTAAATGGCAGTGGAGGTGGTGAGTGCAGGTGAGTGGCTTGTGGTGCTGGGTGTCCTGGTGCGATTCCTGGTGCCTGTCGATGTGGTGCATGCAGGTGTGTGTGTAGACGAGACTGGGAGGAAGGAGGGAGAAGAGGAGGAGGGGGACACAGGGGACACAGTGGAGACAGTGGATGTTGCTGTGTCTGTCTGGGTGTGATGCTTGTGTGAGTGCCTGTGGTATGTGTGGTGCCTATGTTTGCTTGAGCTACTTTTGGGTGTTGACTTGTGTGCATGCTGGTCTGTAGGTGTGCTTGGGATGGGCTGGGGTACAGGGGATTGGGTCTGGGTGGAGGAAGTTGGAGGGGGGAGGCTCGACACAGGGACAATGGCTGCCATCAGTGCTGAGGCCAGAGATTGCAGGGTTCGCTGAAGGACAGCCTGACCAGAATGAATGCCCTCCAGGAATGCATTACCGTGTTGTAACTCTCGTTCTACACCCTGGATGGCATTCACAATGGTAGACTGCCCAACAGTGAGTGACCTGAGGAGGTCAATGGCCTCCTCACTGAGGGCAGCAGGGGTGACTGGGGCAGGGCCTGAGGTGCCTGGGGCGAAGGTGATGCCCACCCTCCTGGGTGAGCGGGCACGGGGCGAATGCTGAGGGGCTGCTGGGAGGGCAGTGCTGGTAGGGGAGGTGGCGGCTGTACCTGTAGAAGTGGTGCGCACAGATGGTGCCGCCACCACAGGGGAGCTCCCATCGGCGGACGAGTCCGTGTCGCTGGTTGGTGATCCGGTGGCCGACGTGAAGCTCCCCTCGCCCTCCGTCCCACTGGTGCATTCAGAGTCCGTGGTGGGGCCCTCCATGGCCATGTGGGATGCAGCTCCCTCGTGCTCGGGTGCCACTGTACCTCCGCCTGTTGATGCTGATGTACAAAAGGACAGGGAGAGTAGGAAAAGTGGGGGAGACAGAAGAACGAGAGTTTTAGTGCATGGTATTCTGCTGCCGTTGGCGGACAAGACAGACGCAGCAGCCCCCTGCATTACGCCGTGCTCCTGCACTCTGCACACACAATTTTTGGGTTATGGCCTACATGGCAATGGTGGACATCTGCGCACATGGATGCCACAGGGGCAAATATACCTCGACTTGGCACTCTGCTGAGGTGGGGTTGAGTGCCACATGGCCTACATAACGGAGGGGCCTTGCCTACCTAACTCGCCCTGGCCTAGGGACACCCACAGCCCACCTCCCCCACCCAGACACCTCCACTGCACGCAAAGTCCACAGAATGAGGTTGTACTCACCCCCTTGTGTCTGCTGTGATTTCCTCAAGCGCCCATCCAACTCCGGGTAGGCCACCACCAGGATCCAGAACATCAGGGGGGTCATGTTGCGACGGGCACCCCTCCCACGTTGGGAGGCCATCCCCAGCTGAGCCTCCGCCGTCTTCTTGCTGCAGCGGCGAATGTCCTCCCATCTCTTCCGGCAGTGGGTGCCCCGTCTGTGGTGGGCCCCCAGGGTCCGGACCTCCTTGGCGATGGCACGCCAGATGGCCCTCTTCTAGTGGGTGCTGACCTACATGACATGCACAAGGGAAGAGGAACAGACATTACCAACTGCACCGTCGTTGTGAGTGGCCCCCTCCCTACTCTGGCCATGTGGCCCATTCATTCGCATGCATTAATGTTCAATCAACTATGCCCACTTCCCTCTTCCACCCAGCACTCTCCACCCAGGCCTAGCCCATACAACGTGCTCCCTGTGTTCTAACCTGTTGGTCTGGAGGACCGTAGAGTAGCGTGTACTGGGGGAGGACCCCATCCACAAGTTTCTCCAACTCCTGTGCAGTGAAGGCAGGGGCCCTTTCCCCAGACGCAGCAGCCATCGTCGCTTCCAGACCGAGGTCACAGCAGCACTAGCAGTGTAGGTCCTCTCCTGTCGAAGGTCAGGTATCTAGTGATTGAACAGTTAGAAAATGGCGGTGACGTCTGCGGCGGTGCGCATCATCACTGCCGGCGCACCTGTTCATTGGCTCCTGGGACCCATAGGGTGCACTGTTAACCAATACAGCATTGCGCCGCGGTCTACGACAGACTACCGCAACGGTGTGCAATGCCAGCGCAGTTACCCCACAATCCCATTGTCCCAGTTTAGAGGTCAGGCAGCCGCCATTTCAGGGGCCCACATGGCTTCATTTACTACTGCGTCACACATAGCTAGGCCTACACTCAACACACATACAGGAAGGGTTTCGTGAGTGGTGTAGTCTTGTGTGTAACTGTGGGTACATACCTGGAGGAATAGTGACTGGTTCTTCGCTGTTGTCCTTCGTAGGCACCGTCAGCTGGGACATATGAGAAGATGGCGGAATCCTCCGGTGTACCGACCGCTGGTGGACCTGTTGACAATGGAAGAAAGACATTTAATCGTCACCTACCAGTTTGACCGTGCCACTATCCAGGAACTATGTACCCAGTTGGAGCCACACCTGATGTCACCGATCCGCCATCCGACTGGAATCCCCGTTGACGTGCAGGTGCTGTCAGTGCTCCATTTCCTTGCAAGTGGGTCTTTTCAGACAACAGTGGCCATGTCATCAGGGATGTCCCAGCCTATGTTTTCCAACGTGCTGTCCAGAGTGTTGTCTGCCCTGCTGAAACACCTAAGGAGCTACATCATTTTCCCTCAGGTGGAGGATTTGCCTACAGTGAAGGGTGACTTCTATGCCCTTGGACATATCCCCAACATCATAGGTGCCATTGATGGGACCCATGTAGCTCTGGTCCCCCCACCAGGAGTGAACAGGTGTACAGGAACAGGTAGAGTTATCATTCCATGAATGTCCAGATGGTCTGTTTGGCAGACCAGTACATCTCGCAGGTGAATGCTATGTTCCCTGGCTCAGTGCATGACGCCTACATCCTGCGCAATAGCAGCATCCCTGATATGATGGGTCAACTCCAGAGGCACCGTGTATGGCTATTGGGGGACTCTGGTTACCCCAACCTGTCCTGGCTATTGACCCCAGTGAGGAATCCCAGGACCAGGGCAGAGGAACGGTACAATGATGCCCATGGGCGGACTAGGAGGGTGATCGAATGCACCTTCGGACTCCTGAAGGCCAGGTTCAGGTGCCTCCATATGACAGGTGGATCCCTATTCTACTCACCGAAGAAGGTGTGCGACATCATCATCGCCTGCTCCATGCTCCATAATTTGGCTTTGCAACGCCAGGTGCCTTTTCTGCAGGACGATGATCCAGATGACGGTGTTGTAGCAGCTGTGGAGTCTGTGGAGCATGTGGACAGTGATGAGGATGAAGCTGAGGTAGAAGAAAACGACAACAGGGAGTCAGTCATACAGCAATATTTCCAGTGACACACAGGTGAGAAAATTTTCAGATTTTACATTACATTCACTGTCACACGTCTACCTCTATCCTATTTGTCTATTTCAATCACAATTTGTTAACTGAGTTGTACCCTTCCATTACGGTTTCACAGGTGTGGTAAACTACGTGTCAACTGCTTGCATCCTTCAAGGGCTTGTGATTTGTGACATAGGTATGTTAGGCTTACAATGGTACAGCCATTATGACACTGTCATTGATAATACAAAGTGCGAAATCATAGACTGACTCCAGATTGTTTTGTGTTTCAAGGGTGTTTATTTAAGTGCAAATTATTGGAGGGGGTGGTAAAATGGAGAGGGGGGATGGTGGAGGAATGTCCATGGCAGAGTCCAGTCTATTAGTCTCACAGGTGCACTGCCCATCTGGGCATAGGAAGTGGAGCTGGGGCAGTTCGAATATGGACAGGGTAACAACGTGGGACAGTGGTAGGACAATCAGGGTGGTCTCATTTCCTGGCGGGGGTTTTGCCATCTTGCTCTGTCCTGTTCCTGGATCTCAGGGACCGCTTGTGTGGTGGTTGTCCGTCTGCAGGGGGTGGGGTGCTGGTGTGTTGGTCCTGTGGCGGGGCGTCCTGTCCACTAGCGCCGGCGGAGGTGGTGGGCAGTTCATCGTCCTGGCTGGTGTCAGGGGCCCCTTGGAGTGCCACGGTGTCCCTCAAGGTCTGCTGTATGTCCTTCAGCACCCCTAGGATGGTGCCCAGGGCGGAGCTGATGGTTCTGAGCTCCTCCCTGAACCCCAAATACTGCTCCTTCTGCAGCCGCAGGGTCTCCTGCAACTTGTCCAGGACCGTCGCCATCGTCTCCTGTGAGTGGTGGTATGCTCCCATGATGGAGGAGAGGGCCTCGTGGAGAGTTGGTTCCCTTGGCCTGTCCTCCCCCTGTCGCACAGCAGCCCTCCCAGTTCCCCTGTGTTCCTGTGCCTCTGTCCCCTGGAGCGTGTGCCCACTACCACTGCCCCCAGGTCCCTGTTGTTGTTGGGAGGGTGGGTTACCCTGGGTGCCCTGTAGTGGTGGACACACCGCTGATTGACCTGTCCTGGGTAGGGAGGTTTGGGCCCGCTGGGTGGGTGCTGTGCTGGTGTTACCAGAGGGTGGAAGGTCGGTGTTGGGCTGTGCCTGTGCAAGGGGATCCGACTGTCCTGAGGCCCACGATGGTCCAGGCTGGTCATCAAGATCCAGTAGGGCAGAGCTGCTCTCGTCACTGTGGGCCTCTTCTGGCGGTGGAGTGGTGTTGTCTGGACCCTCTGGTGTGGTGACGGTCCTTCGTGTTCCTGCAGGGGCATAAGATCATGATTATTCCATGTGTGTGTGTAATGGTGTGCAATGGGTGGCTGTGCGTGAACCCCAGTGCAAGCATTCCTGTGTCGGGGCTTGTGTGATGATGGTTGGGGGGGTGTTCTGGGTATGTGCAGTGAGCATGCTTTGGTGAGGGGTGACCGTGCTTAGTTGTGTCATGCAGGAGGGCTTGGTGTTGGGATGTGTGGTTTGTGTTATGGGTACATTAGTGATGAGTTGTAGTGATATGGGAGGGTGTGAGGTTGGGGATGTGTGATAGCATGCAGGTAGGGTGGGGGATCTGATAGTTGAGATTTGACTTACCAGTGTCCCATCCTCCACCGACTCCTCCGAGGCCCTCAGGATGCAGGATGGTCAAGACTTGCTCCTCCCATGTTGTTAGTTGTGGGGGAGGAGGTGGGGGTCCGCCGCCAGTCCGCTGTACCGCAATGTTGTGCCTGGAGACCGTGGAACGCACCTTCCCCCGTAGGTCGTTCCACCTCTTCCTGATGTCCTCCCGATTTCTTGGGTGCTGTCCCACAGCGCTGACCCTGTCCACTATTCTGCGCCATAACTCCATCTTCCTGGCTATTGATGTGTGCTGTACCTGTGAGCCAAATAGCTGTGGCTCTATCCGAATGATTTCCTCCACCATGACCCTGAGCTCCTCCTCGGAGAAGCGGGGGTGTCTTTGGCGTGCCATGGGGTGGTGTGTGTGATGTGTGGGGTGGTGTATGTGTTGATGAGTGTGGTGAGTGTAGTGGTGTGTGGTGTTTTGTGCGTGGAAGTAGTGTGGGTGATGGTGTTGTGTGCCTCTGTGTGATGGGGTTGTCAATTGCTGTGCTGTCTCTCTGGCCTTCTTTCAGAATTTGTGGTCGTAGGGGTTTGTGGGTGATGTGGGTGTGTGTTTTATATAGTGTTGGATGTGTGGGAGTGTTGTTTGTATGTGTATCAGGTGTGTGTATTTGGAATTGTCCAATGTGGCGGGGTTTTGTATATGTGTGTGTATTTTGAGCGCAGCGGTGTGTACCGCCAATGGAATACCGCGGTTGAAAGACCGCCGCATGCATTCGTGGGTCGTAATAGCATGGGCGTTTTTCTGTTGGCGTGGAGGTGGAGGATTTGTTTCCGCCAGTTTATCATTGACCTTTGGTGTGGCGGTGTTGTGTGGGTGTCTGAATTTCGGCGGATTCCGAGATGTGTGTCATAATAGCTGTGGCGGTCTACCGCGGCCGTGTATTGGCGGTCTTCTTCACGGCGGTAAGTGCCTTTTACCGCCAATGTTGTAATGACCCCCATAGAGTGTATAGAATATAAGAGGGTGAGAAGGGAATGGAATAGTCTTCCTCTATTTCTTTAGGAGCAGCCATTTCTATGCTTCCACGTTTTAAACAAGCATTCTAACAACAGTGCACTTTCAATACCTGTGTTGTCTTTTTAGATCTGGGTTACAGACTGCTGTGGGCAAGCCCCATTTTCTCCCCTGAAGGGCATAAAATGGGCTTCTTTGAGTCTCCCCCTGCTCTTGATTGGATAGCTTTTTGTTGTATATCTAATTTTTTTAATTTAATGACTTTCTTATCTTTTTTTGTGTTTGTTCCACCCAGGTGCACTTTGGTGTAAATGTCTTGATGGTTGATGTATCTTTCTACTGCGGATGTCGGACTGTGCATTGCAATCCATGTACAGAACAATTTTGCCCCACTCGTTGTCCTTGCTTCTACTACTGCCTGTATTTTTACCCATCCCTCTCTTATTTACAATCTCCTCCTTTTTGGAGTCAATGACCCTGCCTGCTAGAGGACAATAGCTTTGATTCTTGACTCAGAAAGGCAGAGAAGTTATCAACCACGTAGTAGGAAATAGTCATCTAGGAAGAGGCAGGAACAAAAGCCATGGGCAATGTAGGCTTTGCAATCTTAGGCAAAATATGATTCAGGTTTTGGCTCCAAGACTCTCTGGCCAAGCACAGATTCAGAACAAATTTGCCAACTACAGAAAGGGAACCTGGTGAACTGTATTACATGAATCACCTGCACGTTACATGAGGATTGCACTTTATGGGTAACAACCAGTCCTGTGAGACTTTAAGGTTTACTTGTTTGTTAGTCTGCTCCAAACTTCTTTTACCATGGATCAACAAATACAATAATCCGCTCTATATATTTTTCAGACTTGGTGAAAATCAACCCCTAATGCAGTGCAGATAATGTGTGTATATTTCATTATAAAACAGACAATATACTGGCACTGAAAGCAATTAATAAGCAAACTATTCAAAAGAGTTGCAGCACCGTGACAACATTTCCATAAATTAATTTAATTGAATGACGGAACAAGTTTGTGTTCACCAACACCTCTAAGATGTGTTAGCACCAAAAGTTCCCATATAATTTTCTTGAGGTGGCCAATATCCCACACACCTAGACTAAATAAAAAGGCAATTTGTACAGTTGCTTTCTGTTTCCGTTTTGGTCTTAGGTAGACAGCTGATAAGGGCAGACTGCCTTTGTGAAGCCAATGGCCTTCACTGAAAATGTTTGCAGATCAGGTCCCACATCCTAAGTCTCCCAGGAAAAATAAGGTCCATCTCTATCCAATACATGGCTGTACCAAATACACTTTTCTGATTATTTTGAAAAGGACAGACCACTTGCTGAATGGTGTAAAATATGAGGTTAACATATTAAACTTGTTGCACCTTAAAATAATTCCGACATTAAACCACACATAAATACATAAGTATGAATAATTGATGCTCTATCAAGCTATTATAAAGTACATTTTATATCTTGTACATGTTCAATTCGTCTGTAATGCAAAACACATTTATACATTAAATAAAAAATGTGCACTCAGATACATGAATACCCAGATATATGAAATGCAGCATAGGTACACCAGCAGACAAATGCATAGATGATATCAAAACAAAAGGCACCCCTGACACTACCGCTTTTGACTTTATGAGAATCTGCCCCCCTGCCCACTTACATTGTGAATAGTCTTCCTACAGTCACTATCCACATGCATCACACACAATCCCTCCAGGGAGTTTGGAGGTTGGGTTTGTAGGAAGCAGGCCTGGTGTGTGGTGAGCAGCTATGGTTCTTTTCACCTTGTAGTGTGTCCAGGTATCCCCTATCAGTGAGGTGTAAACAGTGTCTAGGAAGCCATGGATCTCTAGACGTAGCTGTGGATGAGCAGCCAAGATGTATCTAGGAGACATACAAAGCTTCTGCAATACCAATACAGTCACACAGGACTTACACACATGAAAGAACCACACTGTGTTTCAAAAATGAAGGTACTTTATTATGGTAACACAAATACTAAAATACTGTATAGGCAATACACCACTAGGAGGTGAGTAAACACACTAAGATATACACGTTAGAAGTCAGTGATTAGCATAGAAAGCAACAGCAAATAGCAAAACATTGGAAAATAATGAAGGCCCTGGGGGAGACTAAACCATATACTAAGTAAGTGGAATGTGAAAGGCAGTCCTCCACCCAATGAGGTGGAATCTGTAGAGAGGAGATGGAGGAACGAGGGACCCAAAAAGGTAAGTACCAGGGTGACCCTTAGCGATCAGGAGAGAAGGTAAGTACCTGGTTTTTCCCAGAACTCACAGGTACATTTTGGAAAAGGACTGTGCAAGACCCAAGCAAGACTGGAAGAAAACAAAGTTGGATCCTGACAGAAGTGGACCTGCAAAGGAAGGGAACCAAGTCCAGTTTAACTCGGAGTGTCCGGTTGTGGCAGGAGCCACTACCCACCCTTCTAGAGATGCAGGATCCGGTCGACGATGGAGACAAGAAGTCAGCTGTGCAGCACTGGAGCAGGAGAAGAGTGCCAGAAGTGATGCAGGCGACGTCCCATGACAGAAGAAGTCTTGCAGTCAGTCAATGGTGTTGGAAAAGGCACAGGTCACAGATAAAGTGTTGCAGAGCTCCTGGGGACCAGCAAGGTCCAGGGGGACTCAACCCAAGGAGGGGAGTCCCAGGTGACCCTCAGCAGTGAGGAGAGTCAGAAGACGACGATGCAGCCCCCAAAGGCAGCTAACAAGCAGCAGGCACAGGAGTCACAGTGAGGCCCACTCAGCGCACCTGGAGAGGTGTCCCACGTCGCTGGAGGAGCAGGAAGGAGACTGTGCTTTGCAGGAAAGTGTGCTGGAAGCCAGGGCTACACAGAGCCTGAAGATCCTTTGGAGAAGGAACAAATAAGCCTGTCGCAGTGCTCATGGGTACCGTCCTGCAAGGTGAGGCAAGGGCTTACCATCTCCAAAGTTGGACAGCTGATAGAGGGAAGCAAGGGGATCACTTTAGACCACCACCTGTGATGTAGGATCACACAATTCTGGAGGAGAGAGGATCCATGCAGCCAGTTGCCGTTGCAGTTGGTGCCTGCAGATGGAGGGGAGTGACTCCTTCACTCCAAGAGAGATTTTTCCTTGCTTCCTATGCAGGCTGAAGACTCATCACCCGCAGAGGTTGCACAGACAAGGAAATGTTGCAGTTGCTGGAAGGAACTGGAGAACAAAGTTGCAAAGCAGAATGATTGCTTGAGTAGCAGATTGTCGGTTCCTGGAGGGTTCAATTGCAGTCACGGTGGCCACAAGATGAAGTAAACAATGCAGAGGAGTTCTGCTGGAATCTTGCACATTGAATCTGAAGACCCACCCTGGAGCCCAGGAGGGGAGAGTGGTCACCTAGCAGGGTGACCACGTCTTAGGAGGGGGCTGTGACATCACCTGCCTGACTTGGCCACTGAGATGCTCCCAGGGGCCTCTGCCCACCTTGGATTCAAGATGGTAGAACCAAGTGGCCATCTGGAGGAGCAATGGGCACCACCCCAGGGGTGGTGATGGACAGTTGAGTGGTTTCTCCCCTTTCCTTAGTCCAGTTTTGCACCAGAGCAGGGACCAGGGGTCCCTGGACTGGTGCAAACTGGCTTATGCAGGGAGGGCACGAAATGTGCCCTTCAAAGCATACCAGTGGTTTGGGGATGCTGCCCCTCCCAAGCCATGTAACACTTATTTCCACAGGGAGAGGGTGTTGCCTCCCTCTTCCAAAGGAAATCCTTTGTTCTGCCTTCCTCTGCTTGAGCTTGTTAAGCAGAAGGAGGGCAGAAACCTGTTTGTGTCATGACAGCAGTGCGGGCTGCCTGAAAATCCCCAGGAAGACTGGTAGGAGCAATGCTGAGGATCCTCTAAGGAGCCTCCAAAGTGCATGGAATCATACAACCAACACTGTCAAAAACAGTAGGGTATTATTCCGACATGTTTGATACCAAAAATACCTAGGTTCGGAGTTACCATGTAGCTGGGCCACAGGTAGTGACCTGTGTCCAGTACACATGTAAAATGGCTTCCCTGCACTTACGTCCAGGAAAACGGAGCTGGAGTTTGTAGGGACACCTCTGCTCATGCAGGGGTGCCCTCACACATAGGTACCTGCACCCTGGGCTAGGAGGTCCTGCCATAGGGGTGACTTATAGTGACCTGGTGCAGTGACCTGTAGTGAAAAGGTGCCTGCACCTTCTCACGCAGGCTGCAATTGCAGGTCTGCAGTCATTTTGTATGGGCTCCATGGGTGGCACATAACATGCTGCAGCCCATGGGGAAGCCCTGGTGCCCCAATACCCTGGGTACCTGGGTACCATACACTAGGGACTTATATGGAGGCACCAGTATGCCAATTGTGTGGTGTGCAAAGTCCTAGCAACCAAATGTAGAGGGAGAGAGCACAGACACTAGGGTCCTGGTTAGCAGTATTCTAATGATCACAGTCAAATCACAGTGACAGCAGGCAAAAAGTGGGGGTAACCATGCCAAAAAGAAGATACTTTCCTACAGGGTTTGTAGACACAGATGGCAAAACTAGAGAAAGTAGGCTGTCCCTGTGCACCAAGAGCACCACGAAAGGCTTGTGGTGCAGTAACAGCAGTTTCTAAAAGGCTTTCTGGCACAGAGGACAGGCTCAACTATATTTATACCTCAGCTATCCTGCCTGCAGCCACTACTGGTCAGTATCCATTGTGCTGGATGTGAACAGCCTTCTTCGGTTAAGGTCCCCATTCCAGACATGTTTTGATGCATTAATTTTGTTCCTCCTGATTTTTTTTTTTATAAATTATTTTTTTAAGACATTGGCCATCATTTAGCCCAAAAGCAGGGCTACATACAATATCTCATCAGTAATATACATTTACAAATGAATCTCTACCAATGAAGAATATAACAGTAAACTAACAAAAACAATAACAGGTAATGGTACAGTCACTGTGCATTTCCATCATCATCAATGATATATTACAAGGAATTCAGTCTTATTTTCCTCTCAACTCAGTCCCACACTCTGGACTCCTACCAGTGCTGCCTATTCAGCAGTAATTTGTCATCCAACATATAGACATTCATGCCCTACCATGCTTAGTAGCTGAATGATTCTATAGCTCTCCCTCTCTTAGATCCCAGTGCTCACCTTGAACCCAAAGTAGTTGGTGCCACCACCAAGCTTCTCTGGGTGTGCTACTGCTTGTTAGAGGATGCTGTGTCTTGGGATTGCATACTCTGTTCATCAGTCCTATCCAGACCCGTATGCATGTTCTTCAGTAGTGTGGTCTGTATTTCTAGGTCCTCCTGTAAATTGTCATCCTGGCGATTTTGCTTCCTGTGTAACTCCTTAGCAAGTGCCTACTCATCTACGTCCTCGCAACACATGGTAATGGAGGGGGTTCTTGAGCCCAGCCATCCTATTGCTACCCTCTTTTAACCAAAACTAATGCCAACTGTAGGAACCTGCAGTGCATTTTACCCCCTCTGGGTCGTCTAACAATATTAAGAAGGCACACCAGGGGTGACTCCTCAATTGTCAATGCAGTCAATGCTTTCAGTCTCGCAACCACTGGAGCCAATAATTATGCACCTTTGTGCACTCCCACGCCATATACAAGAAAGAGGTTTCCTCTCTCCCACATCTGGGAGAATCTGCTCCCCTGCCCAGAAACATTGTGCTAAGCTTGACTGGTGTTAAGTATGTGTGGTGCACATAATTAAAATGAGCCACTTTAAATATAATGTTGCACAAGACTTTCTTCACCAATTTGCAGGTCATGTCCCATTCTGGATCAGTCAGGGGGGTTGTTAGTTACTCCTCCCACACTTGCTATGCCAGAGGGTCAAACCAGGCTCTATCCACCTTGAGTTTCTTATAGATGTGCACCACCATGTAACTCATCGAAGGAGCTGTCAACAATAAGTGCAGGGTTTCTGTCAGTCGGGTTTATTTGAGAAATCTGTCCAGATTTCCCACACCGTACTCACCATTTTAGCATATTTCCCCCAGGGAAAAACAACAATTAATTTTGCCTATTAATGTGCAGACCCCCTACCGCTCCAAATTCCTCCAATTGTGCCAGGAGCAGTGGCACCAATTATGTTGGGTGCTGCTAACAGAATAACACATCATATGCATATAGGGATACCAGGTACGTGACATCCCCTATTGCGATATTGAAGTCCCCCATGTCACTCTGGAGCCAGTGGCTCTATCGCAAGGGTGAAGAGAAGTGGCGAGAGCAGACAATCCTGCTCCATGCCCCCTGCACATACCACTCATCAGACACCATTCCCCCATCATGTGTATAGTATCATCACCCATTTACAGAAAAGAGGAACCAAACCCTATCTTCCGGAGTGCAAGCATCAAATAATGCCCCTCCAGCATATCAAATGCTTTAGTGATGTCTACTGAAACCAATGATCAAGTCCCTGTCACTTTGCTGGACAGAGTGTATCACTTGTGCAAGTCTTCGCAAATTAGGTGCTGTGCTTCACCAAGACATAAAATCACATTGATCTTCATGTACCAACCTTTCCACTACACCCGTCAACCTCTTCACTAGGACCTTACACAGTACCTTTGAGTCCACATCGAGCATGGTGAAATGTTGCCCTATCTCCCCCAGGTTTTGGGATCATCCATACAACTCCCTCCCTAAAGGTGGGGAGCAGCACTCCCCTCTCCTGTGCATCTCAGAATCCCTCAAGCAATGGCCCTGCCAGCTGCACTGGGTATGCTTGGTAAAACTCCACTGGAAAGCTGTCACTCAGGGGTTTTCCCCCTATTCAGTTTACCCATCACATCCAAGACCTCTTCCAGAGAGAAATCCGCTTCCAGGTCATCCCATAATGTGGGTGGCAACACAGGCAGGTTCACACTGCCCAGATATTTGGCCACCAGCGTGGCGTCAGCCGCCTCCCCCCTCCCTAGAGGTCACAGGAGTGATTCCCTTGAGTGTCATTTATAGTCCTGGGGAGGTGGTCATGGTCCTGTTTCGTGAACATAGTACCATAATTGGAGGTCTATCTGTCTCCCACCTAAGCAACAAGGCAATCAGCCTATAAGATTTACCCTCCTTCCAATGCAACTGTTGTCTACAATCCTGTTGTGTGAACTTGTCTAGCCTGTCCCATGTGTCTCCCAAGCACCTCCTGATAACGTCCACTCACACCTCTTCATCCGCTCCCTCTGCGTTTCCCTTGTGGGCCTCCATCAACTTATTTTCCAGGTCCCCAAGCTGACTCTGCAACTGTTGGCGCACACAGCACACTTTATCAAGACATTCACCCCTTATGACTGCCTTCAGCACTTCCAATTCAGTACTCCTACTGCTCATTGAACCCAAGTTACCCTCTAAGTATTCTGTGATCTTTTTACCTAGCATCTGCCTGAATGGTGCATCCACTAGGGCATACGTCTGCAGTCGCAACATCTCCGCCATTTAGAATCCCTGTGCCACTCTATTCCAGCGACAGCGGGACTTATCAGATAAAAACCTACCCAGAGAAGTGGCCGCCTGAATGTCCGTCCTTATATCTCTTGATCCCAGGGCCTGATCCAGCCAGCCTATAGGTACCATAAGTATTCGAATAACAGGAAAACTCCCTCCTTCCTGTGTGTCCTTCCAGCTACACTTCCTGGCATCCCAGATTGTGCATAGCTTCAGTCAGTGTGCCCACCATCCCAGTTTCAGTTATGGTTCTGGGGGATCCTCTGTCCATGCTTGCATCTAGGATGCAGTTAAAGTCCTCCACCCACAGTTGTCACTCAACCATATTATCTGTCACCAGTGGCTGCAATTTTTAGAAAAAATCCCTATCATCTACACTGAGGTCATAGACATTCAAGATGGTTATGTATACACCATCTAGTGCTCCCTGCACCAGGCCATATCGACCATGTGTGTCGATCTCGGTATAGATCAGGCATATTGGCACCCTAAGTGCCACCCATCCCATGAAAGTAGGCATGATCAATTACCCGTCCATCTTTTCTTCAGCTTGTCCGCCTCACTCTCTGTGAGGTGCGTTCCTTGTAAATATGCAATGCTCACTCCAATGTATCTTAAATAGGAGTGCACCCTGTACCTTTTCACAGAGCTACCCAGGCCACTGACATTCTGTGTGACAATGTTATAGTTCTGTATCATACAAGCAGTCAACACCCTGTCCCTGCCATATGTCCCCAGAGGCCAATCATCTGCATCTGTTCATTCTGCATCCTTGTGTGCATCACTCAAGCATTCCATAGCATGACATGTAGCATAACATACATGAGAAGAGATACCTCCTTCCCTTCACAATCTTTCAACAATCACAGACAAGCCTACCATCCTATGTCACAATAGCACAAACACCCCCTATCTGACCCCACTGTGATCAAACTAGCTGGCACACTGTCTCTACGACTGGTCCCCAACCCTTGCACAGTAAACTAAGCTATTCCCCCCAAATGCAGGAGCAAGTCAAGTCAGCATTTTTCCCACTCTGATTAGGGTAGAGTTCCACACCAGGTTTCGCTCTAGCTGCCCTGACAGTACCCTAAATGATTTCCCATTTAGGAGTTAATATACATAAGCAGAGTTCAATGTCACACCAAACTGATTGTCCAGGTTGAACACCCCATTACCAACTGTTCCTGAGACACATGTGGCTTTTCCATCTCATGCTTCCCTCCTTCCACAAAGTACTTACACACCACGACCACGGCCAGGCATCCCCATGAAGGGCCAACCAGCAACATAATTTGGACTGGAGTTTGGCAGTCCCTGTTTGAGTCGGGACCAAACCCTACTCCCCACTGCTCTGAGTTCAGGTCAAGCCGGCACCTTCCATTTGCACATCTGGAAGCGTAGCGTCCTCCTGCACTTCAATTTGAGATAGTGTATTACCCCATGCTGACGAGTGTCACTGGTAAAATCTCCAGTGTGTGTTTCTCTGTTTTTCAGCACGCTAACCCAGACCAGTCCTCAAAGAGCCTCGCTCTTCATGTAGTACTTTATCCCATTGTTTAAGCCAGGCCAAAACATTCTAAGGTCGGACAAACAAATTAGTTTTAGTCTTTGTGACCACTCAGAGCCGCACAGGGAGCAACAGCATATAGGACAACCCCATTGACCTGAATTTCTGCTTGACCTCTACAAAAGACTTTCACTGTCTAGTGTAGTCCAAGTATAGTCTGTGAAAATGGCAATACTGTGTTTTTCATATTTCAGCATTCTGGCTTCCATGGCTGCTTTAAGGATGCAGTTGCAGTCGCAGTTACTGAAGAGTTATACAATAAGGGCTCTCTGAGGGGCTACTCTCTGAAATCTACTACTTTGGATTGATGCAAATGCTGCTTGGGCTGATCCACCTCCTCTCTACAAGACTCTAGTGAATATTAGCAATCTGCACCAGCAGCCACCATGAAGAACAGGCCATCCAAGTCTGAACAAGGCATCCAGTGCAGGGAGGCCACACCCCATTTTCATTTGGCATTTAGCCTAAGCTTGGCCTCTATTCTCCATGTTGGCCTTGAGGTGCTCAGCTAAGCACTGCTGACATTTCCTGACTATTTGATGTGTCTTTCTACTCAGGGCCGCCAGTTGTGAAGTACTCTTATGCTCTTGTACAAGGTGGTGCAATGTTAAACTGGCAAAAAATATAAAATGATTCTCCCTGTCACCTGGGCTCTAATCACATCCTACAGTACTTAAGAACAAAGTATTATGCTTTGATGTCTGAGATAGCCCTCTAGTGGTGGCTGCTTCTCAAAATGAAACAAGAAAACCTGTGATTAATTCTGGTGGCCTTTCTTGCAACTTGTGTGATCTTGGTTAAATATTATATTTCAGAGTCTTCTTTTCCTTTATTGTCACATATAAGAGCTCTTTCAAGTATGTGAGTTCAATATGTGCGCTGTACAAATATCTTGTGGTTGAATACAATGTTGCTTTACCTAATCTAGGGCAATTTAGGTTGCACACATATGAATTGTCTCTTAGTTCACTAATAGTGTTATCGTCAGAGCGGGCGCAGGAATGTTTTTAAAATAATGTTTAAAAAACTGTCAATTTAGGGGAGTGGCTAGTTGTGCAAGATGGCAGACTCATGTGCCTAGAGAATATGGCTGGCACCTGCAATCCTTCATAATCCTACTCAGGCCCTGTTCTAGCAGGGGGGCCGGGTGGGCCAGACCCACCCAAACATGGCCTTTGGACCTCCCACTCTCAGCAGAAGAGGCCATGGAGAACGTATGTCGATGGCGGAGTGTTATGATTTTTTTCAGTTTTTTAATTAATAGTCAGGGGTCATTAAAACATATGGGACACAGTTTAAAGTGCATTGTACTTCAAGTATACTACTAAGGGGGAAAAATACCGACTTTATTTGATTTTCCCTATTTTTGCTGCAGCTGAGACATTAAAATATGATCATGATGGTAAAAAAAGGCCAGGGTTCAACCCTAGGTCTGCCAGAAGCAAGCTGCTGTTGGGTGGTGTGTGTTGGGGCACTGGAGACAGGGGTTTACCTGCCAATGATGCAGCAGATGCAGTGACACCAGGGTTCATGGCTGTGAACTGCCTTCTGCACTTCAGTTATGGCTGTTTCTGTGTGTGGGTTCTGAGAATCTTTATGTATTTTAGTCAGGTCAGTGTGCAATGCGCACAGTAGCATACTGCAGAATGGATTCTACTATTCAGATAGTGGCAGTGATTGCCTCATTGGATGAGCTGCCACAAGGGAATCATAAATGCATGCCAATTGCCTAAGAATTAGGGCCTGGTTCAGCAGACAGGTTACTCTGAAACATTTGTGAGGGAGTACCCTGTCTGATGAACTGCAAATCAGGCCCTGATTGTTAGCTAATATCCTGCCTGCTGTATTACAATTGCCACTAGAGTTAATGGACTTGCACTAGAGTGGACCAGATATCCGTCACATTTGTAATGGAGTAACGCATCCCCAAATTCAAAATCAGGCCCTTAATGTGGAGTTACAAGGCCTTCTTGAGTATGTCTGTCTGTCTGTAATCTGTCAGTGGATGCTTTCCTAAAGTAAGTAACCAGGTTATCTCAAGTAAGCTATTGTGCTGGGCTGAATTTATTCTCACCAGTAGGACAGGATGACAAATTTGAGCATTTCATATTCTGATATCTTCTTACAGTACATTACACATTCCTAGGTTATGGTCAAGGTCAGTGAAATTATGCACTTTTGCGGTTGTGGAGTTTTCAGCAAAATTATGGATTTGCCACACAATCAATTATCTGCGGAGTAATTGCAGATTTATGCAAAAAAAAAATCTAGCTCAAACAGATCGAAAGTTACTAAAAATGCTGCAACATGTGTTGCTGTGCAGTTCAAGGCCTTTCACAAAGATTGGCTAGTTACCTTTCTATTGTTTATTGCTATACTTGGGTGTTAAAATTTCAACTAATAAGGTGCAACCTTTGCCAAGACAATGTTATCAAGTGTAAACAAAATGACAAAATAATGATGTAATACTATCACAAAATGTGCCATATTATCCCTCATAATTGCCATATAATTTAGTTAACCCTGCCACATAATTTGGTCCTCCCTTGCTACATAATGTTAGTGTCCCTGGTTATATTGATCTTGCTCTTTGTCTAACCAAATCCACTCACAATAGGACTGATCATAATTCAGTTCAATAAAGGGATGCCACTGGTTATGCAACCTGGCACAGTGGTATCAATGCTAATGATACAATTTTACCTCAGAACTAAACAATTCATTCAAAAGGAGTATTTTTAAAATAGAGATTGCTAAAGTTTTGCAACAAAATATTATCAGATAAACGGATAGTCATTGCATCTGGCAGCATATCTTTTTATACAGCTGTATTAAAACCAAATGTATACAAGTTTTAAGACACACTTTCATCTATTCTGTTTGGTCACCTTTCCTAAATGGCTTTTCTTTACTTTTCATTTCACTGCATGAGACTAGGGGCTGATTTTTGGAAAGTGGTGCTGCACACTTTCCCTGCGCCCCTTAGCGTCCCCCTACCGCCACCATGTGTGCGCCATATTTCAAATACGATACATCTTGGCACTGGTTAGAGGGCAATAGCATCATTCAATGTGATGCTATTGATGTACTCTGCAGGAGTAGTGCCAAACTGTTGGCACTACTCCTGCAGAGCACATAGGGGCCCATTCTAAAGAATGGAAGCCCCCTTTTAACGCCTGCTCTGAGCAAGAGTTAAAAGTGGCGTAAAAAATGGCGCAAGGAAATATCATAGATTTCCTTCTGCCATTTTTACGGCCCCCCTAATGGGGGAGCGCCCCCTTTGCATACATTATGCCTGGCGCTGGCATAATGTAGCGCAAAGGGTTACAGAGTGTAGCAATGCATGCATTGCTCTACTCTGTAAATACGGCGCAGATATTTCAGCCTCGTTGGGTCATAATAACGTAAAAAATAATGACGTTAATGTGGCATTTCATAGGTTTTCTGTTAAAGTGAAAGGTCACACACAGCTGATGATTCATGCAAAGAAGCTGCAGAGTGTGAGGTCCCTTGAGCTTCAGGGCCAAAGCTGCATCACATGCACATTCAGAAAATACGTTGTTTGCTCCCCTCAAATACATTATTGTGCCATTTTATCAATATCATTTTGCAAACCCGTCTAGTGTTTAATGAACACAAGACACACCACATACAGGCACCCACTATAGTCATAAACACCATTGAAATGCCTAACCGCCTCACAGCAGGTTCAAATGAACACGCACATGGAAAGACCCACACCAGAATGGACATATCACACACACATGCACAAAAACACCAGTGGTGCATACACACACACAAAACACTCACTGAAGCTGCACATGTGCATATGTAGATCCTACATGCAAGAAATACACAAGCACAAATGTTCATCATTTTCCAACAGGGTCTTGAAAACTGCAAGTCCCAGAAGCTATCAGTGCTTCTCTCCCATAAGTTGAATCTGCCTAGAATATGAATGATGTCTGAAGTCCCACTGCCTGAAACTGAACACCAAGAAGACTGAAGTTGTGATCTTTAGTGAGAGCTCCTTTCCATGCAACTCTACCTGGATGCAAGAACCTCAGGATCATCAATGACTGTAAATTTGACAGCACAGCCCAAGTCAACACCATCACTGTCTCATGCTTCCACCCCTGAAGATGGTAAGGAAGATTTTCAAATGGCTCCCAGTCAACACCTGTAAAACCATCACCCATACTCTCATCATGGTGGGAAATTGAAAGGGATACATGGCCATTGTTCCTAATGTGAAGATGTCAACGCTTGGGATATGCTAACAGAGACTTCCTTAAGCTTAACTACTGTTAAAATCTGTTTAGCATCTAGGTGCTTCTGTTAAAGCCTGGCACGCTGGAAATTATGAGGGTTGGAGCTGACCAGTATAAACATCAGCTTTACTGTTGAATAACTCTCTATATCAGGGGACTCCACTTTTTAAGTAATAAGAGCTGCTTATGTTCAATGAAACTCATTGAGAGCTACTAACATTATCAGTGTTGTAATAGTGACCACCTCAGATAAATTAACATTAGTGACTACTATGTGCTAAGTTACTACCAGTGAATCAGGCATGGTTGCTAGCCATATAAAGGGCTTTGCCAATGTGGAAGCGAAATCAGCTCAGCTCAGTTCAGCTCAGAAACCAAAGACCAGCCTGCTCCTTAGATAAAGTAAAGTAGTTTATTACGTGTACACGGAGACTGAACAGCCTGGGTGATCAAGTCCGAACAGTCTAAAAGACGGAAGTGATACATGATCTTTTTTACTATCAAATCACAAACAAATTTGTACATTTCATTGGTTCCTGATGTTGACGTATGATCATTTGTTCAACATTGCTAAAGTTTTTACAGTTAATTCTTCATAACGCACCATATAGGGAGAATAAAAGTATAGACAAGGAAATTACACAATATGTCCTACTTGTCTAATATCGCGTGATGCATTTTGAGACAGAACTGAGAACAACACAAAAACAGGATGGCACTTTCCAGAAGGAAGATTGCTTCAGCTAGCACGCAATGATATTTCATGGTGGCTGTTCTAATAGCACGTCTTGCAACATAATGGGTTCCGAGCAACATCAAAATATATCAGTAAGCACAGTTCATGTTGGTTCTAAGTTGTTCAATAGAAACAGGCCTAGTTGTCATTGGGTACCACAGGGCCCAACAGACCCAAAAATGGGTCCCAAGAAAATGTGATTCCACATTCTGCACTCTGATACTCAATGCCAACCTAAACGTTGTGAGGGAGGGGTGTCATTTCGATGGTGTTGCTACCCCTGGTATTATCCTCACTGCCTAGTTGGAAGTATCCTTAATGCAGACATTCTTTATAAGGATTGTCAGGAAGGAGGGACAAACCCATATCTGCACACACAAGGTTATTATTGCCACTACCCCTATTACTAGCACTTCTATCAGCCATGATCCCCAACCACAGAACCATGCTACAATTGTCCCCCAGTATTCCTCCGACATCTGTTAAATCTGACACTTCCTTTGCCCCCTTTTCTACCTTTTTTATCTCTCCTATTGCCCCTCTTGTATTAACGCTGTTTTCCGGAATATATAACGCAGCGTTCTTGATGGATCACGTAACAGACACCATCTTTTGCTAGAATGATGTCCAATGCAAGTCTGTTTTGAATCACAACAGCTCTTAGATTTGTAAGTCCCTCGGTAATATTTCCCAGGGCTGCAGCTGTGGAGCTTGCCAATGTTTCCACTAACCCTGCTAATTTGTGTATTTGATATTCGGAACGCATGACCCCCAGTGGTGGCATTAGTACTCCTAATGTTGCAATGGCCTTATCTATCTAAGAGGGGGTCCTCCTTCTGCTTATTCTCCGGGGGGCCTCATCTATTATTTGGGACAAATCTGTCACATGTGAAATGCAGGGTAATACAAACGCCGGGTAGCACCTGCCTTGCCACCCTGCTGACAGTTTAAAGTATGCAGACATTCCACACACAACAAATATGCCTTGTGGCGCTGAAATGCCTACTGACAAGCACTTGGGGCCGTCTCATATTTTGTCTAAATTGGAATATTTGTAGCATTCGCTGACACCCACATCAATATTGATATTGTGAAATATGGCGGCGTTCGTACATGTCACCGATGTTGGAAAGAATACATGTAAGTATGTGAAAACTGGGCATACTTACTACTCAACATATTTTTCACTGGGGCACTGCCAGTGTGGTATTGAATGCACCATGGTGCCTTTTTCTTCTCATTTATCCCAAGAGATGGTGTTTTCACCTCTGCAGATGTCTCGTCTTTTACATCTCCCTTGTCTCTTTCTTCGTTAAATGTGGCAAGGAGTTCCTTCTCTTCCTGTTGAGGGACCAATTTCCCACATACTCTTTCATTTCCCTGTTTTTTTTTTCTACTGTCTCTTTTCCTTTCTACACGTTCTTTTGCTACCTCCCTTCGTACTCTGATGCTGCTTTTTATTCTTTTCCACAATATTGTTTACCATATGGCATGCAACATATTGGCTAAGCAGGATGTGCATGTAATTTGTAGTCCCCAGGACAGTAGTGGGCAGGTAGGTGCATATATAGCAATCTGAGACATTTGAAACTTCATTATATAATCTAACCATTTGTACAAATGCTTTATCAACATGTTTCCTCATTTTCATCCCACGATGTTTGTCTCCTGCTCCCCACCTCTTCCATCAGGCTTGTGTCCCTTCCCTTTGACGTATTTACAAGCCGTTGTTTACTTTTATTTACACAATTGTCCTCATCTAAAAATGTATGTATATATCATTTGCATATATAATTAGTATTATTGTCAATATTATTCTTAGAACTGGGGTACACATGGCAGTCAACACCGCAGGCCACTTTCTTTCTTCTTTCTTTCTTCCAGGCATGATGTTCGTTATCAATGAAATAATATCACAGTCTGTTCTTTTTATTCTTGGTGGTACCTCATAGAGTGTCGTGAGAGGTTAACTAGCACTTTACACTAATCAAGGTACTTTGTGGATGTATGCCGGGGGGCCCGCATGCAGCCTTTATCTTCCGAGGTGTGCAGCACGAGCAGTCCTGTGAAGAGTCACCGCCGGACCCGCTTGTACCTCCTTGCTCCTGTAGGGAGTGCAGCACGAGCAGTCCTGTCAGTGTTGGTTTGTGTGGCTGGTCGATCGAAGATTGTACCTCTGGGGTGGTGGTGAAGCTTTCATGGGCACCGCAGGTGGTTACTGGAGATCTGTTGGTCCAGCGTCCTTTTTGGTGTGTGAGCTGTGGGTCCAGGATGTCAGCCGCTCACACTAGACTGCTGTGGCTGTTGTTAATAGGACCTGGTAGGGTCCCTTCTCCCTTGGTTGTAGGCAGTGGCGTCTGGTGTGGGCCTTGACCCACACCCAACCTCCAGCCTGCTGTCCGTGATCTAGTGGTGTTTCTTTTTCTGGCAAGGCCTACAGTACCTGGCGGTGGAGATAACGTAATGTCTCTGTTATTTTTCTGCAATATTGTAGCAATAGATCATCTGGCAGTGGCGCAACTGATATGTGGCCTGGTATGTGGATGGGGGGCCCAAATACCGCCTTAGGCCCTCGTTACAACCCTGGCGGGCAGTGATAAAACAGCTGTAATACCGCCAACAGGCCAGCGGTAAAACAAATGGAATTATGACCACAGCGGAAACCACCCACACATACAGCCACTTTAACACACCGACTGCCACGGCGGTAGCAACAAGCACCATGGCGGTAACCGCCAACAGCCAGGCAGAAGACAATGTACCGCCCACTGTATGACAACAGGCCTATCCGCCACCTTTTCTGGGGCGGTACCAGCGACATCAAAAGCATGGCTGAAACAGAACACAGAATGCAAAGAACTCACCTCGGGACACTCAAGGAAAAACCACGACGCCATGGAGCCCGAGTTGCACATATTTCCATGATTGTATACCTCCTCATTCACTACGAACATCAACGCCGGCAAAGACGACCACAGTGAGTACTGCCACCTAGCACACAAGGGGGGGAAGAGAGTGACATACACATGTAACACTCAACACCCCCACCCCCACCCTCAACACCATACACACAAACAGATGCAGTAGCATTACATATACGCTTCCTACCCCTCAGGAATAATGCAAGGACACAATGAATTGATTAAAGTGAGTGTAATAAGATAAAATACTAGAAATTTGTGATTCAAAATCAAAACAGTATATCCATATATACAAATAGAGGGACACTGCCCAGTCCTCAATGTCCATGGGCCACAGGGCCACATCACATAGGCCAAGGCCCCACTTGACTCCTGCAACAACATGGAGAGAACACTGCAGGGGCATCAGGTCCAAAATACACAGGCTACTCAATGGGACAGGGAATGGGGGGGCACCTCAGCCGGAAGATGGTACAACATCACTGGTCCTGGAGGGATCTACATGCCCTGTGTTATGTCCTGGGGAGTGCAAAGCCACAGTCTCTCAAGTGGGTGGTTTTCCCACTGCTTGGTCCTAGGGAGTGCAAATCCACAGTCTCTCTAGTGGGAGCTTTGCCCACTGCTTGGTCCTGGGGAGTGCAAAGCCACAGTCTCTCAAGTGGGTGGTTTGCCCACTGCTTGGTCCTGGGGAGTGTAAAGCCACATTCTCTCAAGTGAGTGGCTTCTCCACTGGTTCTGGAGGGGACCTTGTGCCCTGTGTGCTTCATCCTGGCAAGGAGGGATTGAGTGGATTACTTCTTCCACAGGTTCTGGAGGGGGTCTTGTGCCCTGTGTGCTTTATCCTGGCAAGGAGGAGGTGAGTGGATGGCTTCTTCCACTGGTTCTGGAGGGGGCATTGTGCCATGTGATGCAGATCTTGGGGAGTGCAAGGTCACAGTCTCTCACCTGAGTGTCAGACCAACAGGATTTGCAGGGTCCAGGACGCAGTACAGCCTATGGAGGTAGGACTATACACTGCCCGCCGGTGTTGACGGCTGCTCAGTGCTGGCAGTGGCGGTGCTGGTGTCGGGGCTGTCAGTGGTTGGGGAGGCTCCAGCCCTTCCCCTGCAGCCTCGGACAGCTGCCCCTTGGGGCTGCTGCTGCTGGCAGTGGTGCTGGTTGCAGTGCAGGCAGTAGTGGGGGGAGGCTCCAGCCCTTCCCCTGCAGCCTCAGACGGCTGCCCACTGGGGCGGCTGCTGCTGGCAGTGGTTCTGGTGTCGGGGCTGGCAGTGGTGGGGGAGGCTCCAGCCCTTCCTCTGCAGCCTCGTACGGCTGCCATCTGGGGCTGCTGCTGCTGGCCGTGGTGCTGGTGGCGGTGCAGGCAGTGGTGGGGGGAGGCTCCAGCCCTTCCCCTGCAGCCTCAGACGGCTGCCCACTGGGACTGCTGCTGCTAGCAGTGGTGCTGGTGGCAGTGCAGGCAGTGGTGGTGGTAGGCTCCAGCGCTTCCCCTGCAGCCTCGGACGGCTGCCCACTGGGGCTGCTGATGGTGGCAGTAGTGCTGGTGGAGGAGCTGGCAGTGGTGGGGGGAGGCTCCAGCCCTTCCCCTGCAGCTTCGGATGGCTGCCCACTGGGGCTGCTGCTGCTGGCAGTGATGCTGGTGGCGGTGCTGGTTTCGGGGATGCCAGTGGTGGGGGGAGGCTCCAGCCCTTCCCCTGCATCCTCAGCCAGCTAAACCACCATGGTTGGTGGTAGGGGCTCAGAATAAGTCCCAGCACCAGACCTCCTGTCTGTCCTGCCTACAGGTGCAGGCCTTTTGCCCTTCCCCTTTGGAGCTGGTGGTGCCTTCTTGCCCTTCGCTTTGGCAGCTGGTGGTGCCTCCTTGCCCTTCCCCTTAGCAGCTGGTGGTGCCTCCTTGCCCTTCCCCTTGGCAGCTGGTGGTGCCTCTTTGCCCTTCCCCTTGGCAGCTGGTGGTGCCTCCTTTTCCTTCCCCTTGGCAGCTGGTGGTGCATCCTTGCCCTTCTCCTTGGCAGCTGGTGCAGGCACACTGTCAGTGCTGATGGCTGGTTCCCTGGAGCCTCTCCCACCTGCAGTAGCTGCTGACACTACTGTGGCTGTGGACTGGGTGGCTGAGGTGCTAGCCTGGGTTCTGACTACCCTGGCCCGACTTGAAGGATGGGGGGGGGTACGGAAGAGGTCAACAGTGGAGAGGAAAAGCTTCTTAGGGACACTGGGGCGGGAAGAGGGTGAAGGTTTGGGAGTGTAGGAAGAGGGTGTGGTTGCTGGAGGTGTCTGTCTTCTGTGTTTGAGTGCAGGTGCATGGGCTTGATGTTGTTGTGAGATGGATGGCTGTTGGGTGTCTGAGTGCTTGCGTTTGTGTACTTTGGGAGGAGGGGGCACAGACACAGTGGGAGAGGATGCAGGGGATGTGTGCATGGATGTGGGGGTGGTGACTGCCAGTGAGGGGTGTGTAGTGATAGGTGTGCTGGTGATGATGGTAGTGGATGAGGATGTAGTGCATGCAGGTGTAAGTGGAGATGCTACTGGGAGGGTGGTGGATGACAAGGAGGAGGGGGACACAGTAGAGGGAGCGGGTGTTGTTTTGTCTGCATCTGAATGGTGTTTGTGTGAGTGCTTGTGGTATGATGTGTGTAGCTTGTGTTTCCTGAGCCACTCCTGTGTGTTGCCTTGGGTGCATGCAGGTCTAAATGTGTGATTGGGATAGGTTGGAGTTGAGGGCAATGGGACTGGGCAGAGGAAGTTGGAGGGGGGAGACTAGAGACAGGGACAATGGCTGCCATCAGGGAGGAGGCCAGAGCATGGATTGATCTCTGTTGGGTCGCCATGCCAGAGTGAATGCCCTCCAGGAATGCATTTGTTTGTTGCAAATGGCCTGCCAAGCCCTGGATGGCATTCACTATGGTTAATTGCCCAACAGAGATGTATCTAAGGAGGTCAATAGCCTCCTCACTCAGGGCAGCAGGGCTAGGTGGGGCAGGGCCTAAGGTGCCTGGGGCGAAGGAGATACCCACCCTCCTGGGTGAGCGGGCATGGGAAATACGCTGAGGGGCTGCTGGGAGGGCGGTGCTGGTATGGGGGTGATGGTTGTACCTGTAGTTGGGGTGGGCACTGAGGTGTCCGCCACCAGCAGGGAGCTTCCATCAGAGGAGGTATCACTGCCCGAACTGTCCCCTTCTGTCTCCGCCGTGGTGCTCCCCTCGCCCTCCGTCCCACTGGTGCCCTCACCGTCGGTGGATTCAGCCTCCTGGGCCCTGTGAGATGCAGCTCCCTCCGTCACCGGTGCCTCTGCTCCTCCGCCAGATGATGCTAATGCACATAAGGACAGGGTAACAAAACAAAAAGGAGGGGGAAGAGACAAAGGATACACTTGGTCAATGGCAGCAACAACACCACCTTTGGCGTACACAACACACACACACAGGGAACAGCCCTACGCACTAGGCAATGCACTACCAGTCACAATGCTAGTCACCAGGCCATGGACAGGAATATCTAACACCAATTGCAGCATACCTGAGACCCACAGACCCCTGCCCAGTAGAGGATGCATACTAGCTTGGTTGGAGGTGGTCAGTGTGCCCACCATCCCAGTTTCAGTTATGGTTCTGGGGGATCCTCTGTCCAT
This sequence comes from Pleurodeles waltl, assembly GCF_031143425.1. Lineage (NCBI taxonomy): Eukaryota > Metazoa > Chordata > Amphibia > Caudata > Salamandridae > Pleurodeles > Pleurodeles waltl. Next base: position 1,018,797,717 of record NC_090446.1, on the reverse strand, counting down.
GCTTGCATCTAGGATGCAGTTAAAGTCCTACACCCACAGTTTTCACTCAACCATATTATCTGTCACCAGTGGCTGCAATTTTTAGAAAAAATCCCTATCATCTACACTGAGGTTATAGACATTCAAGATGGTTATGTATACACCATCTAGTGCTCCCTGCACCAGGCCATATCGACCATGTGTGTCAATCTCGGTGTAGATCAGGCATATTGGCACCCTAAGTGCCACCCATCCCATGAAAGTAGAATTGATCAATTACCCGTCCATCTTTTCTTCAGCTTGTCCGCCTCAGTCTCTGTGAGGTGCGTTCCCTGTAAATATGCAATGTTCACTCCAATGTATCTTAAATAGGAGTGCACCCTGTACCTTTTCACAGAGCTACCCAGGCCACTGACATTCTGTGTGACAATGTTATAGTTCTGTATCATACAAGCAGTCAACACCCTGTCCCTGCCATATGTCCCCAGAGGCCAATCATCTGCATCTGTTCATTCTGCATCCTTGTGTGCATCACTCAAGCATTCCATAGCATGACATGTAGCATAACATACATGAGAAGAGATACCTCCTTCCCTTCACAATCTTTCAACAATCACAGACAAGCCTACCATCCTATGTCACAATAGCACAAACACCCCCTATCTGACCCCACTGTGATCAAACTAGCTGGCACACTGTCTCTACGACTGGTCCCCAACCCTTGCACAGTAAACTAAGCTATTCCCCCCAAATGCAGGAGCAAGTCAAGCCAGCATTTTTCCCACTCTGATTAGGGTAGAGTTCCACACCAGGTTTCGCTCTAGGTGCCCTGACAGTACCCTAAATGATTTCCCATTTAGGAGTTAATATACATAAGCAGAGTTCAATGTCACACCAAACTGATTGTCCAGGTTGAACACCCCATTACCAACTGTTCCTGAGACACATGTGGCTTTTCCATCTCATGCTTCCCTCCTTCCACAAAGTACTTACACACCACGGCCAGGCATCCCCATGAAGGGCCAACCAGCAACATAATTTGAACTGGAGTTTGGCAGTCCCTGTTTGAGTCGGGACCAAACCCTACTCCCCACTGCTCTGAGTTCAGGTCAAGCCGGCACCTTCCATTTGCACATCTGAAAGCGTAGCGTCCTCCTGCACTTCAATTTGAGATAGTGTATTACCCCTTGCTGACGAGTGTCACTGGTAAAATCTCCAGTGTGTGTTTCTCTGTTTTTCAGCACGCTAACCCAGACCAGTCCTCAAAGAGCCTCGCTCTTCATGTGGTACTTTATCCCATTGTTTAAGCCAGGACGAAACATTCTAAGGTCGGACAAACAAATTAGTTTTAGTCTGTGTGACCACTCAGAGCCGCACAGGGAGCAACAGCATATAGGACAACCCCATTGACCTGAATTTCTGCTTGACCTCCACAAATGACTTTCACTGTCTAGTGTAGTCAGTATAGTCGGTGAAAATGGCTATACTGTGTTTTTTATATTTCAGCATTCTGGCTTCCATGGCTGCTTTAAGGATGCAGTCTCAGTCGCGGTTATTGAAGAGTTATACAATAAGGGCTCTCTGAGGGGCTACTCTCTGAAATCTACTACTTTGGATTGATGCAAATTCTGTTTGGGCTGATCCACCTCCTCTCTACAAGGCTCTAGTGAATATTAGCAATCTGCACCAGCAGCCACCATGAAGAACAGGCCATCCGAGTCTGACCGAGGCATCCAGTGCAGGGAGGCCACACCCCATTTTCTTTTGGCATTTAGCCTAAGCTTGGCCTCTATCCTCCATGTTGGCCTTGAGGTGCTCAGCTAAGCACCGCTGACATTTCCTGACTATTTGATGTGTCTTTCTACTAAGGGCTGCCAGTTGTGAAGTACTCTTATGCTCTTGTACAAGGTGGTGCAATGTTAAACTGGCAAAACATATAAAACGATTCTCCCGGTCACCTGGGCTCTAATTACATCCTACAGTACTTAAGAACAAAGTATTATGCTTTGATGTCTGAGATAGCCCTCTAGTGGTGGCTGCTGCTCAAAATGAAACAAGAAAACCTGTGATTAATTCTGGTGGCCTTTCTTGCAACTTGTGTGATCTTGGTTAAATATTATATTTCAGAGTCTTCTTTTCCTTTATTGTCACATATAAGAGCACTTTCAGGTATGTGAGTTCAATATGTGCGCTGTACAAATATCTTGTGGTTGAATACAATGTTGCTTTACCTAATCTAGGGCAATTTAGGTTGCACACATATGAATTGTCTCTTAGTTCACTAATAGTGTTATCGTCAGAGCGGGCGCAGGAATGTTTTTAAAATAATGTTTAAAAAACTGTCAATTTAGGGGAGTGGCTAGTTGTGCAAGATGGCAGACTCATGTGCCTAGAGAATATGGCTGGCACCTGCAATCCTTCATAATCCTACTCAGGCCCTGTTCTAGCAGGGGGGCCGGGTGGGCCAGACCCACCCAAACATGGCCTTTGGACCTCCCACTCTCAGCAGAAGAGGCCATGGAGAATGCATGGCGATGGCGGAGTGTTATGATTTTTTTCAGTTTGTTTAATTAATAGTCAGGGGTCATTAAAACATATGGGACACATTTTAAAGTGCATTGTACTTCAAGTATACTACTAAGGGGGGAAAATACCGACTTAATTTGATTTTCCCTATTTTTGCCGCAGCTCAGACATTAAAATATGATCATGATGGTAAAAAAAGGCCAGGGTTCAACCCTAGGTCTGCCAGAAGCAAGCTGCTGTTGGGTGGTGTGTGTTGGGGCACTGGAGACAGGGGTTTACCTGCCAATGATGCAGCAGATGCAGTGACACCAGGGTTCATGGCTGTGAACTGCCTTCTGCACTTCAGTTATGGCTGTTTCTGTGTGTGGGTTCCCGAGAATGTTTATGTATTTTAGTCAGGTCAGTGTGCAATGCGCACAGTAGCATACTGCAGAATGGATTCTACTATTCAGATAGTGGCAGTGATTGCCTCATTGGATGAGCTGCCACAAGGGAATCATAAATGCATTCCAATTGCCTAAGAATTAGGGCCTGGTTCAGCAGACAGGTGACTCTGACACATTTGTGAGGGAGTACCCTGTCTGATGAACTGCAAATCAGGCCCTGATTGTTAGCTAATATCCTGCCTGCTGTATTACAATTGCCACTAGAGTTAATGGACTTGCACTAGAGTGGACCAGATATCCGTCACATTTGTAATGGAGTAACGCATCCCCAAATTCTAAATCAGGCCCTTAATGTGGAGTTACAAGGCCTTCTTGAGTATGTTTGTCTATCTGTAATCTGTCAGTGGATGCTTTCCTAAAGTAAGTAACCAGGTTATCTCAAGTAAGCTATTGTGCTGGGCTGAATTTATTCTCACCAGTAGGACAGGATGACAAATTTGAGCATTTCATATTCTGATATCTTCTTACAGTACATTACACATTCCTAGGTTATGGTCAAGGTCAGTGAAATTATGCACTTTTGCGGTTGTGGAGTTTTCAGCAAAATTACAAATTTGCCACACAATCAATTATCTGCGGAGTAATTGCAGATTTATGCAAAAAGAAAATCTAGCTCAAACAGATCGAAAGTTATTAAAAATGCTGCAACATGTGTTGCTGTGCAGTTCAAGGCCTTTCACAAAGATTGGCTAGTTACCTTTCTGTTGTTTATTGCTATACTTGGGTGTTAAAACTTCAACTAATAAGGTGCAACCTATGCCAAGACAATGTTATCAAGTGTAAACAAAATGACAAAATAATGATGTAATACTATCACAAAATGTGCCATATTATCCCTCATAATTGCCATATAATTTAGTTAACTCTGCCACCTAATTTGGTCCTCCCTTGCTACATAATGTTAGTGGCCCTGGTTATATTGATCTTGCTCTTTGTCTAACCAAATCCACTCACAATAGGACTGATCATAATTCAGTTCAATAAAGGGATGCCACTGGTTATGCAACCTGGCACAGTGGTATTAATGCTAATTATACAATTTTACCTCAGAACTAAACAATTTATTCAAAAGGAGTATTTTTAAAATAGAGATTGCTAAAGTTTTGCAACAAAATATTATCAGATAAACTGATAGTCATTGCGTCTGGCAGCATATATTTTATACAGCTGTATTAAAACCAAATGTATATAAGTTTTAAGACAAATTTTCATCTATTCTGTTTGGTCACCTTTTCTAAATGGCTTTTCTTTACTTTTCATTTCACTGCATGAGACTAGGGGCTGATTTATGGAAAGTGGTGCTGCACACTTTTCCTGCGCCCCTTAGCGTCCCCCTACCGCCATCATGTGTGCGCCATATTTCAAATACGATGCATCTTGGCACTGGTTAGAGGGCAATAGCATCATTCAATGTGATGCTATTGATGTACTCTGCAGGAGTAGTGCCAAACTGTTGGCACTACTCCTGCAGAGCACATAGGGGCCCATTCTAAAGAATGGAAGCCCCCTTTTAACGCCTGCTCTGAGCAAGAGTTAAAAGTGGCGTAAAAAATGGCGCAAGGAAATCTCATAGATTTCCTTCTGCCATTTTTACGGCCCCCCTAATGGGGGAGTGCCCCCTTTGCATACATTATGCCTGACGCAGGCGTAATGTATCGCAAAGGGTTACAGAGTGTAGCAATGCATGCATTGCTCTACTCTGTAAATACGGCGCAGATATTTCAGCCTCGTTGGGTCATAATAACGTAAAAAATAATGACGTTAATGTGGCATTTCATAGGTTTTCTGTTAAAGTGAAAGGTCACACAGCTGATGATTCATGCAAAGAAGCTGCAGAGTGTGAGGTCCCTTGACCTTCAGGGCCAAAGCTGCATCACATGCACATTCAGAAAATACGTTGTTTGCTCCCCTCAAATACATTATTGTGCCATTTTATCAATATCATTTTGCAAACCCGTCTAGTGTTTAATGAACACAAGACACACCACATACAGGCACCCACTATAGTCATAAACACCATTGAAATGCCCAACCACCTCACAGCAGGTTCAAATGAACACGCACATGAAAAGACCCACACCAGAATGGACATATCACACACACATGCACAAAAACACCAGTGGTGCATACACACACACAAAACACTCACTGAAGCTGCACATGTGCATATGTAGATCCTACATGCAAGAAATACAGAAGCACAAATGTTCACCATTTTCAAACAGGGTCTTGAAAACTGCAAGTCCCAGAAGCTATCAGTGCTTCTCTCCCATAAGTTGAATCTGCCTAGAATATGAATGATGGCTGGAGTCCCACTGCCTGAAACTGAACACCAACAAGACTGAAGTTGTGATCTTTGGTGAGAGCTCCTTTCCATGCAACTCTACCTGGAGGCAAGAACCTCAGGATCATCAATGACTGTAAATTTGACAGCACAGCCCAAGTCAACACCATCACTGTCTCATGCTTCCACCCCCTGAAGATGGTAAGGAAGATTTTCAAATGGCTCCCAGTCAACACCTGTAAAACCATCACCCATACTCTCATCATGGTGGGAAATTGAAAGGGATACGTGGCCATTGTTCCTAGTGTGAAGATGTCAACGCTTGGGATATGCTAACAGAGACTTCCTTAAGCTTAACTACTGTTAAAATGTGCTTAGTATCTAGGTGCTTCTGTTGAAGCCTGGCCCGCTGGAAATTATGAGGGATGGAGCTGACCAGTATAAACATCAGCTTTACTGTTGAATAACTCTCTATATCAGGGGACTCCAACTTTTTAAGTAATAAGAGCTGCTTATGTTCAATGAAACTTATTGAGAGCTACTAACATTATCAGTGTTGTAATAGTGACCACATCAGATAAATTTACATTAGTGACTACTATGTGCTATATTACTACCAGTGAATCAGGCATGGTTGCTAGCCATGTAAAGGGCTTTGCCAATGTGGAAGCGAAATCAGCTCAGCTCAGCTCAGTTCAGCTCAGAAACCAAAGACCAGCCTGCTCCTTAGATAAAGTAAAGTAGTTTATTACCTGTACACGGAGACTGAACAGCCTGGGAGATCAAGTCCGAACAGTCTAAAAGACGGAAGTGATACATGAGCTTTTATACTATCAAATCACAAACAAATTTGTACATTTCATTGGTTCTTGATGTTGACGTATGATCATTTGTTCAACATTGCTAAAGTTGTTACTGTTAATTCTTCATAACGCACCATATAGGGAGAATACAAGTATAGAGAAGGAAATTACACAATATGTCCTACTTGTCTAATATTGCGTGATACATTTTGAGACAGAACTGAGAACAACACAAAAACCGGATGGTACTTTCCAGAAGGAAGATTGCTTCAGCTAGCACGCAATGATATTTCATGGTGGCTGTTCTAATAGCACGTCTTGCAAAATAATGGGTTCCGAGCAACATCAAAATATATCAGTAAGCACAGTTCATGTTGGTTCTAAGTTGTTCAATAGAAACAGGCTTTGTTGTCATTGGGTACCACAGGGCCCAACAGACCCAAAAATGGGTCCCAAGAAAATGTGATTCCACATTCTGCACTCTGATACTCAATGCCAACCTAAACTTTGTGAGGGAGGGGTGTCATTTTGATGGTGTTGCTACCCCTGGTATTATCCTCACTGCCTAGTTGGAAGTATCCTTAATGCAGACATTCTTTATAAGGATTGTCAGGAAGGAGGGACAAACCCTTATCTGCACACACAAGGTTATTATTGCCACTACCCCTATTACTAGCACTTCTATCAGTCATGATCCCCAACTACGGAACCATGTTGCAATTGTCCCCCAGTATTCCTCCGACATCTGTTAAATCTAACACTTCCTTTGACCCCTTTTCTACCATTTTTATCTCTCCTATTGCCCCTCTTGTATTAACGCTGTTTTCCGTAATATATAACGCAGCTTTCTTGATGGATCATGTAACAGACACCATCTTTTGCTAGAATGATGTCCAATGCAAGTCTGTTTTGAATCACAACAGCTCTTAGATTTGTAAGTCCCTCAGTAATATTTCCCAGGGCTGCAGCTGTGGAGCTTGCCAATGTTTCCGCTAACCCTGCTAATTTGTGTATTTGATATTCGGAACGCATGACCCCCAGTGGTGGCATTAGTACTCCTAATGTTGCAATGGCCTTATCTATCTAAGAGGGGGTCCTCCTTCTGCTTATTCTCCGGGGGGCCTCATCTATTATTTGGGACAAATCTGTCACATGTGAAATGCAGGGTAATACAAACGCCGGGTAGCACCTGCCTTGCCACCCTGCTGACAGTTTAAAGTATGCAGACATTCCACACACAAAAAATATGCCTTGTGGCGCTGAAATGCCTACTGACAAGCACTTGGGGCCGTCTCATATTTTGTCTCAATTGGAATATTTGTAGCATTCGCTGACCCCCACATCAATATTGATATTGTGAAATATGGCGGCATTCGTACATGTCACCGATGTTGGAAAGAATACATGTAAGTATGTGAAAACTGGGCATACTTACTACTCAACATATTTTTCACTGGGGCACTGCCAGTGGGGTATCGAATGCACCATGGTGCCTATTTCTTCTCATTTATCCCAAGAGATGGTGTTTTCACCTCTGCAGATGTCTCGTCTTTTACATCTCCCTTGTCTCTTTCTTCGTTAAATGTGGCAAGGAGTTCCTTCTCTTCCTGTTGAGGGACCAATTTCCCACATACTCTTTCATTTCCCTGTTTTTTTTTCTACTGTCTCTTTTCCTTTCTACACGTTCTTTTGCTACCTCCCTTCGTACTCTGATGCTGCTTTTTATTCTTTTCCACAATATTGTTTACCATGTGGCATGCAACATATTGGCTAAGCAGGATGTGCATGTAATTTGTAGTCCCCAGGACAGTAGTGGGCAGGTAGGTGCATATATAGCAATCTGAGACATTTAAAACTTCATTATATAATCTAACCATTTGTACAAATGCTTTATCAACATGTTTCCTTATTTTCATCCCACGATGTTTGTCTCCTGCTCCCCACCTCTTCCATCAGGCTTGTGTCCCTTCCCTTTGACGTATTTACAAGCCGTTGTTTACTTTTATTTACATAATTGTCCTCATCTAAAAATGTATGTATATATCATTTGCATATATAATTAGTATTATTGTCAATATTATTCTTAGAACTGGGGTACACATGGCAGTCAACACCGCAGGCCACTTTCTTTCATCTTTCTTTTTTCCAGGCATGATGTTCGTTATCAATGAAATTATATCACAGTCTGTTCTTTTTATTCTTGGTGGTACCTCAGAGTGGGGTCAGAGGTTAACTAGCACTTTACACTAATCAAGGTACTGTGGATGTATGCCGGGGGCCCGCATGCACCCTTCATCTTCCGAGGTGTGCAGCACGAGCAGTCCCGTGAAGAGTCCCCGCCGGACCCGCTTGTACCTCCTTGCTCCTGTAGGGAGTGCAGCACGAGCAGTCCTGTCAGTGTTGGCTTGTGTGGCTGGTCGATCGAAGATTGTACCTCTGGGGTGGTGGTGAAGCTTTCATGGGCACCGCAGGTGGCTACTGGAGATCTGTTGGTCCAGCGGCCTTCTTGGTGTGTGAGCTGTGGGTCCAGGATGTAAGCCGCTCACACTTGACTGCTGTGGCTGTTGTTAATAGGACCTGGTAGGGTCCCTTCCCCCTTGGTTGTAGGCAGTGGCGTCTGGTGTGGGCCTTGACCCACACCCAACCTCCAGGCTGCTGTCCGTGATCTAGTGGTGTTTTTTTTTCTGGCAAGGCCTGCAGTACCTGGCGGTGGAGATAACGTAGTGTCTCTGTTATTTTTCTGCAATATTCTAGCAATAAATCATCTGTCACTGGCAGTGGCGCAACTGATATGTGGCCTGGTATGTGGATGGGGGGCCCAAATACCGCCTTAGGCCCTCGTTACAACCCTGGCGGGCAGTGATAAAACAGCTGTAATACCACCAACAGACAGCGATAAAACAAATGGAATTATGACCACAGCAGAAACCACCCACATATACAGCCACTTTAACACACCGACGGCCACGGCGGTAGCAACAAGCACCATGGCGGTAACCGCCAACAGCCAGGCAGAAGACAATGTACCGCCCACTGTATTACAACAGGCCTATCCGCCACCTTTTCCGGGGCGGTACCAGCGACATCAAAAGCACGGCGGAAACAGAACACAGAAGGCAAAGGACTCACCTCGGGACACTCAAGGAAAAACCATGACGCCATGGAGACCGAGTTACACATATTTCCATGATTGTATACCTCCTCATTCACTACGAACATCAACGCCGTCAAAGACGACCACAGTGAGTTCTGCCGCCTAGCACACAAGGGGCGGGGGGAGAGAGTGACATACACATGTAACACTCAACACCCCCTCCCCCACCCTCAACACCATACACACAAACAGATGCAGTAGCATTACATATACACTTCCTACCCCTCAGGAATAATGCAAGGACACAATGAATTGATTAAAGCGAGTGTAATAAGATAAAATACTAGAAATTTGTGATTCAAAATCAAAACAGTATATACATATATACAAATAGAGGAACACTGCCCAGTCCTCAATGTCCATGGCAACGAGGGCCACATCACATAGGCCAAGGCCCCGCTTGACTCCTGCAACAACATGGAGAGAACATTGCAGGGGCATCAGGTCGAAAATACACAGGCTACTCAATGGGACAGAAAATGGGGGGGCACCTCAGCCGGAAGATGGTACAACATCACTGGTCCTGGAGGGGGCTACATGCCCTGTGTGATGTCCTGGGAGTGCAAAGCCACAGTCTCTCAAGTGGGTGGTTTGCCCACTGCTTGGTCCTAGGGAGTGCAAAGCCACTGTCTCTCTAGTGGGTGCTTTGCCCACTGCTTGGTCCTGGGGAGTGCAAAGCCACAGTCTCTCAAGTGGGTGGTTTGCCTACTGCTTGGTCCTGTGGAGTGTAAAGCCACAGTCTCTCAAGTGAGTGGCTTCTCCACTGGTTCTGGAGGGGACCTTGTGCCCTCTGTGCTTCATCCTGGCAAGGAGGGATTGAGTGGATGACTTCTTCCACAGGGTCTGGAGGGGGTCTTGTGCCCTGTGTGCTTTATCCTGGCAAGGAGGGGGTGAGTGGATGGCTTCTTCCACTGGTTCTGGAGGGGGCATTGTGCCATGTGATGCAGATCTTGGGGAGTGCAAGGTCACAGTCTCTCACCTGGGTGTCAGACCAACAGGATTTGCAGGTTCCGGGACGCAGTACAGCCTATGGAGGTAGGACTATACACTGCCCGCCGGTGTTGACGGCTGCTCAGTGCTGGCAGTGGCGGTGCTGGTGTCAGGGCTGTCAGTGGTTGGGGAGGCTCCAGCCCTTCCCCTGCAGCCTCGGACAGCTGCCCCCTGGGGCTGCTGCTGCTGGCAGTGGTGCTGGTTGCAGTGCAGGCAGTAGTGGGGGGAGGCTCCAGCCCTTCCCCTGCAGCCTCGGACGGCTGCCCACTGGGGCGGCTGCTGCTGGCAGTGGTTCTGGTGTTGGGGCTGGCAGTGGTGGGGAAGGCTTCAGCCCTTCCTCCGCAGCCTCGTACGGCTGCCCTCTGGGGCTGCTGCTGCTGGCAGTGGTGCTGGTGGCGGTGCAGGCAGTGGTGGGGGGAGGCTCCAGCCCTTCCCCTGCAGCCTCAGACGGCTGCCCACTGGGACTGCTGCCGCTGGCAGTGGTGCTGGTGGCAGTGCAGGCAGTGGTGGGGGGAGGGTCCAGCCCTTCCCCTGCTGCCTCGGACGGCTGCCCACTGGGGCTGCTGATGCTGGCAGTGGTGCTGGTGGCGGGGCTGGAAGTGGTGGGGGAGGCTCCAGCCCTTCCCCTGCAGCCTCGGATGGCTGCCCACTGGGGCTGCTGCTGCTGGCAGTGATGCTGGTGGCGGTGCTGGTTTCGGGGAAGCCAGTGGTGGGGGGAGGCTCCAGCCCTTCCCCTGCATCCTCAGCCAGCTGAACCACCATGGTTGGTGGTAGGGGCTCGGAATAAGCCCCAGCACCAGACCTCCTGTCTGTCCTGCCTGCAGGTGCAGGCCTTTTGCCCTTCCCCTTTGGAGCTGGTGGTGCCTCCTTGCCCTTCGCTTTGGCAGCTGGTGGTGCCTCCTTGCCCTTCCCCTTAGCAGCTGGTGGTGCCTCCTTGCCCTTCCCCTTGGCAGCTGGTGGTGCCTCTTTGCCCTTCCCCTTGGCAGCTGGTGGTGCCTCCTTGCCCTTCCCCTTGGCAGTTGGTGGTGCATCCTTGCCCTTCTCCTTGGCAGCTGGTGCAGGCACACTGTCAGTGCTGATGGCTGGTTCCCTGGAGCCTCTCCCACCTGCAGTAGCTGCTGACACTACTGTGGCTGTGGACTGGGTGGCTGAGGTGCTAGCCTGGGTTCTGACTACCCTGGCCCGACTTGAAGGACTGGGGGGTAGGGAAGAGGTCAACGGTGGAGAGGAAAAGCTTCTTAGGGACACTGGGGCGGGAAGAGGGTGAAGGTTTGGGAGTGTAGGAATAGGGTGTGGTTGTTGGAGGTGTCTGTCTGCTGTGTTTGAGTGCAGGTGCATGGGCTGGATGTTGTTGTGAGATGGATGGCTGTTGGGTGTCTGAGTGCTTGCGTTTGTGTACTTTGGCAGGAGGGGGTACAGACACAGTGGGAGAGGATGCAGGGGATGTGTGCATGGATGTGGGGGTGATGACTGCCAGCGAGGGGTGTGTAGTGATAGGTGTGCTGTTGATGATGGTAGTGGATGAGGATGTAGTGCATGCAGGTGTGAGTGGAGATGCTACTGGGAGGGTGGTGGACGACAAGGAGGAGGGGGACACAGTTGAGGGAGCGGGTGTTGTTTTGTCTGCATCTGGATGGTGTTTGTGTGAGTGCCTGTGGTATGATGTGTGTAGCTTGTGTTTCCTGAGCCACTCCTGTGTGTTGCCTTGGGTGCATGCAGGTCTAAATGTGTGCTTGGGATAGGTTTGGGTTGAGGGTAATGGGACTGGGCAGAGGAAGCTGGAGGGGGGAGACTAGAGACAGGGACAATGGCTGCCATCAGGGAGGAGGCCAGAGCCTGGATTGATCTCTGTTGGGTCGCCATGCCAGAGTGAATGCCCTCCAGGAATGCATTTGTTTGTTGCAAATGGCCTGCCAAGCCATGGATGGCATTCACTATGGTTAACTGCCCAACAGAGATGGATCTCAGGAGGTCAATAGCCTCCTCACTCAGGGCAGCAGGGCTAGGTGGGGCAGGGCCTGAGGTGCCTGGGGCGAAGGAGATACCCACCCTCCTGGGTGAGCGGGCACGAGAAATACGCAGAGGGGCTGCTGGGAGGACGGTGCTGGTATGGGGGTGATGGTTGTACCTGTAGTTGGGGTGGGCACTGAGGTGTCCGCCACCAGCAGGGAGCTTCCATCAAAGGAGGTATCACTGCCCGAACTGTCCCCTTCTGTCTCCGCCGTGGTGCTCCCCTCGCCCTCCGTCCCACTGGTGCCCTCACCGTCGGTGGATTCGGCCTCCTGGGCCCTGTGGGATGCAGCTCCCTCCATCACCGGTGCCTCTGCTCCTCCACCAGATTATGCTAATGCACATAAGGACAGGGTGACAAAACAAAAAGGAGGGGGAAGAGACAAAGGATACACTTGGTCAATGGCAGCAACAACACCACCTTTGGCGTACACAACACACACACACACACAGGGAAAAGCCCTATGCGCTAGGCAATGCACTACCAGTCACAATGCTAGTCACCAGGCCATGGACAGGAATATCTAACACCAATTGCAGCATACATGAGACCCACAGACCCCTGCCCAGTAGAGGATGCATACTAGCTTGGTTGGAGGTGGTGTTCATCATCCCCTGCCCAACATGTAACCTACACTGCAATGTCCGGCCTGGCCTACGGGCTCCCACAGGCCCACATCCCCCACCCAGAGACCACCCCACCACGCACAAATAGTATAATGTGAAACTGTACTCACCCCCTTGTGGCTGCTGTGATGCCCTCAAGTGCCCATTCAGCTCCGGATAGGCCACCGCCAGTATGCAGGCCATCAGGAGGGTCAGGGTTCGACGGGTACCCCTTCCTCCATGCCCTCACACACAGCACTCCATGCATCCATACCCCTTGCATCATGCTCACAGTGTACTCACCTGTTGGTCTGGAGGCCCATACAGCATTCGGTACTGGGGTAGGACCACCAGTCTCTCCAATTTCACAGCGGTGAAGACAGGGGCCCTTTCCCCAGTGACACCAGCCATGGCGATTCCAGACACAGGTCACAGCAGCACTTGCAGTGTAGGTCCTCTCCTGTTGAAGGTCAGGTAGCAAGTGAGTGAACAGATAGAAAATGGCGGTCACGTTCGTGGCGGTGCGTACCATCACCGCCGGAGTATAACACCATTGGCCACTGTAACCCATAGGGCCCATACCCAACCAATGAGGTGTTGCACTGCGGTACTCGACTGCCTCCTGCAACGGCGCACATCATCAGCGGATTTACCTCATTTCCACCTGTCCCTCCAAACAGGACAGGCGGATGCCATTTCAGGGGGGGGGCAGGCCATGGCACCTAACTGCGTCACAGTACACATAGCCACCATTTTTGGCCTATTCAACAACATACTGTTATTATCACAACTTGCAATGCAGTGTAGTGTTTAGAACTGTGGAATACTGATGAGCTGCTCCCCATTTTGCCCCCTAGATTACAACCGCTGCGGATGAATAGGAGATGGACGCATCCCAATGTGCACAGACCTCTTGTGGGCTTGGCAACAATGGAGGACAGGCACATTATCCTCACCTATAGACTTGACAGGGCCACAATCACGGAGCTGTGTGCCCAATTGGAGCCTTACCTGATATCTGCTATCCGTCACCCCACCGGGATCCCCCCTCTTGTGCAAGTCCAATCTGTGCTCCATTTCTTCGCAAGTGGCTCCTTCCATGTGACAGTGGGCTTGGCAGCATGAATGTCACAACCAATGTTCTCAATAGTGCTAACCAGGGTGTTGTCTGCCTTGATAAAACACATGTGCAGCTACATCGTTTTCCCCCAGGTGGAGGATTTGGCCACAGTGAAAGCTGACTTCTGTGCAATGGGACATATCCCCAACATTATTGGGGCAATTGATGGTACACATATTGCATTTGTCCACCCCCTTCCCCCGGAGAAATGAAAAGGTGTTTAGAAATCGAAAGAGCTTTCATTCCATGAATGTGCAGATAGTGTGCCTTGCGGACCAGTACATCTCCCATGTCAATACAAAGTATCCTGGCTCTGTGCATGATGTCTATATCCTGAGGAATAGCAGCATCCCATATGTGATGGCTCAACTACAGAGGCACCGGGTGTGGCTAATAGGCGAGCCCTGGTTCCCAGCCAGTGGATGTTGGTGTATGGGTATGGTGTGGGCTCTAAGGGTTAGTGTGTGTCTAACAGCTGTCCCTCGATATTTGCAGGTGCCTCTGGTTATCCCAACTTCTCATGGCATCCCAGGACAAGGACAGAGGAACATTACAATGAGGCACACGGGCGAACAAGGAGAATAATAGAGAGTACATTCGGCCTCCTGAAAGGCAGGTTTTGGTGTCTGCATCTAACAGGTGGATCCCTGTGCTACTCACCCAAGAAGGTGTGCCAGATAATCGTGGTGCTGCATATTGCATAACCTTGCCTTGAGACGCCAGGTGCCTTTTCTGCAGGAGGATGAGGCTGGAGATGGGTGTGTGGCAGCAGTGGACCATGTGGACAGTGAAGATGAGGAGGCAGAGGATGAGGATGAGGACAACAGAACAGCTATTATACGACAGTACGTCCAGTGACACACAGGTAAGACACTGTAACTTCACTTTGCAATGACAGTTTTGTATTTGACATTGCACATAGCATGCAGATTTTCCCACTTCTATGGCCACTTACTGTACCCTTTGGCATCTCTATTTTCAGGTATCTGTGCCCCATTCTCGTACCTGGTGTGTTGACTGCAGCCAACTACAGGTCATTCCTATGTATACATTGCTGTACAGTTGTATTGCATTGTTTAAACCTTGTTAAACGAATACATAGTTAAATCATTTGACATACTTCATACTTGTATTTATTCAAAGGGTGTTTATTTAAGTGCTAAGAGGTAGAAAGGGATGTGCAACGGGCTGGGGGGACGATGGAGGTAAGTCCAGCATAGAGTCCAGTTTTTTTGTATCACAGGTACATTGTCCAAGGGGGCTTAGGAAGGGGAGCAATGGCAGTTCAAGGTGGACAGGATTACAGAGTGGGTCACAAGGGTGACAATCAGGGGAGTCTTATTTCCTGGTGGGGGTCTTGGCAATGTGATCTGGCTTCTGCCTGGATTACAGGGGCTGTTTGCGCGGTGGTTCTCCTTCTGCAGGGGGAGGGGTACTGGTGGCCTGTTGTTCATGTGGCAGGTCTCCTGTCCACTAGCGGCAGCGGTGGTGGAGGGTTGTTCATCGGTGTGGCTAGTGTCAGGGGCCCGGTGGTGTGCCACTGCCTCCTTCATGGTGTTGGCCATGTCTGCCAGCAGCCCTGCAATGGATGTCCTTCAGGTCGTCCCTAATCCACAGGTACTGTCCCTCCTGCAGCCGCTGGGTTTCTTGCGACTTGTCCAGTATCTGGCCCATCGTCTCCTGGGAATGGTAATATGCTCCCAGGATGTTGGTGAGTGCCTCGTGGAGAGTCAGTTCCCTGGGCACAGCAGTCCTCCCAGCTTCCCTGTTGTCCTGTGCCTCTGTCCCCTGAACCGTGTGTCCACTGCCACTAACCCCAGGTCCCTGATCGTCCTGTGTTTGTGGGGTTGCCTGGGGTGCCTGTAGTGGTGGACACACTGCTGATTGACGTGTCCTGGGGACAGAGGTATGGGCCCGCTAGGTGGGTGCTGTGCTGGTGTTTCCTGAGGGGGAGGCTCTGTGGTGATATGGGACTGTGCCTAGGTAACTGAATGTCCGGAGATCCCTAATGGGCCAGGTTGGTCATCCTAATCCAGGCGAACAGAGCTGCTGTCATCACTATGAGCCTCTTTTGTGGGGGGACTGGATGTTGCTGGCACCTCCTCTCCAGTGACATTGGGTAGGGGACCTGTGGGGATGTAAATGCAATGTTATAGTTTCTGCGTGTGACATTTTGTGCATGGGTGTGTTGCCCTGTATGTTTGTGATTGCCCTGTCAGTTTTGCCTTGTGTGAGTATTGAGTTTGTGGGCTAGGTGATTCTCTCTAATGTTCATGCTTTAGCGATGGGTGTCAATGCAGGTCTGTGATGGGGGTCCATGCATTGGTGTTGCATGCAGGGCTTGGTATTGGGATGGGTGGGTTGTGATGGTGGGGTGTATGTGAGGTGGTGGAGTGATCGGGGTGAGGGTAAGGGAGGGAGTTTGTGATGGCATGCAGGTAGGGGGGCTGATAGTAAAGATGTCAGGGAGAACAGATCCTTAGGGCTTGCGCATGTTCCCAACATGTCCACCTCTTGGTAGCTCCAAACTCCACTAGATATTATATCACAGAGTTTAAGAATGGCCAAGTGGGGGAATGGTTTTTGGGTTGGGAACAGCGGGGAAGGAGACCTGTGGAATCAAGAGTTTAACAACACAATTGCAAGATTAAACACAATGACTTTCAATAAGCTTGTTTTCAAATAACATTATACTGAGAACTTGAATGGCATAGAGTTTCACTATAACTAGGCCTCAGAGATCTGGGTCCCTGGAAATCAAGAAGGATTATGCAAACTGTCATATGAGCATTCCAGAGTTAGCATCTCACACTTTGAATATTAAACACTCTCCATTTGGTTCTTAGAATAGTCACTACATTATAACCAAGATCAAAGAACACATGTTTTTTTCCTTCATGAATGAACTGTAATAGAATCATGAATAACACTACAACGTCGCACTCTGTCTAAGAGTGTTAAGTTTCAATGGTTCAGGAATTATTATGCACATTAATAATCAAACTGTACATCAAAGATTTCAAGATCTAGAAATGATTGCTCACTCTGCCGATCTGTACTTCAAGAGTTAAATGCCAGGAATGAATCGCACACACTGTTGCCGATTCAAGCGTCAATATTCAAAAGCCATGAAACGATCGCGCAACCTGCCGATCTGAATGCCAGGGTTTTCAACGTCAGGAATGAACAGCGCACACTGTTGCCGATTCGAACATCAAGATGCAAATGTCATGAAATGATCGCGCACACTGCCGATCTGAATGCCAAGAGTTTTAATGTCTGGAATGAATCGCGCACACTGTTGCCGATTCGAACATAACAATACAAATGCCATGAAATGATCACGCACACTGCCGACCTGAATGCCAAGAGTTTAATTAATGCCAGGAATAAATTGTGCACACTGTTGCCGATTCGAACATCACGATGCAAATTCCATGAAATAATCGCGCACACTGCTGACCTGAAAGCCAAGAGTTTAATGCCAAGAATGAATCCTGCACACTGTTGCTGATTCGAACATCACAATGCAAATGCCATGAAATGATCGCACACTGCCGACCTGAATGCCAAGAGTTAGTGTCAGAAATTAATTGCGCACACTGTTGCCGATTTGAACATCGCAATACAAATGCCATGAAATGATTGCGCACACTGCCAACCTGAAGGCCAAGGTTAAATGCCAGGAAAAACAATCGCACACGCGATTTCAGAATTAGGCCCAAAACTCGAATGTCACTGAAAACGGAGTCGGTGGCCTAACCCGACCTCCACCTTACCGCCCTGCTTGAGGATCACCAAGGAAATTAGGGCAGGCCTGGAAATGCCTAGGTAGGCCTAAGGAAACGGGAGCTCAGGAAAATGCTACTGGTCTGCACCGGAACATCTGAATAGTGAGCACGTGGAGCTGGGCTGGCTCCCTTAAATAGAGCCAAGCCCGCCCTGAGGCACACCCAGCCATGCTGCAGGAAAGGCTTCTAGAAAGTCTTAGAATAGGGACCACTCCCTAACCACACCCTATAAGCCTGCAGCAAAGCCTTGCAAATGAACAATACATTACAAACAGCATTAATGGCTTTTCAAGGTAAACGTTCTGCAATGCAAAAGGTTAACATACTGCATAGAAACATAATACATGAATTATGACCCTGCATAATAACTGGGTTTTTGCATTTACGTCACCGTAGAGCGCACACTGTCCTGATGTTGACAAAAGAGTTGACTTACCAGAGTCCAGTCCTCCTGCTACTCCTGCCAGGCCCTCAGGATACAGTATTGGCAAGACTTGCTCCTCCCATGTTGTTAGTTGTGGGGGAGGACGGGTGCACCGCCAGTCCTCTGTGCAGCTATCTGGTGTCTTGCAACCACGGAATGTACCTTCCCCCATAGGTCGTTCTACATCTTCCTGATGTCATCCCTTGTTCTGGGGTGCTGTCTCATGGCATTGACCCTGTCCACGATTCTACGCCATAGCTCCATCTTCCTAGCAATGGATGTCTGCTGCACTTGTGATCCAAATAGCTGTGGCTCTACCCGGATGATTTCCTCCACCATGACCCTTAACTCCTCCTCTGAGAACCTAGGGTGTCTTTGTGGTGCCATGGGTGTAGTGTGTGTGAGGGTGTGTTGGGTGATATGTTGGGGTGTGTGCTGTGAGGTGCGTGGATGGTTTATGGGTGATGGTGTTCTGTGGCTCTGGTTCTGTGGATACTCTTGGTGTGTCTCTCTATCAGTTGTCAATGTTTTTGAGTCATAAAGGGTTGTGGGTAATGTGTGTGTGTGTGTGTTATGGTGGTGTGGGTGTGTGGGTGTGGTGTGTGTATGTGTGTCAGGTGTGTGTTATTCAAATTGTCCAATATGGGGTGTGTATTTTGAGCGCAGCTGACTCGTGGGTCTTAATGCTGTGGGCGTAGTTCTGTTGGCGTAACGGTGTGGGTTTTGGTACCACAAATTTATCACTGACATTTGGGCTGGCGGACTTGTGTGTGTGTCTGTATAGTGACGATTGCTATGTGTGGGTCATAACATGGGTAGCGGTAAACTGCCGTGATTGCAGTATGTTGGCGGCAGTCGGCATGGCGGTAAGCGGGACTTACCGCCGATATCATAATGAGGGCCTTCATTTTGTAACCCTGTTTGGGGTGCTTCTCATAGCAAGCAAACGCCAGCGGCAGTGCATCAATCCAAGATAGTTCAGTCGCGGTACATATCTTTCCTATTTTGTTCTTTAGTACCCCATTTATCCTCTCAACAGCTCCCGCTGGAGGTGGGTGGTATGCACAGTGCAACTTCTGTGTTATGAGGGTGATGCGCTAGCAAACATCAAAATATCTGTGGCCACTGGAGTTCATGTCCTTTTGACAAGAATGTTTAATATATCTTGTCTGTATTGTAACACTATATGCTACTTTTGGGAAACGGTTGTTCCGAAGTACATTGATGCTACGATACTGGTATGTGCAACAGTGCCTTGATGTTTTGTTCTGTTTATTTTATCTGCAGTGGTGGCTACCACCAATCAAAAGTGGTGGGGTGGGGTTGTCGAACGGGAAGTGTTGTAAAATATTTTGAAAACGTACCTGACGCTGCTTTCAGTCCCACTGTTGACCACTCCCTCTCCTCCAGGCAGTCACCACAAAAGGACAGGCTCCCAATCCAGATGCTGCTCTCATGCTATACCAAGCATGAGAGCAGTACTGGCATTGCCAGAGCGGACTGGTGTGAAGTTAGCTCAGGCACAGGGAGCCTGTGCCTTCTCTCCACCTGGCTGTGCAATACAGATGGGTTGGAGAAATGTGAGTGCGCATGTCGGTTTGGCTGGCCTAAGAGGGCTGGCCGAACAGACATGCACACTTTACAGTGCCCACCACTTCGTCTCCCTATTGCCCGGCCCTGCCCCACCCTAGATACCATGGCTGTGTTAGTGGCAGCAACAAATAAAATGATAATAAAATTGACTTATTATCATTTTATTTGTCACTTTCTGATTCCGAGCAGGGGGCAACGCTTCTCTACTATTACAGAACTGCTGCAACTGTTTATCTGTTTGATCTATGAAATGCTTAAATAATAAACATTAAAAAAACTGCCATTATAAATAAATGCCTCTCAATGCAGTAGTATAATCTGATGTACGAAGGTGAAAAACTGTAGTGTGTTAAATAGTTAAGTACTGTGTGTGTGTGTGGTTTCTACATTACTTTCCGTAGGAAAGTGTATAAACTTTCTGGTTGTCCAACCAGGAAGCTCTCAAAGTCTGTGCACATCCAGAACAATGTATGACTTTGGCATTTTGGCATGCAAGTTATTTTGGTTTGCTTAGATTTTAAAGTTTGCTCACTCCCTGGCTGTTGGACCAGTCATTGTATTCCCACTGGCCCATCTGCCCCAAACTCTATTTTTGTGGAATGCCCACCCTACCCCAGGTCCCCCTTACTTCAGTTTGAGCTCACTTGCCATTCTCACTTGCATACTATACCCTGGTCTCAAATTTCCACCCCATCTCTTTTAAAATCCACCAGCCACCTTTGTGTCGCTCATAAAGTGTGCAACGACCTACCACTCCACGACATACACTCATCTTATCTTCTTGAATTCTGCAAGAAGCTGAAAATGTAGCTTTTCAATTAACCCACTTATAGGAAGGGCTGGGCACACACACCTACTCAGTGCCAGGATTCTCTCGCTTGTACACATAACATAACATCTCAAATTTACATATAGAACTGGGTCATGATAGCAGTGATGTTGCCTTAGGCTTTGTTCATTTTACTATCAGCCTTAAATATATGCAGACCAGAGAGATTGCGACTGAGGGGAAAATTCCAGCAGCAGAGAAGGAAGAGGATTTCAGTCTTAGGAATATTTCTGTCCAAGAGAAACTGAGTGGATTGCATAGGAGGAACCAATGTGCTGGTGGCAGAGGGTCAGTAGCTACAGGAGGGGCAATGTTAGAGGAGCAGCGTAGGCAGAAGGAAGAGAAAGCACTGATTTAATCAATGCTATTGCTATATTTGTAATGTCGTCTATTGTTTATATTGTAAATCCACATATCTTAACAGGACTGGAGTACACTGTTTTAATTTTTGATACATCTCTGTAAATAAAAAGTTACATTTAGCTTGTTGTAGTCATGCTCAACACTTACCTTAGAAATGATTCAAGCTACTGGCTGGCCATTGGCATGGGCATTGCAGGGGCACCCCTGTGGCCCCGGCAGTGGCTTTCCACTAGCCTTGCCATGGCAGGGTGACAGCCATTGATAGGCTGGCGGAAAGCTGAGTTGTAAATAGCATGGTGGTGCTAAGTACAACTCAGACCCCGCAAGCCCATAAGGAACGATGGTCCTAGTGGTGACGGCAGTCTCCTGGTGGGTCCGCCTGCCAGTATGATAATGTGGCTGTTGGACCACCTGGGGGGCAGCGGTCCAACAGTCACCCCAGTGTGGCGGTCCAAGGACCGCCACACTCGTAATGAGGCTCTAAGTCTTTGTACATATGGCCCTTGCGTCCTTGGTTGGAATTATAATAAAAGTATATAAAAGTAGTAGCCTAGTTTTCTTACTAAGTGTAATTTCCACAAGAGAACTTTTCACCACAATAATTAACATATGCATTGGAATAACATTACAGACACAGCTTCTACAGACTTGTGACGAAAATGATAACATTGATAGAAAATTGCATGTTAGTGTACATGGGTGGGAAAATAACATTCTAGATTTGTATGGGCAATGTTTGGTGTTGGACTTTTTTCCTTATGCAGGGTCATCCCCAATCTTTTTGCCTCCTTCCTCCTATTTGTTCTGACCTGTTGCTATTGGCTTTTGAACTCTGAGCACTGCTAACTAGTGCTAAAGTGCATATGCTCTCTGTGTAAATTGTTTTGCTGATTGGTTTATCCATGATTAGCATATTTGATTTACTAGTAAGTCCCTAGTAAAGTGCACTAGAGGTGCAGAGGGCCCGGAAACCAAATGCTACTAGTGGGATTGCAACACTGATTGTTGCACCCACATGCGTAGCCCTGTAATCATGTCTCAGACCTGTCACTGCAGTGTCTGTGTGTGCAGTTGTGTGCAGTTTAAAACTATAAATTCGACTTGGCAAGTGTACCCACTTGCCAGGCCTAAACCTTCCCTTTTCTTACATGTAAGGCACCCCTAAGGTAGGCCTAGGTAGCCCCAAGGGCAAGGTGAAGTGTATGGTTAAGGTAGAACATATAGGCCCTCATTACAACATTGGCGGTAAATCCCACTTACCACCGTGCAGAAGGCCGACAACACACCGCCGCGGCCACGGAATTCCGCCACAGCTATTACGACCCACAGCTCAGAATCTGCCAAAATCTAGACACCCACACAAGTCCGCCACACCAAAGGTCAGTGATAAACAGGCGATACCAAAACCTCCACCGTCACACCAACAGGAATATGCCCACACTATCACGACCCACAAATCCACGCGGCGGTCTTTCAACCGCCGTATTCCATTGGTGGTACACACCGCCGTGCTCAAAATACACACACATTTACAAAACACCACCACATTGGACAAATCGAAATACACACACCTGATACACATACACACACCACTCCCACACACCCAATACAATATAAAGCACACACCCACATTACCCACAAACCCTTATGATGAAAAATTTGGAAGAAGCAGAGAGACAGAAAACCAAAGACCACAGCAGCATACTGAGGCACACAACACCATCACTCATACACATCCATGCACAAAACACCACACACCCCTAAACATCACCCCACACATCACGACACACACCACCTCACACATCACCCACACAACCCCATGGCACCACAAAGACACCCCAGGTTTTCTGAGGAGGAGCTCAGGGTCATGGTGGAGGAAATCATCCGGGAAGAGCCACATCTTTTCGGATCACAGGTGCAGCACACCTCCATAGCTAGGAAGATGGAGCTATGACGCAGAATCGTGGACAGGGTCAATGCAGTGGGACAGCACCCAAGAACACAGGATGACATCAGGAAGAGGTGGAACGACCTACGGGGGAAGGTGCGTTCCGTGGTCTCAAGACACCACATTGCGGTTCAAAGGACTGGCGGCGGACCCCACCCCACAACTAACAACCTGGGAGGATCAGGTCTTGGCTATACTGCATCCTGAGGGCCTCACTGGAGTAGCTGGAGGAATGCACTCTGGTAAGTCAAATCTTTAACTACCATATACCCCACCCTACCTGCATGCTATCACATACCCCACCCTCACCCTCACCCCCATCACTCCAACTCCTCACATATGTCCCACTATCACAAACCACACATCCCAACACCAAGACCTGCATGCAACAACAGAGCATGGACACCCATCACCAATGCATGTCCACTACACAGACCCTCACAGATCCCCAAACCAAATATCACACAAGGTCCTACACAAGAATGTAAGCACTGGGGTACAGGGTCACCCACCCATTGCACACCATGGCACACACAGATGCAATAATCATGCCTTTACACCCCTGCAGGACCCCTACCCAACGTCACCGGACAGGAGGTTCCAGACATGTCCACTCTCCCCACAGAAGAGGCCCACAGTGATGACAGCAGCTCTGTCCAACTGGATCTAGATGACCAGCCCTGCCCATCTGGGACGTCAGGACAGTCGGTTCTCCTGACACAGCCACAGGCTATCACAAAGCCTCCCCCCTCCGGAAACACCACCACAGCACCCACCCAGCGGGCCCATACCTCTGTCCCCAGGACACGTCAAGCAGCAGTGTGTCCACCACTACAAGAACAGCAGGGACCTGGGGGCAGTGGGCACACGGTTCAGGGTACAGAGGCCCAGGAAAACCGGGGAACTGAGAGGTTTGCTGTGCGACAGGGCGAGGATAGGCCCAGGGAACCCACTCTCCACGAGGCCCTCTCCAATATCATGGGAGCGTACCATCATTCCCAGGAGAGGATGGCAACGGTACTGGCCAAGTTTCAGGAGACCCAGCGGCTGCAGGAGGAACAGTATTTGGGGTTCAGGGAGGAACTCAAGTCCATCAACACGACCCTGGGCACCATTGTAGGGGTGCTGAAGGACC
The DNA here is from genome assembly GCF_031143425.1 of Pleurodeles waltl. Classification (NCBI taxonomy): domain Eukaryota; kingdom Metazoa; phylum Chordata; class Amphibia; order Caudata; family Salamandridae; genus Pleurodeles; species Pleurodeles waltl. The sequence goes on along the minus strand of NC_090446.1, from coordinate 1,018,773,716 downwards.
TTGTGAACACCAGGAGGGAGACTGTGGCACAACAAGGGGCCCCTGACACTAGCCTGGACGATGAACTGCCCACCACCTCCGCCGGCGCTAGTGGACAGGAGGCACCGCCACAGGACCACGACACCAGCACCCCTCCCCCTGCAGATGGAGAACCACCCAGCAAGCGGTCCCTGAGATCCAGGACAAAGACAGAGAACAATGCCAAGACCCCCGCCAAGAAAAGAGACCACCCTGAATGTAATCCTTCTATCCCACTTTGTCACCCTCTCCATCCTTAAACTGCCCTAGCTCCACTTCCTATGCCCCTTTGGACAATGCACCTGTGAGACAAATAGACTGGACTCTGCCATGGACATTCCTCCACCATCACCCCTGCCCCTTTTACAACCCCCTCCACTATTTTGCACTTAAATAAACACCCTTGAATCACAAAACAAGCTGGAGTCAGTCTGTCATTTCACAATTGTGTATTTGCAACAACTGAGGAAAAACCCAATGTCCATTCTAATGTCTACATACCTATGTCACACAGCTCTAGTCCATGAGGTAACATAGTAGAGGTCACACAGTGGGACCCACATCTGTGAAATTGAAAGGCAAAGTGACAAATCAGGGTCCATACATTGGGTGAAAGTGACAGACAGATGATAGGTCTAACAATTTTATCAGATGTAGGAGGCAGTGATGTCTTCTTACCTTTGTCTCACTGGAAGTATTGCTGGATCACGGTGTTTCTGTTGTCTATGTCCTCTTCTTCTGCCTCCTCTTCTTCACTGTCCACAGGCTCCACAGCTGCCACAAGACCTCCTTCTGGACCATCCTCCTGCAGAAAAGGCACCTGTCGTCGCAAAGCCAAGTTGTGCAGCATACAGCAGGCCACAATGATCTGGCACACCTTCTTAGGTGAGTAGTATAGGGAACCACCTGTCATATGGAGGCACCTGAACCTGGCCTTCAGGAGGCCGAAGGTTCTTTCAATAATCCTCCTAGTTCGTACATGTGCCTCATTGTAGCATTCCTCTGCCCTTGTCCTGGGACTTCTCACTGGGATCAGTAGCCATGACAGGTTGGGGTACCCAGAGTCACCTGAAAATGTCGAGGGACAACTGTTAGACACACACTAACCCTTAGTGACAACCCCAGACCCACACAACTACTCACACGGTATAGGGTCCTTGTCTTCACCTAATGGCCACACACGGTGCCTCTGGAGTTGCCCCATCACATAAGGGATGCTGCTATTCCGCAGAATGTAAGCGTCATGCACTGAGCCAGGAAACTTGGCGTTCACATGGGAGATGTACTGGTCTGCCAAACACAACATCTGCACATTCATTGAATGGTAACTCTTCCGGTTTCTGTACACCTGTTCACTCCTGCAGGGGGTACCAAGGCCACATGTGTACCTTCAATGGCACTTATGATGTTGGGGACATGTCCCAGGGCATAGACGTCACCTTTCACTGTAAGCAAATCCTCAACCTGAGGGAACACGATGTAGCTGCGCATGTGTTTCAGCAAGGCAGACAACACTCTGGACAACACGTTGGAGAACAGAGGCTGGGACATCCCTGATGCAATGGCCACTGTTGTTTGAAAAGACCTGCTTGCCAGGAAATGGAGTACTGACAGGACCTGCACTAAGGGGGGGTATTCCTGTGGGATGGCGGATAGCTGACATCAGGTCTGGCTCCAACTGGGCACACAGTTCCTGGATTGTGGAACGATCTAGTCTGTAGGTGACTATTACATGTCGCTCTTCCATTGTCGACAGGTCCACCAGCGGTCTGTACACCGGAGGATGCCGCCATCTCCTCACCTGCCCCAGCGGATGTGCCCTATGGATGAGAACAACGAGCACAGAGTCAGCCAACACTGAGGCAGGAAAAAACCAATAGTATTGCACACATTTGTCAATACGCTATGTGCCTGTCTCTGTGTATATGCAAGGCTTATATATGAGTGACGCATTAAAAAACAATGCCATGTGGCCACCTGAAATGGCGGCTGCCTGACCTGTAATGTGGGACAAGGGGATATGAGGTAAATGTGCTGGCGTTCTACACTGTCGCGGTAGGTGGTCGAAGACCGCCGCGCAATCCTGCATTGGGTAACATTGGGCCCTATGGGTCCCAGGAGCCAATGACGATGCACGCCGGCGGTGATGGTATGCACCGCCGCAGACATGACCGCCATTTTCTCTCTGTTCACTCACTTGATACCTGATGTTCGACAGGAGAGGACCTACACTGCAAGTGCTGCTGTGACCTCAGTCTGGAAGCGACAATGGCTCATGTGTCTGGGGAAAGGGCCCCTGCCTTCACATCGGAGGAGTTGGATAAACTAGTAGATGGGGTCCTCCCCCACCACACGCTACTCTACGGTCCTCCAGACAAACAGGTGTGTACACTGTGAGCATGCTGTATGGGTAATGCCTGTTTGGAGTAGTGTGGATGGAAGATATGGGGGGAGATGACGCCTGCATGATCGGACGGTGACTCTATGTGCATCAGGGCAAGGGTGGGAACGTGGGACAATGACTGTGATGGTCCGGACGGTAAAAGTGTTACATTTTCCCCTGTACTATTCCTCTAGGTCAGCGCCAACCAGAAGAAGGATATTTGGCGTGCCTTCTCCAAGGACATCCGGACCCTGGGGGTCCACCACGGACGGAGCACCCACTGCCGTAAAAGATGGGAGGAACTTCGCAGGCTGGAGCAAGAAGACGGCAGAGGCCCAGCTGGGGATGGCCTCCCAACGTGGGAGGGGTGCCTGTAACACCATGACCCCCCTGATGTTCCGGATCCTGGCGGTGGCACATCCGGAGTTGGATGGGCACTTGAGGGCATCACAGCAGCCACAAGGGGGTGAGTACACTCTCATTCAGCTGACTCTGCACGCATTGGAGTTGTCTGGACCCTTTGTGAGGCAAGTTAAGTGGCACCCCATCCCCACTAGTGGTAAGAGCCATCTACACCTAGGCAGGCTCCTGTGACTTCCATGTGTGCAGCAATCGGGCATAGGCCAAGTACCCCATGTCCCTGTGATTTATTAGGGAACTCCAAGTGCATGGCGTAGTGCAGAGGGCTGCTGTGTCTGTAGTGTCCGCTGACGGTAGCGGTATTGTATGCACCGAACATGTCTTTCTTCTTTCTCCCCCCCCTTTTTGTGGTCTCCCTGTTCTTGTGTACATTAGCATCATCAGGCGGAGGAGCTGTGCCACCGGAGCAGGAGGGAGCTGCATCCCACATGGCCCTGGAGGGCCAGACAACGGAGACTGAATTCACCAGTGGGACAGACGGCGAGGGGAGCTCCACGGCGGGGACAGGAGCTGAGACCAGCGACACCGACTCTTCATCTGATGGGAGCTCCCTTGCGGTGGCGGGCAGCTCTGTGCCCGCCGCATCTACAGGTACAGCTGCCACCTCCCCTACCAGCAGCGCCCTCCCAGCAGCCCCTCAGCGTGTGTCCCGTGGCCGCTCACCCAGGAGGGTGGGCATCTCCCTCGCCTCAGGCACCTCAGGCCCTGCCCCAGTCAGACCTGCTGCCCTCAGTGAGGAGGCTATTGACCTCCTGAGAATCCTCACTGTTGGGCAGTCTACCATTCTGAATGCCATCCAGGGTGTGGAGAGGCAGTTGCAACAGACAAATGCATACCTGGAGGGCATTCATTCTGTCCAGGCAGCCCAACAGCGAGCATTTGAGGCTCTGGCCTCTGCACTGATGGCAGCCATTGTCCCTGTGTCCAGCCTCCCCCCCTCCAACTTCCTCCGCCCAGACCCAATCCCCAGTACCTCAGCCTATCCCAAGCACACCATCAGACCAGCATGCACACACCTCAAAACACAAGGGTGGCTCTGGTAAACATAAGCACCACACATCCCACAAGCACTCACACAAGCATCATACCCATGCACACATACCAACATCCACTGCCTCAACTGTGTCCCCCTCCTCCATGTCTCCCTACTCCCTCCCTGTCACATCTCCACTCACACCTGCATGCACTACATCTTCAGCCACTACCTCCATCACCAGCACGCCCATCACCACACACCGCTCAAGTGCACTCACCACCCCACTACCATTCACACATTCCCAGTGTCCTCTCCCAGTGTGTCTGTGAGCCCTCCTCCCAAACTACACAAACGCAGTCACACACCCACCCAACAGCCATCCACCTCACGACAGCCTCCAGCCCATTCACCTTCACCCAAAGTCAGCAAGCGAACACTTCCTACAACCACTACCTCTTCCTCCACTCCCAAACCCTCTCCATCTACCCGTCCCAGTGTGTCAAAAAAACTTGTGTGGGGAGTGGCAAGACAGCTGCGCCAGCATGCAAGGTGGGGAAGGGCCTGAAGCAGAAAGGCAAGTCAACGTCTCCGCCAACCTGTACGGTGGACAAGACCACCACCGGCACCGCCACATGCACCGCCGCCAAGAACACCGCCGCCAGCAGCCCAGATACAGAGCCCTTCAGCAGCACCACAGTCAGTGAGCCCGCCATCAGCACCGCTGCTACTGACAACGCCGCCAGCACCGCCATTACTGACACCGCCACCAGCACCTCAGTCAGTGAGCCAGCCTCCAGCACCGCTGTTACAGACACCGCCGCCAGCACCGCGGTCAGTGAGCCAGCCACCAGCACGGCAGTCAGTGAGCCAGCCACCAGTACGGCAGTCAGTGAGCCAGCCACCAGCACCGCCGCCACAATGACTGCCGCCACAATGACCGCTGCAAGCACTGCCGCTAATGACGCTGCTGCCAGCCCCGCCAGCGGCCCCGAGATAACCTGAGCCAGTGGCACCGCCGCAGACATGGCTGCCATACCCAGTGGTCATCCGTACATGGCTGGTGGTCAGTTCCAGGGGCCTGGGCAGCTTCCATATTGCCCCACCATCAGTGGAGTATCACATCCACTACCTCAGTCCTTGGCAGGATGAAGCACTCCGGGCAGAAAGCCCCCTCCAGAACCAGTGGAGAAAGGCATCCACTACCTCAGTCCTTGGCAGGATGACACACACTGGGCACAAAGCCCCCTCCAGAACCAGTGGAGAAAGGCATCCACTACCTGAGTCCTTGGCAGGATGAAGCACTCTGGGCACAAAGCCCCCTCCAGAACCAGTGGAGAAAGGCATTCACTACCTGAGCCCTTGGCAGTCCAGAACCAGTGGAGAAAGGCATCCACTACCTGAGTCCTTGGCAGGATGAAGCACTCTGGGCAGAAAGCCCCCTCCAGAACCAGTGGAGAAAGGCATCCACTACCTGAGTCCTTGGCAGGATGAAGCACTCTGGGCAGAAAGCCCCCTCCAGAACCAGTGGAGAAAGGCATCCACTAGCTGAGTCCTTGGCAGGATGAAGCACTCTGGGCAGAAAGCCCCCTCCAGAACCAGTGGAGACTGTTATCCACTTGAGAGACTGTGGCTTTGCACTCCCCAGGATAAAGCAGTGGGCAACCCACCCACTTGAGACACTTGAGAGACTGTGGCTTTGCACTCCCCAGGATAAAGCAGTGGGCAACCCACCAACTGGAGAGACTTAAGAGACTGTAGCTTTGCACTCCCCAGGTGAAAGCAGTGGGCAAACCACCCACTGGAGAGACTTGGGAGACTGTGGCTTTGCACTCCCCAGAATAAAGCAGTGGACAACCCACCCACTGGAGAGACTTGAGAGACTGTGGCTTTGCACTCCCCAGGATAATGCAGTGGGCAACCCACCCCCTGTAGAGACTTGAGAGACTGTGGCTTTGCACTCCCCAGGATACATCAATGGGCATGGAGCCCCCTCGTGGAGCTGGCGTCGTGCACTCATCTGGCTGAGGTGCCCCCCCTTACTTTCCCCCTGAGGTGCCTGTTTTATTTCGATCTGATGCCCCTGCAGTGTTCTCTCCATTTCAATCAGGTATCTTGTGTGGGCCTCGCCCATGCATTTTTTGCCCAGTGGTCCACGGACTATATATGCGCAGTACCTGGACTTCAATTCTTGGTGTACATATTTGTTTATAGTGTATATACATTTTTTACTCATCGATGTTTATTGATTACAATGGTTACAATAATTTCCTTTTGTCCTTGCGTTCTTCCGGAGGGAGTTGGGGGGTCTAAATGTAATGTCTCAGCATGTATTGGCGTGTGTGTTGTAGGTGAGGGTGGGGGTGGGGGTGTTGCGTGTTGCGTGTGTGTGTCACTCTCTTTTCCCTCCCCCCTCCCCTGTGTCGTGGGTGCTGTACTCACCGTGGTCGTCGCCACCGTCGGTCGTGCTCCTGGTAGAGGAGCAGGAAGACAATCTCAGGGAGTATTTGGAGTTCAGGCTCCATGGCGTCCTGGTCCCTCGTGGGGTGTGTAGAGGTGAGTGTTTTCCCTTCCAAGTCCTGTTTCTGCAGTGTTTTTGTGGCAGAAAAGGTGGCGGATTGGCCTGTCATAATAGTGTGGGCGGTACATTGTCTTCCGCCTGTCTGTTGGCGGTGACCTCCATGCTGTTTGTTTGTACCGCCGTGGCGGTCGGAGTGTTAAAGTGGCTGCCTAAGTTGGCGGTTTCCACAATGGTCATAATTAAATTTTTATTACCGCCGGCCTGTTGGCGGTTTTACCGCTGCTTTACCACCGACCGCCAGGGTTGTAATGAGGGAAATAGTAATGTGTTTTATATGTCCTGAGAGTGAAATACTGATAAATGTGTTTTTCACTGTTGCAAGGCCTGTCCCTCTCATAGGTTAACATGGGGGCTACCTTTAATTATGATTAAAGTGTAGATTCCCTTTGGGAGTGGATAGATATGTGGAGTTTGGGGTCTCTGAGCCCACAATTTAAAAATACATCTTTTAGTAAAGTTGATTTTGAGATTGTGTGTTTGAAAATGCCCCTTTTAGAAAGTGAGCATTTTCTTGCTTAAACCATTTTCTGTGACTCTGCCTGTTTGTAGATCCCCTGTCTGGGTCAGTTTGACAATTGGGCTGGTTGCACCTCTCACTACACAGTGACACAAAGGGTGGGTGTAGCCTCTATATACTGACGAGCCATCTGTGCTAGGAGGGAGAGGAGGAGTGCCCACTCACACCTGAAAGGGTTGTGCCTGCCCTCACACAATGCAGTCTCCAACCCCCAGGTGTGTGTCTGGGGCCTGGCCTGGGCAAGGCAGGATTTCACAAACAAGACAGACTTTTCTTTGAAGTAAACCTACTTCAAAGGGCAAAATGGGTATAAGAAGGGCACCCAAAACCACAGACTTTGGAACACTTCTGGAAACCAAGAGGAACCTTGGCTTGGAGAAGAGCTGAAGAGCTGAAGAAGAAGAGTAACCCAGCCTGTGACTGTGATTTTTGGAGCTATCCTGCCTGTGCTAGAGGACAAATACTGGATTTTGTGTTGCCTTCCTTCTTGTGAAGAACTCTCCAAGGGCTTGATTTAAAGCTTGCCTCCTGTTGTTTGAAGTCTCAGGGACAGCAACGACTTCACTTTGCCAGCACCTGGAGCCATTGGAGAGTCGCCTACTCTGCCAAGTGGTGCCCATCCAGTTCCTGGGACCCTGAGATGAGAAGCTGGCATCCCAAGAGAGAGAAATCCACACACAGACCGCCGTGTGGCTAAATGATCGACGCTACTCCGATCTGCGGCTGACAAATCGACACGCTGCCGGCTTTGCATCGGAAAATCGACGCTAGCCTGCAACACGACCGGAAGATCGGCGCCTGCGGCTGGGGAAACGGCGTGCAGCATCGCTGATGGAGACCGGTGAGATCTCAACCCGCGCTGTGTGGTTTTCGGACCATCGTGCGGCTGAATTTCTGATGCAAGCACAGCTGGGCATGTAAAAACAACGCAAGGCCTGCAACGACCCGAGAGTGCTGACCGGATCGATGCATCGGTCTTCTGCAGAGAGAAGAAACGACGCACGCTGACCCGACTAAAGGAGAAACGATGTAAGGTATAGTTTGTGAGTGAAATTGACGCATGGCAAGCCCTTTTTGACGCACACTCGCCCGTGGGGGTTATTTTCTATGCACCCAGGTACATTTCCACGCTAACAGTGTTAGCATTGTGTTTAAAACTACATGAAGGCTCTTTTTGGTTTTTAATTGATAACTTGACTTGTGTATTGTGGATTTTTCTTGTTTTGGTCTTGTTTTGTTTAGATAAATATTTCCTATTATTCTAAACCTGTGTTGTGTCATTTTGTAATGTTTTCATTAAGTTAGTGTGTGTGTTGGTACGAATACTTTACACCTAGCACTCTGAAGTTAAGCCTGCTGCTCGTGCTAACCTACCAAGGGGGTAAGCGGGGGTTAGCTGAGCGTGATTCTCTTTTACTCTGACTAGAGTGAGGGTCCTTGCTTGGACAGGGCGGTAACCTGACTGCCAACCAAAGACCCCATTTCAAACATTGGTGATCAGTTGTTGGGATTGGATTTCTACTTGACATACAGTGATTAAGTGTACACTACTGTTTTGAGTTCAGACAACTACGTGACCACATATTACTTGTCTTGTGATTTTTGCTTTTCTCTTTGGGGCTTCTTTTTGTTCTACTTCCATGATTTTGCTGATCCCTTGACTGACTCTTTTAACTTCATTGGGAACTTGTTTTCTGCCTTTGGAACTTGTTGCCATCATGTCTCAATCTGGAGATGCAACAGCTGGACCTGTTTTTTTTAATTAGGGAAACTGGAAAGGTACTTAGGGCCATATATATACTTTATGATGCAAAACTGCGCCTATGCAGTTTGGCGTCAAAAAGTTTAACGCCGGCTAACACCATTTCTTTGTGCCACCCGGGCATCAAATTTATGCTTTGACGCTCCGTGGCGCAAACCACGGGTTAGAGTAATTTAATTTTTTACTCTAACCATTGCACCAAGTCATAAAGAAAAATTACGGTAACGTGGCAAAAATGACTTTAATCCGGTTTACGACTTCGCAAACCAGATACGCGCCTTTTTTTGCCGCAGTAGCGTCAAAAAGCAATGCAAACACAGCAAAATGTGCAAAGGAGCCCGAGAATGGATCCCAGAAGCCATGAGGGACCCCAGGAAGACTACAACCGACAAGGAACCAGCCAGGAGGATCCAAATAAGACCCAAGAGAGGGAGAAGAAGAAAAGGAAGTGCCGGTTCAGTGCAGAGGAGCATGAAATACTGGTAAAGGAGGTTACCGAACACCAGCATCAACTTCTTGTCACCTCTAAATTGCCAATCAGGAGGAGAGAGGTAATTTGGCAACAAATTGTCAACAAGATAAACAGTATGGCAGAAGTACAGAGAACAGTCACTGAGTGCAAGAAACGCTGGCATGACTGCAAGCGCAGGACCAAGGAAAAGATGGCAAGGAACAGGAAGGCAGCACTGCAGACTGTAGGTGGGAGTCCAGCACCGCAGGAGGCCCTGGACCACATGGAGGAGATTGGGGCATCCACCATCCCTGAGGAGATCGTCACAGGGATTCGAGGACAGGACAGCGCAGACGACCAGGAAACCACACAGATGCAGGGTAAGTTGCATGGGGGACAAAAAGGCCTAAATGTTAACTGTAAGCAGGGGGGGACATACCGTCTACATGATGCATGTCAGCCATGATAATCAGATAGTGGAAAGGGCAAAGGGGCACGGCACGGGGGCATGGGCTGTGCAGGGGAAACCTGGGGCACAGCACAACACTATACCAACAACCTTTGCATGGGAGTACACTGCCATTCTAAGGCTGTTGGAAAGGCAAAGGCAGTCCAGGAGAGTAGGGTACAACATAAAACTGGCCTGCTGTCACACGACAGCTGGTATTGTCGCTACATGAACTAGGGGTCAATTACCAGTCTCAGGCCATATCCGCAAGTGTTATTTACCATTGACGACAGTTGCCACTACCACCTGTACTGTGTGTGCAGGTCAAGTAGCTTATGGCAGTTACGTGCCCATGGATCAAACACACCCAAAATAGAGGGTTCAGGATGACAACGTTATCAATCCCCTGTAATTCCTAACAAAGTGCAAATCCTGTCAAATGCTCATGTCTATAGGCGCAATAAACATCAGGTATTGTTACTCACATTATGAAGTATACAGCAGTAATGTCATACCCATGCTGCACATTTCAGGGTCTACCCCGTTCCTGTGTTACAATAGCTGCAATGCCACCTTGCAACATCCCAACTGTCACACTGCTAAGACAACAGCATTGAGGGGGAGGACATATGTGTGTAGCTAGTTAAACACACCCGCACAGTCATAAGAAGAAATGGAACACTGCCAGGACTATCACTGCAATCCAATGTAGCACACATTCCCCAACATCAACATTACACAGTACCAATGCTGACACCTGTATCGTGCCGTGCCAATGCTATACATAGTATTTGCTAGGTCTCAGCAACATATAGGTGAATGTGAAATATCTGAGACTGGGTCAGTTCCAGATTGTTAAGTGTGGTGCAAGTGGCATTAGAACACCCACAGCCATTGCAAGGCCTCACCATGCTAATGTAAGTAGACGGAGGGTTGAGTAGGACAAGAAGTTGGCAACATACAATTTGGACATAACTACACCTAGAGGATGTGATGCAGACAATTCCCCAAACTGCCCACACTACATGTGACATGCAGGTGGGGCATGGCCTGGGAGAATGCTAATCTTAATGACAGGAACAATGAACAGGAACCAAGATTACAATGTTCCACTAATAGGAAGTCAGTGACGTCACATTACAACTGCCACAACATAGACACACTAATTGTACAATATCTCATTGCAGAGGACGATGGCTCTCCTGTGGATATGCCTGTCCTGGACTTCCCTGAAGGCATGGATGACGAGCTGACAAACATAAGCCAGCAGACCCTCTAAGATGACCTTGGAACCCTCCAGACCCCACCTTCAATCTCAAGGAGGTAGCAGCCATCACAGAGGACCCACCCACCACCCCAATAGTACGACCTGCCAGCTCCAACTCAGTTGCGGACTCTGAGGACACCTTTGAGAGGACTGTAGTTGGAGTACAGCGGGAGCTGGCCAAGGAGGTGCGGGTGGGGATGCAAAATATGGCAGCCAGCCTTGAAGGGATCGCACGTGCATGATGTCATCTGCAGAACAGGCAGCAGCCATGCAAATGCTAGCATCCATCCTTCAAGGACTACAACAATGTGTAAGGGAATTCACCACAGCAGTAAGGGAGTTGCCAAAACACCTGGCATCCCAAACCTTTCACTGCGTGCACAAATGCAATCATGACCCCCTCAGGGCCGATCTGGCTGCCCACCACAGTGATGTAGCTGCTATACTGAAGAACCAGCAGCTCCTCCTTGCTGCAGTAATGCCCTTAATAGCCCCACAGTTGGCAGCTACTGGGAACTCTGACTCCACTTCTTCAAACACTGAAGTGTGTGTTGCCCCTTCAAACCCACCACCACCAAGGGCAGAGGAGACGACACACACATCAGAAGATGAAGACGTGGAGCATAACACCTTCACCCGTAGGAGTACCCGGTAGCACCAGTCCATGCCACATGGGCACTGATATCCTAGGTCCTGTGCTTGTTAACACGCCATTCTTGCTACAGTTGGTCACATGCACTGTTCTCCAGCACACTGTTTACCTTGACACTATGCTCTGTGATTGTCTCTCTCTACCTCATTGGCAATTCATGTTCCTCTGCACTGTATGACACTTCACCCCAGCATGTTCAATGCCATGTCCCATTGCACTTGTGTTGCATCACAATAGAAGGCGTCACACTAATGGACTCACAATCCTGGACTATGTAATTATTGCACTACAGCACTTTAAAATAAATAGCACTAACACAACCACTTTGTCTCTGTGTAATGTGACACATAAACTGTGTCGGAGATTAGTGATGTATGTCATATGTCAATACAACTGCGTTGAAAGATTATGGGCTGATAACTATGCACTGGGGTCTGGATTGTATCATCATCTGCGCTTCATGAGGCTTATTTCTGAAGTGAATTGAAAACAAACAGTATAATGCTGTGTTGGACTGAAAAAGTCAGCTTCAATGTATGTTAAGCTGAAAATCAATGTGGCCAACATTCCCTTCAAGACAATCTTTATGTATGTGACATCTGACTATAAACTTTCATCACACACACACACACCATGCAGCAGGAATGTATGTGTACGAGTTTATGGACAAATATGTAATCTGGGAGTACAATGTAAGAAATGATAGGTGTGATTTATGTATACAATACTACATAAGATTATAACATCACTCAGCTCATCAGGGTTCACATGAACATGAGGCTGCAGGAAGACGTACTGCAGTGCCCAAGATTCCAAATCAGGACTCAAACGATGACAGATTTAAAAACACATCAAAACTTCACAACACATTGGGAACCATAGTAACCTTGAGTGGTGGGTGCAATGGATGGCAGATGCGTAGAGAAGTAGCTTTGGTGTAGCTGCCAATGCGACTGCACATTAGGAATTGTGAATAACCATGTCAATAATGGGATTCTGATGCAGGATGGAACACAAATGCAAATGCTAAATTGACACTGTAAACCCATGCCAAGGCCCTGATCCCCAAGCATATGACACATGCTGTAAAGGAGTACCTAAAACTTTATTTCACAGTAATAAAGGATACTAAAACTAGGGGAAACACCTTAACTAACCTAACCTAACTACACATTACCTACAACAGGCCCTAACTACCCTAAGCTAAACTTACCTATCACATTTAACTAAACACTCTAAACATCAACCCCTCACCCCCTTATATGAAGGGACACATGTAGGACAACATATACTAACCTAAAACACATACTTACTTATCCTAAACAAATATAGATGTTTTTTCATATATATTTTTTACGTTGTTTTGGTATTTAATTTTTTTACACATAAACCCCAACATCATCCACCACCCAACCACCCACAAAAAAACATGTAATAATGTAACCCTCTCCATCCCCCAACCTACTTATACTAACTAAACTAACAGCCTATTCTAACCTAACACTAAAGCCCCTAAACCCACTAAAGAGATGAACCAGGAAAGAGTAGGGAGGGGAGGAAACCAGGGGTGAGGATCCAAAAGTCACAAATTGGCCCTCTCCAGGACCTTCTTAATACCACGCAGTCTCCTGCTATTGCGGGACACCTCCTGCTGCAGCCTGTCCATCCTGCGCAACATCCGTTGCATGTCACATCTCATGTTCTGAAATTCTACATTGTCTATGACTGCAGCTGGGGTTGTCTGTGTTCCACTTGTTGATGGTACTGCTGGTGCCGGTATCATGCTTGGAGGGGGAGGTGCAAGAGCGGCTGCCTGTGGGCCTGGGCCGGATGAGGTTGAGGGTCCTGCAACAGTGGCTGTCATCCTTTGGGTGACTGTGGTCTGAGCTGTGGTGGTGGTGGTGGCTGTTGTGGGCAAGGCTGGCCCCCCTTGGGCAGATGCCCTCCTGACCCTTGTGGCTCTCTCATGGCGATACCAGCGCGCCATATTGCGGAACCCATACTCCACATCTAGTATGTGGCGGTAACGCATTGCCCGCCTCTGAAATTCTCTGATTTCATGGGCATTCATGTTGGCAGCTGTAAAAATGGAGAAAGCCAAACATTAGTGACATCATTATGTGATACATCTACAGATGATATTGTAACACTTCCTCAAAAATAGCAGATACTATCCAAATCACAGTACAGATCATAGATTCTCTCTGAGGAATGACAGGCCAATGCAGCCTACACATCTATTATCTCACAGCACAGCAATGCACAACAAGGTGTGTACCTACTTTAATGATCTGTGCATCTTTGTACTGCTATAAGTCACATAACAAATGCTGCAAGTACTCCACATGTGTCAGGTCAACTAATGACTATCTTCTGGAAGACAACCAAGGCCCACAAGACCTGTGATTTGGAAATGGAATTGCCTGGACGGTATGCAGTTGCTAATCTTGAGGGGGCATTCTAGGTTTGAACAAGTGAATGTTTGAATTACAGGTCTGTCTTCTACACTGGGATCCTCACACCTAGGTACACGTATTTCCTAACTCTAACCCTGTACCTCAGGGGGGTATGGACATGCAACACATACTTTCAAACATCAAGGACAGGCAGGAAGCTTTGGACAGCTGTCCATGGGTTTAGTCAGTCCACCACAGGTAAGGAGGGCTGCTAACTGGAATTGACTCAAACATTGGACAATCACATCCACATTTATGTTTCTTACTGCGGACAATTATCAACATCATTAGATCTCACTGATATCTTTCAAAAAACAAGCACATACATGCAAGCACCCATCTGGTCTTGACCTGCATGCACACCTATGACATGTCACTCAAGTGCCACATAAACCGAGCACAACATGTGGAGCTAGATGCTGCTAGGAAGTCAAACATACAGTCCTACATGTTCATTAAATAACAGGGATGCTCAAGTGTGTTGGTAAGACTTCGGCATCACTGGTCTGTGTGAATCAGGGTATGACTTGCTGACTAAATCATGAAACTGGCCACTTCCAAATTAATCATTGGCATACATGTAGTAAAAAATCACCCTGTTCACCTGCCCATGCCTATAGCCCAGCACTCGACTCCCAACGTATGACTTGCTGCCACAGAATGTCCAACTCAAACATGGAACAAAATGTCAACCTCCAGTCAAGTCACACATCATACCTTGCAATGAGTCCAACACACATGAGTCAATCACACAACAGCTGCGAACACAACACAGGACAAACATATCAACACTTACTGAATATGTCTGGGTCCGCAAATCGAGCCACTTCACCAATTGTGTAGGGGGCTGGTCCACCTGTAAAACGTGGAAGGGTGAAATGTGCTCAGTGTCTGCTCCCTGTACATAACTTGGATAAACAAATTACTGTGTGTGACATTTTATATTATAGAGCAGCACATCAGGCATGTAGACACCCCAACAGACATACTACTGCAAACATGCATTGACACTGTCACTCCAGTGAGTGATAGACACACATATGCACACATGCACTGGCCCTAACAATCATATGGTGCCAAACATGATTACTCAATTTATTGCAGAATTGTTTCTAGAGGGTACTCCATTTCATCATTTGTTATTATGAGAGACATGCAAAGCCACATTCCTGGTACACTGCAATACCAGTGACTCAGGTATTGTGGATTGTGCATTAAGTGAAAATGAGTTACTGTGTGATGCTCGTGTGGGTTGAGTTTCGTTCTGGAATTATTGTGTTTTCAATGGTCCATTATATGTGTGCCTGTGTTGTATGTAGGTTACATATGCCACATTGGCAGTGTACCCAGAGCCGTATATGCCCACTATGACACCATGATGGCAGGGATCCTGTGTGTTACTTGATGACAATGTTACGCTAAACATGGGTTGGCCATTTATCTAAATCAAAACAACTAACAAATAAATGCTGACAGTGTCTATTTTGATCATCTGTGACAGAATGCATGGGCACAGGTGTAATCATTGCACCTGAAATGTGTTACTGTGGGCCCTGTGCACCTATATCAGGTATTGTAGATGACAGTTTGCCACATTCATTAGCTTACATTTGCCAAGTTGGGTGATCTGTGGTTATACAACCGAACTGACACTGGCCCCTAATTGAAACATGGTTTAGCAAATGTCTTACTTCTGCAATCTTGATGACGTAGGTGTCGATTTGTAAGCACCTTGGGAATGGTAGCACTCACAGGAATGCTGGTCTACTGATCTTAGCATACAACCATGTTCATACTGAGAAGTCAACAATTGTACAAATGCTGCAGTAGATCAGCAGGGGTGTACCAAACGTAAACTAGCAAACTATTTTGTGACTATAAATGTATGATGGAAGCAGTCAGTGGTCCCTTGCACAACATCATTATTTTTTTTTTTTTCTGACCATGCATTCACAAAGGTCAAGGATCCCATGATGACCCATAAACTTTCGAAAACTGTTGGGCTATAAAGTGACACAGATGGCAAATGCACCAGCTCTGTACCAGCAATTGTGCCCAAGGCAAAAATGTTGTTGGGCTATGCTACTCAATACTAGGAATTCTACGGCTACTCCAAAAAGCCACAAGAGGAACCTGTGTACTGCTACTGCAATCTGGTAGAATCCGGGCACAATTACGTTTGGCCATGTGACAGATTATCTGTCCAGCCGTAAACACACAGAAAAAATGAAATTAAGGCCAGATGTATAATTTTTTTAGGTGTAGCATTTGCTTCATTTGTTTACGCTACAGCTATGGAAAGTAGCACAAAAAATTAGATATTATCAAGTGTGCATTACATTGGCATCCATAATTAATTGAAATGCTGCACAAACCACGTCCAAATACCAGCCAAAGACATTAACTGAGGTTAGGAAGATATATGCATGTAGGGCCATGAATACTGTGCAGACATGTATTTAAAGTTTTGGGAACCACTTTGATTACTTGCATTAGCATGTGAAATACATCTCATTCCTGGTACACTCACAGGCCTGAATAATACTTTTATTTGTGCCGCATTATCATCATCTATTGATGTAAAAGCAGCACTTATTAACAAGATAAAGTTGTCTTATGTAAGTTTGTGCAGCTTTTGCGTCAACAAATGACAGTAATGTGTAGCAAAAATAGTATTCATCAGGGCCACAGTTTCTTTAACTTGCATTCCACATGTCCACAAACATTGCATGCACCATGTAACAAAATCTGCTATTGTCACTACAGAGCATTTAACTGTACACATTAGTCTAATTTGTACTCACCAACAGGGCCACTAATTACCACACCCAGGTGGTCCAGCAGGTCTTGCTCTCTGGCCACCAGGTCAGCCCAGCGATGTTTTAGTTGGTGGTTGTTGCGCTGGCTGTTGAACATTCTTTTTAGATGGAACAGCACCTTTGACCACCTGAGCCTCCTAGCCTCGGTGTGATACCCCCGTATCACCCTGCCACCAGCCTCCAACATCAGGGGGAGGAAGTGGCACACCAGCCAAATAAAAGCCCCCAGCTCCTCCTCACCCATTCTCCCCAGACTTGGCCTTCCCAACATATCAGCAATAATACGGATAGGAAAGGGTAAAGAGGGAAATACAGGGAAAGGAGGTATGAAAATGAACCTTAAAGAACCCACAAACAGCCCAACAATACCTCAACTAACAATACTTACTAACACACTCCCAACAGTACAAAGACAAAACTAATCTAAAAAAATGACAAAAACACACTTACACTGATTTACACAGACAATTACAAAAACAACAGATGACAATGGAAATGGCACACAGGAGACAAAAGCACAATATTGACAGACACAACTCTATACACAGCCACACAGCCTAAAAGAATCACAGACTGCAAAGTGAAAGTGAAAGTACACCCACTGTACCATTTCTGTAAACAGGATATCCTATTACATCACTTCCTGTCTCAAATGGGGTGCGTTTTTATTATGATGCGTGAAATTTTATGATGCTTAATGCCTTTGCGTAAATATTGTTATTACACATATGCTTGAAAATACCCCCACATTCAAGGATCAATATGTTTTTAATGGATAAACAATTCTATGGGGTGCAGTGTTGGAATTAACTCTAGGAATCAATCGATGTATAATGTGTGTGAGTGGCATTTTTTAACGCAAATGAGTCATATTTTAATGCATATGCGTCTTTTTTGATGCATTTGCACCAAAATATCTGTCTATAACTGTGTTTGTGTCATTTTTCTTTTTTAACATACATGAAGACTATAACTATAGAAAGATAGGATGTTATGGCCTGCTGTGTGTGTTCTAGTGTTTGGGCACATGTGGTAGACCACACTACTGTGGACCATAATACTCCTGTTGTAGTGCCAGATTAGCTCTCTTAACTGACGCAACAGCAACACTAACGTTTGGAATAAAATTGGTATTTCCTAGTTTGAGCAGGTGTTGCATCAATGGAGAATAGCAAGGCTATGCAACTTAAAATATTCACTCATGGCCTGTGTGTTTATGTCTGTGAATTGCCTATTTCAATTGTTGCTGTGCCTCTGTGTGAATGTCACAAGAAGTGTTTTGAATAATGTGCTTGCATGAATGTGTTGTAATTGTGGATAACCATCAGATGCCATTCATTGAGGTACATCAGTCATGATATGTGTTTGTTATATCTGTTGCGTCTTATGGTGTGTGAACTTCCTTGACTTTGGGGACAAAACATCTCCCATGACAAACTATACACAGGATAGATAGAGGACGGTTGATAATGGCAATG
The DNA here is from genome assembly GCF_031143425.1 of Pleurodeles waltl. Lineage (NCBI taxonomy): Eukaryota > Metazoa > Chordata > Amphibia > Caudata > Salamandridae > Pleurodeles > Pleurodeles waltl. Next base: position 1,018,755,491 of record NC_090446.1, on the reverse strand, counting down.
TCAGAAATGTAACCCATCACATGTAATGAAATGTTGGATACCACTTCATGGTCACTTGTGTGTATACTACCCATGAGTCAGGCATTTGAAAATGGTAGTTAGGTACTTACTGTGTTTGTGACACAGAGTCCCCAATCCAATCCAAAAATGTTTTGGTACACCACAGTTTGACTTATGTAAATGCCCTGTGTTTCTCCTGTGGTTGTGGAGGACCAGCAGACCATGCTGCATGTGTTCACTTATTTCCAGTGGTTCATTGCACAAAGGTGTCCTGTTCAAGTCTGTGGCCATGTGTACCCTGTGTCAGTACTGGCCTCCATGTTGTCATAGTTACGTGCAGGTCTAGTCATGAGTGTGTGGAGCCATTCCCTCAATTAACAGAGTATCCTTCAAAGCAGATTTGCCCTAAAGCCAAAGATCAACTTGACACACATGGTGATAGCCCAGCTATGGCACTGCAGAACTTTATTAAGGATGACGACAGGGCAACCTTGGTGTGCTCAAAAACTTAATGGATGAGTTATAGGTAACAGGCAGCTTTCATCACAACATGTGTACACAGGGTGGTCTGGAAAATCCCCACTGCAACAGGGAACATCAGTGCCTCTGTGCTAATTAATCTCACAGCTAGTCACCATGCAAGCATCATCATAAGGTGGTGGCAGAAGTGATTCTGTGTGTGGACCGTCAGGGCACAAACATGTTTTGTCCTTTCATACACATTGGCCAGCCTTATTTGTTGTGCTGGAGGCAACGTACCAAATCCATGCATGCAGCCATAGCACACTGTCACTGTTTGGCAAACATATTTACAGGCAATACCAGACAAGGGATGGGGGCTGGATTAGGCCATTTGAATAAATGTGCCAGAAATGATTACGATGAGTCACATGATTAAAATATACTATCTATTTGAAGATTCATTGTAGACCTACCACACACAATAACCCATGAGGCAAGAGAGGGCATGGAAAGCAAATATGAGACAAATGTAGCCACAGGGAACCTCTATGTTGAACGCAAAGCCTGGAACCAGTCTGGCTACCAGGATGCAGGCTCTGTCAGGAACAAACATGAACAAGTCAAATACACAGTGAGCAGACTCAGACTAAGACAAGCAGGAACAACACTGTGGGAACTAAAAACAGTTTGTGCTGTGGTCTGCAATGTTACACAATCCCCCAAAGGCTCTGGTACACAAGTGATTTGTATGCCAATGCACAACGAGGAAATTCTGAAACTGGCAGCTTCTAAGCAGTTCCAGGCAGCATCAAGGGCAGGGCAGGTTCAAATGGCTGGTCTGCATGGTAGTGCTCACAGGTGTGTGCTGCTTCAGTCTCTCACAAGTTGTGGAGTTGAGAATCAAGTTCAAAGGGCCAAGTGGGCCAAGTGAACCTTTCACATGGGAAGCAATGGACAGCTGATTACAGGTCTAACTGACTACCAGGCAGTGCATTATTTGAACTGAAGTCCATGCAGACTGATGAACTATGACTACGGTATGCCATCCTGAAGTGGGAAGCACACAGGAGTCAGAATGGGAGTCTGGGTGTGTGTAGCTGAGGAATCTCAGGGTACAGATAGTCCATTTACAGGGCCTCCTGGAGAAGGGTGGGGAGAGACTTAAAACATGGCATTGGCAGGACTTATTACCTGGGATTGACTGCACAGGGCATGTTTTGTGAGCAATGCTTGTCATGCTTGGGGCACTTGTGCTGTCCATTTTCAGCTAAGATGGACTTCTTGTCACACATGCTACTTGCAGAGATAGCTGATGTCACACTTACTGCTGTCAAGGGTCTGGTCATACATTCCTGTTACCAACGCAATGGCACATCCACAGCCTCATGTATGAGACACATTTTTTCATTATGATTGATGGTGTCTTAGTTGTGTGTCATGTGCTGCAATGGACCATGTTGTCAACATGGATGTGTCTCATAGCTGTGGTCCTCTGATATTGCCCTTCACATGTGAAATAGACAGGATCTATGTCATTCATACTGTGTGTGATGTTGGCTGTACATTCATACCCATCAAATGCGATGTGGCTTTTTCAGGATCCTAATCTGTATTTCTGCAATGCTCCATGAGGCTAAACTCTGATTATGATTCCTAGGGATCATGTGATGCATAACAAATTACCCAGAGCATGGCTGAGTGATGAAGGTAGGTGTTTAATGACATATGATAACAAAGTGGTGATGGTGATTACAGTTAGAAGAAGTTTTGTACGATGTGTTGTCAGCGACACAATCCTGCAGCATTGTTTGGATGTTCCCCCTCATTTTCACAGACTGCATCCTCCTCTTCCTCTTCTTCAGGCATTTTTGGGTCTGCGTCATAGAGGGAATGTTCCCCCTTACACAACTGTTGTGCAGGATGGCACAGGTCAAAATGATCTTGCAGACTATTTCAGGTGAATATAGAAGGCTTCCTCCGGTGATGTCGAGGCACCTGAATCTGGACTTCAGGATGCCAAAAGTTCTCTTAACTATGGTGCATGTCCTACGATGTGCCTCATTATAGGCACGCTCTGCTGCTGTGCTTGGGTTGGCAAATGGGGTCATTATCCATGGTTGGATCCCGTAACCCTGATCAGCTGAAAGAGAAAATTAGGGTAAATATTTGGTTTTTGGTTGCACCTTGATTATCACTTTCCATGGCAGTTGTTATCTTGTGTCGTCTGTGACTCATCTGTGTTTGCGGTATTGTGTGGGATCCTAGGCTTCTAAGATGTTCTTTCTGCATTGGGTTGTTTAACTATCAAAACTGGCATTTGGCTGATTGACCTGATATCATCGGTATATTTCTAGACTTGCAGTTCATTGTGTATCTCCCATGCATTATGTCATGTGAAAGAAGTGTCCATGTGACTTCACTGGAGGTTACATGATACTTCCACTCACACAATTGATTCCACTGTGGTGGTAGTACGGTTGCACTATATGGGCTGTACATCCCATCCAGTTAGACATATGTAATTGCATGTGAAATACAACAGTGAGGCCCTGTGATTTGGGTAGGTGACAATGTACAATACATCTCCATAAGTTGGCAGCACTGCAGTTATCACAATTGACAATGCACAATTATCCCATGTGTGACAAGTTCTATGCAAAACTATTTTTGTTCCCTCACCGAGTTGGCTCATGTGCAAACATGTACCTACACTACTGAACCTGCTCCTGGCAAGCTGGCTAACTTGGTTGTGGGGGTGAAGGTTTTAGTGTCAGAAGGTCAATGTGCCTGTACATCTGTTATGTATATGTGTAATTGTCTCAATCCGTATGTGTAGCAGTGTGCACTTTGCATTAGTGTCACATCAATATGTGTTCATAGCACAGTCCACTTTCTGATTGATAGTGGGCAATGTCACCCAAGGAGTGATGTGAGATGTTGGTACTGCCGCATTGATTCCATGTCACCTTCATTAGAGTCAGCATCATCATGCTATGTGTCTCATGGTGTTTGACCTGCAGCGAAACACATTGCACACCCCTTACACAGTACGTATTGCTTGGAAGGGTGTGTGATTGAGTGTTATTGATGTGATATTGGAAGATTCATCTTCCAATTTGCACTGCCAGTTAAGGCCATGTCATTGTCACTGTGTGGTTTTAAATTGGTCCCTTGTGGCTCTGGAGTGGCATCTATTCTTATTTGCATCTGTCATTTGTCCATATGTGTGTATCCCATTAGGTCAGGATATCAAACATGACTAGCAGTGTCACAACCTTAGTGTCTTCCTGGCCAGTTGTCAATGTAGGGGTGTATGTGTTGTGTGTCCTACAGGGTTGCTGTGCTGTGTGTATATTACTAGGTTTCTGTACTTACCAACAAGTAGGCCATTGCCATATCGTCCATCCTGGAAGTGTTGATTGATGGTGCTGTGGCGGAAGATGAATGAATCATGTACACTCCCAGGATACTTTGCCACAAAGTTGGTGATCAATCCATGGTGATCCACAATGGCCTGCACATTGATGGAGTGTGTGTGCTTCCTGTTGCGGTATAGATGCTCCGTTGCAGCAGATGGCACAATCCGTACATGTGTGCAGTCAATGGCAGCAAGCACGAGCGGGAAGCCATTGATTTGATAGAAGCCCTGTTTGGTCTCCTGCTGCTTCTGCTGTGTGTTGGGGAAGTTGATGTGGTGGGATGTGAGGGAGATGATGGAATCCAGTACCTTGGGAAGGAAGGCAGAGAATCAGGGCTGGGAGATACCGGCAACCAGGGCAGACGTGGTTTGAAAAGAGCCACTTGCCAACATGTGCAGGACAGCTAGCAGCTTGGTCTCTGGTGGAATGATGTGGGGTGTCTGCAAGCTGGGTGCCAACTGTGGCGTGGCTCAATGTGGCGCAGCAGCTGCTGTATGGCTTGCCAGTTTAGTCTGTGCCTCTGGATGATGTCATATTCCTTGAGGCCCTGAAGGGTTGTCCTGGTCCTGAATATTCTCTCCTGTCTTCGGCTTTGCCTTTGGGGTCCCTGTTGGTGTGGTGGAAGCTGCTGCTGTTGCTCCTGTGCTCTGCGTCTTCGTGCATGCTGGATGACTAGCACCTCCATGTCTTCCTTTTTGAGTTCTGATGTTGCTTCTGTGAGTTTACCTTAAGTACTGGTGTGTTTGTCCCATTTTAATGCCTGCCCTGACCCAGGAGTTCATTTTTGGCGCAAATCGGGATTCGTGTCATTATCCAGCTCCGCCTTCCAGCTGTGAGCCATTTTTGCACGAATGGGTAAATATGGCGCATGGTGTTTAAATCAGTTTTTGGACGGGAACTTCTACCTTGCATCTCATTAACGCAAGGTGGTGTCATGCATCCAGAAAATGATGCACACTGGGATATTTTGACGTTAGACAGGTCTAGCATCAAAGTATAAATATGGTGTTAGCTTTGCACCGAATTTGCATCAAACAAATGATGCAAATCCAGCGCAAACAGAGTATAAATATGGGCCTTAGTTGCTCAATTGAGACAGTTCTGTAAAGATCTTGCCTGTCCTATTAAGAGCTCCACCAGGAAGGGGGAGCTTCAGGAGGCACTGAGGGCCTGGGCGACAGTCAACACAGTGGTGTAGTGGAGGTACTGTTACACCTGGGGGGAGGGTCTCCATTAGAGATAGCAGTAGGTCCTCTAAGGGTCTGACTCCTGAAGAGTTGCAGGACAGACAGGGAGAAAGGGCTCGTCGGTTGAAGTCAGAAAAGTTGAGGATACAAAGGGAGTTAGACGAGTGGAAGAGGGACCTGGAGATAAAAGAGATGATTTTGGCTCATGAGCTAAAACTGAAAGAGCTGGAAGTCATGAGGGCTGAGTCCAGCTGGAATGGTGGCAGCAACAATTCTATATCCAGTGCTGCTGAAGAAGTGCACATGCCCTGGGATGTGGTGCCCTCCTCAAAGGAGGGAGTTAACCTACACCAGGATGTTCAGGAGTATGAGGTAGCTCCAGTGATGCACAGGGTCCCTGAGGTGGATTGGGGAACTGGCATGGGGAGTCATATTCCTACTGGTGGAAGGGACACTCCACTGACTCTAGGTGAGAGTGACAGGGAGAGGGGTTCCCCCCAGGTAGAAGTCCTGGTTATGGAGTGTGAAGACATCCCAGAAGAGTGTGGGTTGAGTGTCAGGGACAGTCAGGTGCTGTCTCACCAGTCTCAGGAGGGTGATGTGGGGGGCTTTTTCAAGGCTGAGTCACTGGATGGTTGGGTGAAGGGTACTTGGGTTAATTTGTGTGAGGGCTGAGTGATGTAATTGCTGGAGAGCATATGTCTAGTCCTTATTTTCCAGAGCTACGCCAACACCAGGTGGAGTGTGAGTTCTCTGACCCCAGGGAACTTACACTGGAGGCAGACCTCTGGGTGAGTACCAGAGAGTCTGAAGAGGCATTTGGGGGTGCTCCTGAGGGGAGTGGTCTAGGTATTTCCCAACCAGGTGAGGCAGGGAAGGATTGCAGTGTCCCAGGTAGGTCCCAATGTAGTGGGAGGGGTGAGGGACCCCATGTCCAGTCTCAGAGGAGAGGGAATGGGGATGGGCCGAGGCCCAAGGTGCCTAAGATCCAGTCCCAGGTCCTGGAGGGTTCCATGAGGGAACACCAGGAGCGGAGCCTAGCCTGTACTGTATGGCCATCTGCTGAGGGAGACCCCGCAGTTTCAGGAGAACTTGGGGGGGGGGGGTGGCTGTAGCCAGCGTCCCACCAGTTCTGGTGTCTGGCAGTACCACTCCTAGTGAAGGGGTGCATAGGTCCAGACAGAGGGTTGAGAGGGGGTTGCGGACCCCAGTGGAGAACCTGGAGGGTCAGCTCTGAGAGCAGAGCCCCCCAGGAATGACCTTGGTGAGAACATGTCTGGGTTGGGGGGAATCCAGACTCTGCCAGATGGGCAGGGGTCAGGAGGCCTACACCAGCCAGACTCCTGTGTGTCCTTTGTGGGGGGTAGGTGTGCCCCCAGGAAGTCCTTGTGGTGTGCCAGGCAATGGTTTAACCACAGGGTGGTGACTCTGGATTGAATGATCAGGTTCAGGGGTAAACTCTGACCTGATGGGGAGTGGGTGTTCTCCCAAGGAAGTCCTGGTGTGCCAGGCAATGGTTCAACCGCACGGTGGTGACTCTGGGTTGGATGACCAGGTTCAGAGGGTAAACTCTGACCTCGGGGGCGGTTTGGCCAATCAACCCCCGGTGTGATTTCTATGAGTACTCTCCCTGGGTGGAGGGGGGTGCAGAACCCTAAGAGTAGGGGCAGGGGAGGGAGAGATTCACCCCTGACTCCAGTGCAATCTACGGATACGTACCCTGGATTGGAAGGCCAGGTTCAGGGTGTGTCCCCTGACCTGGAGGGAGGGGCTACTGCTCACAGTGCCCCTACCATGTTGTCTTCTGAGGGGGCACTCCTAGTTGGGGGGTGCAGGACCCCAGAAGGGAGGGTGGGGGGAGGGAACCCTCATCCCTGGCCCTGGTCGAATCTGAAGGTACAGAGCCCAGGTTGGAAGACCAGCTGCAGGTTCACATCCCTGCACTGGTGGAAGAATTGTGCAGGACTGCTTCTACAAGCACCCTGACAATTTTGGACACTGGGGGTGCCGCTCCTAGAGGGAGGGTACAGAGCCCAGAGGGGAGGACCAGGGTCAGGCTATCATCCCTGACCTGGTGGAAGGGAGAGTGATCAAGGGGGCCCCCCACTCTCTACAGTCACAGTGGTTGGAGAGGCCTGAGGTCTGGCTCTCATTCCTGACAGCTGCCAAGGGCCACCGTAGCTTGCTGTCCTGGTGGACAGAGTTTCCCCTGGGGGGGGAGAGTCACACCCGGGGTGGATGGACAACACTACTGTGTTGGTTCTGGTGGTGCTATCTGCCCCTTGGGATCCATCTGTGAGCAAAGTAAAGTTAAATGCTGCACAGATGGTATCTGCAGGTGAGGAGAAGGGTTCCCCATGGGTTAGCTTAGTGGGTCCGGAGAGTATGGAAAGAAGGATCCAACTGGAGTCAGGAAAGCATAGAACTGGAACATGCCCCTGCTGTTGTGGGACTGTCATCAAGGGAAGAGTACATCAAGGTATTGATTGTTCTCCCCTGGCTTTAGGCTGGTAGGGGGTCGTGTTGGACTTTTTTCCTAATGCAGGGTCATCCCCCATCTTTTTGCCTCCTTCCTCCTATTTTTTCCTGACCTGTTGCAGTTGGCTTTTGAACTCTGAGCACTTACCACTGCTAACCAGTGCTAAAGTGCATATGCTCTCTGTGTCAATTGTGTTGTTGATTGGTTTATCCATGATTGGCATATTTGATTTTCTACTAAGTCCCTAGTAAAGTGCATTAGAGGTGCCCAGGGCCCGGAAACCAAATGCTACTAGTGGGCCTACAGCACTGGTTGTGCCACCCACATGAGTTGCTCTGTAATCATGTCTCAGACCTGTCACTGCAGTGTCTGTGTGTGCAGTTTTAAACTGCAAATTCGACTTGGCAAGTGTACCCACTTTCCAGGCCCAAACCTTCCCTTTTCTTACATGTAAGACCCCCTAAGGTAGGCCCTAGGTAGCCCCAAGGGAAGGGTGCAGTTTATGGTTAAGGTAGGACATATAGTAATGTTTTTATATGTCCTGACAGTGAAATACTGCTAAATGTGTTTTTCACTGTTGCAAGGCCTGTCCCTCTCCTAGCTTAACATGGGGGCTACCTTTAAATATGATTCAAGTGTAGATTCCCTTTGGGAGTGGATAGACATGTGGAGTTTGGGGCCTCTGAGCTCACAATTTAAAAATACATCTTTTAGTAAAGTTGATTTTGAGATTGTGTGTTTGAAAATGCCACTTTTAGAAAGTGAGCATTTTCTTGCTTAAACCATTTCTGTGACTCTGTCTGTTTGTGGATTCCCTGTCTGGGTCAGTTTGACAGTTGGACTGATTGCACCTCTCACTAGAAAGTGACACAAACGGAGCTGGGGTGTAACCTGCATTTCCTGATGAGCCATCTGTGCCACGAGGGAGGGGAGGAGTGCTCACTCACACCTGAAAGGGTTGTGCCTGCCCTCACACAATGCAGTCTCCAACCCCCTGGTGTGTGTCTGGGGCCTGGCCTGGGCAAGGCAGGATTTCACAAACAAGAGAGACTTTTCTTTGAAGCAAGCCTACTTCAAAGGGCAAAACGGGTATAAGAAGGGCACCCAAAACCACAGACTTTGGAACACTTCTGGAAACCAAGAGGAACCTCTGCCTTGAGAAGAGCTGAAGAGCTGAGGAAGAAGAGCTACCCTGCCTGTGACTGTGCTTTGTGGAGCTATCCTGCAGTTGCTGCTTCTGCCTGTGCTAGAGGACAAAAACTGGACTTTGTGTTGCCTTCCTTCTGGCGAAGAACTCTCCAAGGGCTTGATTTAGAGCTTGCCCCTGTTGTTTGAAGTCTCAGGGACAGCAAAGCCTTCACTCTGCCAGCACTCTGCTAAGTGGTGCCCATCCAGTTCCTGGGACCCTGAGAAGAGAAACTGGCAGCCCAGAGTGAGAAATCCACACACAGACTGCTGTGCGGGAAAAGATCGACTTGACTCCGATCTGCGGCTGAAAAATTGACGTGCCGCCTGCTTTGCAGCTGAAAATCGACGCTCGACTGCAATGCGACCGGAAGATCGACGCCCGTGGCTGGGGAAACAACGTGCAGCACCGCTGACAGAGACCGGTGAGATCACAACCCGCACTGCGTGTGGCTGAATTTCTGATGGAAACACCACTGGGCATGTAAAAACGACGCAAAGCCTGCCCGGGCCCGAGAGTGCTGACCAGATCGACGCATCGCTCTCCTGCGGACAGAAGAAATGACGCACGCCGACCCGACTAAAGGAGAAACGACGAATGGTATCGCTCGTGAGTGATATCGACTCATCGCAAGCCCTTTTTGATGCACACTCACCCGTGCGGGGTTATTTTTGACGAACCCAGGTACATTTCCATGCTAACAGCCTTAGCATTGTGTTTAAAACTACATGAAGACTCTTTTTGGTTTTTAATTGATAACTTGACTTGTGTATTGTGGATTTTTGTTGTTTTGGCCTTGTTTTGTTAAGATAAATATTTCCATTTTTTCTAAACCTGTGTTGTGTCATTTTGTAGTGTTTTTATTAAGTTACTGTGTGTGTTGGTACCAATACTTTACACCTAGCACTCTGAAGTTAAGCCTGCTGCTCGTGCCAAGCTACCAAGGGTGTGAGCGGGTGTTAGCTGAGGGTGATTCTCTTTTACCCTGACTAGAATGAGGGTCTATGCTTGGACAGGGGGTAACCTGACTGCCAACCAAAGACCCCATTTCTAACATTTGGTGTGAAAAACATTGAAGGTGTACTGAAATGATGAGCCTGTTTATTAGGATTCTTCTCTATATGGGACCTCTGCAAGTGAACAAGCGCTGTAACTATGTCAGCCATTTCAACATTTCTGATGGCTACCTAGTGGTAGGATGATGTATCTTATAAAAGTATGACATTAAAATCAATAATGTAACTCTACAAACTTTCAAGCCTTTGATTTTGCAAGGATTTCAACTGGATGATTTATTCTCCTTTGCCTTAAAAAGAATTGAAAAACTGAGTGTGGTGACATACCAGATTCACAAAGCATTTATGCATCCACATTACAAGCTCTGGACTTTCATGTATATCCAGCATGCCCATTTCTTTTCAATGTTAATGCAACTACTGCAAACGTGGTAAAGATACAGAGCATGTGGTATGCATTTCAGAGACAAATCGACTTGATCTGCTTCAAGATCATTCTTGCATGAGTGTAAGAGCACAATCACATTTCTCATAAATAATTTAAATATAGGTATCACTCGAGTACGTCAATTCACCAGCTTGCCTTTGGTAGTGGAGTAACATCACAACCCTTTGACCCGCGCAATAACTGTGCCAAAAGACCTTTGACACCTATGATATTATGTAAATGCTCATTTCAGGACACTGAACTACTCGTCTGATGTTTCAATGAACTAAAGCATCTACTTCAAGGTCTGTGTGTTTGCCTCACCTTCACAGCTTTAAAATTCAGGGCAAGCTGAAACCAAGGTGTATGTGTTGGAGGGCATGGCTCCGCGTATCTGAGGGATGGATGAAGATCCGTGTAAAATTTAACTGGCCACATTTTTGACAGAACATGGTATAATATATTAGAATTTTAAAGTGCATTTTATATTTTTATGAGCCTTTTACCCATGGCACAATGTGGAAAAACGTGCGTTTAAAGCACACTGCTCCAGGTACACTGAATAAAACTGCACATAATGTTTATGAGTTTGGGCTTTCCCTCAACTGAATTCATGTAAATGTCCATCAATGAGTGCCTCCTAAAGCCTGATGATTAAGTAATGTTGTACCAACCGTTTTGTCAGTTAAACGGAATGTTAAATATCTCAACGGCATAATCAAATTACATGCTATACTGAAAATACCAAAAGGAAAAATATCATAAAAAGCTTTCTCCTGTCACACTTTAAATTTAAGTAACTTTTTAGTCATACATGGTGACTCAGCCGACTCCATGAGTGCACTCAGCATATACTATATATGATTGAGTTGGGGAGCAATAAACATCTATGGAGACCTCAATTGTGCATGATGTACACTCTACAAATTAGACTTTTATATGGGGTTTACTGACATACATGAATTCCCCCTGATTTTCGTTCTTTCAGAAGGACTCTAAAATGCATCACCTTAAAACCTTCTCACTCCTAACAGCTAACTCCCTTTTTCAATTAAACTGTAATATGCTAGACTGACCATCTGCGTTGCTGATCTGTATGTACTATTTTTGTCACAGTACATAGAAGCCTCATGCCTCCGGAAGGAGTTGGTGCTACATAATTGCATACATAAATAATGGAAACTTTATAGGAGGTTTTGGTACTTCTCTAAATGGCTTTTTTTTTTTTTTTTAAATGTCAAATGGTATGTTTTAACCGTACAGTCGGCCAGAAACATGGGAGCACAACAAAAATTAAATAAATCTGAATATTTATGGATTTAGCTCAAAGAAAATCTAGGCAAAATAGGTGACAAATGGTGTGATTTAAAGCAAATTTAACCAATAACCTCAGTCAAAATTATATGGCATTTAAAGATACACGCTGGTGAGTTTAGAGGTCTGTTCGCCCAATAACGTTTTGGTAACGAATAGTAATTAGTGTGCTTGAAAATCACATTTAGTCAGTAATGTTGGTGAAAATTTATAAAATGGCAATATAATTTTACAAAGCACATTGAGTGTTCTCCACCAGGGAACCGTTGTACAAATGACTTTGGCTATAGGTAATCCACGGACCACAATGCTGGAAACTGAACATTTTTCATTATGTGAGTATTATTGCTCAGGGCATGATTGCAGCGACATAGCTTCAGCCAGCTAATAGATTATCTATGTAAAATGTACTTCTGGCATTTTTCACAGCTGTCAAGATTCTTGAACAACACCAACAACTCATTACAATATCTCTGGCAGAAATTAGGATACAATCGTATTTAAGACAATCCATTGTATGACAGGCTACATCTAAAATGTACATGGCTGCTGCTCACATATTTCAAGGTGCTGTTAATAATAGGATGTTCAATGCGTTGATCTGTTGAGTGCTTTTTAAATATATCAGAGTCTACATTAATGGGCAAATATGCCAAGACTACTTACTATACAAGGGAACTAAGCAGTTTGTGGTAAAACGAAAGAGGTGCGGGGTACCTCAGTACTATGATGGTGGGCATGTGTGTACTTTATGCATAACACTTATGTTATATATCATACTGCCCCAGGCTTTACAATTAAACTACGTCAGTTTAACTCATACACTGACGTGTCAGTATCAATATTACTCGACCTGTGTGTACTCCACAGATTGTCAGACCAATATTCACACTTGCCTACAATATGTGAGAAATACTGTCATGCACGTACAATGCAGTGTAATGTGGGACTGACCTAGTCCAAGTATTAAGGGCCATATTTATACTTTTTGACTCAAAGCTGCGCCGGCGCAGTTTTGCATCAAAAAAATTACCGCCGGCTAACGCCATTTCGATGCGCCGTGTGGGCGTCAAATTTATACTTTGACGCACGGCAGCGCAACCAACAGGTGGGAGTCATTATTTTTTTACGCACACAACGGCGTCAAGTCGTAAAGGAAAACAACGTTAACGCGACGCAAATTACTGTGGGTCGATTTACGACAGCGCAACCCGGAAAGCGCCGTTTTTTTTGCCGCAATAGCGTCAAATTCACCCGCGAACACTGCCCTTTCCGCAGAGGAGAGCCAAAATGGATCCCAGATGCCACAACAGACCCCAGGAAGATGACAGCAGACCAGGAACCAGCCAGGATTATCCATACAGGAACCAAGACATATATAGAAAAAAAGAAAGTGTCGCTTCAGTGCAGAGGAGCAGGAAATCCTGGTTAAAGAGGTGACGGAACACCAGCACCAACTGTTCATCACCTCTAAGTTGCCAATCAGCAGGAGAGAGGCCATATGGCAACAAATTGTTGACAAGATCAACAGTGTGGCTGAAGAACGCAGGACAGTCACCGAGTGTAAGAAACGCTGGCATGACTGCAAACGTAGGACAAAGGAAAAAATGGGCAGGAACAGGAAGGCAGCACTGCAGACTGGAGGTGGGAGTCCAGCACACCAGGAGGCCCTGGACCACATGGAGGAGATGGTCGCAGCCGTCATCCCTGAGGAGATCGTCACAGGGATTCAAGGACAGGACAGCGCAGACTACCACGAGACAACGCACATGCAGGGTAAGTCGCATGGGGAATTATAATGCAATAATGATAAATGCAACCGGGGTGGGGAATCTCTACTACACAATGCATGTAAGTCAGCATATATATGGAGTGGCATGGGTAAAGGGGCACGGCAGGGGGGCATGCCCAGCACAGACAGAAGCTGAGGCACGACATAACACAACACCAACAACAGTCCCATGGGGGCATTCTGTCATGACAACAATGGAGCTAAGGGAAAGCCTCGACAGGTGGGAAGGCCACTACGTCAAACTTACATCCTGGCACTCGTCAGTCAAAATAGATACTACATCAACTAGGTCCCTATCAGTAATCCAGTAGCCAAAACAACAACTGCAATGTAACTCCAACAACAGTTGACACTAACACCTCTGATATCTGTGCAGCTATAGTAGCCGATGGCAGTAACCTCCCCATGGAACATACATACCCAAATTAGGGGGTGAGGATGACATTTGCAACAATCTCCAGAAATAAGACAAAGGCATCAGTACACTCAAATGTCAATGCCCATAGTTGACACATACATCAGCCAAAGTAAATAGCAATAGGAGCCACACAGCACTAAGGACACACACATGCTGCATACGTCAGGGTCCCTCACGTGCCTGGCCAACAAGGCAACATCACTAATGTCATACTGCTCAGACAACAACATTGAGGAGGGGACACATGCAACTGGTCACTGACACACACCAGCACAGTCAGAGGACCAAATAGGACATTGATACGATAAACAGGGCAATCCAATTAAACACACATTACCCAACATCAGCTGGAAACATCAACAATGTCTACATCCATATCACATCGTAACATTGCCATGCATAGGATATGCCACATAACAATTACAATTAGGTCAATGTGAACAAACAGATTTTGGGGCAGGTCCTGAGAGGCAAGTGTGCTGCCAGGGCAATCACAACACCCACAGCCAGTGAAAGGTCTCACCATAAGAATAGATATACACGGAGGGTCGAGTAGGACAAAAAGATGGCTATTCCCTATTTGGTACAAAGCAACACCTAGAGGCGATTAGGCAGACAAGTCTGATAACTCTATATCATACATGTGACACACAGGTGGGCCATAGGCCTATAACAATGCCCATATGAAGGACAGCAGATACCAATACCAAACAAGATCACAAAGTAAAGTCATCAAAAGGCTTGCATGTTACGTCAAAACTGTCACAACACAAACACACTAATTGTACCCTGTTTCATTGCAGAGGAACATGGATCTCCTGCCGAAATGCCTGTCCCTGATTTCCCTGATGACATGGATGACGAGCCCATAAACATTTCCCAGGAGACCATCCAAAAGGTCCTTGAAACCCTCCAGACCCCACCTTCAGTCACAAGGAGGAGCACAGAACAAGCAGCCATCACAGAAGAACCACCCACCACCCCAATTCTAAGACCTGCCAGCTCCAATACAGCTGAGGACTCTGACGACACTGGCACCAGCTTTGAAAGAACTGTAGTTGGTTATACAGCGGGAGCTGGCCAAGGAGGTGCGGGTGGGGATGCAAAATATGGCAGCCAGCCTTGAGGGGGTGCGCTCGTGCATGTTGTCATCTGCAGATCAAGCAGCAGCTATGCAAGCCCTAACATCCATACTGCAAGGACTACAAGAAACCATAAAGGAATTCACCACTGCAGTAAGGGAGTTGCCACAACACCTCGCACCCCAAACTTTCCACTGCATGCACAAATGCAATCATGACTCCCTCAGGGCTGACCTGGCTGCCTACCATCGTGATGTGGCTGCTATTCTCAAAAACCAGCAGGCCCTCCTTGCAGCAGTACTGCCCTTAAGAACTTCACAGGGAGCAGCCCCCGGGATGTCTGACTCCACGTCTTCTAACACTGAGGTGTGTGTTGCCCCTTCACAACCAACAACAACAAGGACAAACCAGGCAACACACACATCAGAAGAAGAAGACATGGAACAGATCACATTCTCACGGAAGAGTACCCGGAAGCACTAGTCCCTGCACCATGGCCTACTTTGACCAAGGTCCTACGTTTTGTCGAATGCCAGTCTCACTACAACTACACTCAATGACTGTTCTGCTAACCACTGTATGACTTGTCACCATTGCCAGTGAATGTCTCTCTCCTACTATTTGGCAAATCCTGTCCCTCTGCACTGTCTGTTACATCACCCCAGCATGTCAGGAGCATCATCCACACCCCTTCTGTAGGATTACCATGTAAGAATGCACCAGAACGGACTCAGCAAACATGGACAATGGACATTTTGCACTACAGCACCTATCAATAAATAGCACTTTGCACACCTAATATGTCTCTGTGTTATTTGACACATAAACTGTGCAGTAGATAACTCTAAAGTGCCTGTGTGACAACCATGTAGCTTGTCAATACAACTGTCCTGACATCATGTAGTCTGATACATCTGTGCAGTGGCCAGGATTGCATCATAGCCTGACCATCCTGAGGAGAATAACTGATGAAGGGACAAACCACACACAATCATGCTGTGTTGGACAGAATAATGCTCCATCTATAGCAATTCAAGTCAACTAATGGTGGCTGATAAATGTAGGCACCATGCAATACTAAAACATGAAATTATGCAGCATAATCTAGGCAAACACAACTAAACACTGCATCAATCACCCTTTCTGAGTATACTTCCATGAAGGGAAGTCATGCAGAATTTTTACATACATGATCTATGTCAGCAATGAAGGCAACAAGACAAGAGTGTTAACAACACCTCATCTACAAAGATCTCCCTGAACATCACACTGCAGTCCGACCTAATAAATTACCCACAATACCAAGTCTGGATGCACACTTTGTGATGTAGAATACCTACTCATCAACACAAATCCTTGGTGATCGATGTAAACTACCAATGGTGGGTCTACCAAATGGTGGATACTTACCAAGTTAGCACACGGGTAGCTGCCATGTTAAAGCTCCATTGTCTGTGGTGTGTAGCATAGGACACAAATGTCATAGAAAAACATTCACCTACACTGATGTCATGGCCATAATCAAGTAGCAGTAAACGCATAATGCAAAGGGTTAACTATATGTTTATTCCTATGTATTCACACCAGAGGCAACTAAGGGAAAAGTCATACCTACACTAATCTAACCTGACTACTCCTAACCCACAACTGTCCCTAACTAACCTAAGCTAAACTTACTCTACACATATAACGAATCGATCTAAATATCAACCCCCCACCCACCATTATGAGACAGGACACATGCAGGACAACAAATACTAACCTACACACATACTATACTATCCTAAACAATCATATATTTTTTTGTAATTTTTTTATTTTATTTTTAGAATTGTTTTTTTTATTTATTTTTTATAAACAAACAGGAATCCCAACATTGACCTCCACCCACCCACCCACACAAAAATGAAAAATAGAAAGAATAAGGACCCCCCACCCTCCTCCCTAACACTAACTAAGCTAACAACCTACACTAACCTAACACTAATCCCCAAAACCCAACTATCAGTACAAAAAGGAAAGAGGAGAGAGGGGAGGGGTAAATGTAAAAAATGCAATAAAGTCTTAGAGGTTGGCCCTCCGTAGGGTCCGCCTGATGGACCGAACCCTTTTCTTAATATATGCCACATCCTGGCTTAGCTTGTCGACCTTTGAAATAAATTTGTCCATTTTCCGGTTTAATGCCAGGAATGCCGCTGGGTCAATAGGAGGGGCTGCTGCAGTCTGTGTGCTGGCCGAGGTGCACAGTGTGGCAGTAGTTTGCCCACTGGACTGTCCTGCAGCTTGGAAATTGCTGGGTCCAGGTCGTGCTGACGAGCCAGGATCAACTGTCCCCGCCGTTGCTGGGGCCACTTGGGGAGACCTGGTGGATGTGGTGGTGGTGGCTGTTGTGGGCAATGTAGGGCCCCCCTGTGGTGAGGCCCACCATGCCCCGGAGGCCCGATCGGCTTGGTATTTTCGGGCCATCCTCCTGAATCCCGACTGCACCTGCAGGATGTGCCGGTATCTCATTGCACGCCTTTCGAACTGATGTCTCTGTGCGGCACTCATGTTTGCAGCTGTGAAGAGATATGGCAACTATTTACCATAGGAAATGCATTGGGTGGAATAGCACAATGGGTCAATTGCACATTACTTGTACTGTATTTGTTACAGCGATTTTCACAACATAGTTGATTGAAAGTCTCAGAGGAAGTACATGTGAAGTCTGCATACAAAAGGGCATCTCACACCTAGCATATCCATGTCTCAACATGATGGGTGACATCAACCTAAACTTCTCATCCAAATAACGGGTAATGCAGCTGACATTATGGCTGAACCTCTTCCGCATACTGACTTCACTATGTATGTCACTCTATGTGATAATTATCACAACCTTCAATCAATGCCCTTTGTAAATGTTTTTTGCAAATATTGAACTCATGTGCCATAACCGAATGTGTACACTAGGTTCTAAACAAAGTTGCAAAAGGTCACAAGTATGTCTAACATACTGGTTGCTACAGTCCTAGGTACCCTATTCCCAATCACATGGCAGTCTTTGAGGGTGGGGTGGGAAGAACAACCAACAATCCCAGATTCAATGCACACCCAGGAGTGTATAGAAAGCTCAACAAGTATTTGCCTCCACACACAACACCAATGAAGGGCTAGCAACAAATTGGAGTCAGCCAAACCTTGTCCTATCCAAGGTCCACACATGTCAAAATGCACTGACTTAGGCCAACATCACATACTACCAGTGAGGCATATTTTAACACACACACAGAGGAGCAAGAACACCCATGATCATGAGTAGAATGAACACCTAGGCCATTGCACTCTAGTCCCACACACTCCTAGTTCAACTTGTGGAAGTACATGCCCCCGGAAGAGCCAACCTACAGTGTAGTCAGTCCATCCTCAACTAGGGAAGCTGCATATTTAAGACAAGCCTTTGGCAGAAGCTATCTGGGAGAATGTCAGTCTGAAATGCAGACTCAATCCAAGCCAAGTCCCAGAGCAACTCTTACATTAACCAGTGTATTCCACATGACTCATCCCATTCCCCATAGCGGCGCCGACTGGAATGACCTACAGCCCCTAAATCTGAGAGATGGATAAGCATTGGTCTATTGAAACTGAAGTGATATTTGAAATCCCACTAATGCAACAGTACCAATGAATGGGCAGCGCATCAAACCTTGAATTCTGTTGAACACACAGTAGTCCATCATGCATCACTAGCAAACATTAAAAATAGCACTCATGCCACACTCACTGTAGGTGTCAGGGTCCTCAAAATAAGCCACCTCTCCCACGGTGTACGGTGCAGGTCCACCTGTAAAGCATGGAAGGAAGAATATACTCAGACTCCGTGCACTGACAAACAATTGCACTTACAAAGACAATGTGAGAATATGACATGCGTAATGAAACACTTTCACACATGCTCATACTGCATTGAAGAATTCTTAATCAACATTTACATTGGATGAGTCTCCTGCTACAGTTACACACCCTACTACACACATGCAGTGGCCAGGACAGTCATGTGGTGTCAAAGATACACCTCCATTAGTATGCCCCAACAATATCGGGGTGCATTCATCTCATCATGTGCATCCCAGAGAGACATCCAAAAGCTGGTTACTTGAGGACTGCATGACCCCTCAAACTCAAACAGCCTATGTGGTCATTTTCAATACACACCAACCAGACACACATGTGACATATGTGTGGACAACATAGCTAACTCCAATTGACGTGAAGGCACCACTCATATATAGCATCATATTGGGTTTACAAATTTCTGTCTAGCTATGGCGTCTACATATGTAGGTATGATGTTTCAACATCCATTTTTCACTGGCTATTATGACCTGTAGAGTTCAAATAGAGGCATTAACGTGTTGCTTGTCTGACACAAAGGCAACACTACATTACATACAGCTAAAGGCATCCGGTATGTGTAGGAAACATGAGCTATCTGACTGCTAGCATTTGTCTTCCTACACATTGTGCAACAATTACCCAGTAGGTTTCCCTAGCATTACACACAGTCAGCTACTTATCTAGCAGATTGGGTAACAATCATCACATGTCCCCACACAGCTTTCAATTATTCACATGTAATTGATTTGTACTCACCAACATGGCCACCAATCCTGATTCCCAGGTGGTCCAGCAGATCCTGCTCCCTGGATATCAGATCAGCCCAGCGGTGCTTGAGTTGATGGTCATTCCTCAGGCTACCGTAGACACGGACCAAGTGATGGCGCACCTTCCCCCACCGGACTTTACGCGCCTCCGTGTGATACCCCTGTATCACACGGCCCCCAGCCTCCAGCATGAGTGGGAGGAAATGGCAAACAAGCCATATAAATCCCCCCAATTCCTCCTCACCCATCCTGGCAAGCCTTGGCATACCTGACATCTCTGCACTTACAAAGGTGAAAAAGTTGGACAAAAAGGAAAAGGGGGAAATGGGGAAAGGTAGAGTAGTGAAAAAAAAAAGGAAACTTAAGAATAAGAGCCCAACTAACCCCAAATTTACACTACTCAGAACAGACTCCCACAGACAATAAAAGAAACACTGGACTTGACAAAAGTATACAAAAAAGACTCAGACAGTATTAAACAACAAGACAATGATCACAAAAGCACAATAGAGAAGGTACACTGGACACAAAAGCACTAAAACACAGGACAACACTTTCCACACAGCCACACAGTCTAGAATAATCTGAGACTGCAAAGTGAAAGTGAAAGTACACCCACAGTACAGAATCTGTAAACAGGATATCCTATTACATCACATCCTGCATAAAATGGCCGCCGTTTTAATTTTTCCGTTATGCGTCATATTTTCACGCATACATATTGTGCGTCATATTTTTTGACGCACAACAGTGCACATAATGCAGAGTCAAATTTTTTTCCGACATTGTTCCCTTATATTTGTGTGAGGCTTATTTTACAGTTCTAGAGTTGAAATTTAAGCCGCTGGCAAATATGATGACCAGATATGAAAATTAATTTTGACTCTGCATTATGTGCACTCCTGTACGTCAAAAAATTATGACGCCCAAGCTGTATGCGTGGAAATATGACGCATCATAGAAAATATGGTGGCCATGTAATGCTGCTTATTAATATATTAATTTTAAAAGGATATTTTTTGACTCTGCATGATGTGCACTCCTGTACGTCAAAAAATTATGACGCCCAAGCTGTATACGTGGAAATATGACGCATCATAGAAAATATGGTGGCCATGTAATGCTGCTTATTAATATATAAATTTTAAAAGGATATTTTTTGACTCTGCATGATGTGCACTCCTGTACGTCAAAAAATTATGACGCCCAAGCTGTATGCGTGGAAATATGACGCATCATAGAAAATATGGTGGCCATGTAATGCTGCTTATTAATATATTAATTTTAAAAGGATATTTTTTGACTCTGCATGATGTGCACTCCTGTACGTCAAAAAATTATGACGCCCAAGCTGTATGCGTGGAAATATGACGCATCATAGAAAATATGGTGGCCATGTAATGGTGCTTATTAATATATTAATTTTAAAAGGATATTTTTTGACTCTGCATTATGTGCACTCCTGTGCGTCAAACTTTATGACGCCCAAGCTGTATGCGTGGAAATATGACGCATTTTGACAAATATGTCTTTATTTTGTCAAATTGTGAAAGGAATGTTGTCATGACCAAACGGTGCTAAGTGATACACATTTGGGGCTAGCTATGACACATGTCCCTTATAGGATGTATAGAAGGCATTCACAGTGTAATAGTAATGATTGCTCAAAATGGTTATTACCCATATTTGTACACATATTTTGGGTAATTGCTGATGGCTAATTTCAAATGATGAATGGGATACCAGGATGTATTCCTTAGCAACAATGTGTCCACATTTATCACGGTAATCCAATTATCTGTAGTCCAAACAGGTAGTGCAGTTGTCACTTACACTTTTTATGGGGGTAACCATGTCCTAATTATGAATTTGTGTATCTTATATGTGTTTTACTTTTGACATGTAGGCCACACATGCGCCTTATGCATGTGTGTACTTCACATGTGCATATTTCATGTATATTTGGGGGGCGGTAGAGGTGGACTTAGGCCCCCAGCGCCCTAGGGTTTGCCCTTCCAGATTTGCTAATTTATCCAAGGGTTTCATTTATTCAGTAATGCTAAACCTGCAGCAGCAGGCTCATGGAAGGCCATAGGGTATGATTCACTGTTTGCCATTCAATAATCCCATTTGCCCATTTGACGTTTGCCCTATTGATTATTTGGAGCAATCTGGCATACCATTTTGCATTGAAATTTTTTGCTAATTCTCGGCGTTCCTCATGTGCTGATGACAAATAGGTTGTTGATGTATGTGGCCCTTTATGCATTACCTGGTTTTGTGGCATGTTTCATTCTTCCTGCTAGGTTCCAACTGGGACACTACTGTGATCGGATGCTTGCAAATATTTGGTTGATTGGATGGCACATGTTTATATGTGTGGTCCAATGTAGATCCACTATCAACTGTCTGGGTGTATGTTGTCACTGTAACTTCCAGGTCTCCTCATGAGTTAGTGGCAGCTAATCTTGTTCCAATTGGGCATTGTTTGTAGCAAAAATGGAGAGAAGCCATTGAGGACATGGTCACCTACACATGGATGGTCCCACCCTGTCACTGAACACGTGTAATGAGACTTTCACATGAGCTACATTTTTGTGCTGAGTGAGAGAATGTCTCAGGTGTCTGGATCAGGCATGTGTCATTGCCACATTTGTACTCCTGTTGGCCTCTGTGGATGGTAATGTATCATGAAACATCATAGCCTCTGTGCAGACGTAAATGGCTGGTATTCAACACACAACTCATCTTTAGCATTTGAAAAAAAATGTTACTCAGCGTTTCGAACAGTCAGGGTCCTCATATGTGTTGACTTTTCATGGACATTATCTGAGGTTGCTGGCTTTGATGGAGGCCATTTACACCATCATACACTATGGTCCTGGTCCACTGTCACACTTTAAAGTTTAGGCAATAATGAAGGTCAGACAACGGAAGGGCCAAGATTTGCCTATTCATGGGTACTGTCACAAATCTGATGCAAATGACAGTCAGATGATGCACTACTATGTATTTTAGTATACATTGATGAGGCTAATGACAAATGATTGTCTGAGGTACAAAAGGTATTGGACAGCATGTGTGGTCCATAGGTGGACACCAGGTATCTGTAGAGTGACCCACGGACAGGTGCCAGTCAGGCTGACAGGATGCTGGGTCAATCAGGTGCACGCTCTTTCAGTAATTACATGATCACGTGTTCTGACTAGGACTGGTCAGAGAGTGCATTAGACAGTTGAGATGTCACACTGTGTATGTCCTGTGTTGCTTTGAAGGTGACACATGAACCCTGATAAAGTGTTACACGGCAACATTAGTGTCAAAGCTTAATGATGTAATGGCTCACATTCAAACATGTATGCAGTAGGAGGCATCTGCAGGGACAGGGCATGTACATTTGGGTGGTGTGCATGGAGGAGATCACAGGTGTGGCCTCCATCTGTGTCTCACTAGTCCTGTCAGATGGGATTAGCTGATAAATAGCCTACAGTACCTTTCACAGAAGAATCAATCTACAGGTGATACCAGGCCTTATAAACTCCAAGGCAGTGTATTATATGAGCTGGGTTCCATGCAGTGAGATGGTAGTATGACAATGGTCGGCATAGTAAAGGGTGTGGCACACTGGATGACTCTTGTGAGTGTGTGTGTGTTGATGAGGGAATCTGAGTGTACACAAATCGGCATTCCAGGGACCTCTTCAGACAGGTGGGGTGTGAGCAGCTGCAAGTGTGTGTATTGTTTTTAGAAAAGGGCTGACATGTAGATGAGATGTGATGTGCTGGATGCTTGTCATAGGTGTAGCACTTGTGCTGTGTATGTTCTGCTTATGTGTAACTCTAGTGACAGATAGTCATTGCAATGATAGTAAGTAGTTGGAATTACTGTTGGCAAGAGTCTAGTACTACTTTCCTGTTCCTGAAGCATTAGCATGTGAACTGGCTGATGTATGAGGCCTGTTTTCCCCTAGTTGAGTGATGGTGTTTTAGTTGTGTGCCATCTGCTGCGATGATCCATGCTTCCTACATGTATGTGAGTCATGTGTGTGGTCCTCAGCTATTGCCCTTCAAAGGTGAACTGTACAGGATGTCTGTTATTTACATGGTGTGTGTATTTGACCATTGTATGGTGGCCATTACATTTGTGGTGTATATTTTTTGTGTGATGAGTGTTATGTCATTATTGCTCAATGAGACGACATTCTTCTTCAGCAATTTCAAACTAAAGGTGGGCAGAAATGAATAGGCCAAACCATGATGTGGTGTTTGTTATCGGTGTTTATTTACAATTGTGCATTAAGTGGTGGTAGAAAAAATTATGAAAATAAATTATTTACAATCTGTTGGCGCCTACGCACTCCAGCAGCCGTGTTTGGTTGTTCCCCCTCCTGTTGCAGGCCAGCATCCTCCTCTTCGTCGTCTTCAGGCATGTATGGGTCTGGTTCCAGGAGGGGAATGTTCCTTTTTACAAAAATGTTGTGCAATATGGCACAAGTGAGTATGATCCTACAGACCATCTCTGGGGAATATAGTAGGCTACCGCCAGTGATGTCAAGGCAGCGGAACCTTGACTTTAGGATCCCAAAGGTCCGCTCGACAATGCTGAGTGTCCTCTTATGGGCGTCATTGTATGCCCGCTCTGCAGCAGTTGTCGGGTTCCCAAATGGTGTCATTAGCCACGGCTGGATGCCATACCCCTGATCAGCTGAAAGAAAAACACAGAATGGGATCATGTAGATATAGCAGGCACTCTTGTAAAGACCTTTAATGGCAGTAGTAGTCTTGTGTTGTCTGTGACTCTTTTGTGTACTAATGTGACAACCTATACTTGTAGGCTATAACTTTTGCTTTGTGTTTTTTCCTTGGCTGAGCAAGTGTTTGTCAGCTAACCGTTTGTCAGCAGTATGTTTTGGGAATTGCAATAGAGTGTGTCCTCCCTAGCATTGTGACTTGTGATACAGGTGTCCGTGTGTCTTCACTGGGGGTGACATGATAGTTCCATGCAGAGTTAAAATTGAAAGTGTTGTTAACACGTTCATATGAAAGTACCCTGGACATCCCATACCTTTAGACTTATGCAATGTATTAATGTACAGGTTATTGTGACACTTACAATTTGCAAGGTGACATTTAGGCAACCACACTCATTAATGTCTTCACATTAAGCTGTACAGTAAATTCCAATGTGTGACAGGTTCAATGGTGAGTTAAGAAACATGGCTAGTGATGTCAGGACCTCAGTGTGTTCCTGTTGCTGTAGTGGTGTATGTGTTGTGTGTCCTAGAGGGTTGCTGTGCAGTGTGTATATAAGTAGGTTTCTGTACTTACCAACAAGTATTCCATTGCCATACCGTCCATCCTGGAAGTGTTGGTTGATGGTGCTGTGACGGAAGATGAAGGAGTCATGGACACTCACAGGATATTTAGCCACGATGTTGGTGATCAATCCCTGGTGATCGACTATGGCCTGCACGTTGATGGAATGTGTGTGCTTCCTGTTGCGGTAGAGGTGTTCTGTTGCAGCAGGTGGCACAAGGCGTACGTGTGTGAAGTCGATTGCACCAAGGACATGTGGGAAGCCACTGATGGCGTAGAACCCCTGTTTAGTTTCCTGCTGCTTCTGCAGTGTGTTAGGGAAGCAGATGTGGAGGGGTGTCAGTCGAATGATGGCATCCAGTACTTTTGGCAGAAATGCAGAGAATGATGGTTGTGATATTCCGCCAACCAGGGCACCAGTTGTTTGAAACGAGCCACTTGCCAGCAGGTGAAGTACAGCAAGCAGCTTTGTTTCTGTTGGGATGGTGCGGGGAGTCACTAAAGTGGGGGCCAACTGCTGTTCAATGTTTCTCAGCAGCTGCTGAATGGCCTGCCAGTTCAACCGGTACCTCTGTATGATGTTGTGTTCCCTGAGGCCATGCAGGGTTGTTCTTGGGCGGAATATCCTCTCCTGCCTTCTGCGCTGCCTTTGGGGTCCCTGCTGTTGTTGTTGTTGTAGCTGCTGTTGTTGCTGCAGGGCTCTGCGTCTACGTGCACGCTGGATAAAAATCACCTCCATGTCTCCCTGTTGCTGCTCTGCTGCTCTGCGGCTCTGTTGTTTGTTCTGTGTGTTCTGATTAAATACAGGTGTGTTTGCCCCATTTTAACGCCTGCCCTGACCCAGGCGTTAAATTTTGACGCACATCGGGCTTTGCGTAATTTTTTTGCTCCGCCTCCCGGCCGAGAGTAATTTTTGCCCGGAAACATAAATACGACGCACGGCCGTGTGCGCCGTTTTTTGGACGGGAACGCCTACCCTGCATATCATTAACGCAGGGCGGGTTGTCGCATCCAGAAAATGACGCACACTGCGGATTTTTATCGTCCACGGGCTCGGGCGTCAGGGTTTAAATATGGGGCAACGTTTGCGCTGATTGTGCGTCAAATATTTTGACGCACACTCGGCGCAAACGGAGTATAAATATGCCCCTAAAATCTTCATTGCATCCGTCTGTTTTGTAAAGTTATGTTACTATGAAAGTTTCTTCTTAGCTCCAATATGTAAAGCTCCACTACCATGTACGTAGCTTTCCACAACACAAAACCTGATTGCCAAAGTAGTTTTCAAAACAGCCCAAAAATGTAATGCTCTGTTGTTGCTCCTTCCTCTCTTTATTTTATTGTCCTTCCTTTTAACCTATTTCATATTCTCTACATCCTTTTTCCCCTTCTCACTATCCTTTTCTTCTTACTCATTCTTGGGGTAGTGTGGACTACCAGAGAATGAGGGAAGAGAAGGCACTGCTATGGGGATTTCATTTTGACATACGCATGACCTTCACATCTGCTCCTTCCTTCAGTTCCTGAAAATAAATATTCAAAATCTGGACAAACCTTTCATCGACCTTACTACATGAGTGGACCTGAGCAAAGAGCAGTGGTTTCTTGATCACAAAATACTTCAGGGCAGATTTATGAAAAGTGTAGCTGTACCTAGTGCAGTTCCACTTTTCTTGCGCCCTTTAGCACCCCCTAACGCGACCATATGTGAGCTGTATTTAGAATACTGTGCCCCATGGCGGTAGTTAGGGTGACCAGCGTCATAATGTTTTACTAATAAAACATGGTACACTGTTCCGAAATGAAGAATAGAGGAAAGAGAAAGAGTCCTGATAATCAGGAGCAATAGTCCTCACACACCGTATTTGGTGTCATGCTTCATCATCGGACAGCTCCTCGTCAGACCGGCACTGCAATGTCTGACGGGCACCCCCGAGGGGGGGCTCTTTGCCGGAGATCTTTTTTAACATACTCGATGATGCCGCGGAGCCAAATATGGGTCCGAGAGAGGAAAAAATACACAGAAAAAAGTAAAATTGGCTCAGATCCCTCACTCAATAGTTTATTACTTGCTGTTGGGAAATGGTCAAGATTAAAAAGAAATAGAGGGAGTGAAACTAGAGACAATGCTCGGACACTCACACAGAAACAATCAAAATTAAGGAGGACGGAGATGATCCAACACTCCTTAGTATGCGGTCGACATGTTTCGCGTCGTTTTTGGTCTAACAGGATCCCGTGACGCTTCTTCAGGACCTACTCAATCATAGAGTTTCTCAAAAAAACAAAACAATATACCTACACTCCTGCTGACTAACGCTCACAGTCAGGGCGTCATCAGTCACTTACTAGGACTAAACCGGACTGGTTTTCCTTTCCTGTCAGTCGCCCATCTCCACTAAAGAATAAGCTCCATGGGGTCACGCTGGCCAATCGCCCGGTTCACAGAAAATTTCCGTGGTCGCCGGTGTCTGCAGCAGCACCTACCCAGGGGCCGCGTTCCCGGATATAGGCCCTCATTCTGACCTTGGCGGGCGGCGGAGGCCGCCCGCCAAAGTCCCGCCGTCAGGTTACCGTTCCGCGGTCGAAAGACCGCGGCGGTAATTCTGACTTTCCCGCTGGGCTGGCGGGCGGTCGCCTTCAGACCGCCAGCCAGCCCAGCGGGAAAGAGGCTTCCACGAGGAAGCCGGCTCGGAATCGAGCCGGCGGAGTGGAAGCTGTGCGACAGGTGCAGTTGCACCCGTCGCGTATTTCACTGTCTGCGCAGCAGACAGTGAAATACTTGTAGGGGCCCTCTTACGGGGGCCCCTGCAATGCCCATGCCAGTGGCATGGGCACTGCAGGGGCCCCCAGGGGCCCCGCGACCCCCCCTACCGCCATCCGGATCTCGGCGGTCCGACCGCCGGGATCTGGATGGCGGTAGGGGGGGTCGGAATCCCCGCGGCGGTGCAGCAAGCTGCGCCGCCGCGGAGGATTCAATGGGGCCGCGGTACACTGGCGGGACCCCGCCAGTGGTGCCGGTCCGACCGCGGCTTTACCGCCGCGGTCGGAATCCCCATTGGAGCACCGCCGGCCTGTCGGCGGTGCTCCCGCGGTCCTCCGCCCTGGCGGTCAAAGACCGCCAGGGTCAGAATGACCACCATAATGTTTTACACCAGTCCAGTGCTCTGCAAGATTGACATAAATATTAGGATGCTAATCCTGCAAAGCACCCAGAGGCCCATTGTAATCAATGGGAGCCTCTTTTTAACGCCTGCACTTAGCAGGCGTTCAAAAAAGCCAAACAAAAAAGGCGTAAAGGAATCACATAGATTCCTTTGCACCATTTTTATGGCCCACCCTAGCACCAGAACACCCCTGTGCATACATTATGCCTTGCGCAGGCATAATGTGGTTCAAGGGGTTACAAAAGGGCACAATGCAAGCATTGCGCCACTTTGTAAATATGATGCAGCATTTTTTCCCTTCCAATGCCACATTAGTGTCAAAAATATGATGCTAATGTGGCATTGGAATGGTGCAAGACCAGCATAAATCTGGCCCTTAATGTTT
The DNA here is from genome assembly GCF_031143425.1 of Pleurodeles waltl. Classification (NCBI taxonomy): domain Eukaryota; kingdom Metazoa; phylum Chordata; class Amphibia; order Caudata; family Salamandridae; genus Pleurodeles; species Pleurodeles waltl. The sequence goes on along the minus strand of NC_090446.1, from coordinate 1,018,727,199 downwards.
GTGAATGGAAAAAAAGCAGAGGATGTGGCCCTCTCAGGTCATAGTCAAAAATCCCTGCTGTCCTCTCCACATTTTTTCAGCAGCTCTGTGGGGTATGCAAACAACCCCCTAACTGAGCAGCCTTTTAGAAGTGCTGGTTAGTTGGTAGGTCAGTACAACTATCGCTGCAGAACAGTGTTTTTCAGTTCTGTCTTGCATACGTCATTGATATACATTCATACAATTAGGTACAATATTTATATTCAGGTGTGGTGTAAGATCATTAATGTGCAGGGCACATTTAAATGAATTAATAGTATGCAATCATTATGTTCATTAAGAGTTTATTCATAGGTGTACTAGGTTGATTAACAGATTGATGTAACCATATTCATTACATATTCATGTTTGACAAAAATTGTGTGTTTATGTAATCCATTTTGATTTTCAAGTTAACTTAGCTTGACATTAGGCCTAAGCTGAAGTTGTTTCCTTAATACTGCAAAGTGTGCTGTTTTCTCTCCTCTGCTGGTGTGTTATCATGCGTCTCGTTAACTAGAGAAAGGCTATTGGTATGCATTGGAATACTGATAGCGAAGCCTGGGAGAGAAAAAGATTGCAATGAATGTGGAGCACTGATGGTGAAAGAAAGCCTCCAATTTGCAGAGTACTAGGAGAAGGCAACATCCAAAGAAAACAGATGAGGACTTCCTTATGTGCAGCCGGGAAAGTAGGGAGTATGTTGACTCCCCTCAAATATGGTACTCGGATTGGCTCTCAGTAGCGGGAAAAAGATATGAATATTCTGGAAGCTGTTTTAATAATTTTAATTGGTATTTCATAGTTAGACAGACTTTGGGGGTTATTCCAACTTTGGAGGAGGTGGTAATCTGTCCCAAATGTGACCGATTTACCACCAGCCGTATTACGAGTTCCATAGGATATAATGGACTCGTAATACGGTTGGTGGTATATCCGTCACTTTACCGTCACTTTTGGGACGGATTACCACTTCCTCCAAAGTTGGAATAACCCCCTTTATCTTGACTTTGAGAGGGAGCAGCAATCTCTCTGGTTGGACTTGTCTCCTAGAGTGTAAGGCTTCATGCTGAACACTCTTTCAAATTCTTCAAACTTCTACTGAAGATTCGAACTATGCTGACACCTTCTTGGTTGACCCTTTAGACATCCTTTAGAGCTCATTCTGTCCTAGCTTATGTTTAGACTAGAAAGGGAAGGTTTCTTTATGGAACACCAGATTGCGACAATTTGTTTCCTCTGCATTGTGTCTTTTACTATTTTGTATATCATTTTATTATGACAACTTACTGGAACATTTTGTTCTCCAGACCGTATTGCTATATCTTTTAAATCTATTTTTGTTTTGCATATATACTGGTTCTAAAACAAACCTTCATGTTTGATTTGTGGATTCTGGGTCTTCACCGTGGAGCAACATGGGTTACATGGAGATATAAATGTATTTCAGATTTTTGCTCTGTCACAACACTTCAAGTCAACTAACAAAGGTCTAGTACTTAATTTGTAATTAAAAACGTGCCGGTGCTCAGAGCACTCCTCTTAAACATGTGGCTGCTGCAAATAAATGTGCAAACACGGAATACTAAGGCAGCATAATCCTGGAGCCAAATTGGCAATCTGCAATCCATTTACAGTCCCTCCTGTCCCTTCAGCTCACTCTCGCAGTTTTCTGCTTTCTCCCATTGGACCCTTTTTCGTTTTTCTCTTCCTCCATCTTTACCATAGGTGTCTTTTGCTCGCAAGTAAATGCTTGAGGCAGAAAAATAAGTGCTGGCTCTCAAAAATAAGTGCTGGTGCTCTGCACCAGAAACAATAAGCACAAATTAAGCAATGAAAAGATCCAACAGGGAAATGTGTTGATGTTTTCACTAAGAGATTTAGGTTCAAATGCCCACATTCCATCAACTCTCAAACTTTTGTTGGATGACATTTTTAGATGAGTATCAATACTTTCCATCACCAGTACCAGCACTAATCAGTGAGTTTTTCCATATCTCTACTAACTGAGGCACAGAATCAGCATTTACAGTAGGACACACCACTTACATCCCTCAGCAGGGCTGCCATACTCTGCACCATAATAACGTAGTTGTATTTTGCACTTATTACCAGAGCACAACATTTGTTATTTCTAAGTGATATAAAAAGCAGATGTTACTATTACCATTTTAATAGGACCCTATTCATCAACCTCAGAAGGATGAAAATCTGTTTGGCATTGGCATGATTTAAACGTGTTACCAGCAGGCCACACAAATGTCTGGAGTTTGCTGGGCTATCTTGCCAGTGTTACTAACTCAGGCTGTCCCATCACTTCTCAGCAGGACCACGTCATCTAAAGAGAGTTTCTATACTCTAATGGTTTGTACTGCCGCTTTCTCGCAGGGCTACTAAAATATTCACTGATAGTATCATGATCTATAATACGGCTGCTGTTCTCTTTGAAACAATTTCAATAGTTCTTGAAATGAGACCTCACAATCACTTCTTAACAGGATGCAGATATTTTGTAACTAATAATTAAACATCTCTCCTAATTGCTCATAGACAAGATTATCAGAATTCTACCTTTGCATTTTACTACGGGGCTAATATTTACCAATATATTTCATTCCACTTGGTCAAATTTCTGCATTTATAGACTCTGAAATGTGAGGCAAGGGGCACGTCTTATATTGAAATAATGTCACCTTGGTAAGGAAAATGAGGTAAGTAAAGTTGGACCAGTGAATGGGACTTATGCACAAATAGGCACGTTTATGATGCCAGATGACTCAAAGGATCACCTAGGGCCATTGTTTAAAAAATGGGTGGAAATTATAACATGCAGACGTTATGCATTAACATGACTCTCCTACATGCCCAGATATATAGAACTCTTGCAGTCAGATGGTAAAAATGTGGGAATAAACTGGTGTAAGCTACCGACACGTACAAAGACCCAGACAAAGGCCCATATTTATACTTTTTGACGCTAAACTGCGCTAACGCAGTTTAGCGTCAAAAAGTTTTGCGCCGTCTAACGCCATTCTGAAGCGCCATGCGGGCGCCGTATTTATGGAATGGCGTTAGACGGCGCAATCAGACCGGCGCTGCCTGGTTTGCGTGGGAAGAAACCACGTAGACCAGACAGCGCCGGCGTAGGGGGAAGATGGCGCATGGGCGTCTTAAAATGGGGCAAGTCAGGTTACGTCGAAAAAATCGTCTTAACCCGACTTGCGCCATTTTTTAACGACGCCCATCCCCCATCAACATGACTCCTATCATTGTAAAGATAGGAGTCATGCCCCCTTGCCCAATGGCCATGCCCAGGGGACTTCTGTCCCCTGGGCATGGTCATTGGGCATAGTGGCATGTAGGGGGGCACAAATCAGGCCCCCCTATGCCACAAAAATAAAATATAAAAAATAAAAAATAAAACTTACCTGAACTTACCTGAATGTCCCTGGGGTGGGTCCCTCCATCCTTGGGGGTCCTCCTGGGGTGGGCAAGGGTGGCAGGGGGGGTCCCTGGGGGCATGGGAGGGCACCTGTGGGCTCATTTTGAGCCCACAGGCCCCTTAACGCCTGCCCTGAGCAGGCGTTAAAAAGTGGCGCAAATGCGCCGTTTTTTGCCATGCCAACTCCCGGGCGTCTCTTTTGCCCGGGAGTATAAATACCACGTAAAGGCCTGGGAGTCATTTTTTAGACGGGAACGCCTCCCTTGCATATCATTAACGCAAGGAAGGGGTTCACGCTAAAAAATGACGCACATTCCGGGAACTTTGGCGCTATTCGCCTCTAACGCCATAGTATAAATATGGCGTTAGTTGGCGTTAGTTTTGCGTCGAAATTGCGTCAAAAAAAACGACGCAATTTCGGCGCAAACGGAGTATAAATATGGCCCATTGACTTACACCTGTTTTCTAAACCATATTAATGTGTATTTCAGACATTGGGTAAAATACATCTTTAGAGTTAGCAGATTTGCAAAAAGAAAGTTTACATTAGAAATTGTTTCTGTTTTCTTTCTTTAAATCAGCAGTATGATCAGAATTAGGGGCACAGATATTGTCCACTGGGAAAGTGACGAACACACACATACCTATTGTTTTTCCATTCTATGTGCAACCATGAATGTATTCATACATAAAGTTGGAATACGTGTGCAACCAAAGTGGTCTTTTATTTTTTGTGAAGGAATTTCTTCACATATAAAAGATACACTTGCAAATGTTTCATCCTACACTATTTATATGCATGCCTGTGCTGCTCGTAGATCATCTACGAGGGTACAGTCCACTAAGGTAAGTATACTCGAAAAGGAATATGCATAACATTCTACGGTTTTTGTAGATTCTAGATGCATTCCTAAGGATTTTTGTGACTTCTTTAGAATGTGGAAATATTTTCAAATCGCAGGAGAAAACATTTGCTGCATGTTTGTGCTCAAATCTCAGTGTAAGTGTGTGTGTAACATACGCGCTTCAATGAGTAAGTTGTGCGCAAATATATGAATCACTTACATCTGCATTTATGCCTTTGTGAATCACTCCTATATTTAATGGGTAACAAATTCAAACTTTCACCTGCAAACATCATATGTAAGTATGGTTAAACTGCATGTGGATCTATACAAAGTATTACTTTGCTAGCATGTCATTACAATTCCGACAGCTGTCCTTGCAGAAGCAGATTTATTTATTCTTGCAGCATAAAGTGAGAGAGCAACTTGCTGTTCCAGAATTGTTCATTAAAAAGAGCAGATCTGCTCGTGCTCTGATTGCAGTTGCTGTTGAACACCAGTCTGACATACCAGCGTCGCATACTTACAAGGTAATTTGGGGTGCCCCATATCAATTAAGGCTAGCCCACTTCTCACACCCCTCCTGTAGGGATGTATAATGGAACAACGCATGCGCCAACCACGCATGCTTGAACAACGCAGTCAGAACAATGACCGCATTGTTTCCATGAATGCCTTTATCACGCATGCCTTTACAACGATTTTTCGTTGTAAGGGCATGCCTAGTGAAGGCATGTGTGGAATGGCATGTGTGGTTTTTGCATGCCACCCCCCCACCCGCCCTATAAACACAACTACCCCGATCCCCCACCCTAAAAACACAACTACCCGGACCCCCCCCACCCACAAAGTAAAACTACCTCGACCCCCACCTGCCCCTAAAAACTACCCCGAAAACGCCCACCCACCATGAGCCCTAAAACCTACCCCAACCCCCCCACCCACCCTAAAATCAACTGACCTCCACCTGGCATAAAAATAACCGACCCCTCAACCCCAAAAGTAAGACTGCCCAGCCCCTAAAAATAAAATTACACCGACCGCCGCCCCTAAAAACCTGACCCGCACCCGCCATAAATAAAAAATGACCCCGAACCCACCAACCCCCTACATACAAAATTATCCTGACCCACCACCTCAACCCTTAAAAACAAAATTACCCTGACTCCCTACCCCTGCCCTAAAAACCATAGCACCCCAACCCCCCACCCCGCCATGAAACCAAAACTACCCCGACCCCCCATCCCCACCCCTTCAAAAATATAACCCAACCACCCCACCCCTAAAAACTACCCCAACCCCACTTACCTGACCACATCCTACCCCGACCGCCCCACCCTCACCCCTAAAAAATAAATTACCCAGACACTCCTCCCCTGCCCCTAAAACCCCGACCCCCCACCCACCCTAAATACAAAATTAGCCCGACCCCTAATCTCTGCCTCTTAAAACCCCAAAATAAATACAAAATTAACCCGATCCCGCAACCCACCCTTAAAAACCCAGCCCCCACCCACCCTAAATACAAAATTACCCTGACCTCCACTCCTAAAAATAAAATTACACCGACCCACCCTCCCCGCCCCTAAAATCATGCCCCATTCCTCTTATTACAAAATTACCCTGACCCCCACCCCTAAAAACAAAATAACCCCAACCCTCCACCCTGCACTAAAAACCATAGTACACCGACCCTGCCCCCCACCTGTCCTAAATACAAAATTACCCCAACCTCAGGTACCCACTACAAACCAGGCCAGCCTCCTACATTTATCCTTTGCCTGTCTTAACTGGTAACTTGCAGTCCCAGATTATCTTTTTCCAAAACTTTTTTTGTCCTTTTTGAGCTTTTTGTCTTTTGCCTACATGTGTTCTGCTCCATGCATGTATTTTGCTGATTTGGTTAGTTGTAGTCTTTCTCTGTGCCCAGATAACATTTATGACTCTGCTAAATTGAATTGATTGATGATTGCTAATCCTGAGTAATGCTTAATTTCTGTATCACAGATATTTCTTTTGATGATATGTATGGTCCTTCTTGAATGGTTAGGGGCATGTTTAAGAAAAGTGGCGCTGCACCGAGTGCAGAGCCACTTTCCTTGTGCCCCTTAGTGCCCCCTACCGCCATCATGTGTGCACCCTATTTAAAATACGGTGCACCATGGCGCAGGGTAGGAGGCAATAGCATCCACATTTTTGACACTATTGATTTACTTTTCAGGGTTAACACCAAAATGTTGGCGCTAACCCTGAACAGTACATAGAGGCCTATTGTAACCAATGGTGTGCCCCCTTTTAGTGCCTACTCTGAGAAGACATGGAAAATGACAGAAAAACGATGCAAAGAAATCTCTTAGATTTTTTTGCTCCCTTTTTTGACCTCCCAATGGGGGAACGCCCCCTTGCATACATTATGCCTGGCGCAGGCATAATGTGGTGCAAGGGGTTTCAAAGTGGCTCAATGCATGCACTGTGCCACTTTCTAAAGATGGTCTGGCGTTTTTGGCCATCAAATGCCACATTAGCGTAAAAAAATGGCACTAATGTGTCATTAGATGGTGCTAGGCCCTCTTAAATCTGGCCGTTAGTTTTATTAATATTAGTCCATCTGAATTTGAGTATGTATCTTTATTATTTGGTTTTGCGAATTGTCTACATGACTTTGCAATAAATCCATTAACTTGATTTCCAAATGGAGTTTTCTTTCTGTGGCCACATTGGTCATGATTTGACAATTAAATGGGTTTGTATTACAATTGTGTTAGTGGTTCAACCACACCACTTACTGGGTTCAAAGATTCATCAACCTCAAAGGGCATTGATTTCTGCGAAGGATGAAAATGCTCAAGCAAACCGATGGGTAAATGTTCTGAAAATATTAGAACTAATCACGGAGTTCTCCAGCGGTGCATTTTGGCATAATTTCCCCCCCCCATATGTAATTGGTGTGGATCAATAGCTATTGTAGGAAAGTGCCCCTTTTGGCGTGGTTACCCCCTCACTCTTTCCCTGATATCTGTTTCTAACTTAACTAAGTGTGTGTTGGGATACTGCGAACCAGGCTCCAGCCCATGTGTTCTTTCCCTAAACTGTACCATTGCTTCCATAATTGGCACACCCCTGGCATACACCTAAGTCCCTTGTAAAAAGTACCAGTGATACCAAGTGCCCTGTGGCCAGGGAGGACTCTAAGGGCTGCAGCATGTATTGTACCACACTAAGGGACCCCTCAGCAGGCACATGCACACTGCCATTGCAGATTGTGTGTGTTGGTGGGAAGAAAAAGGTAAAGTCATCATGGCATCCCTCTCTGGGTGCCATGCCCACAAACCACTGCCTGTGGCATAGGTGAGTCACCCCTCTAGCAGGCTTTACAGCCCTACAACAGGGTGCTCTATACCGCAGGTAGGGGCATATCTGCATGAACAATATGCCCCTAAAGGTCTATGTCCATTCTTAGACCTTGTAGGTGCATTGTAGCCATATTGAGTCATGGGCTGGGAGTTTGTCATTACGAGCTCCACAGCTCCATGATGGCTTCACTGAGTGCTAGGAAGTTTGGTATCAAACGTCTCAGCTCACAAATTCCACACTGGGGCCAGTGTTGAATTTATTGTAAAATGCACTCAGACAGCATCTAAGAAATGCCCCCTGAAATTCACCCAACTCTCTAGTATATGGCTGACTGGTCTATGCTAGCCTGCCACTACGAGATGAGTTTCTGACCCCATGGGTGAGAGCCTTTGTTCTCTCAGGAGTCAGAGACAAAGTCTGTTCTGGGTGGAGGTGGTCCACATCTCTCCACTGCAGGAGCAGCAACACTTGGCAGTGAGCCTCAAAGACTCCTTCCATTTCTTTTGCTCCTTCAGGGCACTCCAGCTAGTGGAGATGCCCACCCCCCCCAGACCAGGCCCCATTTTTGGCGGCAGGTCCAGTGGGAAAATTGGTAATCACCAGGAGGAGTGCCCACCCGAGCTGGGACTTCACCTAGGGTTCCCAGAGCTGAGGTGAATCCCTCCTGGCGGAATCCACCATCTTGCTTTGAAGGGTGATAACAAATAGGATTAGGAATGCGCTCCCCTCCCCAAAGGAAGTGGTCATAGGAAAGGTGTAGTCACCCTCAGGTTCAGTAGCCATTAGCTACTGCCTTCTGACCCATGTAAGGCCCCTAAATCTAGCATTTAGGAGCACCTCTGAACCTTGCTCTTCAGATTCCTGATGACCTAAAGAAAAAGGAGGACTGAAGAGCCACACCAGTAGGGAAGACTCCAGGTGACAACTGACTTGGCCCCAGCCCTACCAAGCTATCCGCACCTTCAAGAGTCCTGCAATAAGAAGACGACTCCTCCTGCAGGGCCAGCAACCTCTACAAACCCCCAGAGGACTGCTTCACTTCCCTAAAGACCAAGATCTCCAGAGGACAGCAGCCCTGCCCGCAAAGAAACCTCCAAAAAGGACTCCAGATGCACCTGGATCTGCAAGTTCTTCCCACTCTGCACCTGACGCTCACAGCCCGAGTCCAGGTGGCCCACCAGTCCAGAGAAGGTCCTAAGGTGATTCTAACCTCAAGTCCACCCTGGGTTGACCCCCATGACCAACCCAATGACGCCTGGAGACAAATTCTAGAGGGCCCCCGTGAGGGCCCCCCTGACCGCGACTGGATCCAGTGATGATTCCCAGTGTCCAAAGGTACCCCTGCACCTGAAGCCCTCTGACCAGTGGTCCAGCAACGTCCAGTGAGTGGTCTTCCTCAGCTGACTTCCTGGACCAAGCCTGCAGCCTCTTTATGAACTCTGGGGTTCCTTCTTTGAAAGGCATTGGGCACCTGACGCTGGGTTTACACTCTGCGCCCGGCCGCCCCTGTGCCACTGCGGGTATGCGTTTGGTGCTGATATAAATCCCCCATGTCTGTGCTCTGAAGTCGCGGTTACTTCCCTGCAAGCTGTTCTTTTCTAAGTGCCCGTGGTGTCCATAGGATTCCATTGGGCGTCCGATACCAGCTTTGATTTCTGCACCCGGCTGGCCTCGTGTTGCTGGTGGTGTACCCTTGGTGTCTTCCTAAACCTTTCTCTGTGGACACCCTAACCCCCATAGACTAGGATCATAAGTCGAGTACTTACCTGCAAAGTTTGTTGATACTTTTTCCTCACCCCTAGTACTGCATTGCTTTCAATACAAATTGCACTGTGTCAAGCTTTATTACTTACCTGAAAAGTGTTTTATCTATGAATGTCAAACAAAGTGCATTTGATACTTGAAAGTGATATATTCTTGAAACTGTACTTACTTGACACATTCTTGAAACTGTACTTACCTGCAACAAAGATCCTTTTGGTTCTAGAAATAAAGTAACAAAACATATTTTTGATACATAAAACATTGGACTGGAGGTAGTCGTTGAGTGTGTGCCTCATTTCTTGACTGTGTGAGTACAACACATGCTTAGCTCTACACTCTGATAAGCCTAACTGCTCGACCCCACTACCACCAAAGAGAGCATTAGTATTATCTACTGTAGCCTCTGTAAAGCCTCTGGGGATCCACTGGACTTCGTGCACACTATACCTTACTTTGGTATAGCATATACAGAGCCAGCTTCCTACATCTATCTTCTAGGGGCAAAGATATACCCAAGATGGGAAATTGTATGACCCCAATTTTGTTATATGCTGACGTTGCTGTACTAGTTGCAAGAGCAGGAAGCAGCCTCCAAACACTCCCTTCTTAATTTTCAGGGAGGTTTTCGGTTTAAAGAGAAATGTTCTAAAATAATTTGTGTTGACTGGTGGACTAATATCAAGACTAAGTCCCATCGATTATGGGGTGTCAATGTCGTGACATGTCAATGTGCACTACAATGGTCCCGTCTTTTAACCTTACATTCACATCAACTCAGTAGAGATACTGAGGCTATTTACTGATTTGCACATAGGCTACTCCTTGAGGTCTGTGCTAGCTAAGACGGGAAACATCCTTTTTTACAACTTTTTTTTTACGAAAGTCGTGGTTAACGAAAGCGCAACAACGCTTTTTTTAACCACGACTCCGTTATTTTGTGCCTTAAGGGAGTTGGCGAAGGAGGACGACGCAGATGACAAGGGGTTGACTAAGGTAAGTGGTGGGTTTCGGTTTTGGGGAGGGGGTGGGGGGGTTGGGGGTTTTAGGTTTTGGGGTGGGGTTGGGGGGGTGGGGCGTTTTTGGTTTTGGGGAGGGGGTGGGGGTTAGGGGGTTTTAGGTTTTGGGGTGGGGTTGGGGGGGTGGGGCGTTTTTTGTTTTGGGGAGGGGGTGGCCGTTTTAGGTTTTGGGTTGGGGTTGGGGCGTTTTTTTTCCTTTTGGGGAGGGGGTGGAGGTTAGGGGGTTTTAGGTTTTGGGATGGGGTTGGGGGGGTGGGGCATTTTTGGTTTTGGGGAGGTGGTGGGGGTTAGAGGGTTTTAGGTTTTGGGGTGGGGTTGGGGGGTGGGTGTTTTTGGTTTTGGTGAGTGGGTGGGGAGTTTTAGGTTGTGGGGAGGGGGTGAGGGGTTAGGGGGTTTTAGGTTTTGAGGTGGGGTTGGAGGGGTGGGGTGGGGTGAGGGATGTAGGGTGAATGGTGCCTATTAGTAATGGTTTTATCAGGAATGCCTTTACAACAAAATATCATTGTTAAGGCATTCGTGGTAAAATCATTAGTAGTAAGAACGAGGTCGGTGTTCCGTTGTTTTTAAGTCGGTGTTCCGTCGTATAATCAGCTAAGACTATCTGATTTTACTAAAATGATGTGTATGGCTTACTTGCTTATAGGAGTGGCCCCGGCTTAGCCACACTTCAACCATTTGTCTTTGGTTGTGTCATTCACATTTTTCTCCAACCCATTCAAGCATGCATCAGGAGGGAATGCCTCAGCCCACTTCAACCACTGAATGACTCCACTAAGAGGTGAGGCATGCTGGCCTTTCACAATGAGCACATCCACAGAAACTAGTTCCCTTCAGTGCCAGGGAGTGCTTTTTTGAGAACAAAACATTTTTTTTCCTTTAGTGTTTTTTTTTTTTAGATTGTTGGACACTTGTTAGCTTACCAAACAATACAATTTTGCTAAACCCATGACAAAACAAAACAAGACCTGCCAAAAGTCTGAGAGACAATGCCAGACATATTGGCTTAGCCACTGCTTGTTTTGGAGTGATACAAAGCTGTTTGTTGAAAGACAAAGGTCCTGATTTATACTGCTTGGTGCAAAACTGCACTAACACAGTTCTGCACCAGAATGTTTAGCACTGGTTTGCACCATTTCTGAGCACCAGCCGGGCACCATATTTATGGAATGGTTCAAGCCGGTGCAAAAGGTAGGCTAGCATTAAAAAAAATGCCGTTAGCTTCGTGGGGCTGGCGGTATGGAAGAAGGGGGTTTTGCACTCAAAAATGACGTTAGGCAGGTTAGAGTAAAAAAAAATGACTCTAACCAGGCTAGCATCATTTTCTGATGCAAAACCATCCATGCCACATGACTCCTGTCTTAAAAAAGACAGGAGTCATGTCCACCACCCCAATGGCCAGCACAGGGGACCTGGGTCCCCTGGGCATGGCCATTACACACAGTGCCATGATGAGGGGTCACTTTCAGGGCCCCCAATGGTACTTTAAAAAAAAATACTTACCTGTATTTACCTATACTTACCTGTGATGGGGTCCCCATCCTCCACTGCCCCTCTGGTGTGGGTGGGGAGGGCACCTGTCGGCTTATTCCATGGTATTCCACCATGGAAATAGGCCCACAGGTCCCCTAACGCCTGCCCTGACCCAGGCATTAAATAATGGTGCAAAGTGATCTTTGCACCATTATTTGACCCCTCCTCCCCCCGTGCGTGATTTTAGCATGGGGGGATAAATATGGCGCTAAGGCCATATAGTCAGTTTTTGCACAGGAACACCTACTTTGCATCTCATTGACGCAAAGTAGGTTTCCACGTCCAAAAAATGACGTTAACTCCATAAATTTGATGGTAGATGGGTCAAGCGCCTAAGTATAAATATGGAGTTAGTTTTGCACCGCATTTGCTTAAAAGAAATGACGCAAATTTGGCGCAAAACAAGTATAAATATGCCCCTAAGTGCTGAAAGGTACATTATGCCAAATGCACATAAGTGCATGGATTCTCCCGAAGATCTGCAACTGAAATGCATTTCATCAGGGTTGAACCTGCAAGTGCATGCGCCTGTGTATGTGTCTAGATTGCAAGACTGTTGCCACCAAAGGACTTGGAGCTCGCCTGACGCTTACCATTTGTTGGTTTGCATGGCACTCTTTGCAGCCTTGTTATTTGTCAAGGCATGCCTGGCATCATTTCCGCTCCCCTCTGTGGAGCAGGGATCAAGCACTAATTGATTTCAACTTAATTAGTGCCTGTCTGCTGCTCCCGAAGTGATCGAGGTACTATTTTATTCTTTTTAACTTCTAGTGCCCCGCAAACAGAAGGCTTGTGACTGGCAAAAACGTGCCCAGCAGGACAAACAAAATTGCAAAGTTTTTTTTTTAAAGCTAACTTTCTTTTATTTTGCCAAGTCGTCTTTTCTCAGTTTCCACTCATGTTTTCTTTTGTTTTTTGTTCCTGAGCACTGTTGTCAAAAGATGACAATTAACTTGTTCGAAATACACGAGACCTATTGCATTGCAAATGCTTGTTTTTCCTATTTGCAGCCCTCATTTTTGGCACTGTACTTCAGTATACGAAAGTTTACCAACAGTCATGATTTTAATGAGATCATAATAAATTAGCAGAAGAAATATGTAATTTGTAATGCAGTGAGATAGTGACGGATAATATCTCTGTGAATCCTCCTTTTCAAGTTAAGGCTAGATGGGTGATTTGTAGTATGAAACCACCTTTTTATTTTCTTTCTTAGGCTTTTATTATGAGTGACTTGATAATTTCTGAAATGTCCAACCTCTACTGTATTTTCAAAATTAGGGGTTCTGTGGTGTTATTGCACTTGGAAGAAAATGGGTGTGATACAAACCACAAGTTAATTTACGGTAGATCAAACATGCCTGAATTTAAAGAGAAAAGGCCTGGAAAATACCAGAACATGCGCATTTCCGGTGCAGTAAGAATCAGAAAATGTCCATATTATGCTCCAATTAAAACAAAAAACTTGTAATAAGTGATATTTATCGCAACCCTTAAATAACATACACCACAGTATCAATGTTTATTAGGTGTGATGAACATCGCAACTCACACCAGGCCACTAGTAATGAGGGCAATAGTATTTTAGTTAACTATAGTGACATTTTGAAACATTTAGCACTTATGAAAATTTAATTAAATGAATACTTGCTAATACAAACTAGTCTGTAACTCGTGATTCTGAATTTGATTTATTTGTATTCAAGGTCCATAAACCACATGCTCGTCCACAGTTTTCAGAGACTTTACTATCACTGTCACAAGCTGTAAAATGATCAGAACTCATTGGGAAATTATGACATAAGGGGTGATTACAAGTTGGTCAGTATATTCCGACCTGCGCATAATGTCTGATCACATGTGCACTTTCACCTAGAAAGAAGTGAATTTCAGTGCCATGGTTTGTGGACTAATACTTTATATTGCCAATGATTTTTTCCTTCCATTGATTGCATTGATCTGTTTTTTTAATTTCACTTTTTGAAACTGCTCTTGTTTGTATGAACATTGGGGACTAGTCACAAAGTTAATGTTATGTTTGTGTACGCTTTTGAGTAACTTTGGTAGTCTTAGCTATTCACCATTCTTGAGTATAGAGTAGCTCAAAAGTGTAGACTTACATGTTCCCAGCCATGTAATAGGGGGTGGATTTAGCAAAAATATCATATACAACTGTAAAGTTACTATTAGTTGAGACCTTCTATCTGTATTTTACAATCTGCACACTTGGCAGAGACCTCTGCAATAGGAGCAAAATGAAGGTATGTATAGTATACAACAAATGTTTTTAAAATGTATTCTTAAAAAACACCTGAATTAAAATGTATCTATTTATTTTGTATGAAAAGAAAAGTTGCTAAGAGTTGGGTATAGGAACACTTTGTTAGTTTCATTATTTTATGCAAATCAATTCACATTTCATTTTAAATTTAAAAAAGGTTGATTAAAATATTTTGTAGTAGGTGTGTTGTACTATTTATTGTACTACTACCAAATGTACTATAAAATGCATTTTGTGAATTGACCCTCACATTTTAGGCTATGGATGTTGAAAGCTAAGAGTACCTTTTCTATGTACCAATAAGTGTCACAGAGTCATCTGATGTGCATTATAACTAAAGATGGTTTCTGTTGGCAAATACTAAAGCCGACAAATAGCAGGAACCTGGAGGGCTTGGTGCATACGGGTGGTGATAACAATCTAAGCAGACCCTAATTAATGACGTGTCTGGGTGACAATAAGTCAGGACGAAGTGGCAGGGCAGATGCTAAATTCAGGGGTCTTGAAGGATGATGATACCTCCAAATTATGTTTGCTCTGCTTTTCTCACACAAGAGCAATGGCTCAGTGAGGCAGACACTTCACCCATGGCCTCATACATCCCTTAGACATGGGCACAACAATTGACTGTAAATCACAACAAGGTCACTTTAGCAATGCCAGGGTCTGGGGGAATCCTCAAGCCAAGTTTCAGTATCATAATGGAGGGGCCTGCGGAGAGAGAGACTCCCTCTAGTCTCTCTGTGGCTACGTTCAGGAGAGGGAAGTGACAACACGGGACGGGATTGGCTTTAGGTAGGTGGGGGTGGGCTTTAGGGAGGGAAGATAAAAGGGGTGTGGGGGAGGGACCGTCCTCTTTCTGCGCCGCTCATCGTGCGGTTATGATTTTGGCCGGTCCCGTGGGAGTTTTTTCATAATTCACATACGCGAGGCAAGTTTTATGATAAAGATAACGGTCGGGCATTGACTTGCGTCCTTGCTGACAGGTGCAAATTTAATTTCTCTGCAGCCTGCGTCAGCGCCATGGAAACCAGCCACGACGCTGAGGAAGTAAAGGCTGTGCTTCGCGTTTCAGGCGAAGCCGGCCGAGCCGCTCTTCTCAGGCCTGGGGTGCTGGACCAGGCCTGGGTCGGCATGGTGCGGCCGACGCACAGTGCATTGGCCCAGGTAGCGGCAGTTGTGGCCACTTGTGCATCCCCAAAAAGGGCCAAGAAACCCCAAAAATTGACGGTGGGGCAGGCGCGAGGCGAGTCCACCCCCACAAGCTAAATGGAGAAAGGGAAGCCAATATTGCAGAAGGAGAGCCCATTGATGAGGGGGGTTGGGGAACAACATGAGGGTGCCCCTGAGGGCCCCCAAAAGCATTTGATTCTGGAAGGGACAGCACTGGTTGAGCAAGGGGCCCAGGAGCTGCCAGGGCCCAGTGTAGATGTGGCCCCACTGGACCTGTCACTTCCAAAGGATGGTTCAGCTATGGAGGGGATCACCCTGCCAACATTAAAAAAGAAGGGCAAGAGTTCCAAGTTGGGGGTGTCCTGGGCAAGGCCAAGGCAGGCACTCAGGTACTGGGCAGATAAGGAAGACTGGGGGGTGGGGGGGCAGTACCGGTGGGGCCTGATCTATGGCGCTCCAGGCAGGGCAGGTTCGATATGAATGAGGCATGGGATTTGGAGGCCAGAATAAGGGAACAGTGCCGCATAGTGACGGAGACTGAGGAGAGGTGGGCCCAGTTATGCATGGACCAGGAGGGGATGGGGGCAGGAGGCAGGCAATTAAAGAGGCCAGCAGAGGGTGCAGGGAGCATGGGGCCTCCGCCTCAGGCACCAGGTCGGGGTAGTTGGGGTTGGGTACCACAAGTGGAGGTAGGGAGGGGTCAGGAGGCTGGTGCGGCCGGAGGTTTAGGTGGCACGATGAGCACCAGTGGCGTACACAGCCACGACGGGCGCAGACAGACGATGCAGAAAGAAGGTGATGCCAACGGGGCGCAACACAGCCTGTGCATGTTGGTCTGAAGCACTAGAGGGGTCTTCGGTGGCCTTCTCTACACCGCAGGTCGCAGCCAGCGCAGATATGGTGTGCGCCATGAGGGTCAATAGGAAGCTTCGTCGAATTATATGCTGATGAGTGGTGGAGTTGACAACAGGTTGGAGATGGGTGATGAGGATGTTTTGGAGCTCGATTATGATGAAGATATTGATGAATGGGAGGACGGGACGATTCGGGAGGCAGAGGTGAGCAGAGTGAAAGGGAGGAGGAGAGGACTCAGGAGCGGTGCAACCCCTCTATATGTTTGTATTTTACAGGATTGTGTGTCTGGTGGCGAATCACAAGAAGTGCAGCAAGGGCTGGCACGTGGTTGCGGGTCCCGGAAGGTTTTGCGGCCTTTGGGGGCACAAGGAAGAGGTAAGGGACAATGGTGGTCAGTTTGGGGGGATGGTTCGAGTTTCAGTAGAGCCACTACGGGTAAGTCTATAGGGGTAGGCGATTTTTTGGATCATGACACACCTGCAGAAAGGGTCTTGCAAAGTGGGGAGAGTGGGAAGGCCCAGGATGCAAATACCACAGCAGGGGACAAGGCGACCGGTGGGGCCATGGGGTCAGAAGACAAGGAGGGTGGGGGACACAAGAAGTGGCTTCCATACATGGGTCTGGCTATGCCTTTGGGTTAGCAAGTAGCGGACAAAATGAAGGCGAGGATATGGAAGCATGAATATGTGGACGTTTTTAAGCTCTCACATAGGGACATACAAGCCAAGGAGGGCTCTAAGGAGGAGGAGTGGGATCTAGCACGGAGACCAAGGGTTCCAATTACAATGGACAATTGGACTTCAGCATTTTTTATTTTCGCAAGCATATACTGTGAGAAGTTTCCAGATAGAGCCATAGCGCTATTCAAATATATGGATATCATAAGGAAAGCGTAGATGCACTTCGGTGGCTTTGCCTGGTTGAGCTATGACGAGGAGTTCAGAGCAAGGGTGAGTGTCAATCCTGATAAGCCATGGGGGGACGCAGATCTGGAATTATGGATGCAGTGGATGGAGTTGTCGCAGTCCACTGCGTCTACTCATACCGCAAGTGTCCTGCCAGTGGTTTATAAGCCATTTAAGTTTAAGGCCCGTCCCGCCCAAGGAGGGGCGGGTGTGGGTCAACGAATCCCAATACCCACGACAGGAGGCTGTTGAAACTTTTAATAAAGGTTTCTGTTCCAGACAGCCCTGCAGGTTTAAACATGACTGATCCAAACGCGGGGGACGGCACCCGGTTACACAATGCTTTTCCCTCTCCAGCCCAGCTGAGCAATGGAGAGTGTAGAGGCATGCAGCGCGCTCCTGTGCCAAAGGGCTCCTACGCCAATTAAGCTAGACTTTCTCCTGCCCTGGCTCCATACATATCTAGATAAGGCCACGACTTGTAAGCTAGCGTGGGGTTTTCAAGAAGGTTTTTTGGGGTAGCTATCAAGGTCCGCGAATGAGGCGGTGGGCAGACAATTTGCGGTCTGCCAAGGAAATGCCACAGGTAGTAAAATATAAAGTGGATAAAGAGGTGTCTTTGGGCAGAATTGCAGGGCCTTTCTACGAGTGGCCGAGTAAGAATCTTATGATCTCCCCTTTAGTGGTAGTGCCAAAGAAGGCGCCAGGTGAATTTCACCTGATTCATCACTTGTCATGGTCGGAGGGTGCATCTGTCAATGATTTCATTGTACCAGAGGACACCAGGGTAGTTTATGCATCTGTGGATGATGCCATAAAATTGGTCAGAGGGTGTGGCAAGGGAGCGAAGTTGGCAAAATGCGACATCCAGTCAACCTTCAGGCTGCTGCCTATACTCCTTGAGGATTTTTACTTGTTGGGAATGCAATTTGACGGGCCATTTACTTGGACAGGGTCCTCCCAATGGGTTGCGCCATATCTTGTGCCCTTTTTGAGGCATTTAGTACTTTTCTGCAATGGGTTTTTGTCAAAAGGAGTGGGCATCGTACGGTGACTCACTAGATGATTTTCTATTTGTAGGGAGAGCTACTTCTGGGGCTTGCGGGAGGGCTCTGTTTGCTTTTCAGGAACTGTCACAACAGGTGGGGGTGACTTTGGCTCCCAAGAAAACCGAAGGACCACAGTTTGTTCTCACCTTTTTGGGCATTGAGTTAGATTCAATTGCTTTGATGGCCGGATTACCAGCGCCGAAAGTCAAAGAAATGCTTGAATTTCTGGGTACCATGCAGGACTCGTGGAAAATTGATCTGCGCACAGCACAGAAGCTGCTAGGTTACCTTAATTTTGCTTGCAGGGTAGTCTGGGGTGGTAGGACTTTCTGTAGGTGGCTGGGTCTAGCTAAGTCTGGAGCAGTACTGCCACATCATAGAATACGTGTGTTGGTAGGTTTGAGAGAGGATGTCAGGGTGTGGGAAACCTTTTTGACACATTTTAATAGTGTCTCCATGTTTTTCTGTGAGGACGAGACAGTGTGGCAGGTACAAATCTTTTCAGATGCAGCAGGAGCCACAGGTTTCGGGATCTTTTGGGATGGCAGGTGGTGTGCGGAAGCATGGCCCAGACAATAGTTGCAGCAAGGGAGGAGTATTGCTATCTTGGAATTTTTTTACCCTCCTATAGGCACTGGCCGTATGGAGGCATGAGCTCGCTAACAGGACAGTGTTTTTTCTGGTTGACAACATGACAGTAGTTGAATTAGTCAACAGACAGAGGGCGAGGGACCTCAGGGTTTTGCGCTTGTTGCGCCAGTTCATGCTTCAATGCTTGTCTTTGAATGTGATTTTGTGATTTTTAAAGCTGCTCACATGCCTGGGGTATACAACAAGATTGCAGATTCCCTGTCTCATTCACAGTGGCAAAGTTTTCGCAGCTTGGCACCAGGAGCAGAGCGGAACAAGACTGCGGTCCCGGCAGACATTTGGGAGTGGTGGGGGCATGATGATCATGGGGCTGGTGGAGATGTCCTTAGCCGAATCAACTTGGTGGTATTACCGGCTGGCATAGTTGGATTTTCAATCCTTCGAGTTGTTTTTGGGACATTTTTGGTTGCAGAATGTTAAGGAACTAGAATTGCGTGCTTAGTGTTTTGTGCAGTTCATGATACAGAAAGGTCTGTCGCCTGCTACCATTGGTGGTACATTGGCAGGGGTTTCTTTTTACGGGAAGTTGTTTTTTGGTTGTGATCCAGCTAAGGATGATTTGTTGGGGAAAATGCTAAAAGGCTGGGGTAGGGTCAGAATAGTTTCAGGTAGGGCAGCTAGAGAGCCTTTTAGTTTTGACCTGATGCTGGAGCTGTTGCATGTTCTGCCTGTGTGTTGCACAGATGATTATGAGTTGGCGCTTTTCTGTTTATGCATGGTGTGGATGTTTTTTGGTGCCTTTCGAGTGTCAGAATTGTTGGGGGTAAGGAGAGAGGTAGGTGTGCAGGTCAGGGAGGTTTGTCTGTATGGGGATCGTTTGGGAATTTGGCTCAGGCAATCCAAGACTGATCAGCTAGCGATAGGGAAATGGGTATGGTTGGAAAAAGGTGGCAACGTATTGGCTTGTCCGGTGCTGGAGTGGCTGAGTTTCCGAAGCGTGAGGAGTTCTTGAAGAGAGTCAGGAGTGTTTATACACAAGTCTGGGGCTAAGCTTACAAGTTTTCAGTTTTTGCAGGTTTTGAGGATGGATTTAGGGTGAACGGGCCGCCAAGCTATGGATTTTGGCACACATTCGTTCCGGATTGGAGAAGCTACTGCTGTGGCACATTTGGGTTGGGATTGGGCTAAGATCAGGGCTATAGGTCGTTGGAAGTCGAGATGCTGTGAGCGTTATGTGAGGCCTTGAAAGTTTTTGTTGACTTTTGGTAACTGTTTGGTTTGTCAGGGACATCGGTGTGGTTGGTCAGGAGGGATCAGTTTTGAAACCATTATTACAGCTCTTTTTTCTTTACAGGAGGTGTGTCCGGTCCATCGAAGGACAAGATGGTCACATGGCTAGTCAGCTATTCCTTTATCCATTGGGCAGCAAAATTAGCAAAACAGCAAATTTATGGTCGGGCTTTTGGACTTTCCAGTAACAGGTAACAGGAAGCTTAATCGAGCAATGGGGGTTTTCTGTTGGGCACATGGGACAAAACTTTTAAAGAATGAGGACATAACGGAACAGGGTGAAGCATTTGTAGGGTGGATGGAGTGCATTTGTCAGCACTAGGGAATGCTTACTACCTGATGGATGTGAGATTGTTGGTTGGGGATATGTGGGGTGAAAAGATGTGGCTCAGAGAGCAGGAGTAAGGCAGTCACGTTGCAGTAGAGTGTTTGGTGGGGCAGCAAAACGCCAAATGGGTTTGTGCTTGATAGCAGTAGATGGGGGAGGGTGGAGAGTCAGATGTGGGCTTGGCCATCCTTCCAGGGGAAAAAACAAGCAGGTGAAGGATCAGAGTGTGGGGTACGCATGAAACAAGTAGGGCATGAAAGGAAAAGGGGATTGTGTAGGGGAATGGAAGCCAAAAATGTGGGTTTTGAGTGAAAGGATGAGCGAGGAAATGTTAAAGGGTGGGCTTTATTAAAGTTGGTGTTTTAAGTTGAACTTTAAGGTTATGCTTTATTGTTGCAATCCTGTCCTAAATAAATGACCTTTTACACTAAATGGTTGTCACTGAAATATGTCCTGATGGAGGGGCCCGCGGAGAGAGTGACTCGCTCTAGTCTCTCCGTGGGTACGTTCGGGAGAGGGAAGTGACGACACGGGACGGAATTGGCTTCAGGTAGGTGGGGGTGGGCTTTAGAGAGGGAAGATAAAAGGGGTGTGGGTGGAGCTACCGGCCTCTTTCCGCGCCGCTCATCACGAAGTTAGGATTTTGGCCACCCAGCAATAAGCAAAAGGTGTAGGGGATTAGCAACGAGGATGGACATGATGAGGGAAGGTAGGTAGGAGTTGTGACCGTCAGTTAGGGCAGGTTTGTGATGAAGGACAAAGCAGTAAATGGGGGAGGGTGGAGAGTCAGATGCAGGCTTGGCCTCCCTTCCAGGGGAAAAAAAAAAGAAAGTGAAGGATAAGAGTGTGGGGGACGCACGAAGCAAGTAGGGCATGAAAGGAAAAGGGGAGTGTGTAGGGGAATGGAAGCGAAAAATGCGGGTTTTGTGTGAAAGGATGAGCGAGGAAATGTTAAAGGGTGGGCTTTATTAAAGTTTGGTTTTTAAGTTGAAATGTAAGGTTATGATTTATTGTTGCAATCCTGTCCTAAATAAATGACCTTTTACACTAAATGGTTGTCAATGAATTATGTCCCAATCGTAATTCATGAGGAAAGTTTATATCCTTTACCAGAGAATAGGGCTCAGGCCAGGAAGCACGAGTCCAACCCTGTTTGATTGGATTCATAAGACTGGTCGTGGGGACAGAGGCCAGAGGCTCAGGTGAAATGTGACTGAACCTGTGCGTAGTCAGTGTTTGGACAAACGCAGATGAGCTTCCCTTGACGGAACTGGGGGGGTCAACAAGTATGTGGATATGCACAGATGGGAGTGCCGCCGTTGTCCTGCAGTGCGCATCACCGGCATTGGTGTGTCACACTGAATAATCAATATATGCTCATCACCAGTGGAGGGTAGTGCGGCTCCTGAGACGGGTACCGCTCCATCCCATCAAAAGACAATAGCGTGAAACATAAAACTGAAGTGGGGTACAGATGCTTGTGCACCTTGCAAGCAGTGTGGTGTGTGAACGTGTAAACAAACTAACAAGAGGGAGGAACGTAACCCAGTGAAATGAAAACTGGCCAATATATATGTAAGTGCAAGACCTTTGACTTTATATGAGAAGTGGGAAAAGAAACAGGGAATGTTGGGCCACGGTTTTCACGAGGTTCATGGAAACTAGTGTATGTAGGTAGTTATTAGTAAAGAAGACAACTGGGCAGGTGTGCTGGGCACAGGGGGCAGCAAGTGCGCGGCCTGATATCTCATCTGATGTCTGAATCAGGCATTCCTATTAGACTTTACCAACGGAACACACTATTGGGAATCTACACTAGTTTGCTCTCCAATATGCAGTCACAGTGCTTCGTGGTTAAAACTCTAATGTAGTTGCAATTGAATTATTTTCAATTGTTGCAATTTCAACATTGAGTTTCTATACCATGGGGCAGGGCAGGTCAGGCAGTCTGGCGCTGTTTTATCTATCTAGGCTATCATTTAGTGAACCTGTTGCATGCTGATATGAATTTATTGTACCTCCTGCATTCATTGTTAGATAACTTTTCCACAACTTCAGCTGGCTGTTCTTATTGCATGTTAAGGTTCTTTCTGCCCATTATCATAACATGTCATTGTGTCTGTGCCTTGGTTCTCTGGTTTATGGTTGCCCCCACATCAGCAGCATTATAAGTAACTTGAGTCTTACCCATGTGGACCCACAGAGCTGGCTGATACTTCTAGTTTTATGGGACAGTGTTTCAGGGCGATCGCAGAGCCTGGTGCAGTATACCACAGCCTTACCAGCAGGCTTATGTATGTTTATCAGGCTACTCGCAGCAGTATTTTCATGGTACACCTTCAGTGGTTGATTATTAGTGGTTGTGCTGGTAAGTCCTGCAGGCAAAGTCTGGGAGTGTTTGAACATCTCCTCAACTGTTAGCTATCACTTGCTTTGGGTTTGGCCAGCATTTCAGGTGTGCAAAGAGAGGCATTCCCAAAGTAGAAGGTAGAAGCCTTGAGAGCAAGGGGCGCTAGCCGCTGTAGGCTGCATGCATGGCACCTCCATTCAGTCAGGTCAGTCTCATTTTGGGTTTATCGGATCATTTACTTACCAATACCTGACCCGAAGCCACCAATTGTTACTACATATATTCTATTTTCAAAGGGACATCTTATTTACCTTCTAATATTTTGGTGTTTCATGCATCCCATGTCATTACCATGTATGGCTACATGTCACTCAGTTTGGATAATTGGTCTGGCGTGGCAATGCAACAAGGGGTACATTTTCATACCAACTGGGGTCAGAAATGTTGGGACAAGAAATGCCAAGTGATGCCAGAGGGAAGCAGTACCAGGGGACTCAAGAATACTCGCCTGGCACAGGTGTGCACTTAGTCTTATTGGGCCTAGTTTGTCTGGAGTTGTTTATGAATGGGGCTTCACCTGGAGACCTGTCAGGCGATAGGTACCCCTGAAGGACGGTGCATCATGCGGTGCTATGGCTCGGTAATTAACTCTGTGTCAGGGACAAAAGCTTGTATAAGTCATATTGATGGAATCATTTTTCCCCAGAACCCCTGGTAAGGAATGGGAATTGTGGGGGCCTGCTGGCTCCAGTACTCAGGTGAACGGTTTAGTAATGGACTGAGTAATCTTGGACATATGGGTTTTTGGTTAATTTATCTCAAGTCAATTGTGATTTCATCTGGGTTTGGTCTTCTTTGTTTCTGTGTGTTTTCAATCTAGCATTTTTAATTTGCTAATGTAATGGTGATACAGGTCACAGCATTTGTTACCAACGGGCAAGGAACCGACTCTGGATTCAGAAAGGCGGACTAATCCATCAGTAAAGGGATCCATTCATTGAATATTGAGTCCTAGGTACATTTTTAGGATTATCAAAATGGGGAGGGCGAGTTCACCAGGTAGCTCCTCACCTTGTGGCGGGCCCAGGGCTGGAAACAGCAGGGAGTACTCTGAATGTGGACCCTTGGTTGGACTGACCCCTGAGTGGCGTGTAATTTGTGGGTGCTGGGCTGGTGAGAAAAGAGAGGGGGGGCTGACCTGCCAGTGGCCCTGGACCATCTTGCTCTGCCCTAGATGCCTGATTGGATCTTTGGGGGCTACGCCTGTGTTCAGGTACTCCGGCGGGGCAGGTGCGCTATGTAGTGCCCTGAGATTTTTTGGGAGCACCCTTCTGGATTGGAGGGATGCCCAAAGTTGTTGTGCTAATGGCGTTCTGATGATGTCCTCTGCTGTTTTACTTAAATGCCCGGGTGGTGGTGTGTGTGGGGGCCTGCCCGCACAATGCTCACTGCAGCCTTAGTGACAAGAGACTGTCTCCATGAGTGCTGTAAGCAATCTACTGCCTGCTGTCCTTATACATTTGTAAAATGCTTGAAGTCATATCTTTCATATCTTTGATACCTTAAGTAATTGTCTTATGAATTCTGCTGTTTCTTGTGGGGGTCTTTGGGTCAATTGATTACAAGCGGCATATGCCATATGATGATTTGATGTGCTTTAACTGGAATAAAAAGGCCTACACGTGGGTGATCCACACACTTTAAAGTTGTCACGATTTTTTTTCTCGAAGGGGGGCGTACACTATAACGATAACACACAAAGTTATACAGATAAGACCTTGTACATCAACTTATTGTTGGAAGTACCCGTCTTAAGTGCAAAGTCAAAATCCTTTACACATCCTTTGAACATTTTCTTGTCAGTAAAAGAACAGTAACCGAGAAATGCCCCATTATACCATGCTCATTTAAGGCCATTAGGTCTGGAAAAGTAAGTCACTTTTTAGTTTCACATTGGTCACGCACGGAGGTGTTTGTAAGTATTGTGGAGAGGATGAGGGCTAATCTCTGAAGCCAGAAGGGCGTTTGTGCAGACATGTTGATGTCTTCCAACTGTATGACTTTGCTGCAGCCATTGACGAGCAAGGAGTTGGCTACATCCATTATACCGAAAATTTGCTGCAGTGCTCACTCAACTCTCTACTCACTCCAGCAGCTATGAAATCGCGTCCGTCCACACAGACTCTGCAAGCTCAACGGTCATCGAAGACTGAACCTGCGGACTAATGATTCCTGTATCAAAGCTGCCTTTCAAACCTACTGTGAAAGAGATACTTTTGAAAGTGATTAGTTAAGAGTATGATATTTAACAACCTTTTCAACCGCCCATTTTCTCCCCTTTTGACCTCAGTAGCTCCAGTATATAACAAGCCGGCATACTCATTGCCATATGACTAAGAGCGCCTGCCCTGAATGGGTGATACAATTCTTCGGACGCAATGCATTCTCATCCTTTTTTATACAAAGACGCCAAGATAAATTGTCCCGTTTAAGAACTGGATCAATTTAAATGTGAGTAAGTCTACACTAAATCTGATTTCTTTGATGATGTAGATACTGTAAGGCACATTAAATCTGGAAAACGTCAAGCATTTAAAACCTACTGTGTTGTGACCGCTTTCCTTCCCCAGAAGTCTTGCTGTCTGTGCGGAAACGTGTTTGTATCTGAAGCAGATGGAAGCTGAACAGGGCCAAACGCTGAAGTAAAAAACCACGAGACCATTCTTGACCTCGGTTGAAAGCTGGGAAATAGCTCTAAAATTATCAGAAAAGAAAACGTTTTAGAATGTATCCTTTATTTTTACTTTCATATCCTAGACTCAAACAATTTGGTTTGGAAGGCAGAATTTTCTTTTTTAATGTGTGAATATAATTCACTTTGATGGTGGTAATCCGGCTGGCATTTAGTAGGGGAAGAGATCCATTGGCAGGCGACTGCAGTGATGTCCCCTGCTGCTGTGGATGTTTGAGGATCTAAATAACCTACTTCCCCCTTTACCATTTTTAGGTCCAGCGTGCAAACGCTTTGGCCTGTTGTAATCTGTCTGTGGGCTTTTAAGCACCCCACCGCAAACTGATCACTATCACTCCTTCATTGGCTTGCCTTTCAAAACCCTTTTGTTATCATTGGTAAATGCTTTACGTTTGTCCCTCCCTTGGGCAGTTTTGTTATGCCTTGGCCATCGACCCTGTCACGTGGATAATTGCACTTTTGCTGATACATTTGACTGTGAGCAAACACTACTTTTCCTATGTGTCTTTACTTCGCGTTCATGCTCATGGCAGCTGTGGCGCTTTGAATCAGCTTGCTTATGTCAACTCTTTTACTTTTCATTTTCGATTTATATGGCAAGAAAAGTACAGTTAGGAATTTACAACACTAATAGCTTTAACTCGAACAAATGCGAGACTTACGAGACTTATTGAATTGCAAATGCTTGTTGTGGTGTGCCATAAGTGCACCCCCTTACAGCTCCTTTGCTTTCTCAACCATTTCCATAAAACAGCATAGATGCAGAAGCAAAGTGACAGAATGCCCCCTTTAGACTTTACCAGCGCTATATTGTACCAAGAGAATCTGTTTTGCTGAAGGGGTAGAGGGGGTGAATCAACTCAAACTAATTCTGAAACCTCCCTTGCCTGGAAAATGTGTGTAATGGTGGGATCTAGCCCACCCCACTTTGTTCAAGTTCCATTGTTTACATGACCAAGAAAGGCAGTGCTTCAAAGAGTACTAGAAGAACTGCTGTGTAGCAAGTGCTAGTGTCTGTCTGACAGCCAGTCTCCCAAAGATGAGGGGACATAACTACAGTCTGCACTTTCTGCAGATATAGCTGTCTGCCTAGAGTCTAGAAGTCTGCCTATCTGCCTGATAAGATAGTGACTCTGCCAGAAAGAGACAGTCAAAGAAGAGAAGTTTGGCATGTCCCTAGTGCGAGGAATAGCCTCAGAGAAGAGTGGAGCGCAGACAGACCAGCGTGTTTAACGTTTTCTGATCTCCCGAAATGGTTCTATTTGTGAACTATATCAAGACTCTGCAAAAGTCAAGTATCGAGTGTGAACAGCAGTCCGCTGGCCCTGAAGTTGGAATCTGAATGCACTGTCAGTGCTAATGTGGGTTCTCTGTTTAGCCAGAAAGCCACAACTATCAAAGTCAATCACAACGAGAGGCCCAGAGGCTGCACCTCTCATATTAGCATCCCATCTATACCCAGCCTAATTGTTGAAGTGGAGCACTTCCCAGAAAGCATCTCTGCTATAAATCTTGAAAGTTGTTAAGTTCCAAGCAAGGCTCTACAGCGACCCGACAACTCAGAAGCAGCTGCCACAGGAGCAGAACCACTGCACACCTGTGTTCAACCAGACTTCAAATTAAGATGCTGGTAACTGATGGTCCCATGAAATGTGAGCAAATGAGAGACTGAGTATGCAAAACAAACTTTTTTTGAGTGACCAACAAGTAGTGAATTGCAACTGATCTGATGAGGGCATACACACCCTAGGGGTTAGTAGGTGAACTGCACCATTGCCTAATCAACGCTTTATCCCAGAGCAGACATCAGGTATTACCGCCACAGGAAACCCCATTAGCGGGTGATGCTACCAAAAGATGTAGCTCAAGATCACAAAGAAGATATCAATCCAGTGTATCATGTGTAGTATTACGATGTGCTGTATGATTAAAGTACTATTTCTATTCAAAAGAAAAGCACTGGGCTGGACAATATGTTATTGTGTCTGTTGACCGTTGAGTTCTGAGCTATCATCAAAGCAATGGGTATTGAAGAGTTATGGTTAGCTCCGAATCAGGGCAAAACGTACTAGAAAAAAGATTTCGGAAATAAAAATGTGAAAAGGTATAAATCAATTTAATCTAAAAAGCATTGCAAAAACAGTGATGAGGTGCTGCACACATGAAAGTGGGCCTTCGTTTCCGGGGGGCTCTTCTAATCCTCAAACTAATAATGCTCCTCAAGTCCTTCTTTACAACCTTGAAAAATTAAAAAATAAAATAAATAGAACAAGGCCAATCTTCATGCCTGCATTGTCACTGATTATATTAAAGCAGGTGTGATCCAAATAGGTTTGTAGAACGGAAATTCAGTGACTTATCAGCAACATGCTCCGGACACAGTATGCCCCTGGAGATCGACTCAGACTTGGAATATAGCAAGAAAGGATTAGCAGAAACAGCAGAATTCGAGAAATGTATACTTGAATTTGATGCCATTTCCAACATTAAAAAACCCTAGAGAAACTAGAAAAGGTTGTGACCGATTTCATCATAGCACAGAACAAGACAAACTAATAAAATGCAGAAAGGCATAAAGAATTACTTGAAGGAAAAAATATACCCATACCTCTGTGACAAATGTTATATCACACAACAGTACAGAGAGCAACAACACCTCTGGGATAGAGACAAATATAATAAAAAAGTAACTTAATCTGAATAATTGGGTAGTTTCCTATAACCTGATCCCCTGAAAGGCATCGGTGTCACTACCTAAAGGGATAGCCACTTTAATCCCCCTTTTTTAAATCAACAATGGGACGGAGGAGTAGCAGACCTTGAAGCAAAACCTTTAGCAATCCACACTAAGATCCCACAGGTGAAAAGCAGGCTTACAGAAAATGTTGCAGATGACCCTAAAAGCTGTAATGGATAACCATGTTGAAATGTTTCCCTTTTTTAATTTGTCTACACACCTTATATCTTTTATGAAACCTAATTACTTTACAAAGGCATAACATTTACAAGAGGATCTCCTTAGGTCTTTCAGGAAAATCAGACTACAAATCTTCTTCGACAATAAACCAGCCGATATCATAACTAATGCTACAGGGTTGAGATTAACATATACCTTTAATCGTGCGTCCTACACACTACCACGTGAGAATTTAGGTTTTACTTTTTTCACTTGGTGGCTTTTAGTTGAATATACACTATCTACATCTAGAGGCTGGTGAGGAGGTTCAACCTTCCAAATATTAATCACGTTGCCCAACATAAAACTCAAGGAAAAGTAAACCACCCTCACCAAAATCCCTGCGCCAAAGCCCACCACTTCCCTCCTCCAAATTTACAGGCCCACTGTTTTTCATACAAAGGAACTATCTCCAAATCCGTCTGTTTCACCCATCCTCCCTGCCCTATCTTTCCTGCTGTGTCAGATTTCGGGAGCGTTCTGCGTGGATCAAATACAGCATATTTAGGGCATGTTAGCTCTCTGAACTCTTTAGATAGGTATGTAAAGAGTTGGCCCAATCAGTATCATATTGTTAGAAATTGGGTCTTTGGTTGGCAGTCAGGTTACCCCCTGTCCAAGCAAGGACCCTCACTCTAGTCAGGGTAAAAGAGAACCACCCTCAGCTAACCCCTGCTTACCCCCTTGGTAGCTTGGCACGAGCAGTAGGCTTAATTCAGAGTACTAGGTGTAAAGTATTTGTGCCAACACACAGAGTAACTTAATGAAAACACTACAAAATGACACAACACAGGTTTAGAAAAATAGAAAATATTTATCTAAATAAAACAAGACCAAAACAACAAAAATCTACAATACACAAGTCAAGTTATCAATTAAAAAACAAAAAGAGTCTTCATGTAATTTTAAACACACACTAACGCTGTTAGCGTGAAAATGTACCTTGGGCATGTCAAAAATAACCCAGCACTGGTGAGTGTGCATCAAAAAGGACTTGTGATGCGTCGATTTCAATCATAAGCAAGACCATGCGTCGTGTCTCCTTTAGTCAGGTTGGCGTACGTCATTTCTCAGGAGAGCGAAGCGTCGATCCGGTCAGCACTCTCGGGTCGGGGCAGGCCTTGCTTCTATTTTACACGCCCAGAGGTGTTTGTGTCTGAAATCCAGGCGCACAATGATCCAAAAACCATGCAGTGCGTGTTGCGATCTCACCAGCCTCCGTCAGCGTTGATGTGCGCCGTTTCCCCGGCTCGGGTGTCGATCTTCCCGTCGCATTGCAGGTGAGCATCGATTTTCCGCTGCGAAGCCGGCGGCGTGTCAATTTTTCAGCCGCAGATCGGAGTTGCCTCGATCTTTTCCCTGCATGGCAGTCGGTGTGTGGATTTCTTACTCTTGGGCTGCCAGCTTCTCCTTTCAGGGTCCCAGGAGCTGGATGGGCACCACTTGACAGAGTAGGAGTCTCTCCAGAGACTCCAGGTGCTGGCAGAGAGAAGTCTTTGCTGTTCCTGAGACTTCAAACAACAGGAGGCAAGCTCTAAATCAAGCTCTTTACAAGAAGGAAGGTAACACAAAGTCCAGTCTTTGTCCTCTAGCACAGGCAGAAGCAGCAAATGCAGGATAGCTCCACAAATCACAGTCACAGGCAGGGCAGCTCTTCCTCCTCAGCTCTTCAGCTCTTCTCCAGGCAGATGTTCCTCTTGGTTTCCAGAAGTGTTCTAAAGTCTGTGGTTTTGGGTGCCTTTCTTATACCCATTTTTCCCTTTGAAGTAGGCCTACTTCAAAGAAAAGTCTCTCTTGTTTGTGAAATCCTGCCTTGCCCAGGCCAGGCCCCAGACACACACCAGGGGGTTGGAGACAGCATTGTGTGAGGGCAGGCACAGCCCTTTCAGGTGTGAGTGACCACCCCTCCCCTCCCTCTTAGCACAGATGGCTCATCAGGATATGTAGGCTACACCCCAGCTCCTTCTGTGTCACTGTCCAGTGAGAGGTGCACCCAGCCCAACTGTCAAACTGACCCAGACAGGGAATTCACAAACAGGCAGAGTCACAGAACTGGTTTAAGCAAGAAAATGCTCACTTTCTAAAAGTGACATTTTCAAACACACAATTTCAAAATCAACTTTACTAAAAGATGTATTTTTTAAATTGTGTGCTCAGAGACCCCAAACTCCACATGTCCATCGGCTCCCAAAGGGAAACTACACTTTAATCAGATTTAGAGGTAGCCCCCATGTCAACCTATGAGAGGGGCAGGCCTTGCAACAGTGAAAAACAAATTTAGCAATATTTCACTGTCAGGACATATAAAACACATTACTATGGGCCTCATTCTGACCCTGGTGGTCTATGACCGCCAGGGTGGAGGCCGGCTGAAGCACCGCCAACAGGCTGGCGGTGCTTCATTTTGTATACCGACCGCGGCTGTGAAGCCGCGGTCGCCCAGCCGGGTCCGGCGGTTTTCCGCCCGATTTCCCCCAGCTGGGGGAATCCTCCGCCATGGGGATTCCGACCCCCTTCCCGCCATCCTGTTCCTGGCGGTTTTTACCGCCAGGAACAGGATGGCGGGAACGGGTGTTGTGGGGCCCCCTAACAGGGCCCCATAAAGATTTTCACTGTCTGCATTGCAAACAGTGAAAATCGCGACGGGTGCAACTGCACCCGTCGCACCCCTGCAACTCCGCCGGCTCCATTCGGAGCCGGCTTCATTGTTGCAGGGCCTTTCTCGCTGGGCCGGCGGGCGCTCCTTTGGCAGGCGCCCGCCGGCCCAGCGGGAAAGCCAGAATGGCCTCTGCGGTCTTTTGACCGCGGAGCGGCCAAATGGCAGTTTCCTCTTGGCGGCCGCCGCCCGCCAATATCGGAATGAGGGCCTATATGTCCTACCATAACCATTATCTTCACCCTGCCCTTGGGGCTACCTAGGGCCTACCTTAGGGTTGTCTTACATGTAAGAAAAGGGAAGGTTTAGGCCTGGCAAGTGGGTACACTTGCCAAGTTGAATTTACAGTTAAAAACTGCCCACACAGACATTGCAGCGGCAGGTCTGAGACATGATTACAGAGCTACTTATGTGGGTGGCACAACCAGTGCTGCAGGCCCACTCGTAGCATTTGATTTACAGGCCCTGGGCACCTCTAGTGGACTTTACTAGGGACTTAATAGTAAATCAAATATGCCAACCATGAATAAACTAATCATTCATACAATTTACACAGAGAACATATGCACTTTAGCACTGGTTAGCAGTGGTAAAGTGCTCAGAGTTCAAAGGCCAACAGCAACAGGCCAGAAAAGATAGGAGGCAGGAGGCAAAAAAGATTGGGGATGACCCTACATAAGCAAAAAAGTCCAACACATATGATTTGTCTTTGTTTTGTATAGTGAGTACACTGTTCTCCCAAGACAAACCTTCCTCTATTTTACACACCCATTCACGCCAAGATGGGCTTCTCTTGGTCTCCTATTTAGACAAGATTACCAGTAATGCTGCTCCTATTACCAGGACTGTGTTCTTGCACCTAAAGATCCTTTTTGATCTCTCTCCATAATAGAACCACCCACTTAACCAATGGGAATATTTACATGAACATCTCCTCAAATGCTATCAATATTTTCTCCCAGTAGGATGACAGTTTGTTGCATTCCCATAGAATAGTAAGTTCTCTCACTTATCATACCCTCTCCAACAAGTCTGCCTTTTGACTGGTATCATTCATGCATCTTGGGGGATGTCAAGAACCAATGCAACAAAGATTTGCAAAAAGGTTCTTTGCTCCCTATTTTGTGCATGTGTGCCATTCCTTAGTTGTTAAGGTTCTGCCCAGTTCCTTTTCCCACCATCTATTGGCCACAGGTTTTCTATAGGCAGGCTGGCTATTAAATGTTTATACAGCAAGGATAAAAGGTATTTCTAGTGTTCCCCTACCATTCTCCATATTTCAAACATTGTGAGCTCTGTGGCAGCACCTATCATCATGCTTAGCTTTAGGACTCCCTGTACTTGATAACAGTGGAAACCTTCCCGTTTTGAAAGGCAGAATTCTTTTATGATCTCTTGGAAGTTTTACCTGTCCTGCTTTAAATAAGGATGCTATAGTAATACACCTTTTTTTCCTGCCATTGTGTACACTTTCCCTCGGTGTTTCCTGTAGAGATGTGAGGATTATTACAGAGAGGCGTAAAGGGGATTGTAAATGTGATCAATCTATATGTTGCCTCTTTAGCCACCTGCCTAGTGTCTAGTGAGGAATATAGGGCCAGATGTAGCAAAACTAGATTTTGCGACTCGGAAATTGTGACTCGGTGCGACTCGCAATTTCCGAGTCGCAAAACCATATGCAGAATGGTGTCTCAGATACCTTCTGCGAGTCGCTATGGGGTCGCAAAGACCCACCTCATTAATATTAATGAGGTGGGTCGCATTTTGCGACCCCATAGCGAGTCCCTGCACTCACAGGGATGGTGGCCTGCTGAAGACAGCAGACCTCCATGTCTGTGACTGCTTTTTAAATAAAGCAGTTGTATTTTTTATTTTGCAGCCCGTTTTCCTTAAAGGAAAACAAGTTTCAAAATAAAAAAAATAATGAAACCATTTGGTCCCCTTCCCTTTTGCGAATGGGTTACCACCAGTGTGACACTGGTGGTAACTGCAAATTGCTTTGCGACCGCATTCGCAGTCACAAAGCAATTTAGCATAGCGATGCGAGTCGCAAATAGGAAGGGAACACCCCTTCCTATTTGCGAGTTGCATTCACAATTTGTGAGTCGGTACCGACTCGCAAATTGTGAATGAGCATCGCAAACAGCATTTTGCATGGCCCAAACTGCGATTTTCGCAGTTTGCACCATGCAAAATCCTTGCTACATCTGGCCCATGATCCCCATTTCCTGTATTTTCTTTCCTTCCACTGGACGCTCCATAAAGGAGCTCGAGCCACCAAGTGGTCTATAGAACACCATTGTTCATCTGTATCTCTTTTGCTTCACAGGAATCAGAGCTAAACTGCTTGGTACAATAGTGCTAGATCTGGTAATGGTAGCCTGTCCTTACCTAGTGGAGGCTATGGCATTGTGTGCTTTAATCGAGGGTTCTTACTAGCTAAAATAAAGTCATTTACAACAGCTGGAAACTCTTCTATTAACCCCTTTGTGAGGGAAAGCAGTATAATCTGAAAGAAATAAAGTATTTTAGGCAAGATTATCATGTTTACAATAGGAATTCTACCCAACTAAGAATAAACTGCTGCAGTTTAGACCGAATCTTTGCCAGTAAGAGGGAATAGTTACACATAATGACTTGGAATGAAGCTGCAGCAATTGTACCTCTGAGACTGGTCACTGCTTCCATGATCCACCTAAAGGAGAAATCCCATTTCAAGTCTTCCAGGTTCACTTTGAGGTCCATGGATCCTGTGCCTCCACTTTTACAAAGTTAATTTTAAAATCTGACATCTGATGCTATCTCTCCAGCACCTTCAGAAGTGCTGGCAATTGCGCTTGTGGATCTGACAAAAAAAAACATTACTTTGTCCACAAACATTGTTGATTTTAAGTCAATACAATCTACCTAAACTCCCTTGATCATGCCATTATTACAGGGACGTTCTGTAGAAGCTTCCATGGTTAGGAACAATATAAAGGGTGGGATCAGGAATACCTGCTTGTGACCCTAGTGATTTTGAGGACTTCACCCCACTGACCTTAATTCTCTTCGTTAGAGACTGGTAACCCGCCAGTGAATCGAGTCCACAGCCCCACAGTCCCACAGCCCCCTAAACCACCCTCCTGCATGTCCATCAGACATGATTCATTGCTTTTTTAATATCCCGGAAAACCAGGATAACTTTTTTTCTCCATTTACTGAATATTTTCAACAATTTAGTGAATGCTGTTTGCTATTGTCACCACAGTGCCTTCCCACTGTATCAATCAGTTTGGGTAGATGTGGAGCCAAACTATTTACTAAGATGTGCATGAACAGTTTCTCATGTAGATTCACCAGGAAAATAGAGCAGTAATAGCTGAACAGCTTGGGTCATTTCCAGCCTGTAGAACCCCTGATATTGTGGATTCTATCTTTAAAATATAGCAAACATGTTTTTTTGCCTATTTCATTATTAGGGGAGTCTATATTCGACCTAGAATTGGGCACAAGGCTTCATACAAAGTAGCTTTATAGCTGCTGGACTCTGGAGCTTTCACTACTCTCTAGTTTCGGGATGGCCACCACTTCTTCTCTGGTGATTCCCTTGCCCAGCTCCTCTGCTGTTTGTGCAGATACTGAATGGAAAGGAATGTTCTTTACATATACATCAATGTCCTAATTTGCTTTATTCTCTGTAGAGTGACTGGCAGAAGGATCTAAATAGGTCTGCAATCTCTTATTCTCTATATTTATTTTTCTTCTTCCAGTGGCGTAGCGAAACTTGAGGGGACCCCCTGCAAAATACATTCACTCTTTCTCCTGCCATTTTTGCTCACAGTTGGGCTGCCAATAGTTTCCCTGGTTTATCGCCTACCACATACAAGTGTTGTTTTGTGCAGAAATGGGCATGCTGTGCTTGGTCTATATCTAATGCCCTAACTTGCTGAGGCACTGCCCTTACCTCTTTCCAGAACCTAGGAGACTAAGGGCCTCAGTATGAGTTTGGCAGAGGGGATTCCTCCATCACATGTGACAGATAGTGCAAGTCATGAAAGCAAACACAGCAGTAACACACATTTAGATAAAGTAGGTGTAATGTATGCACACGAAAATGGACACGTCAATTAAAATTCCTAATAAGGTATGACAACTTAACACACTCAATGTGTGGATGGACAAATAACTAACTCGCACACATATCCAAACTACATCAAAGTGAGAAGAGCAACCTAAATGATGTTGACATTGGCCAGGTCAAGCTGAAATACTTACCATATGAATTACCACCCAGCACAATGGTTTCCCCAATTGGATTTTACCCCACCTATCCATCCATTAAACATTTCCACTTGTCCTGTGTAACTCAAGCACTGGTTCTAAGGTTAGATCATACTTATCACTTCAAATGGATCAGCAATCAGGGATGAAACAAACACAACTGTTGTCACACATCACAAAGAATCTAATAATATCAAATTGTTAAAAATGTCATTGTAGGACTAATGTGTTCCAAACAAACCAAATCATTAATTTTGCAGAAACAGATTAAAGAAACCAAAGTCCAGTGCCCAGTCCATATCAACATTGTGTGGCCAAGCACACTACTGTGCCACTATACCTGCCAATATTAACACTGCCAGGTAACTTCCTCACAAAGGGGCATCCTCTGGGCATGACAGGCACCTTGAAGAGCTTGCTTGGGATGGGGACATTTGGGTTCAAGAATGGTGTCTTTGGGTTTGGAAGGCAAGGGCATGAAAGTGGAAGGGGTGGACTGACGTTTAGGAGGGAGGTTGGAGTTGGAAGGGCTGGATCTTCATTTGGTTGGGGAACCTTGCTAGTGGAAGGGTGGATGGGTCTGGACAAGAGGTCAATTTGGAGGTGGAAGGGGTGGATTTGGGTGTGACGGGTTGGAATCTTTGTGGGAAGGGCGTCAGGTGTTTTTGGAGGGCACAGGACCAGGTAAAAGAGAGGATCCTCAGTGGGAAACTTGGGAAGGACTTTGGGAGTGAGATATAGGGTGGTGTCAATGTCTGATGTGGTTGGAACTGTTGTGGGTGCAAGTGCATGTGTGTCAGGTGTATGGGCTGCAAGCATGGGTATGTGATTTTTTTCAGGTGTCTGTTGGGTGCATGCTTGTTTTAGCCTGAGTTTGTTAGGTGTGTATAGTGTGAGTGATGTATCTGTGAATATTGGTGCACTGAAAGCGCAGGGTGTGACAGCTAATGTGGTGGTGACTGTGGGTTTGGATGTCTGTGTTGTCTGTATGGATGTGATGGTGGTTGTGGTGGTGCATGCGGATGTGAAAGTGTATGTCCTGGGTGTGGATGTGGTGGTGTGGTGTGTGCATGCATGTGTGTCATCTTCTGTGCTGTGTGGATATGTGATAGGGAAGTGGTGTGAGTATGTGGGTGTGGTGTTGTCTGTGGTGGGTGTGGTGTCTGTGAGTTTGCATGCATGTAATTTCTTTTGTGGTGTGGGTGCTTGTGTGTGTGTGCTGCTTAGGTCTGTATGGGTGGGTGCATGGCAATGTGTGCATGTGCTTTGGACAGGTTTGGGAATAGGATATGTGGATGGGTACAGGGGGGGGGAGGAACACAAGGTTGGGGTGGATGGAAGGCTGCGGTGAGCGTGGTGGTCACAGTCCGAAAAAACTCTCTGTAAGCCAGACATGGCATTGTGAATGTGTTTCAGGTAGGCCAACATCTGCTGCAATTGGGAGCCTTGCCCCTGGATGGCAATCAAGAATGCAGTCTGACCAACAGAGATGTTTCTCAGGAGATCAGTAGCCTTCTCACTTAGCACAGTGGGGGAGACAGGGGTTTGGCTAAGGTGCCTGGAGTGAAGGAGGTGGCTCCTATCATAGGGAAGCCGGCCAAGCCAACTGTTTAAGGAACAAAAGGGATGGAGCTGGGGGTGGCAGACAAGGACGAAGGTGGAACTAATCCAGTTGGGCCTGCCACCACTCGGGGGTGTCCACCGGAGTATGACTCAGTGTCTGAAGAACTTGAGCTTGTGGCTTCCATGGCACAGCCCACACCCTCAAGGTCACTGGGTCCCTCTGTTTCCGAACTGTAACATCCTGAGCCACTGTGACCAGCTGAGTCCCCAACGGCATTGGCCCCTTCTCCTTCGCTTGCCCTGGATGAATCTGAAAGACATGTAAAATGGGTGTAAGGCAAATGCATTGTTACACCCAACCATCATATATAAACAGAAAATATTTATGACGTGCAAATACCACACTATATAGGCTTCAAGATTAGCATGAACACGTGCATGCATGTACATAACCTGGAAACAGTTGGTTCTAGTTCTGCCATAGCCCCAGACAGCTCCAAATGCAAATGATGTGCTTGACTACACTCCATCATTATGTCCATACTAGGATAGTTGATCACCTTCTATACATTGGCATTTGTAGTATACTGTAATAAAATTATGTTACCAAATAGCATAGCTACAAAATATACATTTCCACAATGTTCAGATAAGGCACAGATTGTATAAAATGCTCATTTAGCTTACAACACATCATGATGTCATGACCAATGTACCACCAATATGTGCTGTAGCACAAATTATGTCACATGCAAATGTTCTTTGCACACTGATTAACACTTCTGACTTGAAACGTCATCATATCTCCAGTTTAAAAAAGTCTCATTTAAGCTGTACTGAAGTAGTTTAGCTAGGTATGACATCTATCAGAGACAAATAGCCTGGAGACATTGAGGGTCAAAGTTTTGGGAGAAAGGTACTCCAAATCCACACAGCATAAGACTTCTTCTAGCCATAGGAACATTACCAATCCTGTGTGAAACAGGTGATTACACCTTAGAAGGTTGTTGTTTGTCTGTGAATATCTATGACATGAAGTTGTGGAATCACTGTCATCCGAATGAGATGGCACATCACATGACTATTGGGTATATCAAACACAAATTACCTTGTAAAGATGAATATAGACACTCACACATGATCTCTACATTTCTACATCTCACTCTCATTCCCTGATGCATGTCACCAGACAGTAAATTAATTTTGAAACACTATTGCAAAACAACTACTAACAGGAAAATGTAAACTGGTCAACATTTAGGCACTTATGCAGGTGGCACCAGTGATGTTTGCACACTCAAGTCTCTTTTGAATCCTACCTTACTAATGGGAAGTGTTGTCCAGTCACGGCAAAAAGAGTGCACTGTATGCCATCCCATATGTAATAGGGCCACCATCACATGAGAGACAGTAGTTAGGGAACACCTCTCCTTACATGAGGAAGACAAGTGGTCCGTTAGGTACAATTGTCACCCAGAACATCGAAGGAAATTAGATGATTTATCAGTTCACTCAGCCATGTGTCTGCTCAAGACATTAAGGGCCAGATCTACAAGAAAGTGGCCATCAGTCCTGATGCACCACTTTTCTTGCACCTCCCTTAGTCCCCCTAACATCACCATGGTAGTGCTGTATTTACAATACAACGCACCATGGCGTACGTTAACACAATAGGGTCAGAATTTATTACGCTATTGTGGTGCTTTGCTGGATTGGTGCCATTAATTATGGCGCTAGACAAGCAAAGCACTAGGGAAGCACGTAGATTATAATGAGTCGGTCACTTTAACACTAGCAATGTGAAGGCATTAAAAATGAAGGAAAAAAGACACAGTTAAATCTTGTAGATTTCACTGCACCATTTTTTGCGGCCTCCCTGCTGGGAAACGCTCCCCCTTGTATATATGATGCCTGGCGCAGGCATAACGTGGCACAAGAGGTTACAATTCTAGCATTGAGATAGTTTGTAAAAATGTACGCATCAGAAATGCCTACCTAACGCCACATTAGCATTAAAAAATGTAGCTAATGTGGTGCAAGGATGGGCAAAGGCCCTTGTAAATCTGGCCCTAAATTGTTAGTGGACTGGACTCTGCTGTGTTCCTGGTCATAAAGACAATATGCACAGCACATCAGCATGCACCTACTACCAGACCTACAGAAACAGTAACACTTCTTGTGAGTTGCACATGGGCAATCATCAATATTGATGGTAAAATGCCTGCCTGTAACACTCAAAGTTGGCAATGTAACATGTATGACTTTGGCCATGACTCACCCCCTTGTTGCTTCTGTCGGGCCATCAACTGCTCATCAAGCTCTGGGTAGGTCACCATCACTATGCAGGCCATTAGCAGGGCAGTGTCCGGCATGCACCCTGTCCACATTGGGAGGACAACCCTACCTGGACCTCCGTGATCTTCCTGGTCCAGCATCTCAGGTCCTCCCACCTTTTCCAGCAATGGACGCTGCACCAGTGATAGACCCTCAGGGTCCGCACCTTCTGGTCGATGACTTTCCAAATGGCTTGCTTCTGATGGGCGTTGACGTGTATAAATACAATAGATGAATACACAGATTGTATCTGCAAGTCATTGTATATCTATTTGGTTGAAGTACATTTTATTTACATTTAGCACAAGCCCACTTCAATAATCAATACATTACAGATCTGATTTAAAAAAAGTGGTGCTGCATCCACTGCAGCGCCATTTTTCTTGCACCCCCTTAGCGCCCCACCTAACACCACCATGTGTGCTCCATATTTAATGTGTGGTGCTTGTGGTGCACCATGGCGGCAGTTAAGGAACTAGCATCAACATTTTTGGCGCTAGTTTGGCACTTTGTAGGATTAACATCAAAAAGTTTGATGATAATCCTACAAAGCACATTGAAGCCGATTATAAATAAAGGTTGGCCTCCTTTTAATGCCTGCTCTGTGCAAGAGTTAAAAAAGCTGCAAAAAATGGCCCAAAGAAATCTTGCCGATTTCTCTGCACCATTTTTTCACCCCCACAACAGTTGAACACCCCCTTGGAGACATTATGCCTGGCGCAGGCATAATGTGGGGCAAGGGGTTAGAAAGTGGTGATTTTGGCCTCCTTGGGCCACATTAGCACACAAAACATTATGCTAATTTGGCACAAGGAGGTGTTAGGCCCTCTTAAATCTGGGCCTAGTTGTGTAGTTCTCACATGCTGAGCAGAGCAAAAACATGAATGCACACTTTTTATATTCACCTTTTCAGCCAGGCCCATTGAGCCAAAGCATACAGTCCATGCAACCTGGTAGCATAGTATACACTACATCCTAAGGCGTGGGTAACAAAGAAAGGGCTGGCATGTGTGCCACTGAGAACTTTAACTCTGGGATGTGTGGACATGTGGTCTAATTAATGGAATATAATACTATATCAGACTGAGTTTGTGTGGTATGTCCTGTTATCACTGGACACACCTTTTGCCATTCACAGGGATGATATCAATATACCATTATATTCTTTGTTTTTCACTATAATGTAACTAAGCTGTTGAGTCACATATCAGAGTCCCTTCAGAACCAACCATCTGCACTGTTATTGTGTCACATTTGCAGTAGACATGTACAGTGGAAAAGTGACAACAGACCTGTGGGAGTAAGGGGCTTGTCATAAATAAATGACACACTTTTACAATGTTGGTCAAATAAAAAAAAGATCGGGGTTACCTCATTTACCATTCCAAATCTAGTCCATGTAAAAGCAATCAGGGCTACTATTGGTTCAGAAAACCCATTTTAGGAACATTAGTTGTATGGGCATAGTAACTCTGCACTACACTGGGCCAAGGCACATAATTAGTAAACCCCATTGTCTGGCCTTACTCTCTGCAGGTTGAGCATACTATTCCAACATAAACCACACATTTCCACAACTTCAAAACATAAAAGTACATCTGTGGCCATACAAATGTCACAAGTATAAGCAGGATTCATTTGGGGACTCGGGCACATTGCAGCCTGTGGGAATGGATAGGATGGAGCTAAACAGAATAAAAAATCTATGTAAGATAGGTGAGCCTGTTCCTCCGGTGAGCTATAGAGCTGGCCATACGAGGGGAACATTGTCAACCAGTCTCTCCAGCTCCTCTTGAGAGAAGGCAGGGGCCCTTTCACCTGCTTGGCCTGGCATGATTGCTCCCGGAGGTAGCACATGGCAGCTAAAGTAGAAGAGGTGTTGATCGCAACAGTGTCAAGAGGAAAGTGTTATTTTTCAAACCACGGAGTACATGCATACAACATGCGCTGTCATCAGTGTAGACAGACACAGCCATTGGCCCTATACTGTCACAATCAACATTGTTAGCCTATGGCTGTGTCTGTTGTATATGAAACTGCCCTCCATGCGGTCAACTTTCGCCAGCGGTGGCAGGTTCTGAATGTCCAATTTGCGAGGTCAGGCATCACCCATGTTAGTGGTTGGAAATATAATAATGGTGACTGTTCAGTGCTTCCAACCACTTGAAATGAGGCCTAATATTTTCATATGTACTACTTCATTGCCATTTGATTTCTATGACACACATCATCTGTGTAGTGCATAACTGTGCAGAAAGGCAAAATGTGCTCTATGCACTGTGAACCGTGGTTGGCAATTTTTTCCCTTTAAATATCCACCATTAACATTATTTGTGCAAATAATACATTACTAAGGCCCTCATCATGATATTGGTGGTAAATCCTGCTTTCTGCCACGGTGACGGCCACCAACTTACTGCCACCCTGGCAAATATCCTTTCGCCATATTATGACACACACACACCAATCCGACAGAATACTGCCACATATACAAATCCGCCATCCCAAAGGTCAGTGTTAAACTGTCACTACCAACACCCATACCGTTACGCCAACAAAACAATGCCCACTACATCATGACCCACCAATCACCACAGCGGACATTCAATGGCGGTAAACCATTGGTGGTACACACAGTGCGCTCAGAATGGACACCCAAATACTAAACCATACAACATTGGCCAAAACCAAAAACACACACCTGACACCCATACACACACCACACCCACCCATCCACAGCATTATAAAACACACACCCACATCACCCACAAACCTTAACGAATACAAATTATTGCCACCAGACTGACATTAAGACCACTGCGACAACTAGACACACACCCATACAT
The DNA here is from genome assembly GCF_031143425.1 of Pleurodeles waltl. NCBI lineage: Eukaryota > Metazoa > Chordata > Amphibia > Caudata > Salamandridae > Pleurodeles > Pleurodeles waltl. The sequence goes on along the minus strand of NC_090446.1, from coordinate 1,018,685,038 downwards.
CCCTCAAACACCGCACTACGCACACCCAACCACAGTATCCAACACCCACACACTTGCACACACCACACAACATCCATGTCCCCATAAAGGTACCCCCGTATCACAGATGAGGAGTTGAGGGTCATGGTGGAGTAAATAGTCAGGGAAGAGACACAACTGTTTGGAGCACAGGTACAACAAATATCCATTGCCAGAAGATGGAACTATGGCGGAGAATTGTGGATAGGGTGAACACCGTGGGACAGCATCCAAGAACAAGGGACGACATCAGGGAGAGGTGGAACGACTGACCGGGGAAGGTATGTTCCATAACAGCAAGGCACCAGCTCGCCATCCAGGGGACTGGCTGGTGGACCCCCACCTCATCCCCCACAGCTCACAGCATGGGAGGAGTAAGTCTTGGCATTATTGCATCCTGAGGGACTCACTGGAGTTGCCGGAGGACTGGACACTGGTGAGTCAACATTTACTACTTATCAACCCCCATATCTGCATGCCATCTCACACCCTCACTCTCACTCCCATCACTCCACTCCATCCCACATGCTGCACCCACACATATGACTAACCCCAATGCCAAGCCCTGCATGCCATACCAATGCATAGACAGCCCTCCCAAGCCCTGCATGGACACCCATCACCAAAGCATGCACAGCATAGGGGAAATAACAATCCCACAATTCATCACCATACACAATCAAAGGTGGCAGGGCAACAGCAAAGATAGAGAGGAAGCTAGGGATGTAGAATATGTCACAGGCATGAAGCATACAACATCACTTACATCCCCGCAGGTGCTCCAGCCAATGTCAGTGGAGAGGAGGTGCCACGCCTATCCAGTCCCCCAACAGAAGATGACCCCAGTGATGACAGTAACTCTGGACTTCAGGATCTGGATCATCAACCTGGCCCATCAGGGACCACTGGACAGTCGGTCACCACAGCCTACTCACAGTCCACCACAGAGCCTCCCCCATCAGTATCCAACACCACAGCCCCCACCCAGCATCCCCACTCCTCTGTCCCCAGCACACGTCAATCAGCAGTGTGCCCACCTGTACAGGGACCCCAGTCCACACCTCACCCCCAAGAGAATCAGGGACCTAGGGTCAGTGGCAGTTGGCACACCATTCAGGGAACAGGGACACTGGGACCACCGCTGTGCGCCAGTAGGGGGACAGGCCCAGGGAACTGACTCTCCAGGAGGCACTCACCAAGATCCTGGGGGCCTACCAACAATCCCAGGGCACGATGACCCAGATCCTTGACAACATGCAGGAGAACAAGCGGCTGTAGGAGGAACACCATCAGGAGATCAGGAAGGACTTGCAGGCCCTCAACACAACCATGATATCCATAGCAGGGGTCCTAGCAGACATGGCCAGCATCATGAGGGAATCAACTGCACAGCAGCGGGCCCCTACCACTAGCCAGTTTATTGACCAGTCCTCCACTTCCACTGCAGCTAGTGGACAGAAAGCCCCGCCACAGGACCCACATGCCACCAGCACCCCTCCTCCTGCAGAAGGTGAACCGCCCCGTAAACGTTCCCTGCGACCCAGACAGAAGCCAGAGACACTTGCCAAGACCAAGATGACCGCAAGGAAATAGGACTCTCCTGATTGTTCCCCTTGTGTCCAACCCTGTCACCTTGTCCACTTTGAACTGCCTTTGCTCTCCTTCTTATGGCCCCTTGGACACTGGACCAGTACTACAAACAGACTGGAACAATACCCTGGACTTTCCTCTACCATCACCCCATTCCATTGCACTTTTCCCTCAATTCTATAGCACTACAATAAATACCCTTGAACACAACTTGACTGATAGTATTTTATGTGTTGAGAATGTGCATTTAGGGGAACAGTCACATCTAGTGCAAATGATCTGAACACTGTGATAGCATATAATTAATTACCTGTAACTGTCTGTAGTAATCACATCAGGACACGGTTGTTATATCACCAAAATCTGTAAAATGACAAACCATAGGTGACAGTAAGTTGAGATGCAAAGGAAGTGAATGCCATCATGCCACAGTCACACAGATGAAATCAATAGTCAGAGCAATGATCAGTTCCACTGTCTCACCTGTGTGTCATTGGAAGTATTGACGTATAACTGATGTCCTGTTGTCACTATCCTCATCCTCTGCCTCCTCATCCTCACTGTCCTCAGGGTCCACTGCTGCCACAGGGGCATCTCTAGTCTCCTCCTCCTGCAGAAAAGGCACATGTTGTCTGAGGGCCATGTTGTGCAACATGCAGCATGCCACTACTATCTGGCAGACCTTCCCGGGTGAGTAGCACAGGGATCTACCTGTCAGATGGAGGCACCTGAACCTGGCCTTCAGGAGGCCAAAGCTTGTTTCAATTATTCTTCTGGTTCGCCCATGTGCCTCATTATAATGGTTCTCTGCCCCTGTCCTGGCATTCCTCACAGGCGTCAGGAGCCACAATAGGTTTGGGTAGCCAGAGTCACCTGCAAGTATTAAGGGACAAACATTAGCCTAACACAATGCTATGGGGATAACACCAGAAGGCATACACTGACATACAGTGGGTGAGGACTCTGGATCACCTATTAGCTACACCCTGTGCCTCTGTAGTTGGGCCACCACATTTGGAATGCTGCTATTCCTCAGGACAAAGGCGTCATGCACTGACCCAGGATACTTGGCAGTGACATGGGCGATGTACTGGTCCGCAAGGCACACCATTTGCACATTCATTGAGTGGAAACTCTTCCGATTCCTTAACACCATTCATTCTGGCAGGGGGCACAACCACATTATATGTACAGTAAATGGCCCCAATAATATTGGGGATGTGCCCCATTGCATAGAATCCTGCCTTCACAGTGGCCAAATCTTCCACCTGGGGGAAGAAATATAGCTGCACATGTGTTTCACCAAGGCAGACAATACCCTTTCCAGCACAATTGAGAACATTGGCTGTGACATTCCTGCTGCCAAGCCCACTGTCACTTGGAAAGAAACAGTTTCCGGGAAATGGAGCACTGATAGCACTTGCACAAGAGGGGGGATTCCAGTGGGATGACGGATAGCTGATATCAGGTCAGACTCCAACTGGGCACACAGCTCTGTGATTGTGGCCCTGTCTAGTCTAAAGGTGACTATAATGTGCCTGTCCTCAGTGTAGCTTAGTCCACAAGGGATCTGTACATGGTGGCTGTCTTCTCCTCCTATTCATCCACAGCGGTAGACATCTAAGGGACACAAGAGTTAGTAGGCTGTCACAATTTGAACCACCACCTCAGTGTACATACAGTATAATGTGATGGGATAGTGTGAATGACAGTGTATGTTTAATTCTAGGTAATGACGCAGTTATGGATAATCTGTTTGTTGTCCACCACCATGAAATGGTGACCGCCTGTCCTGTATCTTTGGACAGGTGGAAGTGAGGTAACTCCGCTGATGTTGGGCATCGTGGCGGAAGGTGGTCTTGGCGAAAGGGAGTCTTCCACCGCCGTGCAATTCCTCAGTGGCTAATATGGGGCTCCATGGAGTACATGGGCCAATGGGGATCAGTGCGGGTGTGCACCGCTGCAGACGTGACTGCCATTTTCTATTTAAATCCTCACTTGCATCCTGACTTTCCATAGGACAACACCTACATTGCGTGTGCTGCTGTGACCTGTGGCTGGAACCTAAAATGGCCCGTGTGACTGGGGAAAGGGCCCTTGCCTTCACTTCGGAGGAGTTGGAGCGACTGGTGGATGGGGTCTTACCCCAGTATGGACTGCTGTATAGGCCTCCAGACCAACAGGTGAGTACACCTTGGGAACGATGCATGGAGATATGTGTGCAAGCATCGTGTCATCGGGGGGAATGTCTGGTGGTAGTGTACAAGGTGGGTCCCGGGAGATTTGTGTTCCAAAGGAGATGGAAACAGGTTTGGTGGGCCATATGTGTGACAGGCTGGATTGTATGTGTAATGGTGTCCGCCCGTCTGTATCGCCTCTGCAGGATGTGCGGACCCTGGGGGTCTACAGCAGGCGGAGCACCCACTGTCAGAAAAGGTGGGAGGACATGAGATGCTGGGCATGGAAGACTATGGAGGCTCAGCTGGGGATGGCCTCCCAACGAGGAAGGGGTGCCCGTCGGAACCTGACCCCCCTCATGGCCCGCATACTCGCAGTGGCATATCCAGATCTGGATGCGCACTTGAGGTCATCTCAGCAGCCACAGTGGGCATTTCAACAATAATTGGTAGGTGGCATGGGATCCGGGTTGTGGGTATGAGTTTGTGGGTGCCCCTTAATGCCAAGTCAGACATTGGTGCGTGATCCAGCTTAAGGGTAATGGGTGCATAGCAAATCTAGGTAACCTAGCTAGATTGCGTTCCAAGTCAGACAGGGCTTAGTGGATCCCAGGAGAGGTGCAGTTGGCGGTGGCTGGCCCTCATCTTGCTGTGGCATCTAGCCAATTGAATGCCAGTGCAATGCATAGTGCTCAATCCTGGTCCCTGTGTGTGACGGTACTGTGTATGCCAACCAGTGCTCTCTTTCCCTCATTCCCCATCCTGTTCATGTGTGCATTAGCATCATCTGGCAGAGGAGCATGGGTACCGACGACAGAGGGAGCTGCATCCCACAGGACCCAGGAGGCAGAGTCCACTGACGCAGAGGGAACCAGTGGGACGGAGGGCGAGGAAAGGCACCACAGTGGAGACAGGAGGTGACAACACTGACTCAGATACCTCTTCCAATGGAAGCTCCCTGGTGGTGGCAGACTCCTCTTTGACCACCCCTGTTGCAGGTAAAGCTGCCACCCCTGTACCAGCACCGCCCTCCCAGTAACCCCTCAGCGAGTTGCCTGTGCCCGCTCACCCAGGAGGGTGGGCATCTCCTTCGCCCCAGGCACCTCAGGCCTTGCCCCCGTGAGCCCTGCTGCTCCGAGTGAGGAGGCTATTGACCTCCTGAGATCCATCTCTGTAGGGCAGTGAACCATTGTGATTGCCATCCAGGGGCTGGCATCCCAGATGCAGCAATGCAATGCATTCCTGGAGGGCATCCACGGTGGATTGGCGGTGCAACAGATATCGATTCAGGCTCTGGCCTCCTTTCTGGTGGCAGCCATTATCCCTGTTCCTACTGGCACTCCTCCAACTATCTCTTCCCAATCCCAGTCTCCTCAACCCCAACCCATCCCATGCACACATACAGACGAGCATGCACACAAGATATCACAGAGGAGTGGCACAATCAAACACAGGCAGCACACTTCAGTCCACAAGCACTCACGCAAACACCAGAGAGTTGCACACACAACCACATCCACTGCCTCCACTGTCTCCCCCTCCTCCTCCACCTCCGTCACAGTCACGCCCTCACTCACACCTGCATGCACTGCTTCAATATCCACCACCAGCATCACCACACCAAGCAGCACACACACCTCACTAGCAGACACCTCCACAACATCCATCCATGTGTCCCCTGTGTCCTCTCCCACTCTGTCTGTCCCCCCCTCCCTAAAGGACACAAACACAGGCACTCAGACATCCAACAGCCATCCACCTCACATCAGCACGCTGCCCAAGCACCTGCACCCAAGTCCAGCAGACGTACACCTCAAACATCCACTCCCTCGAACTCCACTCCCATCCCTCCTCCCCCATCCCGCATCACCGTCCCTAAGAAGCTTCTCCTTGCCCAACTGGACCTCTTCCCTCCTCCTCCCCTCCATCCTGCCCGTAAGAGCAGGATCTCAACGACCCAGCCCAACACCTCAGCCAAACAGTCAACGGGGGCAGTGGAGGTAAAACAGTGAAGGATCCCAGTCCACCAGCCATGAAGGGGAAGGATCCTACTCCACCAGCCAAGAAGGGGAAGGATCCCACTCAACCAGCCAGGAAGGGGAAGGATTCCACTTCACCAGTCAGGAAAGGGAAGAAGCCCTCACCTCCTGCCAGCAAAGGGGAGCAGCCCTCACCTCCAGCTGAGACACAGCAGCCCTCACCTCTAACAGAGGCTGCCCAGGAGGCCCCTTCCCATGCTGAGACACAGAAGCCCTCACTTCCTGCATGGGCTGGCAGGGTACCAACACCACCAGCAGAGGGCATGTAGGCCACCCTCCAGGGACCGCTGTACATGGAGCACCCTTCAGAACCAGTGGGCTAGTACCCCACCTGAGAAACTGTGACCTTGCACTCCCCATCAATGAGTAATGGGCATGGAGCCCGCTCCAGAGCCAGTGGGCAAGTACCCCACCTGAGAGACTGTGACCTTGCGATCCCAAGCAAAGGATAATGGGCATGGAGCCCTCTCCAGAACCAGTGGGCAAGTACCCCACCTGAGAGACCGTGACCTTGCACTCCCCAGCAATGAGTAATGGGCATGGATCCCCTGCACAACCAGTTGGCAAGTACCCCACCCAAGAGACTATGACCTTGCACTCCCCAGCAAAGGATAATGGGCATAGAGCCCCTCCAGAACCAGTGGGCAAGTTCCAGACTTCAGCTGAGGTGTCCCCCACACCCCTTCCCCCTGAGGTGCCTACCCACGTCCAAAATGATGCCCCTGCACAGTTCTGTGTGGATATTGTCAGGAAACAAGTTGGGCCTTGGACTGTGCCCTGTGGCCATGTGGGCCCTTTGTACTTTGTACTGGGCATTGGCCCATTCTGGATAATTGTACATATTGTTTTGTTATCCAATTGGTTTATTTGGTGGCTGTTCCCATTCAATACATTCTCAGTACTGCTTTACTGTAGTGCTTGCATTATTTTGATGTGTGTCCTGTGCCATTGTTTTTCGTCTGCAGCTGGTTGTTTGTATGCTGTATGTGTGTCTGGTGTATGTTGTGCATGTGTGTGTCACTCTCCTTTTCCTCCCTTGTGTACTAAGCGGATGTACTCACCATTGTTGTCTTCATCGGCGTTAGTGTTCCAGGTGGAGCATGGCATAGAAGAGCATTCGGAAGACTTGCAGTTCCGGTTCCATGGTGGCATTTTCTTATCTGTGTCTCTGATGGTGAGTCTTTTGTCTTCTGTGCAGTGTTTCCGCCAGGCTGCTGATGGCGTTGGTTCCGCCCCGGAAATCATGGCGGATTGCAGTGTCATGATATGGTGGGCAGTACCTTGTCTTCCGTCTGGCTGTTGGTGGCTACCGCCATGGTGTGTGGTGTTAACACTCTGGCAGATGGTGTGGTACATTGGCTGACTATGGGAGTTATCACCTCTATGGTCTTCATTTGGCGGTAATTACCGCCAGCCTGTTGGCGGTATTACCTCCACTTTAACAGTCACTGCCAATGTCATAATGTATCATTTTCACTTTTACGGTACAGGCACTTGTAAAGGGCACAATAGGGATGTTAGACTGTATACAAATAACATATGGCTAATGTGTTTTGATTTATGAATCAGTTATGTGTTGTCGCATTACTTTTGGGTGAATCTTCAAATATGTTACTGTGGACAATGGGGCCAATCTTTATAAACTGTTTTCAATTCGCACACATGTACCCTGTGACAGGGAGCCTTCAGTGTACCACCCATTTAAAGACTTTCAGACCATGGAAGAAAGGGATGTAATCAAGAAGTTTTGTTTGACTTGGCAAACAATACAGGTTTTAGGTCATCAGTTAGAGCCTGCACTTCTGCCTCAAAACACTAATCATATATGTATCACACCAATTGTGAGACTTATGGCAGTACTGAATTTCCTGGCCACGGGGTCCTTTCAATATACAGAGGCTATATCTGGTGATATGTTGCAACAAATGTTCAGTGGTATATTACAGGACGTGCTTTCAGCAATGCCAAAACACATTGACAGCTTTATCAGGTTCACCAGACATGAGGATTTAGCCAAGGTGAAGTTTCTCTGGATTTGGTCACGTCCCACCATTGTTGGAGCCATTGATGGCATCCATATTGCATTAGTACCACAGCAAGCCAGAGATCAAGTTAATTGGAACAGGAAGAGCTTCCATTCTATCAGCTTGCAAGTTGTCTGCTTGCCAGATTTGTATATCTCAAATGTCTGTTCCCGGTTCCTAGGTTCAGCCCATGATTCCTTCATACTGTGGAACAGCACCATCCCCACCTGATGTCACAACTAGTACTGGAGAGGGTATGTCTTGTTTGTAAGTATGATCTGTCCTAACTTTGTATGTGCAATGGCAGGTACTATAATCAGAAATGTGTTTGTCTTATTGTAGCACGTATATCTTTCTTTAAAGCAGGATACTCAGCATATCCCAACCGTCCTTGGTTGTTGATACTGCTGAGAAATCCAACAATGCCAGGGGAAGTCCACTTCAGTGAGGCCCATGGAAGAACATGGTGGCCAGTGGAGCAGGCGTTTGGGCTCTGAAAGGCCAGATTCAGATGTCTGGACAAGACTGCAGGAGACCTCCTCTACTCGCCTGGGAAGGTGTGTCAAATCACTGTGGCCTGCTGCATGCTCCACAACATCGCCCTGCGATGGAACACCCCTTATATCGCAGAGGATTTAGAGCTTGAAGTGCCAGAGTGAGGGTCCTGAAAAGTCAAATGGTGATGAAAGTGTTGAAGAGGAAGGAGCTGACTTACGTCAAGATCTCATCGACAACTTCTTCTTGTGATTGTGAGTATGTTGTGAGATATCATAACTTTAATTATTAAAGCAACTTTTGTTATGATCTTGTGAGGAGTATGTTAGGGAAAATGTTAGGAAGCTTAAGCTCTGACAAATTTTGTCGAAAGGTGTTTGTGGAGAAAGGTTTTGAGACATGCTCATTTTGTTAGTGTTGCTTTGTTCAGCTTAGATTTTTGTCATGGACTGTGCTCTCAGGAGGCATACTATGTGAATTATGTCATATTCATGGTTTCATACCCTATCTCTTTGTTTTGGTGTGTTTTAGGTACCTTCACCATGGTGTCCTCATTTGGACTTTCAGAGTTGTGACATTACCAGGTATATGATGCTGCTGAAACACAAAAGGTTGATGGGCGGAGTGCTGTAACTTTTCAAACACTCACCCCCAGGCCCAGATCTGGGTTTAATCCATAGTTTGTTTGCCCATGACGTCAACCCCATCTGGATTCAGCCATTTGCAAATCAGTCTTGACCCTGTTCCCTACGGGAACAATCAAGCCCGAACTGCAGGGCCAGGTTCTCCCCAGACCAGAAATAAGCATCCTGGGACCTGTTTCAGGGTATCACCCTTCATCAGCCAAACTAGGATGATGGACGGAGTGCTGAAACATTTTAAATACCCACCCACAATAACAGATCTGGGTTTAAATCCATCGTTCTTTTGCTCACCATGACACTTCAGTTTGGACCCAGCCATATGCAAATCAGTCTTGACCCTGTTCCCCCTGGGAGCAGTCCAGCCTGAACTGACAGGTCAGGTCTTCCCTAGAAACAAGCATCCAGGTACCAGTTTCAGAGTATCACCCTTCATCAGCCAGGCTAGCTTGAATCCAGTGGCACACTGAGCACGGAACCCACGTCTGGGCATACCCCTCCCAGTTAGAGCAACTTTAGAAACACAAAAGGACAATGGATGGAGTGCTTAAACTTTTCAAACAATCTCACCCCCAGTCACAGATGTGAGTTTAATCCATAGTTCTTTTGCTCATCATGCCACCCCAGTTTGGTTCCAGCAATATGCAAATCAGTCTTGACCCTGTTCCCCATGGAAACATTCCAGCCTGAAATGCTAGGCCAAGTCCTCCCTGGACCGGAAACAGGCATCCTGGGACCATTTTTAGAGTATCACCCTTCATCAGCCAGGCTAGGTTGAATTCAGTGGCACAGTGAGCACAGGACTCACGTCTGGGCATAACCTTCCCACTTAGGGTGACTTAAGCAACACAAAAGGAAGATGAACAGAGTGCTGAAACTGTTCAAACACTCACCCCAAGTCACAGATCTGGATTGAATCCATTGTTTATTTTACTTACCATGCTACCATAATTTAAACGCAGTCATAGTCAAATCAGTCTTGCCCATATTCTCCATGGTAACAGCCCAGCCTGAACTTCAAGGCCAGGTCCTTCCTGATCCAGAAACAAGCATCCTCAAATAGGTTGTAGAATAACACCCTTCAGCAGTCAGGCAAGTTTGTATCCAATGGCACAATGAGCACGGGACCCACGTCTGGACATACCCTTTCCACTTAGGACGACTTTAGCAACACAAAAGGATGATGGATGTAGTGCTGAACTTTTCAAACACTCACCCCCAGTCACAGATCTGGGTCAAATCCATTGTTCTTTTGCTCGCCATGCCACCCCAGTTTGGACCCAACTATATGCAAATCAGTCTTGACCCTGTTCCCCCTGGGAATAGTCCAGCCTGAACTGCCAGGCCAGGTGCTTCCTGGACTGGAAACAAGCATCCTGGGACCTGTTTCAGGGTATCACCCTTCATCAGCCAGGCTAGCTTGAATCCAGTGGCACAGTGATCACGGGACCCACCTCTGGGCATACCTTTTCTCCTTGGGGCAACTTCAGCAACACAGAAGCATGAAGAATGGAGTGGTAAAACTATATGTTGTTATAGGCCCAAATCATGTTAGTTTCCCTTCACATTGGCTAAATACTCATTTTGTCTGAACTGCATGCAGCTGTTAATGTGTCTCATCATTGAAGGCCAAAGTGCTTGTGGCACATCACTGGCATTCCACCAGATACAAAAACACTGGATTGTAATGACCCTGTGATCAGATACTGTTTTACTTCCATCTATCTTAGTCTTGCTTTAAATAATGTAGGATTTCTTTTGTGAGGTAAGCATTATGGCTCCAGCTGATGACATAGACTGAATTTAATCTTGCCTATTCTATAGAAAAATGTCTGATGTATCCCCTCCTTCCCTGTTGTTAAGGGCTGCACCTGTAAATGTGATCACTTTCACAGTATAATTGAGTCATGTATTATTGCTATATTTCTGACATCATGCCAGGCTAGGATTAGAACAATTGAATAAAGATATTATAAAACCTGACACTTGTATGTATGTGTTGCTGTGACATCGTTGCGATCCTGAGCTAAACATTGTGTACATGCAACATATCCATGCTCACACAAGTAACTTGTTTTTACATTGTAATGTTCACATGGTATTACATTTCTACATTGGTAGATGTAAGATTTACTACAACAGACAATGAGTTTGTGACTTGTGAATTTATTAAAGAGGCAAAAGTAAAGACATATGTTGTGCAAAAACAAACATAAAAGAAAAGTGAAATAGTCAGCCATGGTGAATGTAACCAAAGTCCAGAATACTACTCCCAACAGAAATGGAAAAGTGATCAGAATTAGTCCACAGAGTGAATGTGTGGCCCACAATGAAGTAATTTAGGTCACGGTTTCTTGCTGGCTGGTGTCTTTCCATCCGCACCTCCTGGATTTTTGCATGGAGATCTCCACTCGCGAGGGCAGGGGGGTTCTGTTGCTGCAGAGGAGGCAGGGGTGTCTGTAGGAGTTTCTTAATCTGCTAGGGCCTCCCATCCTGTGGCTGCAGCAGATGTAGATGGGCTGGATGTAATTGTACCACAGGAAGATGTAGATGGTGGTGGATAAATCCCTCTCAGAGTCGTATGGATGTCTATCAGCACCCGTATTAAGGAGACAGTGTGGGAGTAATGGGCCTCCATCTGTTGGTGTATGTCCCTCTCCAGTTGCTACATCTCTGGGAGGTCAGTAAGTACCTGGCCCATCACGCCTTGGGACTCCTGATATACACCCAAGTTTTGGCTCATGGTGTCTTTTGTATGAGTGGCCCCAGTGGCCTCATTCTGTTGGCCAACAGTAGCTCTCCCATGAACACTACTCCGATGAGCCTGTGCCCTTGGCTCAGAGTGTCCTATCCCACTGGATCCTGGTTCCTCCTTGACATGGCTGGTGATTTTTATCTCAGAATCCAGTACTGGGGGTCACAAGATGGGACTTACTGTGCTAAGTACACAGTTTGGGGGGCTTGGGGTTGGCTGGGGAATTATTGCAGCTGGGGTGGGAGGTGTCAGTGTGGGCACAGTGAGACTCACTGTTGCCATCTGCCCAAGCTGACCAGATGTGCCAGGTCCATCATACATGTCTACATGTCCAGGAATGTTGTCATTCATCCGGGTGTATGTTCGGTGGACTATCTCTGCCCCGGTGATGTGCCAGATCGTTTTGTTGTGAAACAGTGAATATTGTTCTTGGTGGAAGTATGGTAGCTACATCCAAATGTTTTATTTCACAGTAAGTAGAGACTAGGAAAAACAAAATAGGTAGGCATTATTATTGTGATATATTTATGTGGTACTGAACTTGTTAACAAGACATTTGGAGACATTCAAAACATGTACTAGAATTGAGCACCTCATTAGATGTGCTGACACTGTAGCATTTTAGAATTACGTCTCACAAACATTTAAGCCAACATAGAGGATGAGTAACATGTATATTTGACCATTCCAAGGCCTAGCTGTGTACGATGCAGGCGGACACATAACTTGGTTGTATATGTAGCATTAGTCATCATGTGAGCAGTGCAGAGTCAATGGGTCACATGCCACTTCCAAACAGCTGACTTAGCTTAATGTCTTAAAAATATTTGATGCACATATTTTGGGGCTTATTTACAAGCCCCTAGCGCCTCTTTGCGCCACACTAGCGTAATTGCTTTTACGCTAATGTGGCGTTAAGGAGGCCATTTTCCCATACCATATTTACAACAATGCATGAATGTATGCAAGGGGGGCATTCCCCCCATAGAAGGCCCAGAAAAATGGTGCAGTGAAATTTATGAGATTTCACTGCTACATTTTTCCTGTAATTTTTAACACCTGCCTAAGGCGTTAAAGTGACACTCCCATTGTTTCCAATGGGCCTCCCTATGCATTGCAGGACTAGTGACATACTTTTTGGGGCTAGGTGACCAATGTGCCACTATAGAGTCAAAAAATGTGATGCGAATGTGCTAAAATGCGCCATGGTGCACCGGTTTGTAAATACGGAGATACCATGGTGCTATAATGGGGCACGGGGGGTTCAAGAAAAGTGGTGCATCATAGCTGATGCACCACTTTCTTGTAAAAATACCTTGTGGTATGGTGTCACTTGGTATGGTGATAACATCAAGCTAAGTAGACAGACGTGTCTCTGAGTAAAACATTATAGGTAGATTGCTGAGTCCATGTGAAGTGAACATCAATTGTAAGATGTCAGACAAGTAAAAATGGGCAAACTGAGAATTCTATTTTCTTTTCGGCTACAGAAACAGGGTCTTAGAATAACTTAATGCTGTATTAACTACTGCCATGCTGATTAACTTACAACCATTTTGCAATCATACGTTGTACCTATCTAACTATGCACAAGGTCTTGCTTTCAATGTGCCTCAGTACCTGTTTCATACTTGGCATCCAAGGCCATGGCACAAAATGTAGTTAGTTTGCAAGGAAAAATGCTCCATGTAGCCTAGTAAGTCTTTTGGAACACTTTTCTTGAGAAAGATGAGCATCTGCCTATTCCAACTGCCTAAGTTTTGCTTTCTGTCACATGATTCTTCCTGCTGTTGCTGATGTGGAGAAATTGTAGAAAAGGAGGGAGATTTGGGGGAGGGGCTAAGGGTGTATTATGAAATATCAGAGACAAAAGTATCACCAAAAAACATAGAGGTCAGAAATATCAACATATTTAGTATGAAAAGTAAACAATATTGACAACAGAAATATGGGAGACAACAATATCATCAAAAAATAGGTACTCATAATTAATATGAACTTAAATACATTGTATTAACTTTAAAACATGTATGACTTTTAAAAATAAGCGTATATTTAAAAACATAATCTAACAAACATATAATAAAATGTATACTTCAGAATAATTGCAAAAACAAATATATTTTATTAAAAATATTTTTTAAACATAATACACAGTAGACACACTAATTATAACTACATACATGAGATTATGTTTACAATTATACAATAACAACATTAAAATAAAACATACATTAATACAAAATATTACTGCATGAAATAATTAAAAAATTACATTAAACCAGGTTTTACAACCAAAATGAAAAAATATATGTTAAAACAATGAAGAAAGGTAAAACAAATAGACTTTGAGGGCCCAAAATTGAATGATCATTCCAATCTGATCAACAGTCAGTAAAAGGTGAAACTTTGGAGGGGTTAGATTTACTATTCCTCCTCCAGCATGAGCAAAACTAGAGAAAGTGTTTTTAGAGGGTCAGAACTTCTATTCCCACTTAAGCAGGTGCTAATGTTAAGCTTCAGAAAGCTCAAATTGAATTCTCCCTAACCTAAATATATACAAAATAAGGTACATATACATAAAATAAGTAAGCATAAAATATATTTCCATAAACATATAAAATATGTTTAACATTTTATAATTTATATACATTAATAAAAACTAAAACCATGAAACTGACATATAAATCATACACAAATGAATATAGGAAGAATAAATCAGTTAAAGGAATTAACAAGTAGATTCAAAATCTTTCCTACCTTATTATTCTAAAATGTCAAGAACCCCAAAAACAAATTAAAGTAATAACCAAATAAATCACAATGAACATTATTTTTGAAACATAACAGCACTATAAGATCATAATACAAAAATCCCTAAATATAATATATTTTATAATTTACTAATTGTTAAAACCACTACGTAATTACTACAATCAAATATCTATTTAAATGATTAACAAATTATCACATTTGTAAAATTAAATGACAAAAAAACAATACATTAATGTATTATTCAATTAACACGTTAAAATCTCAAAAAATTTCTAAAGCAATTTATAATCAATTTTAAAAACTACAAGTCCAACAACCTCAACAAAAAATTAACATACAATGAAGAAAATAAAACAATTGTACAATATATTACCAGACAAAACAAGAACAAATCTGCACTAAAAAATAATTAAACATACTTGACATTACAATAAAACGGCATAATATGTGATTTAAAGATGCCAGAGGACACTCCACATGCACCCATCCTTTAGAGGTGTCATGTACCTGTCTGCGTAATTCCTTGAAATATGCAAAGGCTGTGCTCGTATATGTTCTACCAATTTCATTGTTGAGACTCCTAGCCGGTTCCACTGCACTCTCCTCCCTAGATCTTGCTCAATGGGAGCCAACTGGGTTGTCCTCTGTCGGAGAAATATTCGATGAAGAAATCCTGCTGGACTTTCTAACTGTTAATACCCAAAGCAGACTCGCCACAAGTGTTTTCATTACTTATGGCAGAGTACGGATGGCAAAACACTGATACTGTCAAACTCCCTGTCATTAACCCTCCATACCACTGACCACAAGAGGAGGCCGATAACCTGGCTGTACAAGGGTATTAGGGCTCATGAGGGAATATCTTAACTCACCCTTAGATATAGCTGGAAAGATGAGCTTCAGAGAGAGTCCACTAACAAAGAATGGCAGGCACTGCTGCAACACCCCTCCGAAATACGTCACAATGCATGTTTTAAGTTTATCCAAACATGCATTCTACATCGAGCGTATCTTACCCTATGAAACTACATGCACTGATCCCAACGGCCTCTCTGAATTGTCCCGATGCCAGGCAACACTCATGCTGTGTGAAAAATTGAGGCCATTCTGGCCTGGACTGATTTCCACATTACTCAACTTACAGAGTGACCGCTCCGATACTCCTGGAGACATCCCGCAAGGCGGCTACCTCAGACCCGAAATAGCCAAACTCACTCCCCATTTCCTTAACCTTGCCCTTAACCTGGTGCATGAGCTATCACTCGGGGTTGGAAATAAGTCAGGGCTCGACACCCCCTTTTGTCTTCTTAACATAATGATCTCCCACATTGATCTCCAGCGGAAGGCACCTCCTTAAGTAGAGAGGAAAATAGAGGACTCTGTCGGGTCCCAATAGCTCACATATGGGCCGCCTTACCACATACACAGAAACTGATGATTTCTAATGATGATCTCCTGCCCTAAGGGATACACACTTGATAAGAATCACTGTGCAACAAACGTATGCTTCTCCCCATCCCTTCATCTCGTGCACATCCTGGACCTGGTATATTAGTCTTCACCCCCCCCCACCGCTAGAACACAATAATGCTGCACATTATTGAACTAACGCCCTTCCGCCCAAGCTATTTCCATCACTTTTCTCTATCCCATTGTGCTTCTTTTCCTGTATTGTTACACTAACCTTGACCTCCCACCCCTTTGCAGAGCTGTCAATATATCTATATGCCTATATTTGAATGCTCTAAGGGGCAGATTTATGAGAAAGTGGCTCATCGGTCCTGATCAGCCACTTCTCTTGCATCTCCCTTGCCCCCCTCACAACACCATGGTTGCACCGTATTTACAATACAGCGCACCATGGCATCCGTTACCATGAAAGCGTCAACATTTTTGATGCTGCTGTGGCCCTTTGCTGCACTAGCGTCAAATAATGTTAACACAAGTGCAGCAAAGCACAGGGAGGCCCATAGATTTTTATAGGTATGTAACTTTAACACCTGCCATAAGGAGGCATTAAAAATGACAGAAAAAATAGGGCAGTGAAATCTTGTAAATCTCTCTGCACCATTTTTTGGGGCTCCCTGCGTGAGAACGCTCGCCTTTCATACATTATGCCTGACACAGGCATAATGTGGTGCAAGGGGTTGTAAAGTAGTGCAATGCACACATTGCGCCACTTTGTAAATATGGCGGGGGGTAATGGCCACCTTAATGCAGCCTTAGCGTCATAAAAATGTCCATCTGTCCATAGACCCCTTTCTGGCCTCCAACAAGCGAACTAGAACCACCTGGGTCAACACCATCTCTGTATTACAGGGATTGACAGGACTACCATTCCAGCAAGCACTGTTCCACCATTACAAAAGCCAGAACAGTGTATCATACTCAAAATTACCTTGTTTGTCAACTCCCATTGGAATGTACACACCTGAGAGGATGATGTCTGTATAGTGTGTGGGTAGCACAGGCACTGACAGGAATGCTAAGGCTTGGAGGCACTGCTATTGTCACTCGACTCAGCCATAACAGTGTCATCTGCTCCAATGCCCCTTACATCTCTACTCAGCCTTTGAACTGCATTCACCTGAGAGGATGAAATCTGTATACTGTGTGTAATACATGGAGTAACATGGCTGTAGATCCCAGAAGGGACAGTCCCTGTAACTCCAATAACCAGGCCAGTGTCCATATGACATTGTGCATCTGCCTGTGAACTGACGAATTAAGTTCACACACCTGTGAGGGAACAACATACTGATCATGGTACACTCCATGATGTGGCTAAACACCTAGATCAATCTTGAACAGCTATGCCAAGATGAAAATATTGTGGACAGGAAGGACAGCTTAACCTGTGTACCAAAAAAATGTGAGACAGATCAAAGGCCCCAAGATGCATCATATGAGTGGTATTGACAGCAGACACATTCACAATGCACTGACCACATGATGGCAAGTATCACATATATAACAAGGTTCTGGGGCTACCTGCATAACCGTCAACTAGGGCTTAACATTGTCTAGAGCACATCCTGCCCAACTGCTGTTTTGCCTGCATTGCTGACTATAAATGAGTCTGTGACCTTCCTTTCAAGGGCTAAAAAACGCAGACATTCTGAAACTAGTTGACTGAAATGGTATTGGTATGTTACCCAAATGTCAGGCCAATACAACTGATACCATGTACTAATCATATAAGGGAAATCTGCAAATACAATGTGTACATGACCTTAGCCAAATGTCACTGTTTACTATTGGAGGTAGATGTCACAATACAACCTTTAGTATTCTATCCCTCACGTCATCAGGTCTAGCTGCCACTGCGAATACCGAGCCCACTGAACAAACTGCCACTACCCCCATGGATGAAGCTCTCTGTGAGGACACCATTCCTGGACATATGGAAAGTGAGGATGGTTTTGGCCTATCTGGCACCAGTGAGCCCCACCGTGACAACATCAACTCCTCCCAGCCCCGTTGCTTCAACATCTCAGGGAGACGGTCACCCCCAAACCTGTGTCCTGAGGACTGTCAGAAACATCATGTGCCCCCCACTCCAGGATCCTGAGTCACAGCAAAACACCTCCGACAATAATGGTCCTGGAACCAGTGGTAGAGGGCAAGCTGTGCCAAGGGTGCAGGCACGTGGGGTAGGGTGCGTAGGAGGGATGATGTGGGCCTGTAGCATGAGGCTGCTAGGGATGGCCCTTGCCAAGACACCATCAGCCAAGTCTTGGAAGCCTATCAAGAATCCCAAGGCATGATGGCTGAACTCTGGGAGATGAAGCAGCTGCAGAGGGACTTCCATCATGCGTTTCTGAAGAAGTTGGAGGCCACCAACACCATCCTGGCCTCCCTAACAGGGGTGTTCAGGCAGATCAGTAGTACCCTGATCAGGGACTATGAGCAACACCACACCCCTTCCTTCGGCCAAGCAACACCAGCCTCTGCAACATCTGTGGCAACCACTGGAAGGGAGGCCCTGTCAGGCGAATGACCTGCTTCAGATACCCCTGCTTCTGTAGCAGCAGATCCCCCTGCAAACGGGGACGTCCACCCAAGACTCCAGGAGGTGCGGATGGCAAGACATCATCCACTGCCAGCAAGTGACTTCTTCCTGAAGGAACTCTTTTGTGTGCCACAGACACACTCTGTTGACTGTTCTTTAACTACTTTCTATTTTCCATGGTAGTGGGACACTGGACTTTGGACTTCAAATGTTGTGGCATCTACTGATTTGATTTCATCCACCATGACTGATCCCTTCACTTTATTTTTTTGTTGAGTCGCGCAATTATGTCCTGTACATATGCAAATAAACATACCTATCACAAAAACACTGCCTACTGCCATTTGTTAAACATTTTGAAAGGTTGAATTATAAGCCCATTTAATGCACATGAGGAAGACATAAGATGGTAGTGGAAGGATGGATATGTCTCAGATAGTGTCATGCTTTGGGGAATTAGCCACAGTGACACATGTCTGGCCACACCAAACATTGTATTGCACAGTACAGCACATAGGCTGTTAAAGTGTCTGGACTGTCAAAGCCAAGAATGGCAGAACCATTTTGAGTCAGGCTAGATATCACAAAGGTACAGTCCCCTAGACCACAGAAGAAAGGGCTTCGTCAGCTCTTGTTCCATAGAATAGGCAAACAAATTAATGTATCTTGTCACCAGCTAGAGCCTTATCACATACCAAAACTATGTCTGTCAACTTAACATATGCCAAGACACAGACATAGGACAGTACAATAGTCTCTGATCATAGGCCCATCCCATTAAAATGAGCAAGCATCTGGTGGCATGACACAAACCTATGTCAGTGTTGTGGCACAGGCACTGTCGTCTGAAAGACATCAACAGCTACACAAAGTTCATACAGGATCATTGTCAACACAATGTGAAGGGAGAATGAATGGATTGCACTGGATGACATGTTCCAAGGCCACATGATCACACACGTGAGACAACTGGACCAACTCACCATATCAAACAAGTGTATTGTGCACTTCAGAATTTTATCCACCCACTGTCCAAGCTCCTTTGGCACAGGACTCATGCACCCCATATCTGTCACCAACATTACCTGGGTCAATCCATGTCCACTTCATATGTCAGAACAGCAAGAGCTACCTGCCAATGTCACAACTCTGAAATGCCCACATGAGGATGGCATGGTGAAGAGACTTGGATAAAACAAAATACAATACGTTTAGGCAGGCAAAATGTATACATATGATCCAAACCTCATATCAAACTTCAGAATATCTGCTCACATTGCAATGAGACTGACACAAACAAGACAGAACATCAAGATAGTAACATTTCCAAGTCTGACTTAGCAAGCAAACCTTAGCTGTATACTGCATAGCATGAGATCCCCTGTCTATTGGGAAAAATACCCTACTCAACACATCCTGACCCCTACAGTTCCCCATACAGACAAAGTAATCACATAACATTGCATACTTACATTCAAGTGAAGTAGTGATTGATGAGATCTCCACGCAAGCCTTCACCTTCAACTTCATCACTGTCATCCTCACTTGGCATTTCAGGATTCTTACTCAATGGTACTGCTAGCGCCCCCTCATCTGGAATATATGGGATATCTCTCCCCAGGGCAATGTTGTGGAGCATGCAGCTGGCCACAGTACCTACTTTTTCAGGTGAGTAGAGGAGGGCTCCACCTGTCTTGTCCAGACACCTAAATCTGGCTTTCAGGACCCCAAAAGCCCGCTCCACGACACGCCACTTTCTTCCATGGGCATCATTGAAGCGGACTTCCCCTAGCATAGTTGGATTCATCACAGATGTCAACAACCATGGACGGTTTGGGTAAGCAGAGCAATGGAATGGGACATATGTGCAACTTTGAGTCCCTCTCACCTAAATGTTTGCAGCAGACATTGCATACAAACAAACATGACATATGTGCCTTACCAATCAGCCAGGCCCACTCTGGGTACAGTCATGACATCAGCTGTGGAATTGCGCTGTTCCGCATGATGAAGGCATCATGGACTGAACCCGGATAATGGGCACAGACCTGGGAAATGTAGAGGTCCGCCAGACCAACAACTTGGATAGTTCTTCCTGTTACAATAGACTTGTTTATTGCCATGCGGTGGAACCAAGGCAACATATGTACCATCAATGGCTCCCACAACATGTGGGATGTGTGCCAAACCATAGAAACCAGCCTTCACATGGGTGAAATCCTCACCGTGTGGAAACAGATGTAGCTGTCAAATCAAATCAAATCAAATTGGGATTTATAGAACGTAACTACACACCCGTAAAGGTCTCAAAGCGCTGAGGAGGGGTTGTCCTCTGTGCTTCAATTGAAGAGCCAGGTTTTAAGGTCCTTCCTGAATTGAGGTAACAATGGCAATTGCCTGAGGTGCAGGGGTAAGTTGTTCCAGCTCTTTGCAGCGAGGTAGATGAAGAATCTTTCTCCAGCCGAGATCTTCCGTATATGAGGTATGGTGGCTAATACCTGTTGAGTGAAGCAGAGAGGTCTGGAGGGGGAGTAGAAGCTGATGCTGCGATTAAGGTAGGTGGGTCCTACGTCGAGGAGGGCCTTGCATGCGTGGATGAGAAGTTTGAAGTTGATTCTCTTCTCAACAGGAAGTCAGTGGAGGTCTCTTAGGTGATTGGTGAAGTGTTCACGGTGGGGAACATCCAGGATGAGTCTGGCAGAGGTGTTTTGGATGTGCTGTAGTTTCGTCAGGTTCTTCTGGGTGGTGCTGGTATAGAGGGTGTTGCCATAGTTGAGTCTGCTGGTAACCAGGGCATGGGTGACGGTTTTGCGGCAGGCCTTTGGGATCCATTTGTAGATCTTTCGGAGAAGTCGGAGTGTGTAAAAACAGGAGGATGCAACTGAGTTGACTTGGTTGGTCACGGTAAGCGATGACTCTAGGATGAAACCGAGGTTTGTTGGAGTTCAGGACCAAGCCCTCGAATGGACCGCATCCTCCCTCGCCGTCAGAACCCAAAGAGTCCGCCTCCCCCCGTACCAATCCAAAGCCTTCAACAGCATCTGCGGTGTACCACAGGGCTCAGCCCGACGCTGTTCAACATCTACATGGCCCCCCTCTCACCAGTGGCCCGCCAGCACAACCTCAACATCATCTCCTACGCCGACGACACCCAACTCATCCTCTCCCTCACCATGGACCCGCACACCGCCAAAACCAACCTCCACAAGGGACTAAAAGCCATCGCCGACTGGATGAGAGACAGCCGGCTAAAACTGAACTCTAACAAAACAGAGGTCCTCATCCTTGGGCGCACCCCCTCCGCCTGGGACAGCTCATGGTGGCCGTCCACGCTGGGTCCCCCACCGACACCCACCAACAGCGCACGAAACCTCGGCTTCACCCTCGACTCCTCACTCTCCATGTCAAAGCAGGTCAGCGCCATCTCCTCCTCCTGCTACCACACCCTCCGCATGCTTCTCAGAGTCTACAAATGGATCCCAACAGAAACAAGAAAAACAGTAACCCAGGCCCTCGTCAGCAGCAGACTCGACTACGGCAATGCCCTCTACACCGGTATCTCATCCAAACTCCTCCAACGCCTCCAACGCATCCAAAACGCCTCCGCCCGACTCATCCTCAACATCCCTTGCCTCTGTCACATCACCCCCCACCTAAGAGACCTTCACTGGCTCCCTGTCAACAAGAGGATCACCTTCAAGCATCTCAGCCACGCACACAAGGCACTCCACAACACCGGACCATCATACCTGAACAACAGACTCATCTTCTACACCCCCACCCAGCATCTCCGCTCCGCTAATCTCGCCCTCGCCTCCATCCCCCGCATCTGACGCAAATCTTCCGGCGGCAGATCGTTCTCGTACCTCGCCGCCAAGACCTGGAACACACTCCCACCGGATCTGCGACAGACCCAGGACCTTCTTTCCTTCAGAAAACTCCTCAAGACTTGGCTCTTCGAGCAGTAGCAGCACTCTCCCCCCCCAGCGCCTTGAAACCCTCACGGGTGTGTAGCGCACTTTACAAATTGATTGATTGATTGATTGATTGCTAAGGGTGACTGGTACCCAGGAGTCACCCCCGGCTTATGTGGAGGGAGCTGTCCAGGTGTTTTAACAATGCTGATAGTACATCTTTTAATAAAAGACTGAGCATAGTCTGGGACATCCCAGCAGATAGGGCCCTGTATTTTGGAAGGAGCTTGTGGCTAGGAAGTGCAACACTTCCATAACTTGTGTAATGGCTAGTGCTATTTGGATGACGAATTGCAGGCATCTGATCTGGCTCCAACTGACAACTGTGATCCACGATTCTTTGTCTATTTAGACAGTAGATCTGGATAATGTGTCTTTCTTCCATGGCCTGAAGGTCTGACAGTGAACAGTAGACAGGAGGATACCTGATCCCTTCCCTCCCTAGGTATCTATGTAGGACAAGTGATGGGTTTAGCTATCACTCAATTTGTCCCTTGCCACATACATTATGCATGTAATTGACAAACTGTGACAAGGTATGTCATGAGTTGAGGACATGATACACAGTACACATCACCACTGTCAATGACACAGAATCAACATGTTTCTCCCCTTGATTTGCCACAAACATGTACACATCATCTATCTGGACAGCATAATTTGCACATGAAACTTGCCACTCGTACTGTGACTTGATGTCCCAAAGCTTAAATTACCTTAGGGGGTGGGGCTGTGCCACAAAACAAGTTTCCATATGTGCCAAGCAATGTCCAAAAATGGTATCCAAGGTGAAGGACCCACATGACAGGGCAAGACAAACACTTATTGTTAGCATTAACAACATTATCTGAGTTGTGAGGCGTTTTTCTTCCTATACTGCATTTTATGCCTCTAAAACGGCGACTGCCTGACCTACTCCACTGGACATTAGGAACCGTCCACGACCGTCGGCCGAAGTCATCATGGCGGTAGGCAGTTGCTACTGCGGCAGACACAGCCATAGGTGAACATTGTTGCCAGTAGCGGACACCGGCCAATGGCTGTGTCCCTAGGCGGTGAAGGCCACGTGTGAGGCGGTTGTCACTTCTGTGTTCTGCTGCCAGAAAGATCTCCACAACCTGACCTGCTGTGTACCACCTCTGGGAACAATCATGCCCCTGCCTTCTTCCCAGAGGTGCTAAAGAGGCTAGTGGAGGAGGTCCTATCCCTGTATTGAGAGCTTTATGGTGCACCAGAGGAGCAGGTAATTACCTCATACCAACTTTTTTTCACTGTTCTTTACCATAGTTTCCCTCCTCACAGGTCAGACTGTGCCCATGTGAGCCAGAATGTAAAGTCAAGGCCAGGGAGGTGGAGTCGGTGTGGCATCAATGTGAGAGTCAATGTGCATGTAACTGTTTTCAGTGCCAGATGTTGAGTCCTTAGACTTAGGTATGTGTGTCAGTTTTGAGAGTACAATGTTGTACTTTATGTTGGATGCACAAAACTAGGTGAGGTGAAATCACAGCCATCCCCATGCATCACTTGACACATGGATGTTGTCAATGTGAGACCATATGTATTTGCAAGGAGCAACATGACAGCATGAGCTGTGTATGCATGTTGGATGTGTCAGGTGTGTGTAAAGTGAGCTACTGAGATTTCAACCCACATCTGGCATTACTAAACTGTTATTCTGAGGGCAAATCCTGACTCACTCTGCCCTTCAGGCTGTCACCTACGCACCACATGCCAAATGGTTGTTGGCTACATGATGTGCTGTCATGCATGGAAGTAATAGGAAAGGAGTTCCATGTAGGTTCTGCCTGCTCAGCCTGCATAGTCCAGGGCATGTCAAATGTATCTCCCCGTCTCAGTCATAGTCTAGGCTGGTGTTGAGTCATTTTGACTATTAAATTGTGACACTGTGCCCACTCCCTCTATACCAATATATCCTGTTATGTGAACCAATCTACACTCTGTGATAAAATGCAGCTTATTGTGGTTCTTTCCATGATGAGTATGTAAATGGTTTTAGTAAGGAGTCACTGATCTACAAATAATGTGCACTTGGCATCACTGTCAACGTGTGTCTCTGACCCCTGGAAGGACCTTTACACCCACCACCCTGTTGACATCATCCCACAGGTCATAATTGTCCTGTGCAGGCTTATTGCATAAATGTTAGTCCCACCATGAAGACAGTGTGATAAATCCTGGGAACACATGGTATGTGACTCATTTGTTTGGTCACATAGCACAAAACAGACAATGCATGCCTTTGTTTGTTGGATGCCATCTCTATAGAATGGACACATATGTCCAGAGGAATGTTCTGTGGCACAGGTACATGATACAGAGCCCCACTGCCTGAGGTGGAATGAGTATGCAGTCAGTCCACATGTCCACACATGGTCAGTGTAGACACCTTCTATACTCAGCATGCCAGTCCCTTCATCGTTACCCATGTGTAATGTTTGAGTTTGTACTCTAGTGGTAGCCTGTAGGGACTGCATGCAGGGAATCATTCTCACAGACTGTGAGTGTTTTAATGCACTCATGCCTAAGGAGTATACCATTCAGAAGCAACAGAGGTGGGTTGTGTCCCATAGTTTCTCAGCTCTCAGTCAGACTGCTAGAGCATGCCCCACAAGATGTCACTTGGCCTATCAGGTCAGCGGAGGGCCTGAGTAGGGTGGTGGTTTAGTCTGCAGATTGGGAAGTGTTTGTAGTCATCTTCCTGTACTCAGTGGCTGGTGTGTGGCACACATGGGCAGTTTGGGCAAAACAAAATGTTCATAGCTTTGTGTACTGACATGTATGTGACTCAGCCATTTTGAATGAGACTTGTGAACATAGCTTCTTGTCTTGTCTTTTGCATCTATGCAGGTCAATGCCCATCAGAAAAAAGGGATTTGGAGAGTCATTACCAACAAGCTATGCACCCTGGGGGTCCACAGCCCATGGGTACCCACTACAGAAAGAGATGGGAGGACCTTAGACACTGTGCACCAAAGATGGCAGAGGCCCAGCTGGGGCTATCCTTCCAATGTGGGTGGGATGCCCATCGGACCATGAGCCTTCCCCTAATGGCCTGCATTCTAGCAGTGGCCTACCCGGAGCTGGATGGGCATTTGAAGGCAGCACAGCAGCCACAAGGGGGTGCGTAGGCAGCAATTTCTGCCTGTCCCATTGTCAGGTGATTGAGTGGGGTACTGATTGCTCCCCCTGACAATTATTGATGATCCATGTTTCACACAGTAGATGGGAGATTGTTTGTGTTGACATGTCATGTATGTCAAACTGGTGTACCTTGCCTTCTGAACGTTGGATCTAGTACAAATCTGGGGGGAATCCTCAAACAACTTTCTCTGCAGAAACACAAATGGCTGTGTACAGTGACCTTTCATGTACTTTTTGTTGTTTTTAGTGCTTGTAAGTTCTGACCCCCAGATCACTTCCTCTGAAAGTCACAGACAAAAGGTAAGTGGTTTATGGATCACTGATCTCCGCCATGTGTCTGGGCATATGAGTCTGAAGACATCTGCCAACCAGAAGCAAGTCAACTTTAGTGTTTGATGTGTGCTGGTGCCTCACTGCAGTCTGTTATGTGTTCGTGCCCAGCATAGCTGTGGCATGGCTTACATGGTTAATGGTTTGCAGATATAGCAAACTACTTTCCCTTGGTGAATGGGGAATGTCCATTAAGTAAAATTATGTCCCATGGCTGCAGCCAACATTTCTTGTGCTTACATGTCAGCATGTGTCCTATTCTCTTTAGGAAACATCCCTATTCTGCAATTTCATGCATATTCTACCCATGTTGATGGGATGATGTCTGTATTCCCTCACATATATGTGCATGGAAAACTGTTAGTGGAAGAGTGCCCTTATAGTGCTGGTCTATTTCATGATGTGTCACTGACAGGAGTGTATCAGCATTGTTTATTGTCTGACAGATACCTTCTTGTGTCATAGTATGTAATTTAGCGTGTAGGACTACAGTAGCAATGAGGGACATGAGAGGTAGGATCAGACTGTGGAACCACTCTGTGTTAATCTATGCCCTTGATGTGGCATCTTGGGGAAAAGTGCACTGCACATGTATCATGAGTGACTTGCAGGGATGTTGACATCGCATGTGTTTGGATTCAGTCATTCATCCACAGACAGATACCAGGCTTGGCATGCCTAAGATGTGGATAGTGATGTTGCTTCTCATTGGACAACAGGCTGGAGCCATTCTAGTATCCCTTGCAAGTTATGTGTCTCTCCTGCATGCAAGGTAGAGATGTGTACAGCAGACACACTCAGATGATGTTATTGTAATAGGTGTCAGACATTAGTGGTGACTGTCCAGGGGCTGACTGATTCATTGTTGTGTTTGTTATGGATACATCTCTCCCTGACATATTGGACCTGACGTCAATGTTGTTCCTTTCAATGACACATGTGAGGCCTATCTGAGTGACATTGATACTACCTTCTTGACTCTATTGTCACTTTTTGAGCGGTGCGTTTTTGAAATGTGTCCATTGTGATATGCGCATTTCAACTACTCCAGGATATTTCACTTTTGTATCTGAGATAGCTGGATTTCATCTCAAATTGTTGGTACATCATGGAAGTGCATAAACTTGTGTGTGAAATATTAGTATATACTTTACTTTACAGAGGGATAGTATTGTTGGCTAGAAATTAACTGAGTTCTGTTGCATGTGGCACAACTGTGGGGAGGGAGAGGTCACCTAGGTGTTACATTGGTTTTGTGGTTGTAAGACTTTAGCCATACCATTGTAGTTGTCTGGGATCCTGATTAGCCTGTGGGTAACTTTGGTAAGTCCAGATGGCATGCATGCATATGTTATGGCACATGAATGTGCCACTTTGGTGAACGTTTTTGATGGAGCCTATTTGACTTGATGGTATTGTTTGTCAATAAGAGTTGTGATTGAAGTGTTATCATGTATATGTTATGACTCTACTTTTCATTATTTTTGAAGCATCAGAACAGGCAGGCGAAGAAGACGGGACACAGCTGAGTGGTGAAGCATCTGGCCACGGGACCTCAGGTCAAGATTCCACCGACACAGAGTGACCCAGTGGCCTGGAGGGTGAGGGGAGTTCCACAGGGGAGACAGAATCTACACCCTCATCAACGAATTCCTCCTCCAGTGGCCACTCAGCACCTCCACCCCCTCTCAGCCCAAGACACATGAACGCCCTCACTCACCCACCCAACAGACACCCATCACACACAAAAATACCTCCTGTAAGTACATATCCAAGACATCCACACCTACACAGCCTACAACCCATCTGTCAACTTCCAAATCCTGCCCGCTTCTGATGACAGTCCCTGTGTATCCAAACTTCTTTATTGGACCTTCACCTTTTCCCTCCCATCCCAGACGGACCCCACCCAGCTCCCAGTCGGTCCCTTCCATCTCCAAGGCCTCCCTTGCCCCTGGAAGTAGCCATTCCTCTCCCCCGAAGCCCACCCCTCCTAAACCTTCCCAAGTAGCAGACTAACACTCCTCAGTCCAACCCCCCTCCCAAATCTGATCCCACGAAAATTCCCTGAGATGCGTGCCTGCCCCCTTGATACCCCTTCCTATTGAGGTTACATGGCAGTCAGGAGTCAAGTTTGGGCTCAACAGTGTACCATTACTGGCAATTTTAATGGACTGGCCGATGGCCTTTGGCCATTCATAGTTGTTCCCTTTAATAAACCCAACAGCTGTTTTGTTTTGGGTACACCTTTGTCCTACAGTTCCTTTTCTAGCTTTCTGTTGTCCCTGAGTTACTTTGGTTGTGTACCTGAAGTTGTGTGAGTTTGAGCCTGCCTGCTGCTCCAGTTGCTTTTGTTAGCAGTATCTGAGTTTGTGTGAAGTGCTGTTGTCCCCCAGGTGAAGGATATATGTTGCGTGTATAGGTTTGTGTATAAAAGCAATGGTGGTGTCATGGCATTGTGCACTGTTTGGTATGGTAAGTATTTCTTATTGTGATGTCCAATGTGAGCATGTATGGTGTTAGCCTTGTCCTCCTGATGCGGCTTATGTATACATGTGATGCGTGTTATCTTGTGTTTTCTACGAGCAGACATGGAGTGTGTTGAATTGTGCTACCTTTGTTTGCATTTGCCTTTGTGTGTGTCCATTTAGGTGTGTGCCCCTTGCAGATGGTTCCTGTAGCGGTATATCCCATGCAGTATGAGTTGTATATGCTTTGTTGATTTTCCCTTCCCCATTGTTTAGATGTGCATGACAATTGGGTTTGGTATTGTGTGTCCCTGAGACCCCTGTAGGGCCATTTCCTGTAGAACATGTTTGAGGGTCCTGTTCAAATTGTTATATGTCCAAGTGCAGTCTCCTTCCCTGTGTGTCCCAGATGGCCCCATCTAAATTGTGTAGGTATAGTTGTTATGTTGCTCTTGGTGCATTTGTCTGTCTGTCTGTGTTTTATGCATGCCATTGTGCTTCCAATGTGCTGTGATGTGTGTAATGTGCATGTCCATTGCAGAGCTGTTTACTGGTGGTGTTCTTTGTGTGTTGTATGTGTGGACAGTCCATGGCCGTTGTGGAATGTGAGTGTGTGAGCTGTATTTGTTTATGTGCTGTAGGTGTGTTGTTATTTCTGTGTGTGACAATGTTGTGTTACCTTCAGTGTCCCTATTCCTGAGCTGTGTGGCCGTGTGTATTTGTGTAGTGTTGCAGTGCAGTGTGAGTGTGCTGACTAAAGTCTACATGTTCTGTGTGTGTATACATGTCTGTGTTGATGTATGTCGGTGATGTATGTCAGTGAGTGTGTAGTACATGATACCTGTGCCTGCTACTCATGCCGTACCCACCCATGAAGTGTTTGCTGGTGCTACAAGCTGTTTTTAAAGTTTGAAGATAGACAGGTAGGTGTGTCTAATTATGGTGGATGGCGTCCACGACAACGTTAATATTGTTGTCATTCTGCAAGCAGCGCCATGATGTTTGTGAATGGCTCCATGGCTCCCCGGACACGTAAAGATGCCTGCAGGTGAGTGTCTCCCTTTATGCTGTCTGGTTCCGCCAGCTTGCACATGGCAGTTGGACCGCCATGGTTACATTGGTGGTGTGCAACCTTGTAGTTGGTCCAGCAGAAACACTGTCTTCGCTTGCCTGTTTGTGCTTTCTTGGCACCATGCCGGTCTGTGCTGCCTGGCCGTGCCGGTGGACCACTGGCGGTCTTCTGTTTGTACGACCACCAAACACCTAATATGGCGGTCCGCTCCACCAGACTGTTGACTGTTGGACCTGTACCACCAACATGGCGGTCATGGGACCCCTACACTTGCTATGAGGCCCTAAGTTTGCCTTTGTGAATCAGGCCCCCTGGTTCTTTGGTTGTGTAACACTATATAGAGAAAAACAATATCCACTTGCATAGTATTGCCAAAAAATTTAAAATCAAAATATTGCAACCTTATACTTAGACAGTAAAGACAAAAAATCATTGCCAAAAATACTGCTTAAACTGCCGCAATACTGAAAATACCAAAGGATGCCTCCACATTAAAAGTAAGGGAACATAACAATCAAGAATAAGATACTATCATACCCTGGAAAATGAACATAATCCTTTATCAAATTAAACATATTACATTAAAGAAATATATACATTCTGAAATAAGCCAAAATCAAATTAATATGTACGACATTTCTAACAAAACCAGTAGTTAGGGTTTACCATAAATGGTTCAAAATAAAATTCAAACTAATCTCTAGTCAACCTACCAAATTGAACTTAAAAGCAGCAATGAAGTAGAAAACAACATTAGAGGACTATAAAAACACACAACAAAATGCTTTCTGAAGACCCATATTAGTAAGACAGTGTCACTCTGATAGATTATAACTCTGCAAAAGAAGACCTCAATATATCAAAGAACCTCTTGTAGTGTGGTCAGTTTTACGTATTCGTTGCGCTTTAGCTTCAGGCTTTAGGCCTTTATGCACTTTGCCCTGAGTATATTTTATTCATTTGCTGACAGCTTAGAGCCTCTGTGCACTTTGCTCTACATGCTTTTTATTAGGCTTCGTACTGTTATTTTTCGAATAGCCAGTTCTACGGTGTTGTTTTGTTATTCATATCACACTGTTTTGCCTACTTCAGCACTGGAGTTCTCCATAACATTTACTCTGTGCTTCAGTCAAGGATACAGTCTGGTACATTGCCGATAGACGTGGTAGGAGTTTAGACTTGGCATTCCTGCGTAGGGACATTTTGTGGTCACGATGACATGTTAGTTATAAAATCACTTCCTTGTCCCAATACACGCAAGAGGGAGATTCCGACCAGGGAACCACAACTAGACGCTGATTGCCTCGTTGCAGATGCTGAACCAAGATCACAGGTCTTTGCTCAGGTATGAGGTCTGATGTCTCCACAATGATTCTGACAGGCAAGCTAGAAGCTTAACATGCTGTGCTCTAAATAGGACAAGCAGAGGGAGAATAGAAACTGTTAGACAATATGATAGCTTTGTTCTTATGTTTTACTCTCCTGGTGACTATTTCAATCCTACTGTGTTGTATCGTTCTGGTTATTGCGGCTCACGCCTTAATATCTAAAATACAGTCGTTTTATTAAAAATATTATATAAAACTTATACTGTCTTTGTCATTTGTATATGAGATCATATTGGAAATAAGAGAGTTGGTTTGGATCTGAGTGACCACGACTTCCCTGAGAAGTTCCAAAGATGTCATGCGCTCGGCTGCCAAATCATTCCTTCCTCATGGGAAAAATGAGGCACTGCTAGTTAGCCGGAGCAAAAGCCGGATTTAGGGTGACAGAGTTCTTTACACGTGGGTCAGACTCAGTCCCCCACACCGTTATAGATCCTGCCGCCTAGAAATCCAGTAGTCTCATTTAGAATAATGAGAGCCCAGGCGACATGGCGCCGCCAACGTTTGGTCAGGCTCTAATGTTTAGGTCCGACTGACTCTCTTGGTCTCATATATATTTTGACTCCTCGGTTCCGTATACGGAGACGTCTGTGGGGCTGAGGCTTTCCGCCGCCACGGGATAGGTGCTTCCTATTGCTTAGTGGTTGGTTGTTCAAGCTTGAACTTTGAAAGGAAAACCCCGATATTGGTGTGCCTTCTCTGACCTGGAGCTATTTTTTATAAATGGCGAATCCTAATGTAGTGAATATTGCAATCAATATGCATCAACCGCTCACAGGACATCTGTTGGCACATGGACTGACGGTCCAGGGGGGTCCAGTCACTTTTGTGGTGGACGCCCATGCAGCCTATAGAACGGAACTTTTTTATTCTTGGGTCGGATTTCCAGCAGTGGATGGGGGTACAAATACTTTTCACGAATACACTGTTGCGAATGTCCCTGGACAATACAAGGCTTACGCTTATTTAGAAATACCTCTATCTTATCAAGAACACCATAATTGGCTTGATGGCGCCCTCCCACACACAGTTGCACAAGTTAGGTTAGGTCCACTGAGTAATGATGGTCCTACCTGGCCTTTATTGGCTACATATACACCTCATCCTGCGGTTGCTCAATTGGCAGTGGTTGAAGTTCGGCGTTTATATAGAGACTTAACGGCTACATATAGACGATTAGTTCAGTTTGTAATGCAGACACTAAATACAAACGCAGCGCGTGCTGCTCCAGCGCACCCACAGGCAGTGGTTCCGGGTATTAATCCGGCCACTGTACACTCTGTTATGGGTAAGGTACTGGCTAAACGAGAGGAGACTCCATTTTGGCTGGCGCAAAAAATTAATACGCTGGAAGCAGTATTTCCCCATACGGGACCTCAGGATAAACATAGAATTTTGACGATGTGTTTGCCGTATGGGATGGTTCCTCCGGTGGACCTTTGTAATACCTGGGGCACGGTGTTTGCCGCGCTCTACACTACGGCACACGGTACACCGACATTAGCTAATTTACCGGACGTGCTTAAACAAATTCAAGATGAATATGGGGCTGCCCCTGCCTTAGATTTGGGCATGCAGTTGCTGGGCAATTTTGCCACAGTTTCTTCTATTATTTTGAGTAATCTCAAAGGAGAGGCAGTAGCGCTAGCGGTGCGAATGCGTCTTCAGGATGTTCCGCTGCTTAATCAGGAGCGGGAACTTCCGAGAATAATAGTGGAAACATATTCTAGTATTGGTCGAGATAGCCTAGGTGCTAGACCACAGAAACCCCAGTTACAGGGTAAAAATAATAAAGATAATGCTAAACAGCAACAACCTGAGGGTTCAAAAAAGCGCTGGGACAAGAAACAGCAAACACCTAAAAAAGATGGTGGGCAGTCTCCGCAACCGGAGACCCCACAGAATATTAATAATCTCCGGAATAGGGATACTTTGAAGACGCCTGATAGATATCAATATACTGATACACGCCAATCTCGTTCCTTTCAGGACTCCTCGGAAAAGAGAAGTGAGAGAGGTGGGCGGTCAGAGCGGAGGACGGAGTACGTGAAACCGAGACAGGATTCACAACGCTCGGCGGAGGTTTCTATTAAACAAGAAGAGAAACCGCTGCAGCAAAAACAGCAATTTAAAAAGAAGAAAGTGGCAGCAGTCTCAGTTAGACATGCCGCTCAAGAAGAGAGTTCTCTTGACGAACAAGACATGGGCGTTAGCACTGTTAGACAGCGCGGCAGAGGTCACAATAGTTCGCCGGAGTCTTCTAGAGCATCTGGAGGTGAAAGCAACTGATGACTTCATACAAGTCGAGACGGCGGATATGCGAGTCTCTGATCCTGATAGAGTATATGAAGTGACTCTGCGATTGGAAGGGGACATTGACCGTATTATAAACGCCATTTTTTGGGACCATGTGGTAAAATCATATGATGTTCTGCTGGCCGAACAGGATTGGCCACCTGACTTTGTTCGCGACTGTCCGGTTGGGGAGGAGGTTATTACACCTTCCTTCTCACCACTTGTTCCGAGAGAACTAGCGGAGTCCTATAGTAAATTATGGGCTCTACCACAGGCTCCTGCCTTGTATAGAAATAACGTGGGGTGGGACAGACAATCACCTTATCACGTAATTCCGATAAAGGGCGAACCTCAGCCACAACCGCAATATCCTATTAAATTTGAAGCAAGGGCATCGGTTAGGAAAATTCTTACACAATTGGAGTACCAGGGTGTGATTGAGCCCTGTGTCTCGCCGATGAATAATCCCTTATTTCCGGTTGCTAAACCGGACCATTCATATAGGATAGTGGTGGATTATAGACATTTGAATAGTCATACACGCACATATGCAATACAGAATTCACACAGCGCAGCGCTTATGAATAATATAGTGCGTAAAAAATACAAAACTACATTAGATATCTTTAATGGATTTTTCTGCCAGAATATAGCGCCCGAAAGTCGGGACTATACCAGTTTCAGTGCGTTTGGCTCTCAGAATTTTTTTGGTCGTTTGCCTCAGGGGTATAAGAATAGCCCAGGACTGTTTTCGGCTCGTGTAACTGAAATGCTGCACGAGTTCGACCCTGAAGCGTTATCATATGTTGATGACATATATCTGACAGACGATGAGATTCTGCAACATCTAAGGCGTGTATCGCGCATTGTTGTGGGGTTTGCTGATATTGGCTATAAGTTTAATTTTAAGAAATCAAAGATTGACTTCCTCAGCGTCATTTTCCTGGTATATGAGTTGTCGAGTGAGGGCAAAAGCTTAGCGCCACATTTGTTTGAGAAATGTGCTTTATTGCAGCCTCCTAATACGGTTCGGAAGCTCCAGTCATTGTTGGGGTTTCTGAATTTTGGCAGAACTTACATTCCTGATTATGCTACGTGTATAAAACCCTTATACGAATTGATTTGCCCACATTTTTCAAGTAAATTTTGGACGATTGAGCATACACACATACTACGAGAGTTACAGACTGATCTCTTAGCAGTTAAACACTTACACACACGGGACAATAAGACACATTTAGTCATCAGGGTGATACCTGGGGCTGTTGGGTTTACGTATGTCACCTTTAATGAGGGTGAGACAGTCCCGATTGCATACAAGTCCCACTTGTATTCTGCTGCAGAACAACGATTTGCACAGACTGAGAAAATACTCACTGCAGTACAGATGGCTGTGATTAAAGAGAGACCGCTTGCCCAGGGCCAACGCATTATTGTCGTTTCCCCGATTCCGGCCTTAGAGGCTGTTACAAAAGCGAGTGTTCCTAATTCGAAAGCTTTACACCCGCGATGGATACAATGGGCTATGTCTTTGACAGCCACTGATGTAGATTATGTATTTGACCCTAAACTGCAGACTCAAGAATTTCTTCAATATGAGATGGAATACCCTGTTCCTGCTGGTACGTTGCCTATTGACCAATATCAAGTGGTCATGTATACTGATGGCTCTGCGCAACCAGCAGTTGGGACTAAACAACAGTATTCTGCTGCATGTGCGGTGGTGAGCAGCACTATGGAGGGGGAAGTGCTCTGCCCCCGACATACTTATACTAAAACCTTGGGAGATTGCACGGCACAGCTGGCTGAGCTCAAAGCTCTATTGTTAGCGTTGGAGCACGCGGATCCGGCGATTTTAACCTTGCTGGTCTGTGACTCCTACTACTGTGTACAGTCTTTCAATGAATATTTGCACTATTGGAAGATGAATGGGTTCAGAGATTCTAAAGGCAGCACCATTAAACATAAAATGTTGTGGGGTAAGGTTGTGGATCTGAAGGAAACGCTTCCTAACGTCCATGTTGTGCATACACTTGGACACCAGCGCGTTGGAATACACGTTGCTGGGAATACTTTGGCTGATGAAGCCGCAAAATCGGCAGTGGCTGTCGCCACTGTGGCCGTCGCCACTGTGGCCGCAGTGACTCGTTCGAGTTCCAAACCAGACACAGAACTTTCGGCTGCCATAAAGGCTACGGCTGATGGCACGCCCTTTCCTAAAGGATTTCCTTCTAAATATAGTTACTGCTTGAATGGTGCGCTGAATGCTACTGTTACAATTCCAGGCATTGGTGTACGTGAAATTCCCAATAAAATTGGGAGACCTCGATTAATTTCTGCAGCACATGAGGGGGTGGCTTCTGTTCATGCTGGGGTGGCTGCCACGATTTCACTTTTACAGGCTCGTTACTGGTGGCCTGGTCTCTATAAAGAGACGAAGCAGTATGTCCTTTGTTGTGACATCTGTCAACAAATTAAAGCATCGTCGGCTAGACGCCCGCAGCAGACGCCCCTTCTGATTTCAAATAAACTTTTACTGTGTGTGTACTTGGATCATTGTGGTCCGCTGACACCAGATAGTGCATACAAATATATATTGGTTGCTGTAGATTCGTGCTCCAGATTTGTGTGGGTATGGCCACAACGCTCGGCTGACGCTCGAACTGTTATTAAAGATTTGCGCATCTTTGTCGATACATTTGCAGTTGCGGCTTTTCATTCGGACCAGGGCCCTGCTTTTGCCTCTAAGGCATTCAGGGACACCATGGCTTCGTTGGGGGTCCAACTCCAATTCTCGTCTCCATTTCATCCCAAGGGAAATTCTGTCGTGGAGCGTTTAAATCGTGATTTAAAGCAATCCTTAACGGCCAGGGTTATAGGTACGGGTCGTGGTTGGCTAGCCCACCTATATGGAGTACAGAGAGCACTTAATAACTTGCCTAGAAGGTCACTGGGGGGTCGTACTTCATATGAGTGCCTGTTTGGAACACGAATGTATGTTCCTGATCTAGATGGTCCTGGTGTGGAGGTGGCAGATACGCCCTTTGACATAAATGATCGTGTCACTCTTTTGCAGGATTTACAACAATTCCGTGAAGATAACTCTTCTGCCAGTGCTGCCTCCTCAGGAATTAAGGATGAGCCAGTAACACCTACTGGTTGGATACCCAGGATTGTGGATCTAGTGCGTGAAAAGGTCGCAGTTAAAACCGAATTTGGTCCTTCTTATCGAGCACCTGTCCCTGTGTTGGGGGTAAGCGGCACAAGAACTGTGATTTTACCGCTGCTGCGAGGGGCCAAAGGAAATTGCTTTGTTTCCATTGATAATGTCAAGTTACAACATGTGGCCGAATCTGCACAGCAGACCAAGAGGGACACCCAGTAGTTCAGGAATCCCTCTCACTACTGGGGAAGACGTCCCGCTGCAGGTGATTTTCACCGACACTGTTTCCTCTCCGAGCTTGGGGAGGGTGGATGATGATCTTGTGATTGTTCCACCAACGACGATTAATATGGAATCTTTTGATCAACTTGCTGTACGTTCTACTGATGTTTCTGAACATGTGGTCTATAGCGTGCCAAGGCGAGAGCCTCCATCTGCTTCTTTGTTCACAGTTGCACCTTTTGCTAGAACTGCCTCTGGCTGCTTCAACAACGCTGATACTGATGTGTCCGGCTCCTCGTCCTCGATGTCTTCTGTCCACGGTCCACGTCGGATGCTGGATTGGCTTAAACGCACATATTTTGTTTTTCCTTGGAACTATTTGTGGCTGTTTTTGGCCGTGATGACTCTTTTATTATGGTTGGGATTTGTGGTTACTTTTTTTCTGATAATACATGGTCATTTTCTTCCTGATCGATCTGACATTGAGCATGTGGAGACTGTGTTAAAACCGCATTTTTCGTCTTATATGGTTCGAAGAGACTTGTTCACAGTAAACATTTCTGCTATACCAATTCCGGATGGGATTGTGTGGGATAAAGTAATGTTTGATATATATGGTCCCACTGAATTGATTCAAATACCGTATGTCCTCAAATTATCAATGAATGATATTGTTATACCTGGCATTGTTTCTGATGATTGGGATGTGAAGACAGTAGATTCTATGCTAACGGATTTGCAATATTATACTGTCTATGATGATGAAGATGCTTACCAATTTAGAGATAATCATGGTGACATGTTTTGCTACAACTATTATGGACACCACTTTATTCATAAAGCTAGTAGCCCTAAGTCCATATTTAATTATGTGCAATGGGAACATTGCTCGACTCCTCTACAAGGGAGTTCGAAAACATATTATGATAAATTTGCATATTTTTCTGGCCATGATCAACGAAATGCTAAGTCTTACTATTTTAAAGTTCACCGTATTCCAATAAGCAAATGTTATTGACCGATACTAAATTACTGTATTCAAATTTGTTTGTATCTAAACTATCGGTCGAGGGGTATGAATACTGGTTTAAAACTGTTGATTTGAAAAGTGTTTGGGGTTCAAACAATTGGCAAATTCGAGGCAGGGACACGTTATTTAGAGCATGTATTATCCCTGTGCAGATGATTTTCCTCAATGACACAGTACAACAGAGTAGCTGTTTGGGCTTAGCGACAATTAGAGAGTTGACTTTGCCTAGTATACCTGTCCCTTCTAAATTGAGAGATTGGCAACATTATGTGAATGCTACCTTTAGTGAATTTACACATTGGGTCCAGAATGGTACGCTTAACATTTCATCGTTACATCGAGACGGGTGGTTATTATAGCCTGTAGACACTAATGTGTGTCATCAACGTTTTGTCACCTCTTCAGGGGGGTTCAGGACTAGTAGGGCAGACCCTCGTTACATTTCACCAGAACAAGCTGATATTATAACTACATACAGTGTGGGGAAGCTTTGTCAGCAATGGTTGAAGTCATCCACGCTGGATGCAGTTAAGTCACATCTCACGTTACTGTCTAATGATACTGATTTACAAGATTTTTTGTCGGGTCCTAAAGTACCACGGAAGAAAAGGTTCTTATACGAAGTTTATAATGAGATTTGGAAGCTTTCACAACAAGAGGCTGCAGCCCGGTTGAGGCAGATTGATCAGGAAAACCTGATGCAGACTTTGTCTGTTGTTGATAATGGCATGCATACCCTTTCTGACCGTGTTTACACAATTGACAGCATTGTTTCCTCTGCAATTGACATTATTAAATCGGACATGTCTTCTTTATATCATGGGCAGAGTCAGACGCGGTCCATCATGCAGCTGGGTTGGACTCTTCAGACCTTGAAGGCGGGTCGCGTTCCATGGCAGCACGTTCGTGCCAGAGAGATCTTTATCTCTTTTAATTTGACTCATCAGCAACAACTGATGGCTAAAAAGGAAGCGACATATGTTATGTTGAATATTGAGAAATTAGAGAAACTGCCTTTCACGGTAGCTGAGATTCCGTCAGTTGAGTGGTTGATTCATGGGGTTATTAATTTGCCTATCTCCACTTTGCAATTTACTTCGTGTTTGAAGCACATTCCGGTGGGTAGATATGAACTATTGGGAGACAGTTACATACACGAGGTGTGGGAGCTTCCCTTTCAGCACAGATGTGTTAATGGTTTGAGGGAGGTTTTTCTTAGCGGCAGCGAATGCGAAGCTTCTGTTAGCCATTCAATGGTTTGTAAACAGCTGTCCTTGCACGGGGCGTGTAACGCTTCGATTGCTAACTTAGCTTGTTATCTGAGGGGAGTTCCAGTCCCAGTTATTAAAAACACTTTCCAGGTGCTTTCTAACGGCAGTTACGTTGTTCTTAACAGCGAACATTGCTGTGGCATGCGTGCTGGAATAGTTTACATCGTCGTTGTCAACAAGGCCGTTACGTGCTGCGGGAATGTGTTGTTTCCCCCCACTCAAATTAGGGAGGTAGCAGACATCTGGCCTCATATTGCTACTTCCAAGGTTGATTTCGACAAGTTGAGTCGGCTAAAAGCTTTATTGTTTAAAAAGCATGTGGCCCTTACATCTGCTAGCGAGACCTACGCACTTCAAGTGGCAAGGTCATCGGCGGAGATACAGTCCCTTTTGAATACTAACTTTCCAAGTCACTTCGGTGAACTTGTGGGACGTATATTTAATGCATCCAGAACTGCTGGTATTGCACATTTTTTCAAAGCCGTTGGTGTTGGTTTTACTCAGACCTTCTCTTCCATATTCAGTTTGATACCTTCGGCTATACATTCTATTTTCGGAAGCATTTTTGGGGGTTTCCCGATTACTTTAGCTTTATTGGCTGGAGTTTTGCTGTTGTTGCTATTTTTTCGCAATGGCTGTCCCGTCACGACAAGATCCTGTATTACTGCTCCCGTCAGTGCAGCTGTGTCGTGAACGCATGATGCAGCATTTTGGAGCAACACTCCTGGGACATTTGGAGTGTGACTGGTCTCTGTCATTTAGACCGGTTTTGGATTGTGTGCAACCCGTGTTTCGATGCCTTTGGTGCTCGTTTGAACATGCACTGGCTCTCTGTCTCTCACTGCAGCGCTCTCCAATGGTCGATACTGATCTGTTGATGTTCCCGATTAGGGCTCATTCCCAGACTTGTGCACTACGGCTGCGCTTGCTTCGTGAGGCGGTTTATGAGATTCCCTTCCTGGAGGAAGATGGTATTGTCTCTTTCATAGGCTCTGCACGGGGTGCCGCCCTGAATGGTTTTGGGGCTTTGGACGACACCTGCTCCATGGTACTTTGTGGCGTGGATCTTCCGGTATTAACATATATCGAAGTGGAGGAACTCCTGCGTTCTGTTGCTTCTGTTTGACGATTGGATTTTTTTTTTTTTCCTTTTTACGAAATTGACACAATATTGAATTTGGTTTTATGGTCACATGTTTCCTAAATTTATGACTTTGTTGTCTTCTCACCTTGTTGAAATATATGATTTTTATATTGTTTATTTCTGGGGCATCCTTTTATATTATTGGAACCACTTGCTACCGACAAGGGGAGGGTGTAGTGTGGTCAGTTTTACGTATTCGTTGCGCTTTAGCTTCAGGCTTTAGGCCTTTATGCACTTTGCCCTGAATATATTTTATTCATTTGCTGACAGCTTAGAGCCTCTGTGCACTTTGCTCTACATGCTTTTTATTAGGCTTCGTACTGTTATTTTTCGAATAGCCAGTTCTACGGTGTTGTTTTGTTATTCATATCACACTGTTTTGCCTACTTCAGCACTGGAGTTCTCCATAACATTTACTCTGTGCTTCAGTCAAGGATACAGTTTGGTACATTGCCGATAGACGTGGTAGGAGTTTAGACTTGGCATTCCTGCGTAGGGACATTTTGTGATCACGATGACATGTTAGTTATAAAATCACTTCCTTGTCCCAATACACGCAAGAGGGAGATTCCGACCAGGGAACCACAACTAGACGCTGACTGCCTCGTTGCAGATGCTGAACCAAGATCACAGGTCTTTGCTCAGGTATGAGGTCTGATGTCTCCACAGTGATTCTGACAGGCAAGCTAGAAGCTTAACATGCTGTGCTCTAAATAGAACAAGCAGAGGGAGAGTAGAAACTGTTAGACAATATGATAGCTTTGTTCTTATGTTTTACTCTCCTGGTGACTATTTCAATCCTACTGTGTTGCATCGTTCTGGTTATTGCGGCTCACGCCTTAATATCTAAAATACAGTCGTTTTATTAAAAATATTATATAAAACTTATACTGTCTTTGTCATTTGTATATGAGATCATATTGGAAATAAGAGAGTTGGTTTGGATCTGAGTGACCACGACTTCCCTGAGAAGTTCCAAAGATGTCATGCGCTCGGCTGCCAAATCATTCCTTCCTCATGGGAAAAATGAGGCACTGCTAGTTAGCCGGAGCAAAAGCCGGATTTAGGGTGACAGAGTTCTTTACACGTGGGTCAGACTCAGTCCCCCACACCGTTATAGATCCTGCCGCCTAGAAATCCAGTAGTCTCATTTAGAATAATGAGAGCCCACGCGACACTCTAAATACTACAAATATAGTGACTCTGACACACAAACAACAGCTAAAAAGTAAGAAAAAGTGAAAACTATGATAAGATAACTAATAGGTAAAAATATGTAGCATATTCATTTCTCCAACATATATAAGTGCATCCTCTACAAGGATAAAATGCTAAAAGGACCAGAAAATAAATTAAATGACATCAAAAACCTCAAAAGACCACCTCGAACATAAGTATTACATGTAAAGGACAAAACTAAAATTAAAGCAAACAATGCTTCAAAATATTTTCAAAAATAAACTAAAAATTGAACTCCAACTAGTCTTAAATTATAAAATAAAAGAACAATTATCTTCCTCTTAATACTGAATTGAATTGAAAAGAGCCCATACATCCCTATTCAATTCAATTCAGCCGTTCAAAGGACTGTCAGGCACTACATACTGTAACAAATGAAAACTATGTCACAAAACAACATCAAAGAGGTTTGCAGAGCATGAATCTGCAAATAAAGTAAAGACCAGTGCCAAAAAGTAAGTAAATAAAAATATTTATAATAGCACAATTAAAAAAATGAACACAGTTTTATTTTCTAAAAACCACAGATGGAATGTTGTAAACAGCCAAATACATAAAATCCTCAAAAAGGATTCTGTTATAAAATTATAGAGGATATACATATAGGCCCTCATCATGACATTGGCGGTAAATCCCACTTACTGCCATGATGACTGCCACCATCTTACCGAGGCGGCGGCGGATATCCGTTCACCATATTATGACACACAGACTCCAATCCGACAGAATACAGCCACATACACAAATTCCCCACCCCAAAGGTCAGTGATAAACTGGCAGTATCAAAATCCACACCATTACGCCAACAGAACTATGCCCACCACATTATGACCCACGAATCACCAGGGCGGACATTCAACGGTGGTAAACTATTGGCGGTCCATACCGCTGCGCTCAAAATGGACACACACAAACAAAACAACACCACATTGGACAATTCAAACAACACACCTGACACCCATAAACACACCTACCCACTTGAGAGACTTTCCTTGCACTCCCCAGGACCAAGCAGTGGGCATGGAGTCCCCTCCAGGAGCAGTGGTGTAGTATCATCTTCCGGCTGAGGTGCCCCCCTTCCCCGTACCCCTGAGGTGCCTGTGTGTTTTCGACCTGATGCCCCTGCAGTGTCCTCTCCGTATTGAGGCAGGAGTCAAATGTGGGCTAGGCCTCGGTGTTATGGCCTAGTGGGCCACGGACTATTTTTGTGTGGACATTGTCCCTCATTTTGTTTATATTGTATATATTGTACATACTGTTTATTTATTTATGAACGTTTTGCTCAAAATGTCAAATATTACACTCATTTGACTCCATTCCTTTTGTCCTTGCGTTATTCCTGAGGGTTACGGGGTGTATATGTAATGTTGTTGCATGTGTTTGTGTGTAGGGTGTTGGGGGTGAGGGTGGGTGTGGAGGTATTGCGTGTTGCACGTGTGTGTCACTCTTTTTTCCTCCCCCCTCCCTTTTGTGCTAGGTGCAGTACTCACTGTTGTCGTCATCACCGACGTTGGTGCTTCTGGTATATGAGCAGATACACCAGCATGCGGAAGACCTGCAGCTCGGGCTCCATGAGGTCCTGGTTCTTCCTTGAGTGTCGAGAAGTGAGTGGTTTCCCTTCAAAGTACTGTTTCCACCGTGCTTTTGATGGCGTTGGCACCTCCCTGGAAAAGCTGGCAGAATAGGTGGGTTGTAATGGAGTAATGGAGTAGGCAGTACATTGTCTTCCGCCTGGCTGTTGGCGGTTACCGCTGCGGTGTTTGTTGCTACCGCTGTGGCAGTTGGAGTGTTAAAGTGGCTGTATGTGTTGGATGTTACCTCCGTGGTCATGCTTCTATTTTTTTTACTGCTGGCCTGTTGGCGGTATTACCGTCACTTTAACACTGGCCGCCAGGGTTGTAATGAGGGCCATAGTCCCTTCCTTCTTCTGGTTTCACGTTCACTAGCTGATAAAGGTCTGCGAGCCATGTCAATTTGCATAGGTTCTTCCTCAGTAGTTTCTTTAGTTTCAGAACGAGTTTCTTCATAACGATGAGGCGGTGCACATGTGTTTGCAGAGGATGGCATACGACTTTTCTTCTTTTCCATTCTGCATTCGTGAAGACGATATTCTATGGCAAGAGTTAAGTCCATCAAACTTTGAAGATTCTCTACTATCGCAGAACGCACTGATTCGTTTTTGATCTCCTCCTTGAGTCTCCTTCGATAAAGAGTAACAAGGGTATGTTCCACCCAAGAGGTTTCTACTGCCAGTTGCCTAAATCATGTGATGTATTGTAAGACATCCTGACTGCTTTGTTGGATGTCGCATAAGGCTTCTTCTGCAGAAGTGTCAAGTCCAGGACGCTCAAACATTTGCTTGAAGGCAGCGATGAAGGCGGGAAAATTAGACGGATGGGAATCGTTGGAGGTTACCAGAGGAGTTGCCCAGGCCAAGGCTTGACCAGACAGGGCACTGATTAGGTATCCAACTTTGGTCTTGCCTTGCGTGAATTGTGACGGTCTAAA
This sequence comes from Pleurodeles waltl, assembly GCF_031143425.1. NCBI lineage: Eukaryota > Metazoa > Chordata > Amphibia > Caudata > Salamandridae > Pleurodeles > Pleurodeles waltl. The sequence continues at coordinate 1,018,641,246 of NC_090446.1, read as the reverse complement.
TGCAAAATAAACCGTGAGGGCATCTAGGAATTCGTGCAATTTATTAGGATCCCCCTAAAAACGGGGTGAAGAGGCAGAAACCGTGGGAACATCAGTGGTTCTGGAAGTCAAAGGTTGGCGTAAGGCTGTGTTTTCATTTCGTAGCTGTTGTAATTCCTGCACTTGTTGTTGGATAGTCAGGAGCATGGACTGGTTCATTTGTTCAGTACTTGTCGAAGGGTCCTCCTTGGTGCTAGACCACAACCAGAGTTTTTGGCGTTGCAATCTGTCAGGCTTTGTCTTTGGCTTACCGTCCAGACCAGAGGGAGATGGGGTACGGCCTAGTTTCTTGCAGGTCTGGCTCTGGCCGAGGTAGGGGCGACACCTTCCGGTAGCCACAGTGCTGTTGACAGTGATACACCACTACAGTCCGTGCCCTCCAATAGGTGCAGTGTTTACCGCCATGTTCAAAATGAGGGCCACAGTCAGTACCAGCATAATCAGCAGAAGCGAAATGCATTGGTACCAGCAGTGCAAACTCAGAAGAGGAGCCAGATGCCATAGAACCTGGAGCAGAAGCATTCCTCCAAAGTGGCGAACACAACTTATAATAAGCATCCTGCAGCAATGAATTCAATAGAAGCAACAGAGGACAACACTGAAGGTGCACCCACAAAGGACACACAATCAGATTCATATCTTTAGTCTGTGACAACGGAGTAGCAAGGCATAAGTCTAGTGCACACATGAGAGAGCACCACAGACAATGAAACACAGGTTGTACACTCTGAAACCACACAGGGCAGAATGACAAAGACTAGTTCTCGTTCATTTTATGTAATAAGGATACTTGAAAATGCTGCACCATGTGTTCATGGCATAGAGGGACGTTTGACAATTACATTACCATTGGCCTTGTTGTGGAACGTCCTTTGCGGAGCAGCAAAAAGAGAACCAAAATAGTGATCAACAGGACTAACACAAGCAGAATACCTCCAAAAACTCTTGATACCAAAGAATCTAAGAAAGACAAAATCACTTTAAGTACAGTCTGAAATGTAGAGACAAATCCAGGCCCAATCAGTTAATAAAGTGTGCCATTCCAGCGGTATTAGAAGCATTAAAAATGCTGTGCACAAGTTTACCGAAATGCAGCGACAAGCTAGTGCACAAGAGCAAATGTACTTCTGCAGAAGATTGGGCAACTTGGTGATCAAAAGTTTCTCAGGCAGATGTTAGTGCCACGTCTTTCTGAAACAATAAGGCTTTCAGTAAGATTAACCTATCAAAGCTAATTCTAGAAATAGGGACTGTTGGCCACAAGGTCAATCAATCAATCAATCAAGTGGATAAATATAGCTTGACTAATCACCAGAGAGAGCATCCAGGCGCTTGAAGGTCATGATGGTTCAAGTTACTCAGTCCAACAGCCATGTCTCAGTAGAACAGGATGGTAAGAGATAAGTGTTGTTTAACTGTTTACATGGTGGAATGTTCCACCCATTGATAGCATAACTTTGTTATGCCCTTAGTTTTGTGATTGAATATACCAGGAATCTGGTCTGCTAGATTTAAAACCCATGGAAAAGTTTTAAAAAAACATTAATTGCATTCCATTAGTGTCATCGGGCCAGACCAACCACCTACCTGAGCCAGAAAGTGAAGAGCTGTACGTACCATTCTGCACCATTTCCTTAAGCTGCTCTTCTGTGAAATTAATGTACTGTTGCCAATTGTCAAACAGTGCAACATAGGGAACACTAAGTGTATTTACATTTTTTTAAACAGCCTTTTATTGATTTTACAACAGGCTGAAAAAAGGCAGGATATTGAGTACAGTACCTACACATAATCGACAGATGCACCACATTACACACAAATTACTGACCACATGATAAGTAGTCAGGATCCCTCTTTGCAACAGTGAGCCCTAGCCAGAGAAGGGCTTTCTGATAATGCATGCCCTCCAGATTATCTGTGATATGCAGGAGGCTAAATTTAGGGTCTCTGGGAATATTCAAACCCATCACCCTCTCAGGCTGTCTCAACACACCACCACAAATGTGGGGTAGTCCCAGGCAGTGCCAGAATGTGTGAGGCAAGTCCCCCCTAGGATCATCTCACCCCAGACAGTGTCCTGTAGTGATCAGGCCCATGCTGTGGACCCTGGACCTTGTGAGATGCACTCTAAGAAGTTCCTTAAGCTGGATCAATCTAAATTGAGAGGCTATTACCGCTTCTCTGGGAGCCTCCACTGCTTACCTCTAGTCATCATCCTCCATGCAGCCCAGTCCACTCTCCCATGCCCATTGTACTCCCACCATTGGATCTGGCACATTCCGCAATAACATTTTATAGATTTCTGACAACTGCGCTCAACATTTACACCAGAAAAGGAAACATAATCAACAACCACCACCCAATGTCCTCCCCCTCCCCCAATGCACTCCTATACTTCGTGAACTGGAAGTACCTGTTGTGGTGCGACTAGGGACTGCAGTCGACATGGCTGCTGTGTGATGCATATCACCTTGCTGCCCATATCATTTCACCCAAAAAAAACTAACCCCAACTCAAAAAAGTTATGATTCGTGTTTTGTTTGGATGAGGATTCAGTTCAAAGATGGTACAGACCAAACGTAGGAAAGTACCATCTTTCTTGGCATGTTACCCCCATTTTTACCTGTATGTCAGAATGTTTTTGCCTGTCTCACTGGGATCCTGCTGGTCAGGACCCCAGTGCTCATAGTTTATGGCCTAATGTGTGTGTTGTGTATACTATTTGACTGTATCACTGAGGCTCTGCTAATCAGAACCTCAGTGCTTATGCTCTCTCTGCTTTTAAATTTGTCACTATAGGCTAGTGACTTCATTTAACACTTTCAATTGGCACACTGGACCCCCCTTATAAGCCCCTAGTATATGGTACCTAGGTACCCAGGGCATTGGGGTTCCAGGAGATCCTTATGGGCTGCAGCATTTCTTTTGCCACCCATAAGGAGCTCAGACAAACCGTTCTAGAGGCCTGCCATTGCAGCCTGCATGAAATAGTGCACACACTATTTCACAGCCATTTTCACTGTACTTAAGTAACTTATAAGTCACCTATATGTCTAACCTTCACTTGCTGAGGGTTAGGTGCAAAGTTACTAAGTGTGAGGGCACCCTTGCACTAGCAAAGGTGCCCCCACATAGTTCAGGGCCAATTCTGGTGACTTTGTGAGTGGGGAGATGCCATTACATGCTTGCACTACATGTAGGTCAATACCTATATGTAGCTTCACAATGGTAACTCCGAATATGGCCATGTAAGGTGTCTAAGATCATGGAATTGTCCTCCAATTCCAAATCTGGTATTGGGGAAACAATTCCATGCATCCTGGGGGCTCCACTATGGACTCCCCGTACTGCCAAACCAGCTCTCAGAGGCTTGCATGCAGCTACAGCTGCTTCCACCTCACAGTCAGGGTTCTGCCCTCCTGGGGTCTGAGCAGCTCAGTCCCAGGAAGGCAGAACAAAGCATTTCCTTTGGGAGCAGGGTATTACACCCTCTCCCTTTGGAAATAGTTGTTACATGCTGGGAAGGGTAGCCTCCCCCAGCCCCAGGAAATGCTTTGAAGGGCACAGATGGTGCCCTCCTTGCATAAGCCAGTCTCCACTGGTTCAGGGAACGTCCAGTCCCTGCTCTGCTGTGAAACTGGACAAAGGAAAGGAGAGTGACTACTCCCCTGTCCATCACCACCCCAGGGATGGTGCCCAGAGCTCCTCCAGTGTGTCCCAGACTTCAGCAATCTTGTTTTCCAAGGTGTGGGGACACTCTGGAGGCCTCTGAGTGGCCAGTGCCAGCAGGTGACATCAAAGACCCCTCCTGATAGGTCCATACCTGATAAGGTAGCTAATCCCCCTCTCAGGGCTATTTAGGGTCTCTCCTGTGGGTTTCTCTTCAGATTCTACTTGCAAGTTTCCAGCAGGAATCCTCTGCAACTACTACTTCATCCTCTGACTTTGGATCTACCGCAGACTGCTCCAGGAACAGCTGTAATAGCAACAAACTATCCAGTAGGGATACTTTTCCTCTGCAACTTCAGCTCCAGCCAGCAACTCCAACAGTTTCCATGGTGTGCACACTCTGGGGACTCCCTGTCTTCACTCTGCACCAGAAGGACTCACCGGGGTCACTTCCCTGCTCATGCAGGCACCTTCTAAGTTGACGACCGGTTCTCTTGGACTCCTGTGACAAGCGCGCTCCTTGGAACACAGAGGGTGGACCCCATCGACATAGACTGTCCTGAAGTCCTGCTGTCCCAATTTGGAGGAGTGAAGTCCTTGCCTTTCTGAGAACGATAGTACCCCTGTGCACTGCATCTTCTTCACCTCCTGAGGCCTCTGTACACTATTTGAAAAATTCCTGCGTGCACAGCCTGACCTAGCTCCTCAGCACTCCATCTAGCGATGCTCAACTCGCTGAGTTGTTCTCTGGCGGTGTGTGACCTTCCTTTGTAGTGCTGCTCCAACTGCATTTTGCACCTCCTTTGTCTCCGTGTCCTGGGACTCCTGTGGGTGCTATCTGGTGTCCTGAGGGCTCTCTAAAGTGCTCAGAGCCCCCTTTTCCACCTCAAATAGAGCTGAGGCCCCCAGGTCCCTCCTGGGTCCAGATAGCACCAACGTGACGCAAAATGCAACTTTGCCAGAATCAAGGCTTGTTGGAGAATTCCAGTGCCAAAACTTGCTTGCATCCAACTTCTCTTCATGGGACCTCCAGTGCATCAAGCAGGAACCCGCTGACATTTTCCTTGGGTGCATTTCTGCAGTCTTCGTCCAACCAGGGACTCTTCTTTTGCACCCTCTTCTAGATTGGCAAGGGCACCTGTCCTTCCTGGAACTTCTTTTGACTTCTGGACTTGGTCTCCTTCCTTTGCAGGTCTTCAGGTCCAGGAATCCACCATTTGTTGTTTGCAGTCTTGCTTGGTCCTTGCAATAACTCTAATCACGACTTGCAGTGTGTCCTAAGGAAACTTGCAGTACTTTACTCCTCCTTTTGTGGGCTCTGGGGGTACTTACCTTTACTGTATTCTTACTCCCCCAGCGATTCCACTTTCTTAGTATATGGTTTGTGTTGCCCCTAGATCTATTTTCTCCCATTGCATTCTATAGCATTTCCTATAGTTTGCACTATCCTATGTCTAATTACTTACCTTATTTTTGTGTCTAGTGTATGTATTGTGTATAATACTTACCTCCAGAAGGAGTATTACCTCTAAGATATTTTTGGTACTTTGTCACCCAAATAACCCACCTTTATTTTTGGGAACCCTGAGTATTGTCTTTACTTGTGTATAAGTACTTTGAAACTATAAGTGGTATTGCAGGAGCTTATCATGTCTCCTAGTTCAGCCTATGCTGCTCTGCTATAGCTACCTCTATCAGCCTAAGCTGCTAGAACACCACTACATTTCACTGATAAGGGATAACTGGACCTGGTATTTGGTGTAAGTACCCAAGGTACCCACTACAAACCAGGCCAGCCTCCTACACCAAACAAGAAAACAGAGCAGAGTCAGCATGTGTGCATCAAACCTGAATTTAAATCCCTCAGAAATGTCAATCATGGTGGGTGAGGGGCCCTGCTCAGGGGAAAAGCAGTGCCGGCCTCTTCAGGCGAACTTCCCATTCTGCGGGTGAGGTATCCCCATCAATTGTGTTCTTGGGACCCAACGAGTGGGCCCTCCATCCCTTTCATCTTTGAGCGTTTCCGGAAGGCTGTGCGAAATTCCCTTGTTGGGCCACCACCATCTCCCCGGCCTCTCCTCCCCCTCTTTGGAGAGGAATCAGCCCCTGGGCATTGCAGCAGTCTCTACTCCACCAACTCCCACACAGCCTCAGAGGAGTCAAAGAAGAGACACTTCTCTTGATGATGTACCTTCAGGTGAGCCTGGAACAGGATACATATTCTTGACTTTCATGGCTTTCAATCTTTGCTTGGCATCTTGGAAGGACCGTCCCTGCTACTGTAACTTCAAAGTATAGTCCGGAAATGTCATCAACCGGGAGTAGTGAAAAACAGCTGGCTGGCCTTGCGGGCTGCCTTAGGACTGCATCTCTGTTGGCGTAGTTAAGTATGTGCATAATAAATGGTCTAGGATGTGCAATAAATGGTCAACGCCGTGTCCTCCTCCTGCTTCCTCACCCTCCGCATGCTCCGTAAGATCTTCCGCTGGATCCCCGCTGACACCAGAAAGACCGTGACCCACGCCCTCGTCACTAGCCGCCTGGACTACGGCAACACCCTTTATGCTGGGACCACCGCAAAACTCCAGAAACGTCTGCAATGAATTCAAAACGCCTCCGCCCGCCTCATCCTCGACATACCCCGCAACAGCCACATCTCCGCCCACCTGAGACACCTGCACTGGCTTCCCGTCAGCAAAAGGATCACCTTCCGACTTCTCACCCACGCACACAAAGCCCTCTACAACAAGGGACCAGAATACCTCAACCACCGCCTCAGCTTCTACGCCCCCACTCGTCTGCTCCACCAGCCTCGCTCTCGCCTCCGTCCCCCGCATCCGCCGCTCCACAGCGGGTGGGAGGTCCTTCTCCTACCTGGCGGCCAAGACTTGGAACACCCTCCCCACCATCCTCAGGACCACCCAGGACCACTCCATATTACGGAGACTCCTCAAGACCTGGCTCTTCGAGCAGCAGTAACCCCTTCCCCCTAGCGCCTTGATACCCGCACGGGTGAGTAGCGCGCTTTATAAATGTTAGTGATTTGATTTGATTTGATTTGAAAGTGGTTTAGTGATCAATGCTCTATGCACCCTTTCAATGTTGAACCAGGCCTAAACCTCTTCCTTAAGGCACCCAGCTACTCAACCAGTGCTACATGAATCTCACTGGGGGAGAACCCTCTGCTCGCTCGAGTACAACCACCACTCGGAGATTATTTCTACGAGATCTCCCCTCTGTATCCTCTGACCGGGCCTCCAGCTGACTCACCAGGCACTGGAGGATCACCAATAGGTCCTCTTGTGTTTTGAGGGTGTCTTCCCCCTCCATCGTACCTTCCTCCTAGGTCACCCTGTATGGGGTATTGTGAAAGTCTTGTCTAATTAGTTCGAGGTCTACCTTGAGTTTCCACATTTTTCCTTCCATAGTGACCTTGAGATCCTGGATGGCGTTAAGGATGGGCAAGGTCTGGGGGTCCCCCGCCAGCACTGAAGCACCTCGTTCCCCCCAGCCCCTCCTGCAGGGGCCTGTTGGTTAGTATATTTGTCCATCTTTTGCTGTGATGTTGTAGCTGTCAAATTATGTTTTGCCATGCTGATTGGACCAGATGCAGGTGATGCTGGGATCTCCAAGTGACGATGGCGGGGTTCTGTCCTTCCAGGGGCGAATACTACTCACCCCACGGATATCAATCGGGGCTGAGCTTTAAAGTCCGGCGACCCTGGCCCCCCACAATCCCCATCGGTTTCCACGCATTCAAGCCTTCACCCTAGGAAGAAGATGTGGCTATCCAGAGGCAGAGGGAGGAACTGCAAGCAGACAGCGAACCCGCTGACCTTGATTCCAGTCCACTTGGGGTCAGATCCGATGGACCTCCTGGCACCTCCCGGGGAAGTCCACCCTTCAGAAACCACCATAGCACAATGTCTTAGAAGGGAGAGTTGGGGGCTCTTTTGAGGCAGACCCAGCATCACACAACCCACCTCCAATGCCCGGAAGAGTTTCCAAGTCCCAGTACTGCTGATACAATTGCAGCTTCCACATCTAAGGCCACAAGTAAGAAATTTGTGGGCAATTATGGCAGGTCTTATCCCCTGAGTACTGGCCCAGCCACTGTAATACCAGTGCTAGCTAGGTCCTGCCCTGACACTTTCCAGCTCAATGTGGATGGCCGAGGGTCAGGCTCTTGATGTCCTCCAGGGGAGTGCATCATAGTAAGGACCTCAGGTTAGCCAACCAAAAAAGGTGGGGGCTATCCCAGCTCTCCTCCCCATTCCTCAGTTGTAGGGTGGCCCCTCCCTAACAGATACCACACTGGGGGGGTCACCTTACACTCACCAGCAAGGTGGGGCAACGATCTGTTGAGTCTTACCGCTGTTGACGTCTCGCAGCCACCACCCTCATGTGCAACAGCCTTGTCAATGCGGCCAGACCTTGCAGCTGCCAGTGACTGTGGCTGCACTCCAGGCCTCAAGATGCTCATCCCAGCACTCAATAGGCCTGCCTCTCTATCTCATTGGTCCTCCGGCTAAGCTCTCCTTCTTCAGGGGCCCTGCTGTGCCGAGCACCCCATCAGCGATGCCACTCTGCCAGTGGTGTCCCCTCAACACCTCCAAGTCATTCCCCAGCAGGCCGCCTCTCCCTACTCCCAGAGGTCAGGCCACCACCAACCCCTTCTCCTTGCTGACAATGGCGGCCACAGGTCGATGGTGATTTCAGCTCTCCTAGGGCGGATGGTTTGTGCTGGGTCATCTTGTCTGTAATGATGCTCTGAATCTCACTGAAACCCAGCTCAATCCAGGTCTGATGACCCCGGGTAGCAGCGGTGTTAGATGGATGACCTGCTAGGCGAGACCTTCACAGCGCATCTGCCGTGCTTGCTGGCCGAGCCATGCCCCCTGTATTTAAATTTTTTGAATTAGCTAACCCACGACATATTCTGCTGTACTGTTTTTTTCAAAAATATCATTTGTTGTGGGATCAGACAAGCCCTAAATAAAGCATCAATTCCCTGGACCTGCCAATGTGGTGTATACCAAATTGATTTTTTCTAAATAATGTTTTTCCAACATTCAGAACCCTATATACTCAATTGGGAAATAAAAGAATCAGAATAAATCAATTTTGTTTGTGTCAGCATATTTTTCTTTGCTTAGGAAGTCGTAAGCCTATAATAAAACAAAACTGGATCTGTAGATACATGTCCAGAAAAATAAGGGAACTTTTTCCAAATACTGTTGGGGACTTCCTACAAGTGGTGCTAAGCAGATTTCCCACTGAGTATAATTAAAAACAGCACGTGGAGAACTTGCTCAGTGTAAACAGTGATATGCATAATGATTTGAAAAAACACTTTTCCATAGTTTGCAGAATTCAAATACAAATGCTCATTTTCAAATACTGTATAGGATTCAAATTCACAAAGCATATTAGAAACAGTTGCAATATCCCATTCATAAGAAATGGAACCTGGGGTGACAATGTCGTCCATAGAAATCTTAAAAACATAAGGAATTTGCAAAGTTTCTGTGGGACCAAAAATTTAATTGGAGACCTTATCCTAAATATTACCATGGTGGACAGAAAATGCAGTACTGTTCATAAGGGACAAGTCTTTTCTTACCTTATGTGAGGAAGAATGGTGCTTATGTACTTCAGCCACCAGTTCTGGAGAAGAATGGTCTGGAAGATAATGTCCATTCTATAGCAGAATGGAAACTGACAAATTCAATGCAGAGGATGAGAAAAAACAATGAAAGAAAAATTCAAAGGAAGGACCATGGTTGAATTAGATAAGTCTTTTTCAACCAAAACAACAGTGCACATACACCGGGCAAAAAGGATGTAAAGAACCTCAAGTAAAATTATCAATGTCAGCAAAGTAACCAAAGGCAGTCTGTGCAAAAACGGGAACTTCATGAGGCAAAGGAGAGTCAGCATGTACGTTTCAAGGCAGTTGATAATAAAAGAATGTATTGCAAGGAGCAGCGGTAGAAAACTGTAAAGTCACATCAGAGATGTATTTGGTTTTAGCAGTAGTAACAGGCATGAGTGCAAGTTTAGCATCAGAGGTCCCCAGCCATGGAGTAAAAATATTAGGCCCGCTAATACATGTTGAAGGATCTCTGGCAAGGTAGGGAAAGGAGATAAGGACCTACCCAGATGCCCTTGTGGCCTTCTGTGCAGGACTGACCACATGATGTATCCTGATCAAATCAATCGAAACCTGTTGTTTCTATTTACAACCAGCAAGTGGTTGCAAAATTACAGTTCGAGTACCCTTAACTGCCAGGACAGGCACCAGTGCACAGTAGGACAGGCTGAACTCTTTCTCATGTGCAATTTTCTCCAGACTTTGACCCCCAGTTTTAGGAATCCAGCCAGAAGTCACTAGTTGCTCCTTCACTTCGTCATTAGCAGAACTTTCACAATTCACATTTGAGCACTCATTTCAGAAGTCTTGTATTCACTCTAAAACAGCATACCATTCACTAATGTCAAAGGGTGCATATGCACATCACTGTGCCAGGGTTAGCAAAGACAGCACCCCATGTTGTGCAATCTTCAACTAGGGGAACCATACCAAGTGGAAGACATATTGTGAGATTTCTTCATTTATTTTGGGGTCCCTATGAGGAAGCACTGCTTAAAGCTGATTTGTTTTTTGTGCAATTCAAAATGGAATTTCCTCCTGTTTGGTGAGTACTTTACCCATAATAGCACTAATAGTAACTGGACTAATAGCAGGCACAACCAAAATAGGCAGTGCCCTGAGATTGTTAGTAACCTCAGGGATGGAGGGATGGGAATGTTGTGTAGCAATGTTTGCTTAAGTGTGTTCTACTGGTGAGTGCATGGCTGCCTGGGACAGAACCTGGGGAATTGTGCGGCATCATTGGCATGGTCTTCCCTAACGTTTTGCCTTTACTTCCCAGGTTGCTTCTGTGTGCTGGACTCTGTTTCTGCTGTTTTTGTTTGTTCTGGACATTTTACCACTGCTGACCAGTGCTAAAGTGTAAGTGTTCCTTGTATAAATTGTATATGTACATTGGCTTATCCATGATATTTGATTTACTATTAAGTCCCTAGTCAAGTGCACTAAAAGTGCTCAGGGCCTGTAAATCAAATGCTACTAGTGGGCATGGAGCACTGGTTGTGCCACCCACATTAGTAGTCCTGTAAACATGGCTCAGACCTGCCACTGCTGTGTCTGTGAGTGCAATTTTAAACTGCCAATTCGATTTGGTAAGTGTACCCACTTGCCAGGCCTAAACCTTCCCTTTTTATACATGTGAGGCACCCCTAAGGTAGGCCCTATGTAGTCCCATGGGCATGGTGCAGAGTATGTTAAAAGTGGGACATGTGCTCATGTGTTTTAGATGTCCTAATCAGATTACTTCTGGAACCAAGAGGAACATCTGCCAAGGAGAAGAGCTGGAAACTGGAGGAAGAGTACTGCCCCTTTGCCTGTGACTGTGTTTTTCTGGGTTGGCCTACAGTAGCTGCTTCTGCGTGAGAGAGGACAAAGACTGACTTTTGTGTGACTTGCCACTGGTGAAGAATCTCCAAGGGCTTGAACTGAGCCTGCCCAGATCTGAGGTGCTCGTCCAGATCAATGCATCGCTCTCTTGCGAGAGAGAAGAAATGACGCACGTCGACCCGACCGGAGAAGGAAGAACGCACGCTTACTTGTGGATGAGAAATCAGCGCATTGCTGGCCTTTTTCGACGCACGCAAGCATGTGCGGTTTTATTTTGACACTATCCAGGTACTTTTGTAAGCTAACAACTGTTTTATACAGGATTTTAAACTCTTTTGCTTTTTAAATTAATAAATTGACTTGTGTATGTTGGATTTTTGTCATTTTGGACTTCTTTTGTTTAGATAAATATTATCTATTTGTCTAAACCTGTGCTGTGTCATTTTATAGTGTTTTCACTGAGTTACTGTGTGTGCTGGTACAAATACTTTGCACCTTGCTTCTGAAGTTAAGCCTGCCTACTCGTGCCAAGCTACCAAGGGGTTGAGCAGGGGTTAACTGAGGGTGATTCTCCTTTACCCTCACTTGAGTGAGGGTCCTTGCTTGGACAGAGGCCAACCAAAGACCCCATTTCTAACAGGGCCTGCTGGCACAATGCACACTTTAGGCTTCATACCAATAAGTTCTTGAGGATTATGTTTGATTGCAAAGTATATGAGTCTCTGTACCTAATATAACATTCTGTTTCTGGCTTGTGCTATCTTGTCCTTAAGTGAATGTTTTATATGGACTTTCTGCCTTTTATGTGGGATTTTCTTCTGATTTAATTAAATTAAGTTTAATGTGTGGATTGTAAATAAAGGACTATGCGTTGGAAAACCACAAACTTGTTCTGATTCATGTGGGGGTGAGTTGCACATTGTGCGTACACTATGCAGGGGCACCCCCCCCTCGCATATTGTGCAGAGGTGCCATTAGTTGCACCATGGGCAGGAGCCCCGCCCGTTGTTGAAGAACTGAAAGCAGAACGTTGGGTTGATGATGGTGATGTCAACAGAAGGCTAGGGGAAGGGCTCAGGAGACCATTTAAACTGGCGCTCCCCTGGTCCAGACCTCTTTGTCTCTTCCCGTGCACCCAGGATAGGACTGGAGGATTGCCACTCACCCACCCGTCCCTTGTTTGGTGGGGGCCCATGGCAGCAGAATTGCAGTGAATACCAAGAATTTGGACTCTGTGCCTGGACTGATCCCTAGGTGTGGAGCTGTTTATGTGGGCACTGGGCTCATGAAAGGGGGGACTGACCAGCAGGTAGTCCTGGACTCTCTGGCCCTAACCGAGATGCCTGGTTTCAACTTTGGGGAGGTGCCTCTGTGGTCAGGTATCCTGGCAGGGCTGAGGCGCTATGCGGTGCCCTTGGGATTGTTAGTACCCAATGGGATGGAGGGATGGGAAAGTTGTGTAAGAATGATTGCTTGTCAAATGCCCCCTACTGGTTTGTTCATGGTTTCCAGCGACAGAACCTGGGGGAAGGTACAAGTTGGGGCCTGCTGGCACAATGCACATTGTAGGCTTCATGCTAATGAGTTCTTGAGGATTATTCTGATTGCAAAGTTTATCTGTCTCTGTAATTAATATTATCTTCTGATTCTGGCTTGTACTATCTTGGTTTTAATGCTTAAGTGAATGCCTTATAAGGACCTTCTGCCTTTTTATTTGGAATCTTGTTCTGAGTTAATTAAATGAAGTTTAATGTGTGGATTATGAATAAAGGGCTGCAAGTTGAAAAACCACAAACTTGTTATGATTCTTGTGGAGCAAGTTGCACTTTGTGTGTACACTATAAGTGCTGAGTCCAAAGTTTTTCTCAACAATTTTTTTTTCAAAAGCCTACATCTGGGGCTGCCAAATGTGAGGGTTTTTTAATACTATGGCTCTCTAATCTTCATACCAGCGCTTCTCTTTTATCCATTGCCACACACTGTGACCTTCTAATTCGCCATTCCAACATCATTTTCATCCCTGCATTGTTCCTTTATCACTTTTTATCCTTTCTCATTCTCTTCTCCTTTTTGTCAGGCTTTCTCTGTCTTGTTCTGGGTGAAAGGCTGATGCTGAAAAATAAGGTCTGGCCCCAATAATAAGTACTAGTGGGGCTCACCGTCACAAATTAGGCACTAATTACACTAGATGACTCTGGGGGTCATTCTAACTCTGGCGGGCGGCGGAGGCCGCCCGCCAGAGTTCCCCCCTCCGAAATACCGCACCGCGGTCAGTAGACCGCGGAGGGTATTCTAAGTTTTTCCCTGGGCTGGCGGGCGGTCGCCAAAAGACCGCCCGCCAGCCCAGGGAAAAACTCCCTTCCCACGAGGATGCCGGCTCGTAATCGAGCCTGGCGGAGTGGGAAGGTGCGACGGGTGCTGTTGCACCCGTCGCGTATTTCACTGTCTGCCAAGCAGACAGTGAAATACTTGTAGGGGCCCTCTTACGGGGGCCCCTGCAGTGCCCATGCCAGTGGCATGGGCACTGCAGGGGCCCCCAGGGGCCCCGCGACCCCCCCTACCGCCATCCAGTTCCCGGCGGGCGGACCGCCGGGAACTGGATGGCGGTAGGGGGGGTCGGAATCCCCTCGGCGGCGCAGCTAGCTGCGCCGCCTTGGAGGATTCCAAAGGGCGGCGGTACACTGGCGGGAGACCGCCAGTGTTGCCGGTCTGACCGCGGCTTTACCGCCGCGGTCAGAATGCCCTGCGGGGCACCGCCGGCCTGTCAGCGGTGCTCCCGCCGACCCTGGCCCCGGCGGTCTTAGACCGCCGGGGTCAGAATGACCCCCTCTGGGTCCATGTTAACAGACGTTTTGAACTGTGCCATGTTTAAAACTTTCATTAAAGGGTCTACAAATACTTTCGACCACTTTTATGATGCTTAATTGCATGTTTTTTCACCGCTACAGATTATGCATTTTACATGTCTATGCAGTCACAACAGCAAGAGAGCAAGGGATTCAGAAGATGGCTGATTAACTGTAAAATGTTTTCCATGTACAATAAGGTACTACAGCCCATATTTATACTTTTTGCCGCAAACCAGCGCCGGTGCTGGTTTGCGTCAAAAAATTTACCGCCGGCTAACGCCATTCCTACACGCCAAGCGGGCGCCTTATTTAAGGATTGACGTTAGCTGGCGCTGCAGGCTGGTCAGAGTAAAAAAAAAATTACTCAAACCAGGCAGCGCTGGCATAGGGGAAAATGGGGGTTGTGCGTCAAAAAATGGTGCAAGTCAGGTTTGAGTCAAAAATCATGTCTCAAACCGGACTTGCGCCATTTTGTGATGCACAACCCCCATTGAAAAGACTCCTGTCTTAGCAAAGACAGGAGACATGCCCCTTTGCCCAATGGCCATGCCTAGGGGACTCTTGTCCCCTGGGCATGGACATTGGGCACAGTGGCATGTAGGGGGGCCCAAACTAGGCACCCTATGCCACTTTAAAAAAATAAAAAAATGATACTTACCCCAACTTACCTGTACCTACCTGAGATGGGTCCCCCCATCCATGGGTGTCCTCCAGGGGTGGGGGAGGGTGGCATGGTGTGCCCCTGGGGGCAGGGAAGGGCACCTCTGTACTGCTTCCAAGGTCAGAGACCATGGAAGTGAGCACACATGTCCCTTAACGCCTGGCGTTAAAAATGCATGTCAAAATGACAGAGGAGTATAAATAAGGCGGTCAGGCCTTAAAGTTTTTTGGATGGGAACGCCTACCTTGCATGTCATTAACACAAGGATGTTTCCCGCATCCAAAAAATGACGCACACAGAGGATATTTGTGACGTCCGCGGGGTTGGGCGTCATAGTATAAATATGGGGCAGGGTTTGCGCTGAATGTGCATCAAAAGTTTTGACGCACATTTGGCTCAAACAGAGTATAAATATGCCCCTAAATTTCTAAAAAAAACAAAAAAAAACTCTGATGGGAAAAGTTATTGAAAACAGATCAGAGATGTTTGTTTCAAATACAACTCTAATAAAGAGAGTCTCGAATATTTAATGTATGCCTATACAGAAGGAAAGGATAAAGTGTTTTATGACAGAGGATTTCATACACGTGTGAGGAATGAGTAAATAATAAATGGACAACAATTTCTAAACAGAGTACTACTAGAGCTATAGTACTAGGTCTGTAAGTTTTCAAAGACAGTACAAAGATGTCCGGTCAGCTTCAAGGGCAGATGAACGGGACCAGCACTGGGTAAGCAAGCTAATGGTGGTTACCAAATACAGTGTAGGCAGTGAACAGTGAGTGAGTAGGCAGAAAAGAGACACTGGAATGTCTTTAGCAGCTATCACATTCTGTTTCAACTGTTTGTTTTCATGTTTACAAGGTTATTCAGCAAGATATAGAACATACTTAAATTGACTACACGATAAAGGCAGCACAATAGGTCGAGCGCCAACTGCGTATATCACTGCCACCACGGGTGCGAGTGAAGGGATAAATTCACCTTTCATTCTTCCAGGCGAGTGCAAATTAGAATCATTAAATTGGATAATTCTGACTAAGAGAGCACAATGTACTGACCAATTGCCTATTTGGACTCTTTCCTATACCCAAGAAGGAGGCAGTTACGTCCCTGTTCCTTGACCTGACATTAGGATTGGCTCACTGCCAAGTTGTTTTTTCCTGGAAGGACCCCTTGGGCCCCAACATAGTGCACTGGCTTACTGAAATATTAAGTTGGGCAGAATGCGAGTTAGTGACTCTTCAGAGGGAGGTGCGTCGCAGCCTCAGTGCAGCAGAACATGCCCAGACCTGGCAAGCAATATTGCCAGATTGCCCCGTGATGGATGATATGGGCAGGATCATCTCGCCTCAGGGAAAGCAGGTTTGAAAGTTATGACCAGATGCAACTCCACCCCAGGGTGAGCCTACCACACCCACCCTGGAATTAACACCTAGGGCCAGATTCTCAGTGGCGGCCAGCAGTTTTAGGAGGGAGGGGGGCGGGCAACACACTTGGACTCATTCTTTCACACACACACACACGCACGCACATCCATTAATACTCATCAACATTGAAACATGCACGCACGCACCAAACATTCATTTAAGAAGATCACACACACTTACCTTCAGCCTCGGTCCCAGGAGGGTTGGGACTGCTGCCTTCCCTAAGGTCAGCCAGAGAGGGAAGGCAGCAGTCCCAACTTCGTCACAGAGTGAGATGGGGTCAGTGAGACTGCTGACCCCACCGCACTCTGTGATGAGGTGCCACTGATTGACACTCGCCCGGGTCGATTCAGGGCTTAAACCTGAAGCGCCTAGGTCGAAGTCAATGGGTGACGCTTCCCTCGTCACCCAGGGAGGGCCTCAGGGCACCTTTGCTGAGCCAAGGAGGTCACGCCCACAGGAGCTGTGACCTCTTCAGTGCAGAAAAGTTCAGATCAAACAGCCAGGAGTCTGGGCAAATCGCGCATGTCTGCTCCTAGCTGCTTGTCCTGAACATCAAGAGTGTCTGGCAGGCTGACCTTTGTTCAGCCTGACAGACACTCTTCATGAGAGGCAAAAGGTGGGGAGCGTGGCCCCTCCGCCCTAAAGGATAGGCCACGCCTGCAGATTCTGAAAGGTGTCACGGAACGCAGTGCAGGAGCCAAAAATGCTGCACTGCAGGAGAGGGCCATATTTACATAGAAATGGCACTCTTCTCCCCCTAACTAGCACCAATGCTGAATTCAGCTGCTGTGCGCCACACACACACAAACCTTAGCACCATAGTGCTAGGATGTGTGCATGAGTCTAGCATAAGTTTCGTACAGGAAGGGTTCCCTTCAAAGTACTATGCCTAGAAAAGTTGAAATGCTTTTCCTTGTTTGTATGTGTGTTGTACAGTGCAGAACAAATGCAAAGTAGGAAAAGCTGGGAGAAATAAAAAAAAATCTGTTTAATGCCTGCTTTTCAGCAGCATTAATATCTGGCCCCAAACCCTTTCTTCTGATGTTTCAGAATAGGGTATAGCGCCAAAAAGCCCCCTTGAAGCAAAGTAATGCAAAGCAATGTTTAGCGCTGCTTTGCGTTACTTTACCACATAAACCAACGCAAATAGCAATTTGCTTTGGTTTGTGACCCCCTAAAAAATGTAACGTTACAAATGTAACGCTATCCCATTGCTAAACCTTTGAGAATCTGGGCCCTAGACTTCCACAAAATTTACGCCCATATGTCAACCTCCCTACTGTTCTCACTCTCGATGATCATGCAGTTATTAAGTATGTGACATTACTTCAACTAATTGTATCCGGTTATTATGGTGTCTTTATTGCCATGTCTATGGTACCATATTATTTATTTTGCCTACAACTCCTTTGAGCAGATTACCTGACTGACTGGGACCGCCATTGTAACATTGCTGAGCTAAGACCACTCAGGTAGGCGGGGGAATGGTTTTCGTTCCTGATGTCTGTAATATTTCGAGTTTCTTAGAGATGGCTATAACGGATGGTGACTGGGGTTATGTCATCAATAACACATTTACTCTTGTTGCTTTCTTGACAATTATTAAAAATTACGTTAAAAAAAAGAGAAAGTCCAATGTGACAATTTAGTCTGCATGACATCGATCCTGCTACAAGGATAATTGCACTTTTGCCGGTTACATTAATAATTGCACTTTTGCTGGTAACATGGATAATTGCACTTTTACCGATAAATTCCACTAGGAGCTAACTTCTGTTTCCTTTTGTGTGTTTGCTTCGTGCTGATGGCGGCCCTCGGCTCGCTTATGTGAAACTGTTTATCTTTTCAAATTTCAGGTTATTTGACAAGAAAAGTCCGGTTAGGCGTTCACACCGCTAATAGCTCTAACTCGAGCAAACGCGAAACCCATTGCATTGCAAATGCTTGTTTTTATAATACATGCACCTCACTGTAACTACTCTCAACCCATGTACATTCCTTTATCTTAATCTTTAGTAAACTCGTTTTAACCCCACTTACAGCAAGTACTAGCTAGGGTTAAATAAACACTAAATGGACCCAGTTTTGAGAGGACAGGGTAACAGTGACTAGTTTTGCCCATTCTAAAAATTGCTTACTGAGAGATTCCCCGGCATAGTTTTCTAGCCTCATCAATGTATTGCTCTGTTTTGGACATGTCTTATTTCAGCCAATAAGATTGCTTGGTATTTGGAAACATTACTTAGTTAAAAAAGATATGCCTCTGGCAACAGAATGCAAAAGCAAAAAATAGGAGAATTCGCATATCGGATTCCGTACTTTCCAAATTTGATTGCAATAATACAGCTCACAAAACTTACAATAAAAATACTAAGGTTTAGCTTCACATTTCGCCATCAAGTTTCCAGAACTTTTGATGGCGCTTGCACCGTAGACGGTAATCCGAGTCACAGAAAGTTCACGCCAGTCCATTTTCTTTTGACCGGTTCCAGGACTGGGACAAGTGGTGGATTGCATTAAATAGATTATAAAGTCTGTTGCATTATCGCCGGTGAAGATTTAGGGTTATGAAACCGCCACAGCCATCTGTGCCTCCGCCACAGGTTCCAGCTTTCCATTCTCAAAAGCATAATTGCTCCCAAACGTCCAACATGGTTTCCAGACATTCAGCTGGATGCATTTATCACTTGTAAAGACCACTGCTCACACATTTCATGCTACGATTAGGTGGTTTAATTTTACACAGCATTGGTTCCCACAGGTCTGGCTGTTCTGGCAGATAGGCAATGACAGTGCAATGAAGGAGAAAATAATCCATTTATGACTGAAGATAACTATGAATGTATCACGCCACTATTACTTTCCCTGTAAGACTTTTTAGTACTGCCAATCTTATATAACTTCACTTAAGCGTTTAATTTTTTGCAACGATACTGATTTACGTGAAGTGAATTAATCGTATAGAATTTCGCTCCGACTGATTCACAGTGGGTAGGTTATTTCACACCCAATTTTTCCTGGCGTGGGAAAACCATAACTGTTTTTTCCGGCTGGTTATTCCAGCCTTAACATTGCAGCAGCCAAGCCTCATTCCCTGTTTTCTTTTTTACAGAGCCAGAAAAAACGTTTCCCTCTGTTACTCCCTCACCTCCCTCGATACCCCTCTATCCCACAACCAGGTCGCATCAGCTATGTATATTCAGCTACAAAATCCTTTACGTATACTCCACCTGTATATCATTGTTTCCTCCATCTAGAAACTACGAGACTGGTTTTGGCTTTGGCGGACTATACTTTGCTCGTCAGGGTGGTGGAGGACATTACCTCTGCCACCCAAATGGACTGACACATTTAGAAATGACTGATGGCCCAGGGCTTTTATCAATACCTTGAAGGGAACTGCTGTCACTGAGGTTCCTTTTGAGGTACAAAACATTTGATGGAGGTCTACCGTCAATTTCGACGGCCGCCCAGCAAAATATTTAGGGCTTCATTATGAGTTTGGCAGTCCGTTAACCGCCATGGCCCGACCGCCAACAAGTTGAGGTTGGACCGCAGTATTACAAGTCAAGCAGGCTTGTGGAACCTAGACCGCCATGGCTCTGCTGGCACCGCCAGGCAGCACACACCGCAGTCCAACCACCACATCTCAGAAGGCAGAAATGGACAGTACAAAGGGAGACACCCACATGCAGGCAGCTTCACTTGTCCAGCCCATCGCACATGTTCTGACGCTTCTCATGATCCTCGAAAGTGCACAAAACCAATGCCGCAGTGGACATCGTCAACTATGAGAACACACATCCTCCTCACTTATCTCAGTATGATTAATAACAGATCGTCCACATTATGGGGGGAAAGCCTTGGGCACCAAGTACACGTCACATCCCATTCATAGTCTGAAACATACACCAAGACGGACACATTCAGTCACAATGCAGCACCTTTGGGCAGCTCACTCGCACTGCACTGCAACACTGCACAAAAACACATGGCCACACATCTCTGGCAGAGAAGGGCACACAACATTCACCCACACATCACCAACAACACATAAACATCATGTATACAAAAATAACTTACACGCTTACACGCGCTTACATTCCACACAGGCCAGGGACTGTCATCACATACAACACACATAAGAATCAATGTATCGTGGAACACAAACAACTCCACCAATAATCAGCCCTGCACACACATCGCAGCACAATGGAAGCACAATGGCATGCACAATACACAGAGGGACAAATAAACAAAGAGTGCTGTGCACACAATGCTTGCACAATTGGGATGGGGCACCACACTAAGGGAAGGAGGCTGCATGGGACAAATTTCACCTTGCAACTACCCATAAAACAACATTTACACAGGACATGGCCCTACCCGTGTCTCAAGGACAAACAGACCTAGACAAAAGTCGCATGCCCATTTGCACAATGTGAAACTGCAAATCACCAAGCACATACAACTCCAACTGTATGGGACATACCGCTTCAGGAACTAGTTGCAAGGGGCACTCACCTAAATGGACATATGCACAGTTACATGCAAACAAAGCTAGCACAACGGAACACACTCCATGTCTGCACTAACAAAACCCAAGCTGAAACACATCAGATTGGGTGGGTGAGTATGGGCATTTGTGTCTCTTGTCGGGCTGAGAGGTGGAGGTGCTGGGGGATGCAGTGGTGAGTGGGTGTGTGGTTGTTGGGGTGGTGACTGCAGATATGTTGGATGTGGTGGATGTCTATGTGTCTTTAGTTGTAGTGTCTGCTGGTGCGGTGCTTGTGGTGGATGTCTGTGGGTCTGCTACGGTGGTGTCTGCAGGGTTCAATGGTTATGGTGAGTGTGTCACTGACTGTTGTTGTGGTGCCTGTGGGTAAGCTGGATGTGGTGTGTGGTGCTGGGGGGTGGTGGGGGTTTCAAGGGAAGTTGTTATTGTTGCTCTGTTTGTGGGTGGATGTTATTTGTGTGGGTGCTGGTGTGTTTTGAGCTGCTTGTGTTTGTGTGAGCCCCTCTTGGCTGTTGAGGTGGATGTCTACAGATCGGTCTATGTGCTATTAGTAGGTATGGAAAGGGGGGATTTGGAGTGGAAAGAGGGAGGCGGAGCGGGGGACGGAAGGAGGAGAGTGACTGGCTGCCATCAGTGAGGTGGCCAGTGCCTGAAAAGATCTCTGTAGGCCAGACATGAATGCATTCCATGAATGCACTGGTTTGCTGGTCTTGGGTCACCAATCCCTGGATGTCATTCACAATGGCTGTCTGACCCACAGAGATACTTTTCAAGAGGTCAATAGCTTCCTAACTGAGGGCAACAGGTGTGACAGGGACTGGGGCAGAGGTGTCTGTGGCAAAGGAGATGCCCATCCTCTTTGGTGAGCAGGCATGGCCAACTGGGTGGGGAGCCACAAGGAGGGCAGTGATAGAATGGGGGTGGTGGACAAGAATGGTACTGGAGATTCCGCAATGGGTCTGCCACCACTAGGGAGTGGCCTCCAGAGGAGAAATCCAATGATGATGATGTTCCGGTCTCATCCGTGGCACTCCCCTCGCCCTTCAGGCCACTGGGTCCCTCTGTGTCAGTTGTATCTTGGCCCAAGGTCATGGGGCCAGATGCTTCCCCACTTGGCTCTGCCCCGTCTCCTTCACTTTTCTGTGCTGATGCTGCAAAGACAAACAGGAATAAGATAATCACATGTCCATTAACACACTTGAACAACAGCTGTTATTATCAAACATAATCATGATATCAAGTAGGCCCCAGCAACAAACTCCACCTGAGTGGCCCATACATGGGCCATACCATATGCATGCATGCCATTTGAACTGTCAACAGTTGCCCACAGGAAAATCAGGATCTCACAATACTACAAATGCATGGCTGTAGTAGTGCAATCACAATAACCAGTCAACCATTTGGAGACACCATCACCCACAATGAGTTGCTCCATGGCGCAGACATCAGTTACCTGTTGGCATACAAATGTAGGCCAATGTAAATTCCATTCCCACAGATCCCACACAAGGCTATGCACACATCCATTTGTCACATACATTATGACCCTACAATAAGAAATGGTGCTCCAAAATTCAGCCATATTGATGGCAACAGTGCAATAACCTGAATAAGGTGACATGGAAATACTTATGTCACACTGGGAAAACATCAACAATATACACTTCATCAAGTGATTTTTGTCCCAATAGAGTCAAGGATGTAGTTTCAATGTTGTACAGACAGGTCACACATGTGGCATGAAAATGAACACTGTAGACATCATGTCCAATATGTTAGGGAGAGATGTCCCCCAAAACACAACACAAGGAATCAGCAAGCCCCAGCGTAATCACCACTAATGTCTGGCACCCCTTACAATGACATAATCTCAGTTCATTAGTAGACACCATCAGTTCTTTACATGTTGGAGAGACACAGAAGTAGCAGGGACTTGTAGGAGGCCCACAACATGTTGCCCAATGGGAAGTTACATCACCATCGTGGTCATTCAAATCCAGATATCTGTCTGTGGATATATACCTGTACCCAAACATGTGCCTAAAACATAACTGCAAGTCACTCCATAATGCATGTCCACAGTCAGGGCACATACCTTAACCTTTACACATGTGCAGTGCATGTTTCCACATGATGCCACATCAAGTTTAAAGATATTCACATTGTATCTCTACATTCTTGGCCTACCTGCCATGTCCCTCATTGCTACTGCAGTAGTACATGCCAAAGGACATGCCATGACGCATGAGGGAATGTGTCATCCAATAAACAATGGTGACACACTCCTGTATGTGTCACAACATGAAATGTACCCCATTGTAAATTGTAAAAGTACTATTTCACAGTTTGCCATGCACATATAACTGAGGGAGTACAGACATCATGCCATCAACATAGGTAGACCATGCATGAAACTGTAGCTTACAAATTTTTCCTAAAGGGAAAGGGCACATGCTGACATGTAGGCACAAGGATTGTTGGCAACAGTGATGGCACATAGTTCATGTCAATTGACATTCCCCATGTACAGAGTGAAAGTAGTGAATTATAGCTGCACACAAAGAACAATGTAGGCCCTGTCACATGTGTGTTGGACACCTTCACATAACAGACTGCAGTGAGGCACCAGCAACCATCATATACTGAGAAAACAAGCTTCTGTGTGGCAGAAGCCAACATACACATTTAAGCAGACACATGGCTGAGTACATACCTGTTGCCTGGAATACTGAGGAGTAGTGGTCTGTTGCATAGAAATTACACACACTACAACAAACAGTATATGATTGAAAACTGTACACAGCCATATGTGGTCTTTTCAGAGCAAGTTGTGTGAGGATGCCACCAAGTTTTTCCTAGGTCTCGGGTCCAATAGGCAAAATCAGTACACATCACATGACATATCAACACAAACAATCTCTCCTCCACTGTGTGACACATGGCTCATCACTAATAATCAGGAGGAGCCGTCAGAACCTCAATGAATCACTTGGCAATAGGACAGGCAGAAATATAACCTGTACTCACCGGCTTGAGGCTGCTGTGCTGTCCTCAAATGCCCATCATGCTCTGGATAGGACACTGCCAGAATGCAGGCCAATAGGGTGATCATGGTCCGACAGGCACCCCTTCCATGTTTGGAGAACAGCCCAAGCTGGGCCTCTGCGATCTTCCAGGCCCAGCATCTCAGGTCGTCCCACCTCTTTCTGCAGTGGGCACTATGCAGGATGTCGACCACCAGGGTCCCCACCTTCTTGGCAAAGGCTGTCCATATCCCTTTCTTTTGATGCACATTGACCTTCATGGATGCAAAAGACAAATGAAGAGATCATGATCACAAATATCATCACAAATGGTTCAGTCATATACATGTCAGATATATCCAGCAGTAACTTTCCCTCATGGTCAATACTCCCCATTTGTGACACATACAAGCCAATAAGTACAGGGACATGACTCAAGACCTACATTTCCCAATCTGCAAACAGACCCACCACCCTGCTTAGGCCCTACAATGACTAGGCAGGCTTACTAACATCTTGTGGGATGTTCCCTTGTAACCTGACTGAGGTATGAGCCACTATGAGACACATCACTCCTCTGTGGCTTCTGCAAGGAAGACTCCTCAGGCATGAATGGTCCAACACATTCACACTCTGTGAGGATGACTATTGTGAGGATGACTATTTACATACATTTCCTACAGACTACTGCCAGTGTACAAACTCCAATATCACACATGGGTAACAATGAAAGAACTGGCATGGAGGGCACAGATAGTGTCTAACCCTGTGTGGACATTTACAATAACCAATGTAGACGCATGCCACTTGAGGGAGTGGGGTTCTGTGGTATCTACCTCTACCACAGAACACACTACTGGACATTTGTGTCCATCTTACAGATATGGCATTCAAAAAACAAAGGTGTGCACTGACTAGTTTTTGCTATGTGATCAATCTACTGAGTCACATATCATGGTCTTCCAGGAATCAACACACTGTCTGCACTGTGGGACTGTCACTTATGCAATAAGCCTGCACAAGCAAATATGAGGTGTATGAAGGTGACAACAGGGCTGTGGGAGTAAGGGACCTTTCAGGAGTCAGAGACACACATTGACAATGATGCTAAGTGCACATCTGACACAGATCAGTAACCCACCCCTGTACCCATTCCCAATCTGATCAAAAGAATGAAGCATTCTGGGCAGCATTTAACAACAGAGCATCATATTTTCCACAGGATAGGATCTGCTGGTGTATAGGGAGTGGGCACAGTGCCACAGTTGCATAGCCACAGAGTGTCCACCCCAGCCTAGACTATGACCCATACTGGAAGAAACATGTGACAGGCCCTGGTCTCTGTAGGCTGAGCAGACAAAACCTACATGACACTCCACTCCCTTCACATTCATGCATAACAGTACATCATGTAGCCACCAGCAAATTGGCATGTGGTGTGTGCACAACCTGGAGGACAGAAAGAGAGATGACATGCCTTGCAAACAACAGTCTAGCAACGGCAGATGTGCACATAAATCTCTATGGCAACATACACATAGCTCACATTACTCACAACGGGCACATACAAGATACATACTCAGCTCATGATGTCATGCACATACATGTAGTCACACATATGCACCATTCACGAGGAAAGAGATGTCAGTAGATGGCTGTTATGTCACCTCACCTAGTTATGTGCATCTAATACAAGGTGGCTTATGGAACATAATGAACACACACACCACAATGTGAATGAACTCAATATGTGGCACTGACCAACAATACGTGCACATTGACTCTTCCATCGATGCCACACAGACCGCACCTACAGGCACATGAGTATTCGATTTGCCACACATGGGTACATTGTAGGGTGTGAGGAGGGAAAAGATGATGAAGTACAGAGCAAACCATGCACATGAGGTACACACCTGCTCCTCTGGTGCACCATAGAGCTGTACATACAGGGGTAGGACCTCAGTCACCAGCCTCTCCAGTTCATCTGGTGAGAAGGCAGGGACCCTATTACCTGTTGGGTGTGGCATGATTGTTCCAAGAGGAGGTACACAGCAGCTCAGTAGTGGAAGTCAGGCAGCAGTGTCAGGAGTCAAATGAGGAATTTTGCACAACATGGCGGTCACATCCGCCACTTATGCAGTCTTAACCACCGGCAGACGCAGCCATTGGCCCTTGACCACCACTGGCAACAACATTAGCCTATGGCTGTGTCTGCGGCGGTTGCAACCACCTACCTCCATGATGACTTATGCTGGCAGTCACAGGCGGTTCCGAATGTCCAGTGGAGTAGGTCAGGCAGGTGCCATTTTAGTGGCATGAAATGCAGGATTGGGTTATTAACACTGGGTCACATTTCAGAAAATGTTTTTTTGCACAAAGACCTGCTCATATTGTCTTGTCATGTAGGTCCTACTACTCAAACATCATTGTTGTATGTTGCAGGGCACAGATGGCAATTTGTAGTGGGGCACAGTCTACCCTCATAAAAGGTCATTTTTGTGCTTAGCATCCAGTCACATTCCAAGGGACATTTGTGATGCACATTTTGGATTTAGGTCCAGATACATGTTCTGTACACATGTTTGGCAACCCAAGTGAGTAACATTTGAAGCTTGTGTCATTAACAGTTGTGATGTTTACTATTTGCTATGTCCATCCCTTATAAATTGTCTTGTCACATGTTAACCTTAAGATGCATAATGCATGTTGCTGTGAACACAGTGACTAATGTCAGAACTCATTTCATGTCATATTTAGGTTCGAAAGGAGAGGGAGGATGCGACAACCAGCAGTCTACAGTCCACTGCCAGTCCTTCAGGTTATGGAAGAAAGACATATCATGCTCCTGTATCGCCTGAATCGGCAAACAATAGCGGATCTGTGTTGACAGTTGGAGACAGATCTCATGCCAGCTGTTAGTAATCCAAACAGGGTATCACTCATTGTACAAGTCATGTCAGTGTTGCACTTCAAAACCACGGGTTCCTTCCAACATACAGTGGCCCAAACTGGTGGTATGTCCCAACCTATGTTCAGCCTGGTGTTGAAGGATGTCCTCTCAGCAGTGCTGGAACACCTGGACAGCTACATCCAGTTTCCCCGATGTGGGGATTTATCCCAGGTGAAGACTGACTTTTATGGTTTTGCACACACCACACATGGGGTGGGGGCTACTGATGGCACACATGTTGGCTTGGTCTCATCGCACGTCAATGAACAAGTATACCGCCACCGAAAGAACTTCCATTCCATCAACGTCCAAGTTGTATGTTTAGCAGACCTCTACATTTCAAATGTCTGTGCCCGTTTCCCGGGTTTAGTCCATGTTGCCTTCATTATGCAGAACAGCACAATCCATCAGCTGATATCACAACTGTACCCTGGCTGGTTGTTAAAATCACTTCTGCCCTGCTTGTGTGTGTGCAATGTCTTGTGAGGATTTACTGATGAGAGGGACTCATTGTTGCACATATGTTCCATTCCTTAACAGGAGACTCAGCATATCCAAACCATCCTTGGTTGTTGATGCCGCTGAGGAATCCAACTAAATCAGAGAAAGTGGACTCATTGTTTCATGTGTGTGATCATATGGCCATGAAATATATTGGCAGTAAGTGCAAGCCAGGCATTCACACTTCACGTAGGTTAAACACTCTTCTTTTTTTACCTGTATGTAGCTGTAGGTGTGTTGCATCATTGCAGGCCACAGTGCCTGTTCCACATCACTGACATATGTTTGCATCATATCACCAGATGCATAGTCATTGAATTATGTTGGGCCTGTGATCAGGGACTGTTGTACTGCCCTCTATCCGTATCTTGGGTTATGTGATGTTGGATTACTTGGTTTTGGTATGTGATAAGGCTCAAGCTGGTCACACCATTCACTTTTCCGTTTGCCTATTTTACATGAATATATCTGACAAAGCCCTTCCTGTCTATGGTCTGGGGAACTGTACCTCTGCATATCTAAATTGACACAATGTGAGTCAGCCATTCTTGGCGCTGACAGTCCAGACATATGGACACCCTATTTGCTGTATAGTGAAATAAAATGTTTGGTGTGATCAGACACTTGTACCAATGTGTTTGTGTGTGGTGGTTGTAATCCTTAGCAGGACACTGTACCTGTAACACATCCCTCTGTGCACTAGTATTTGTGTCTTCATCATTTGCTTCACATGGTCTTACATTTCTACGTAGCAACAATTGAAACAGAAACAAGCAGACACAAACTTTGTGATAGGTGGATTTATTGAACATTTGTGCATAAACTAATTTAGGGGCATGATGGAAAAGTAAAGTGAAGGGTTCAGTCATGGTGGATGAAATCATCACAGACTGGAAGTCCAAAGTCCAGTGTGCTCCTCCCATAGATAATGGAAGGTGGTTGAAGAACAGTCAACAGAGTGAATATGTGGCACACAGAGGAGTTCCTTCAGGAAGAGGTAAGTTGCTGGCAGTGGTCGTTGTCTGGCCATCTGCACCTCCTGAATTCTTTGCTGAGCATCCCTGCGTGTGTTGGGGGCTACAGCTACAGAGGCAAGGGTGTCTGGGGTGGGTTCTTTCCCTGACAGGGCCTCCCTTCCAGTGGCTGGCACAGATGATGACAGGCCTGATGTTGCTGTGCCAAAGAAAGTGGTAGAGTGTTGCTGACGATCCTCGATCAGGGTACTGCTAATGTCCCTCAATACCGAGGTTGGTATTGTTGGCCTCCCACTGCTCACACATATCACTGTGGATGTTTCTCTGCAGCTGCTTGATCTCCCGGAGTTTGGTAAGTACTTGGCCCATCACATCTTGGGACTTTTGATAGACTGTCCAAGACTTGGCTGATGGAGTCCTGGCCAGGAGCATCTCCGGTGGTCTCAATCCGGTGACCCACAACCTCCCTCTCATGCACGCTACCCCCACAGGTATGTTCCCTTGCCACAGGGTGCCCCCTCCCACTGGTTCCAGGGCCATCATTGTCCTGCGACTCAGGATCCTGAACCTGGGGGCACAAGATGGACGGCACTGTCCTAGGGACACAGGATGGAGAGAGAACAGCTGCCTGTGATATCAAGGCAACCGGACTAGGAGGTCTTGATGTGGGCACAGTGAGACTCACTCTTGGGGTCTGACCAGGTTGCCCAGATTAGCCCGAACTGTCCTCAATGTCCAGACCTTCAGGAGTGCTGTGATCACTGAGGGCTTCATTACAGGGGATGGTGGCAGTCTCGTCTGTGGCCTCTGTGTGCCCAATGGCAGCTTGACCTTTTGATGTGAAAGATACAATGTTATTGGTGGAATTGTGACATCTACCTCCAAATGTTAACAGTGACATTTTGCACAGCCGGTGTACATAGTTGATTTGCAGGTGATCCTATTGTGAAAGGTACCCATGCTATTGGTTGTATTGAGCTGACATTTGTGAGGCATGCCAATCTCATTAAAGTCCAACAGCTGTGAATTTAGCAGTTCATTAGCACTTGGGAGGATGGGCAGATATTTACATCTTGCCAGCAGTGCAGGCAAAACAGTGGCTGGGCAGGATGTGGCTTTGACCATTTTGAGGCATAGTTGAATGTTATGCAGGCTCTACCAGGGGTTTGTTGTATATTTGTCGGGAGTCATCATTTGGTCAGTGAACTGTGAATGTGTCTGCAGGCAATACCATTCTGGTGATGCATCTTGAGGCCTTGTTGATAATTTATGTTGCACACATTGTGAGCTGTCCTTCCTGTCCTCACTAGTTTCAACTTGGCTTAGCAGTTCAAGATAGAGCTAGGTGGCCAGCCATATCTCTGACTTGGGCATGTGTAGTATTGTGAACTCCATTGCGCGTGTATAAACATACTTGTTTTTCTGCATGCCCAATGGAGCGACAAGCCTTGCTCGCCAGAGGGTCTTCTTCCGATGTTAGGTTTTCTGCCACGCAGGCTTGTGCGACAAGAAAACCGAACATTGAGATAACGACGGTTGAGGAGGGGGAGCGACAGGCCGCACTGCGCAGCACTGGGGTGATTTACCAAGATTTTCATTTAATCAAGAAACCTCTTGAATCTGAACTGGCTTTCGGGAGGGTTTTCAAGCTACTTCAGCATGATCTATATCTAGGTCCCTCCCGGGTGAGTAAACATGATTTGAGAGTGATCAGGCTAGGATATTTGGACCAATGACCACTGTTCTGCTATTTGGAGTCACTTGAACAGTGCTTCCTGATAGTTGCATTCAGGTCACTCCCCTAGTTCCCAACACTAGACAAATGGTATCCTTCCAAGTGAGTGAGTAAACTTCCTTTGAGAGTTCACTAACATTGAGGAAAGTGTAGACTGGGCTGGTGATTGGAGTTAGCAAAACAGGAGCCATTGTGCTTTACATTCAGGTCACTCCAACTAGTTCCCAACACTAGAGGAATGTGATCCTCCCAGAAGAGTACACTTCCATTGTGAGTTAACGAACAGGGGTATTTGGCACGTGTATACTGGGCTTGTGTTTGGAACTGGAGAGACAGAACCTCCTGGCCTTAGCAGTCATGTCACTTCCTCTACGTCTTACACTTGAGAAATGTACTCTTCTTTTGTGATTTCCCAAAGAAGAGTCCTTGGAGAAAAGGACACTGGCCTGGTGGTTGGAGTCACAGTGAAAGACCCTCCTGAGAGTTGCAGTCATGTAACTCCTTGTACTACACACACTGTACAAATGGTCTCCTCCCAGGTGAGTACACTTCAACAGAGAGTTGAACCACAGGGGTCCTTGAACAAGAGAACACTGTGTTGGTGTTTTTTTTAGGAACAGGGCCACCTAGCATTGACAGTAATGTAACTCCCTGTACTATACACACTGTACAAATGGTATCCTCCCAGGTAAATACACATCAATTGGGAGTTGACTAACAGGGTCTTTGGAGCAGAGACCACTGGGCTGACTGAGTAGAGTAACAGTAGCAGTGCCTCCTGGCCTTAGCAGTCATGTCAGTCCCTGTGCTACACACAGTATAGAATTGTTATCCTCCTAGGTGAGTACACTTCAATTGTGAGTTGACTGATCAGGATCTTTGTTGCAGAGGACACTGGGCTGTTGAGTGGAGTAACAGTGAGGGTGGCACAAGGTGGGGAGTGAGCATGTAGGACATAACATTTTGGTAACATGTTTCTTGTTATGACTTACCAGACTCTACTCCCCCAGGTATTCCTGTCAAGCCGTCAGGAAACAGGAGGGCTAAGACCGTCTCCTCCCAGGAAAAGAGTTGTAATAGGGCACTGGGAGGGCCACCGCCAGTCTTCTTGGTATGCACACCTTATACACCTTGGATCCAGCAGAATTACATTACTTCCCCCTATCTGTTGTGGCTTGAAGTCACATTTGATGCCCTCAGACTGGGGGATTAGAACATTGGGGAGCTAATGCCTAGTGCGGTTGATATCGTCAGCTCAATGCGTAACATGCCAATTTTGCGACCTGCTGCAGCTGAAAAAAATCCCCTCCGTAAAGATTTTAATTGCCTGGGTGCCCACACTTGCTGCAAGTTTGTAATTGGCTGCCTGAACCCAGTGAACACCATCCTAAATGTTATAACAATCAAATTTCTCCAGCCGGCTGTATTAAAACTGGGGGTCCTTGCTCCACTGATGACCTAGATCCAGGTCCTCAAACTTGCTTCAGTACGATTCCACTGCCATCAGACATCTGAAGGCATCCATGGACACTACACAGCTGTTGCTGCATCATGCATAGACAACCATCACCAGCTTGAGCTTGCAAAGCCATCACATTGCACAGCAACTACTTAAACCATCTGAAGCACTTCAGGGACACATCAATGTCCATAATCACGTTGCACTTAGCACCTTGCACTTTTTGCTTGCTTGCTTGCTCAAATACGAGCACACAAATACCTGCAGCAACTGGGGCTGCTTCGTTGTGTGAGAGCAGAGATTTGTCATAAATATTTTGTTTTTGCATAATTATACTCATATATTAACGTGTGACTTAATTTGATTATAATATTGTATTTAAGAAAAATGTAACCTACTTAATGGCTGACAACAAGTAAAAGGCCTACATTTGTTTTCTTATGCTAAACTAACATTAAGATTAAACTAATCTGTCTCTTTGCTAAAATAAATGCTAAAATAAAATTTGTATTTCATGGCCTCTGCTAGGCAGAAGCAGTTGCAATGTCACTGTGCATCTGTGTGTTATCTGTATTAAATATGTTGAGTGCATTCTGTTTTTCTTGCTGCATTTCCTCAGCCTAACAGTCTTCATTCAGTGTATTCACATATTTTCTTGTAATTATGTTTCTAAAGTATGTTTTTCCCTCAAGGAAAAATGGGGTGACGAGGTAATGTTTCCATATTTTGTAATCACTATCCTGTAACAATGTTTTTGTAGGGAAACATCCTTTTTTACGACATTTTTTTTACGAAAGTCGTGGTTAACGAAAGCGCAACAATGCTTTTTTTAACCACGACTCCTTTTTTTTGTGCCTTAACTATGTATGTTCTGAACAACGAACATGCGTGGTTAAGGTACAAAGAAGGGAGTTGGCGAAGGAGGACGACGCAGGTGACAAGGGGTTGACTAAGGTAAGTGGTGGGTTTAGGTTTTGGGGAGGGGGTGGGGGGTTTTATGTTTTGGGGTGGGGTTGGGGGGTGGGGCGTTTTGGTTTTGGGGTGGGGTTTGGGGGGGTGGGGCATTTTTCGTTTTGGGGAGGGGGTGGGGGGTTAGGGGGTTTTAGGTTTTGGGGTGGGGTTGGGGGGGTGGTGCGTTTTTGGTTTTGGGGAGGGGTGGGGGTTTTAGGTTTTGGGGTGAGGTTTGGGGGGTGGGGCATTTTTGGTTTTGGGGAGGGGGTGGGGGGTTAGGGTTTTTAGGTTTTGGGGTGGGGTTGGAGATTGTGGGGCGTTTTTAGTTTTGGGGAGGGGGTGGAGGG
Source organism: Pleurodeles waltl (assembly GCF_031143425.1). NCBI lineage: Eukaryota > Metazoa > Chordata > Amphibia > Caudata > Salamandridae > Pleurodeles > Pleurodeles waltl. Next base: position 1,018,608,653 of record NC_090446.1, on the reverse strand, counting down.
TTTTAGGTTTTGGGGTGGGGTTGGGGGGGTGGAGTGAGGGATGTAGGGTGAATGGTGCCTATTAGTAATGGTTTTATCAGGAATGCCTTTACAACGAAATATCGTTGTTAAGGCTTTCGTGGTAAAATCATTAGTAGTTAAGGTTAGTAGTTGTTTTTAAGTCGGTGTTCCGTCGTATAATCGTTTTTGGATGATGCCGAACAATGAGTCCACAGATACAGCAGGAGAAGAGGATGTACAAGTTACAAGTATATGAGTTTGAGTTTTGTTAATGAAATAACAGCAAATACAAGAGTCTAGAGCTAACATTTTATATAATTTTGATATAGTTTTGATATAGTTGATTTTTGTTTTGATGGGACATACTTTTCTCACCTTATGTTCTAAACCAATCATTAGGAAATAACAAGTTTAATTTAATGTTCAGTCACCATTGGTTCAGAGCCATTCTTCTTTGGGATTCTCTTGTATCCTGAGATTTAGAGATCTGCCACTTTTGACATTTTGAGCTTTGCCAGTTAGTCTCCTGACATACTGGTGTTTTATTATTTACTGAGTTTACTATGTCTGTTTGTTACCGAACAAATGCTTTGATGGTTTGTTAATCTTATAGTCCAAACTCTAAATAATATTCCTCACCTTGTTCCTGTTCTGATGCTGATGTCTGATGTTGCTGTCCCCCTGATAAAGTAGACGTTGTTGCTGAATACCTTAGAGATTGGGTAAATGTCTGAACTGTGTTTTGTATTTGTTTTTTGTTTTTCAGGTATCAACTGCCATGGTGGTGGCATCCTCCCCAGGATTTGGCAGTCCCACGTTGGAGCTTCCAAACTCATAATGAGACCCTTAGATACTGCAAAGTCTATGATTGACCCTGAGGTGGAATAATTTTTCTTTCTTTTTCAATGTGCAGTCATCCTTCCTCAGGTCAAATGGCTCCACGCTTTGAGGTGAGAGACTAGTCTTTCTGAGTGAGACAATTGCCCAGCTTCACTGAGAGTGTACTTTGAAGATACACTGGGTATTGGACATGCCGGGTACGTTAATACCAGTTCTGGCCACTATACCTCTTAATTGCATGCCAATAGGTTATGATCCAAGTAGACCTCTGTTGGGTCATTCAAATAATCATGTTCCATATTCTCAAGTGTCATTGTTTTTGACACTTTTGTTTCTGTGTTGCCTGTACCTGTGCTCTCGATTTAAGTCCTGCAATATTCTAATACAAACACATTGCAGGTGTTTGAAGTATAGGCATTGGTGCTGTAGGTTGAGTAGCAGGTGATTGTGTTGCCACTGGAGGGTGCTGCTGCTGCAGTTGCGACATGCTTCTCCATTTCTGTGGAGGTTGAAGGCTGCATTTCAATTCTGTTTGGCCTTGAATGTGCAACTGTTCATCATATAGGTTACCCACTTTTGTGACAATCCAATTCTTGCAAATTGAAACATTTGCTCTGAAAAAGGAAATAAAGTGGCCAACGCTTTTGTGTACTATTCATCTAATATTGTGGCACACATGTACTCTTCGGTGGAGACAATCTCTTGTTGCAGCCTTTGATGAAGGATTAAACTGTTGTCCAAAGCAGCTGATCTTCTTTCACATTAATAATTAATAAATATTTGTTCCATCTTTTACAAATGTTCATGTAGCACGTGCAACAATGGGATCACTTGCCTCATGGTACTGTCCTCCTTGTTGACTTCCTGTGTCAAAATCTCAAACAGCACTAGCATTTGGATCAGGCATTCCACTAGTTCCGTTTGTCAACCTCCATCATCCTTGCTTCAGCAGTTGCATTCTCTCTCTTTTTGTAGTACATAATTGATAGACTGCACTGTTCAAGTAGGTGTTACAGCATGTAAAAGGCAGAATTCAAATGGGTTAGCACTTCCTTATGAGGGTATTTATGAGGACCTGCACCCTAATGTAAACCAAATCATGTTTTACATTATGCTTGTTACGTAAAACACTTGAAATGCCCCTTTGTGGCACTTCGTGCAATTATGTGTCATTTGAGGTTAACAACCAATTTGTGATTATATTTTACTGGCAAAGCAGTAAACTATGGAAGCGAAGAGCTGTTCTTCATAGTGCTTTTGTTTGCATACGTCCTTGCACCAAAAACGGATTCTCGGATGCATTTAATAATGAAATATAGAGTGGAATAACATATTTGCATTTTGCCCAATTGTGCATAATTTTTTGTAATTTTACCATAATTCTGTGTAATTCTGTGAAAGCAAATTATGCAAGTTTGGCACATTCCTAGACTCGGTCAGCACACTGAATGATCTTCAGCTGCTTTCGGGCTCTGAAAGAATGACTGAAATTAGTGCAAATTCAGTTAGAGGTGACCGGAATGTTGTAGATTACTGATTCTGTTTTTTAGAAAGCCCTGCACAATTAGGTTGATGTAATGAGCTAAACATAGGACTCTAAAGAATTCTCCATCAGCTATGGCTTTGTGGCTTTGACAATATGACTGCCATTGTCAGTGGCAACAAATCTAATGCTGAGGCCTCTGGATTGAAAACCATTCAAAGACTTTGGTATTAGATTCCCCCAAGATGTTGGCAGCTGTATGTAATTTTGCACAACAGTTGCTGCATGTCGCCAAGTGCCTTGAAAGGCGTCTTCAATCGTGACAAGCAGCAATGCTTTGCTTCACCCCCTCAAAGGAGACCCAGCGTGGAGTGACGCCGGTTTTGTGTAATTTTTTTAAACGCAAATCCAGTGCAAACTTAGCTCCATATTTATATTTTGATGCTAGACCCGTCTAGCGTAAAAATATTGGAGTTAACGTCATTTTTTGCTTGTGGAAAACTACCTTGTGTCAATGAGATGCAAGGTAGGCGTTCCCGGGAAAAAAATGACTCTAAGGCCTTTGGGCCTTATTTATCCTCCCATGAAAAAATCATGCACGAGAGGAGGAATGCCTTAAATAATGGCGCTAAGTCTGGTTAGCGCTGTAATTTAACGCCTGGGTCAGGGCAGGCGTTAGGGGACCTGTGGGCTCATTACCATGGTCAGAAATCACGGAAGCAGTCCACAGGTGTCCTTCCCTGCCCCCAGGGACACCCCCAGCTACCCCCACCCAAACCTGGAGGACACCTAAGGACGGGGACACACATCCCAGGTAAGTCCAGGTAAGTTTTAATTTTTTTTTTAAAGTGTCATAGGGCAGCCTAACTTGGGCCCCCATACATGGCACTGTGCCCAATGGCCATGCCCAGGGGACTGGAGGCCCCTGGGCATGGCCATTGGGCAGAGGGGCAAGACTCCTGTCTTTACAAAGACAGGAGTGATGTCCATGGGGGTTGTGCGTCAAAAAATGACTCTAGTCAGGTTAGAGTCATTTTTCTGACTCTAACCTGACTAGCGTCATTCTTTGACGCACAACCACCTGTTTCCCCTACATCTCCCCCACCCGGTTAGTGTCATTTATTTTGACACTAATCGGGCCATACCACCGTCTAGCGTCATTCCTTAAATATGACGCCCGGCTGGTGTCCAAGAATGGCGCTCGCAGGCGGTAAACTTTTTGACGCAAACCTGCGCTAATGCAGGTTTGCATCAAAAAGTATAAATCAGGGCCCTAGTCGGTGGCTTGACTACTGGTGCACATGTCTTTCCTGAGGTTAATAATCTAGATAGCACTCTTTTTCATTGATTCACCAACCAATTCCAGCACTTGACAGTACTGTCACAGCAACAGTAGAAAAGTAGTCACGGCTTGGAGTCTGCCATTTTAGATGGAGGGTCTCCACACATTCCAGAAACCCCTCACACACAGGTACTCCGCACTCTGCCCTCAGGGCTGCAGGGCCTGCTATAGGGGTGACTTATAAGTGACCAGGTAAGATGTAAAAGGGTGCATACACCTTTTTACACAGCCTGCAATGGCAGTCCTGTAGAAGCCTTTGCATGGGCTCCCTATGGGTGGCAAAAGATATGCTGCAGCCCATAGGGATCCCCTGGAATCCCAGTGCCCTGGGTACCTAGGCACCATATACTAGAGACTTCTAAGGGGGCACCAGTATGTCAATGTTGGGTGAAATACTGGGTTACCAGTATGCAGTGACAACATTTAGAGGAGAGAGAGCATAATCACTGGAGTCCTGGTTAGCAGGATCCCAGTAAACACAGTCAATCACACTGACATCAGGCAGAAAGTGGGGGTAACCATGGCAAAAGAGCGTACTTTCCTACACTTTCCAAGTAGAGTCTACCAATCAACATATAGTGATTGCCCTGGGCCCTGGGATGTCTATTACCAGAGACTCTTCTCACTTCAGGCTTGTATTCCATTGATCTTCAACTCAAGATTGTGACAGAAAGACTGTTTTGGAAAACTCAGTGACTGTTGCTGATTCCTCGCCATCTTTAGCAATTTCGAACGGTGAAGATGACAGTTTACAGTTTACAGTAACCAGATCGGGTCAACGGATCAAAGTGCCAAGAATATTGAAGAGATATAGGCCCTCATTATGACATTGGTGGTGAGTGATAAAGTGGCGGAAATACCCAACACGCCGGCGTGATTACTGACAAATTATGACCATGGCGGTGAGAACTCCCATAGTGTCAACACCAGAGCAGTACGCGCTCTATTGGCGACTAGAATGCAAAAACCAAGCACTCTCAAAACAACGTAATTTATGCATTGTGCTGATATGTTGTGGTTTAACCTTTTGCATTGCAGAGTTCAATCCTGAAAACTTATTTTTAATATGCTTACAAATACTGTTCCTTTGCAATGTATTGCTGCAGGTTTTCAGAGTGTTTTAGGGTGTGGCCCCTTTCTAGGGCCTTCCAGAACACTTTCCCTGCAACATACCTGGGCGTGGTTGTGGGCTGGGTCAAGACTCTATAAAAGAGAGCCAGCCCAACTCCCAGTGCTCACTATTCAGAGGTCCCGGTGCAGAGCAGCAGCTTCTTCCTGAGCTCCTGTCCCAGCGGCCTATTGGATTTTCCAGGCTTCTGCCCTTCATCCTTCATTGATGATCATTGTTCCAGGCGGTAAGACGGTGGTTGGACTGTTCCAATACCGTTATCGAGAATTTTCATATTCTTGGCTTAATTCTGTAATGATTAACAAATTACTTGCGCGCTACCATTCTTGACATTTATATGGTGGTTTACAAATCGGCAAGACGCGCGATTTGTTTCATAAAGGTTTAACTTTGTTATTCATTGCGCGCTACCATTTCTTGGTATTTCTTGGTATTTACATGATGTCTTACGAATTGGCAAGACGCGCAATTCGTTTCATGAGGATTTAACTTTGTTGTTCATTGCGCTCTACCATTTCTTGACATTTACATGGTAGCTTAAGAATCAGCAAAAGACGCACGATTCGTTTCATTGTACTTTGATCTTGTTATTCATTGTGAGCTGTTATTTCTTGGCATTAACATTGAGGTTTACGAATCGGCAAGACGCGCGATTCGTTTAATGATGATTTGAATTTGATATTCATTGCGTGCTACCATTTCTTGACATTTTACATGATAACACTCGAATTGGCAAGACGCACGATTCTCTCCTCGAGTTTAATTCATGTTGTTTATTGTATGCCACTATTCTAAGATATTTATTATGTAATATTCGAGTTGACAAGTTATGTGATTTGTTTCCTGAATCCATATTGTGTTATTCATTGTGCACAATCCTTTTATGGTGTTTACTATATATATATATATATATATATAAATCTGCAATATTCGCAATTTGTTTTGAAACATTTTAAGAGTATACAGAAGGCCAGAGTTTCTAGATGCAATATTGTATGGTCCTAGTATGCATTCTAAAAAAAGGATTTATATGACTGGGTTAAAATTTAGTCAGAATGTTTTTCTGATTCTCATGTAAAGGAAAGTACTTGAATAAGAAAGTTTTCATTTAATCCATCTTGATTCCCTTACAGGTATCCGACCATCTTAAAATTTAGTAATTTTAAGCTTAATTCTTAGATTGTTCATGTTTTCAGAATGACTAGGCTTAGAATCATAGTCTAGTATTGATTTCAGGAGATATATCTTCATATTGTGTGTTCTAACCTTTTTCTTACCACAGGTCTCCTTCCCAGCTGTTCCCTTCCTAATCCCCTCTTCCCCTCTTAAACTCTCTTAGCCTCTGTGATTTATCTATCAGAGTCTTGGAGCTGTTCAGTGGTGGACGTGTTGGGAACGTGCGCAGACCCCGAGGATCTGGTGACTCTGACACATAGACAGCCAATGTACCACACCATCCACCAGGGTGTTAACACCACGCACCACGGCTGTCACCATCAACAGCCAGGGGGAAGACAAAGTACAGCCCACCATATTATGACACAGGAAACCACCAGGATTTCTATGGTGGTGCCAACGCTATCAAAAGCCTGGCGGAAACAGTTCAAAGAAAACGAAAGACCAACAAGTACACAGAGGACTCTGCCGTCGCCATGGAACCGGAACTGCAAGCCTTCCCGATGCTCTTCTATGCCATGCTCCATCTGGACATCTGGAACACCAACGCCGATGAAGACGATGACGGTGAGGACAGCCACCTAACACACAAAGTAGGGAGGGAGGAAAACGAGAATGACACACACGCGCACAACACACACCAGACACACACACACCATACACACAACCAGCTGCACATGTAAACCAATCAGACACAACACACAGCACAATAAAACAAGGACCAGATTTTGGAAGTACTGAAAATGTATTAGCAAGGGAAAAGCCACCACATGAACATGATATGTATAATTGTCCACAAAGGGCCAATGCCCAGTCCAAAGTACAAAGGGCCCACATGGCCACAGGGCACAGTCCAAGGCCCAACTTACTTCCTGACATCAACTGCACAGAACTGCAGGGGTATCATTTTGCAAGTGGGCAGGCACCTCAGGGGGATGGGAGCGGGGGGCACCTCAGCTGAAATCGGGAACTTTCCCACTGGTTCTGGAGGGGGCTCCATGCCCATTTCTCTGTGATGGGGAGTGCAAGGCCACAGTCTCTCAGGTGGGTGACTTTCACACTGGTTCTGGAGGAGACTCCTTGTACAGCAGTCGCAGGAGGGTAGCCTACATGCCCTTTGCTGGAGGCGAGGGCTGTACTGTCTCATTTGGAGGTGAGGGCTGCACTATGTCAGCATGTGAAGTTGCCTCCTTGGCAGCCTCTGCTGGAGGTGAGGGCTGCACTGTCTCAGCGGGTGAAGGTGCAGCCTCTGCAGGAGGAGTGAGCTGCACAGCCTCAGCTGGAGGTGAGGGCTCCGTGACCACTGGTGGAGGTGGTGTCATCATGCCACCCCCTGCTGGAGTCGAAGGCTTCTTCCCCTTCATGGTAGACGTCGAGGGCTTCTCCACCTTCATGGCAGGAAGTGCGGGCTCCTTCTCCTTCATGGCAGGAGTCGAGGACTTTTTCCCCTTCATGGAAGGAGGTGAGGGCTTGTTTCCCTTCATGGCAGGAGGTGTGGCCTCCTTCCCCTTCATGGCAGGAGTCAAGGGCTTCTTCCCCTTCATGGCAGTGGCTGTGGGATCCTTACCCTTTCTGGCTGGTGGAGTGGGAACCATCACTGTCTTACCTCCACGACTAGGAGGTGCCTCCACTGTCCGTGTGGACTGTTTAGCTGAGGAGCTGGGCTGGGTCATTGGGACCCTGCTCTTACGGGCAGGACGGGGGGAGTGGGAGGGAAGAGGTCAAGTTGGGCAAGGAAAAGCTTTTTAGGGACAGTGGGGCATGAAGAGGGAGAAGGGATTGGAGTGGAGGTTGAGGGCGTGGTTGTTGGAGGAGGACGTCTGCTGTACCTCAGTGCAGGTGCATGGGGAGTGTGTTGGTGTGAGGTGGATGGCTGTTAGGTGTCTGAGTGCTTGCATTTGTGAGCTTTAGGAGGGGTGACACAGGGGACACGTGCATGGATGTTGTGGCGGTGTCTGCTAGTGAGGTGTATGCTGCTTTGTGTGGTGATGCTGGTGGTGGCTGTTGAATCAGTGCATGCAGGTGTGAGTGTGGACATGACTGTGAAGGAGGTGCAGGAGAAGGACGAGTGGGTTACAGTGGAGGCAGTGGATGTGGTCGTGTCTGCAACTGTCTGGTGTTTGCGTGAGTGCTTGTGTGTTGAGGTTTGGTGCCTTTGTTTGACTGTGCTACTCTTGTGTTTTGTTCTTGTGCTCTTCTGTATGTGTGCATGGGATGGCTGGATTTGAGGATACTGGGCCTGAAAAGTGGTAGCTGGAGAGGGGACAGTAGGGACAATGGCTGCCATCAGAGAGGAGGCCAGAGGCTGAATCGATCTCTGTTGGGCCTTCAATCCACCGTGGATGCCCTCCAGGAATGCATTGCATTGCTGCATCTGGGATGCCAGCCCCTGGATGGCATTCACAATGGTTGACTGCCCTACAGAGATGGTTCTCATGAGGTCAATATCCTCCTCACTCTGGGCAGCAGGGCTCACTGGGGCAGGGCCTGAGGTGCCTGGGGAGAAGGAAATGCCCACCCACCTGAGTGAGCAGGCACGGGCAACTCGCTGAGGGGCTACTGTGGGGGCGGTGCTGGTGTGGGGGTGGCGGCTGTACCTGCAGCTGGGGTGGTCACAGAGGTGTCCGCCGTCACCACCAGGGAGCTTCCATCGGAAGAGGTATCTGAGTCTGTGTTGTCACCTCCTACCTCCGCTGTGGTGCTCCCCTCTCTCTCCATCCCAATGGTTCCCTCGGCATCGGTGGACTCTGCCTCCTGGGTCCTGTGGGATGCAGCTCCCTCTATCGCCGGTGCCCCTGCTCCTCCGCCAGATGATGCTCATGCACACATGGACAGGATGACAGAAGATAAAGGGGGAGAAAGAGAAAGAGAACACAGGGTCAATTACTGCACTAACACCACTGTTGGCAAACACAGCCCCGTGAGACACAGGGATCAGGATTGAGCACTATGCATTGCACTGCCATTGATTTGGCTAGATGCCACAGCAAGATGAGGGTCAAACACCGCCAACTGCATGCTTCCTGGGACCCACTAAGCCCTGTCTGACATGGAATGCAACCTAGCTAGGTTACCTTTCAACCATTACCCTGAAGCTGGATCACACTGCAATGTCTGGCCTGGCATTAAGGGACACCCACCATCTGGATCTCATGCCACCTACCAATTATTGTACTCCCCCCCTTATGGCTGCTGTGATGCCCTCAAGCACCCATCCAGCTCTGGGTAAGCCACCGCCAGCATGTGGGCCATCAAACGGGTCAGGTTTCGAGGGGCACCACTTCCTCATTGGGAGGCCATCCCTAGCTGGGGTTCCGACAGTCTTCCATGCCCAGCGTCTCAGGTTCTCCCACCGTTTCCGATAGTGGGTGCTCCGCCTACCATAGAACCCATGGGTCCGCACGTCCTTGGTGATGGCACACCATAATCCCTTCTTTTGATGGGCGCTGACCTGCAGAGGTGATACAGAGGGGAGGACACCATTACACACACAATCGAGCCGGTCACACAGATGGCCCACCAATCCTGTTTCCTTCACCATTGGCACACACACCGGCCGGAGCACACCATGTACACCACCACATTACATTACCCCCATGACATGATGCTTGCACACACATCTCCATGCATTCTTCCCACATGCATTATGCCCAAGGTGTCCTCACCTGTTGGTCTTGAGGCCCATACAGCAGTCCGTACTGGGGTAGGACCCCATCCACCAATCGCTCCAACTCCTCCACAGTGACAGCAGGGGCCCTTTCCCAGGTCATACAGGCCATGGTAGGTTCCAGACACAGGTCACAGCAGCACACACAGTGTAGGTGTTCTCCTGTTGAAGGTCAGGAAACAAGTGAGGATTGAGATAGAAAATGGGGTCACGTCCGCACCGGTGTACACCGTCACCGCCTGTGCAGATCTCCATTGCCCACTGTACTCCATAGAGCCCCATAATATCCAATGAGGAATTGCACGGCGGTGCAAAACCGCCTTCCGCCACAACGCCCAACGTAGGTGGAGTTACCTCACTTCCACCTGTACCTACATACAGGACAGGCGGTCGCCATGTCATGGTGATAGACAACCATCAGATGAACCTTTATTGTGTCACTGCCTAGATTTGCACATACTTGTCATTCCCACTGTCCCATCACATAAATGCAACATGTACACTGAGGTTGTGGTTCCATTGTTCAAACTTTGACAGCCTACTCATTTTTGTGACCCTCAGATACCTACCACTGCGGATGAATGGGAGGAGAAGATGAATACCCATGTACAGGCCTCTTGTGGACTTGGCTACACTGGAGGACAGGCACATTATACTCACCTATATACTGGACTGGGACACAATCACAGAGCTGTGTGCCCAATTGGAGCCTGACCTAATATCAGCTATCCGTCATCCCACTGGGATCCCCCCTCTTGTGCAAGTGCTATCAGTGCTCCATTTCCTGGCAACTGGTTCTTTCCAAGTGACAGTGGGCTTGGCAGCTGAAATGTCACAGCCAATGTTTTCTATCATTCTGGCAAGGGTCTTGTCTGCCCTGGTGATACACATGTGCAGCTACATTGCTTTCCCCCAGGTGGAAGATTTGGCCACTGTAAAGGTAGGATTCTATGCAATGGGCCATATCCCCAATTTAATTGGTGTGATTGACGGTACAGATATTGCCTAAGTCCCCACGCCAGAATGAACAGGTGTTCAGGAATCGTAAGAGTTTCCACTCACTGAATATGCAAATGGGTTGCCTGGTGGACCAGTACATCTCCCACGTAACTGCCAAGTATCCTGGGTCGGTGCATTACGCCTTTATCCTGAGGAATAGCAGCATCCTAACTGTGATGGCCCAACTACAGAGTTACAGGGTGTGGCTAATATGTGAGCCAGATCCCCCACCCACTGTATGTCAGTGTATGCCTTCAGGTGTTTGCCCCATAGGATTGTGGAAGGCTAAATGTTGTCCCTCAATATTTGCAGGTGACTCTGGCTACCCAAACCTATTGTGGCGGCTGACCCCTATGAGGAATGCCAGGACAGGTGCTGAGGACCATTATAATGAGGCACATGGTTGAACCAGAAGAATAATCGATTGGACCTTCGGCCTCCAGAAGGCTAGGTTCAGGGCTATCCATCTGACAGGTGGATCCCTGTGCTACTCACCCGGAAAGATCTGCCAGATAGTAGTGGCATGCTGCATGTTGCACAACCTGGCCTTCAGACGACATGTGCCTTTTCTGCAGGAGGAGGGGATTGGAGATGAGCCTGTGGCACCAGTGGACCCTCAGGACAGTGAGGATGAGGAGGCAAAGGATGAGGATGAGGACAACAGAACATCAGTTATACGACAATACTTCAAATGACAAACAGGTGATACAGTGGACCTGACCATTACTCTGACTATTGATTTATCTGTGTGCCTGTGGCATGATGGCATTCACTTCCTTTGCATCTCAACTTACTGTCACCTATGGCTTCTCATTTTCCCGATGTTGGTGATATGACAGCATTGTCCTGATGTGATCACCACAAACTGTTCCAGGTCATTATTTGTTAGCTATCACAGTGTTCAAATCATTTGCACTTGATATGACTGATCCCACAAATGCACATTTAAGACACATAAAACACTGTTACTCAAATTGTGTTCAAGGGTGTTTATTGTAATGCTATATAATTGAGGTAAAAGTGCTATGGAATGGGGTGATGGTGGAGGAAAGTCCAGGGTATTGTTCCAGTCAGTTTGTAGCACAGGTCCAGTGTCCAAGGGGCCATAGGAAGGGGAGCAATTTAAGTTCAAAGTGGAAAAGATGGCAGGGTCAGACACAAGGGAGTCAATCAGGAGAGTCTCATTTCCTGGCGGTGGTCTTGGTCTTGGCAAGTGTCTCTGGCTTCTGTCTGGTTTGCAGGGAACGTTTGCGGGGTGGTTCACCTTCTGCAGTGGGAGGAGTGCTGGTGGCCTGTGGGTCCTGTGGTGGGTCCTCCTGTCCACTAACTGCAGTGAAAGTGGAGGGCTGGTCAACAGACTGGCTAGTGGTAGGGGTCCGCTGCTGTGCAGTCTATTCCCTCATGATGTTGGCCATGTCTGTCATCACCCTGCTATGGAGATTATGGTGGTGTTGAGGGCCTGCAAGTCCTCCCTGATCTCCTGATGGTGTTTCTCCTGAAGCTGCTTGTTCTCCTGCATGTTGTTCAGGATCTGGCCCATCGTGTCCTGGGATTGTTGGTAGGCTCCTAGGACATTGGTGAGTGCCTCCTGGAGAGTCGGATCCCTGGGCCTGTCCTCCCCCTGGTGCACGGCGGTCCTCCCAGTGTCCATGTTGCCCTGTGCCCTTGTCCCCTTAACAGTGTGCCCACTGCCACTGACCCCAGGTCCCTGATTGTCTTGGGTATGAGGTGTGGACTGGGGTCCCTGTACAGGTGGGCACACTGCTGATTGATATGTCCTGGGGACAGAGGTGTGGGGATGCTGGGTGGGTGCTGTGATGTTGGATACTGGTGTGGGAGGCTCTGTGGTGGACTGTGAGTGGGCTGTGGTGACCGACTGTCCAGTGGTCCCTGATGGGCCAGGTTGTTGATCCAGATCCTGGAGTCCAGAGTTACTGTTATCACTGTGGGCATCTTCTGTTGGGGGACTGGATAGTGGTGGCACCTCCTTTCCACTGAGCTGCCACCTTTGATTGTGTATGGTGATGTATTGTGGGATTGTTAGTTCCCCTACGCTGTGCATGCTCTGGTGATGGGTGTCGATGCAGGGCTGGGAGGGCTGTCCATGCATTGGTATGGAATGCAGGGCTTGGCATTGGGGTTAGTCATCTGCGTTGGTGCACCGTGTGGGATGGAGTGGAGTGATGGGAGTGAGGTTGAGGGTGTGAGATGGCATGCAGGTATGGGGTGATGAGTGTTAAATGTTAACTTACCAGTGTCCAGTCCTCCAGCTACTCCAGTGAGTCCCTCAGGATGCAGTAATGCCAAGACTTGCTCCTCCCGTGCTGTGAGCTGAGGGGGAGGAGTCGGGGATCCACTGCCAGTCCTCTGTATGGTGAGATGGTGCCTTGCTGCCACGAAACATACCTTCCCCCATAGGTTGTTCCTCCTCTTCCTGATGTCGTCCCTTGTTCTTGGATGCTGTCCCATGGTGTTCACCCTGTCCACGATTCTCCGCCATACCTCCATCTTCCTTGCAATGGATATCTGCTGTACCTGTGCTCCAAACAGCTGTGGCTCTACCCTGACTATTTCCTCCACCATGAACCACAACTCCTCATCTGTGAAACGGGGGTGCCTTTGTAGGGCCATTGGTGTTGTGTGATGTGTGTGAGTTTGTGGGTGTTGGGTGGTGTGATTGAGTGTGCGTAGTAGAGTGTGTGAGGGATGTATGGGTGTGTGTGTATTTGTCGCAGTGGTCTTGATGTCTGTCTGATGGCAATGATTTCTATTCGTAAAGGGTTGTGGGTAATGTGGGTGTGTGCTTTATAGTAGTGTGAGTGGGTGGATGTGGTGTGTGTTTGGGTGTCAGGTCTGAATTGGCCAATGTTGTGTAGTTTAGTATTTGGGTGTCCATTCTGAGTGCGGCAGAGTGTACCGCCAATGGTTTACCGCCGTTGAAGGTCCGCTGTGGTGATTCATGGGTCATGATGTGGTAGGAACTGTTCTGTTGGCGTACCGGTATGGGTGTTGGGACCTCCACTTTAGCACTGACCTCTGGGCTGGCGGATTTGTGTATGTGACTGTATTCTGAAGGTTTGGAGTGTGGGTGTTGTAATATGTCGAATGGTTATCCACCACCGCGACGGTATGTTGGCGGCCGTCAGCATGGCGATAAGCGGAATTTACCACCAATGTCATGATGAGGGTCATAGTTGTACATTTTTCTATATATAGATATTTGTGTGTGTCCAGTGATTTTCTGGAAAAAAATTGTAATTTTTCATTTAACAGAGGGCTTCTTTCTTTCTTTCCCTCTGTTCTATTTTATTTTGTTTCTTTTACATCCTATCACCCTAAACAACTTTAATGTCCATTTCTACCTCTATATTTTTTTTTTTTTTGGTGTACCAAAATACTTTTTTTTAAACCAAATAAGTGCACAATCGCATTGAGAGGTTTTTTTTTTTAAGTCCATAAATTAATGCATTGAAGAAGGGTGCCTCACCTGCTTTTGCCTTCCTTACCGGATGAAGGTAGCAGGAGAACCACGGATGGAATCAGTGTTGTCTCCAGAGAGCAGGAAATGGATATATGTCATGAGGAGGAGGTGGATATTCAGTATCAGCAGCTGGAGGGAACAAAGGGGACCCAAGCACTATGAGAAGAGGAAGATGCTTGACCCACAGCACTCGTGAAGAAAGGCCATACAACAGAATTGGGCAGCTAAGCAAGATGAAGAACTTGAAGTCAAAGAGAAATGGCATCTGCCAGGAGCTGGGAAGTGGAACCAGAGGATGACGAGTAAAAGGAATTGAGCAGACTAAGCCACCTGAAGACACCACCTCCGGAGGCCAGGGTCTGACTATGGGCCACGGAAAAGGTAATTGATGAAAGGAGGTTGGGACACCCTAAGAGGCCCCTGTTGGGAAGAACCCCATCAGTCAACCCTCACTCACAAACTCGCTGACTGACAGACACCAATCTCAATTAAAGGGATCTGTGGAAGGGGTGAGATTTCCAAGGAGGCACTGGAGGAAATAACCTCTCCAGATATTCCTGACTCAGTAAGAGCCGGAGAACTGAAGTACGCTAACCTCAATTAAGGCAAGGAGGTAGGAAGATCAACCCCTTTGCTTGTGTTTGAGGGCTAGATATGTGTTTAAAAACAAAATCTCTGTGAAAGAGCCTAGACTTGCTGGCAATTAAGGATCATTCCATGATTTCTTTTAAACAGATGCAATTAATTAAAAGGGAAACTCTAGTACTGTAGTCAAAGGGCCAGATGTATCAAACAATTTTACATTTGCAAACGCTGCGAATTGCAAAATTTCACTGTTTTCAAATGCAAAAATGCCTTTCACGATGTACGAAATGCATTTGCAGTGCAATTTCAAGGAATCGTTATAATAGCGATTCCCTGAAATTGCAACTCTATTTAGGGAATCGCAAATTGCGGTTCCCTAAATAGGTAATCAAAAATAGGGAATACCTATTTGCGATTACCTATGCACATGTATCATGCATTTCCTAAATGCGAATTTAGGAAATTCAATTACCACAAATTCAAATTTGGTGGTAACCATGTGTAATTTTTAAAAATGCATTAAAAATGCATTTTTAAAAGTGCCGTATAGCACACACATGCCCTTAGGGCATGTGGGCGCTTTACATGTGCACAATTCTTAGGCGGGGTGCATCAAAGGGGGCCATAGGCCCCCAGCACCCTTGGATTTACATTACCTAATTTGCGAATTCCTCACAGGAATTCACAAATTAGGAAATGCAAAACCATTCGCACCTATCATCCTTCAGGCCCATAGGGATGAATGGAGTTCTATTCCGTAATTGCGATTCCCTAATAGCGATTGTGAATTTTAAGTAACCGCTATTAGAGATTCGCTATTTTCTCATATCCCATTTTGCATTTCTCAAATAGCGATTTCTTAAAATTTGCTATTTAAGAAATGCAAAACCGGCCTTTGATACATCTGACCCAAAATGCTTAGAGAATCAGTTAGATCAATGCAGTATAAATTAATTAACTGGATATAAGCTATCCTTATGCAACAAAAGGGTGGATAACCTGGACATTAACAGTTTCCTATTTTAGGAGAAATAGTGGGAATCCTGGATCATCTCCTGAATATGGCAATAAGGCATGAGGAAGACATCAAATGGTGCCACATGGCCAGAAGTCACCTTCAATTCCTAGCACATGAAAGCCTGTCACCTTCAATTCTTAGCACTTTAAATC
Source organism: Pleurodeles waltl (assembly GCF_031143425.1). Lineage (NCBI taxonomy): Eukaryota > Metazoa > Chordata > Amphibia > Caudata > Salamandridae > Pleurodeles > Pleurodeles waltl. Next base: position 1,018,592,781 of record NC_090446.1, on the reverse strand, counting down.
CAATAAGAAATATAAAATACAGCAGTGCAAGACTGAGCTAAGTGTAGCTTTTACCCAGTGGTGGTTACTACTGGCTAGTTATAGTTAGGATTATATTTCCATGGAAAATGCATTTTTGTGCTGCTAATAACAGAGACCCAGTTTAACGAATCTCCACAAAACGTTCCAAAAACTTGCTACTTCTGGATTAATTTGTGAATTTTTTTAAAGTAAATTTACACACGGCTACCCTAGATATAAACTGTTGACATCTCAAATGACATCATTAAAGACATCACTGATGACATCATCCAATGAGTATGCTAGTTTGTTTTACAATTTACACAGTGGCAAATAACTACCATATTAATCTTATATAATTTAATTTTTTACAGCTTGAGTGTAGCTAATTGGTGTGTTTACAAAGCGTGTGTGGAGGTATTGAACACTTCATACATTTTTGCTTTCATGAGTAACTTTGTGTGTCAGTGAAAGTTAACTTGTATTCATTATGCTCCACCTATCTTTTTGGTTATGCAGAAAAAGTTCCCAACAGAAGAAATATTCTACATAGTAGATACCAACTTTTGTAAGCAGCCTTGAGTTATTAGAGAGAATAGTGTCTGCATGATAGTTTATGCTTAACATGGAAGAGTGTGTGAACCAGGTACTAACCTATGTACCTGTGCTTGTTTTGATTCAGAAGAGGGACTATCTGTAAAGTTTTCACAACAGTGTGAAGGGTCCAACTAGTATGATTTTTAGCACCTACAGATCTTGGTTATTTTTGAGCAAATAGTGTCTTTTTGACTACTGTTGCACAGAAGGCACGCTGTTCTTAGTAGATTCTTTTGCATATTCTGTGGTCTATTTTTCAAATGAGAGTTTCACTGTTTGCACAGAGTATGGTACGCAAAAAATTATCTCCATAGAGGAAAAACTGTTTACAGTACTCTGTTCTCTACTGAGATCAACTTCATTTCTTACTATAGATTCAGGTGGTCATTACAACCTCGGCGGTCTTTTAAGAAGACCGCTGAGGGACCGCCGTGCGGAAGACCGCCAGTAGTGGCGGTTTGCCGCGCGGCGAATTATGACCGTTGGCTGCCCTCCGTCGTTTTTCCGACGGAGAGCCGCCAACAGCCATACTTGCGGGCGGCGGGGAAGTGGAGGTTGCTCCACCTCCACCACCACGCCAACAGAACACCGCCGAGCTAATCATGTCCTGTGATTCTGCGCGGCGGTGTTCTGTTGGCGGTGTGGTGTTGGCGGAGCTGTCCCCATGGCTCCCGTCCCCTCCCGGAGGATCGACGGAACAGGTAAGTCGATCGTCTGTTAGGGGACGGGGTGGGGGGTGTTGTGTGGATGCATGGGGGTGTGCGTCTGTGTATGTAGGGGGGTGTGTGAGTGCGTGTATGCTTGCGGGGGTGATGCGTGTTTCGGAAATGTGTTCGTGTCTGTCTGTATGTATGTCTGTATGAATGTGTGCGTGAATGTGTGAATGTGGGTGTACTTGTCTGAGTGTGTGGGTGGATGTTGGCATGTATGTCGGTGTGTGTGCGTGTATGTGTGTTGGTGGTGCCTGCGTGCGTGTCGGGTGTGTGTCAGTAATGTTATGTTGGGGGTCGGGGTGGGGAGGGGGGCCCTGCCACCTTTGGGGGGTGGCAGGGGTGGTGGGGGGTGTAGGGGAGGGAGTCGGGGTGGGGGAGACCCCTATCAGTGCCAGGGAAGGAATTCCCTGGCACTGATAGTGCTTACCGCCATGGATCTCATGGCGGGTCCTACCGCTGGAAATCCACGACGGTAAGCCGGGTCGCAATACCGGCGGCGGTATTGTTACGGCCGCCGGGCTGGAGACCCAGGTCTCCAGCCCAGCGGTCGTCTCCGCCCTTGCGGGCGGAACGGGAAAGCGGCGGATGACCATGGCGGTACCCGCCATGGTCATAATACTAAAAAAAAGACCGCCAGCCGGTCTTGCCGCCGCTTTAACACATATTTATAATATGGAATGCAGGAAGCAGAACACTTGAGCAATTTACAGCTTTTATCAACAGTATCCATCCTACCATCAAATTCACTGGCAGCAATACTACACAGAAGAGTCATCTCCCTTTTCTGGATGTGTTACTCACCATTCATGAACACAAAATTATAACTGATCTGTACCACAAGCCTACAGATGCTCATTTGTATCTAAACTGGACTTCATGTCACCCACGCCACACTAAACTCAGCATCATCTACAGCCAAGCACTCAGAATAAGACGCATCTGCAGCAATGAAGACACTTGTAAAGGCCATCTACAGGAGCTTGTTAGATTATTTAAAAAGCGAGGCTATCCTCTGCATATCATTCTGCAACAAATTGACAAGTCTTTGCAGTTACCCAGGGAAGCACTTATTTGGAATAACAACAGAAGAAGCAAAAGTGACAGATTCCCTTTTGTTGTTGACTATCATCCATCAGCTCCCAACTACAGAAATATAATACAAACAACTTTTCCCTTACTATCTACTTGTGAAAAATTGCAAAAGCTTTTTCCAAAACCGCCAGTCATTGCTTACCGCAGAGCTCCCAATTTACGATCACTTATTGTGAGAGCTGAACTTAAGCAAGCTGTAACAAATGCAGGAGTTCATTGCTGTGATTCCAAAAGGTGCATCACATGTGAATACCTTTTACAAACATCATCAGTAACTAGCTCTGTTACAAAAAGGACCTATGGAATAAGACAGCATCTTACATGTCGCTCTAGATGCATTATTTATGTGATTCAGTGCCAACGTCAAAGCTGTAAAAAACAATATGTAGGTCAAACTGTGAATGACCTCCATACACGATTCAGGAACCACAAATCGGCAATAATTAACAAGAAACTTGACCAGCCTGTAGCCAACCATTTTAACCTTGTGGACCATTTACTATCAGATTTGAAGATTTTCCCTGTGGAGCATGTTTTAAAGGAAGAACTACTGGACATCAGAGAAAATTTCTGGATGTACCGTTTAAAATCTCTGCATCCAGATGGACTGAACATCACTGACAATACCACTTGATTTCTGCATATCTGAAGAGTTCTCAGGACTGCATTGATTCCACATTCCAATTGGAATCTTCACTCATGATGCTTTTTGAAAATCCACCAGTGTCAGCTGTGCAGCCACTGAGCAAACCATCTTGTACTACCTGAGGAAGGCGGAAGCTGAAACGTTGTAGTAGAAATATATTTTTGTTCTTTAATGAGATCATCTGTTTGAGTCACTTCTTTCTTGGATATTACATTTTCTTGTGGCTCTTTGTATCCTTTGGGATCCAGATTTTTGCCCTGGCTGGCTGTTGTTTTCTTGTGATCCTGCATCTTCCAGTATATATATATATATATATATATATATATATATATATATATTATTTCATCAACAGATGGACTGATAGCCATCTGACGGCTGCACCGATCCCATCACGTATCTCCCAAGTGTCGAAGTCAATTGAGTCCAAAGCGCTCGTATTTAGTTGATAAATTTATTTATTTAGCTTATATAGGTAATTCAGAGTCCCGAATGAGATGTCTGTCAACGCGTTTCGGCAAAACGCCTTCTACTGGACAGTTTGGCTAATCAGCCGGCATCATTTACATATAGCTATTACTTCCTACATTTATTTCTATAACACTGTGATGTACTACAAACGCGGCGGCCATTTTGAAGTGTGTAATTATAATTATTATAGATACAACAATTAATAGAGGAATAAACCTTACTTTGATGCCAATATTTACAGATAACATCAAAGTTAAAATTGGACAGTCATAAGGAATAAATATTGAATAATAAATATATTAGGAAAAAGGACAATTGCTTCCAATAATTCATAATGTTTGATCATATAAAAACATTAATTAAATAACAAGAACAATAATAGTATAAATATAAACGAAGAAACGGTAATATCAATTTTTTCAATTTTACAATGTTTAAATTATCATTCGTTATATATACTATATAATTAGTATCTTGTATTAAAATCGTGTTTAGGTAGTAACAATAGTTATGTTTTAATACCATAGTTTTTATCGGATGCCCGTATAATCAAATCTAGTTCCTCACTGTCCTTATCTGTATACTAGGTAATTCCATACACATACATATAAATATGTTGTATTAAAATGAGGCCTTGGCGTAAAGTGCAATGTGCTGAAAAACTAAACTAATAATAAGTGCAAAAGAGCATATAAAGTGCATAGAAGTGTTACAAAAACTCCAATTAAAAACAGTCAGATCTATTGATCTTTTGGTCCATGTTATAATCTAGATGTGCATATATACCTCTATATATGATATTTGATATTCTTCAGTCGCCAAGTTATAGAAGAATAAAATGGAATCAAACATCATCATCAATGGTACAGTACAAATCTGTATACGAACTAATTCCATCTATGTTTCATCAGTTTGTGATATGAATTCAAACTAGGGAAAGTTATTAAGTCATGTCTATTTTACAGATTACATCATGGCACGATCATTTAAGTAGATAAGATCTTATCACCCATCTTCCTAAAAAGGAAATATAGATAACATACTACCAAATTAGCACTACTATTTTTAGGAATTGAAACACTGGGGGAGTCTCCATCTAAAAAGCAATGAACAGTGTGTTTTCATCTAAGATGGACATAGAGCTCAGCATCAAGATTGTGCCCCAATGGGGACTCAGATCCCAATAATAAAATCATCTTGGATTCCATTTGTCTGAGCTCGAGTGTTCTATTGCCACCTCTGGAGTTGTTTTTAATGTGTTTGATGCCATAGAAAGCTAAAGTGCCACATTCTCCTTTGTGTACTTCCCAAAAATGTTTAGCCAGAGGATAGGTCTTGTCCTGATTTTTAATGGCTCTAAAATGCTGTAAGAACCTAACTTTTAATTTATGAATGGTACTTCCAATGTATTTTTTCTGGCATCCACATTCGATGACATAAATCACAAATTCAGTGTCACATGTAATCCGATCTTTGATCTCGCACTGTCGACCATCAAAAGTTTGGTATTTGTATGTGTTTTTAGCATACTTGCAGGCCTTGCAGTGGCCACATTTCCAAAATCCCAAACTTTTTTGGCTCAACCAAGATGTATTGGTTTTTACTGAAAAATAACTTCTAGTTAGATAGTCTCCCAAAGAACGTGCTTTACGAAATGTTATGGACGGATGGGTTTCTATGTGATCATTAATAATGGGATCGTTCTGTAAAACATGCCAATTTTTTTGGAGTATAGTTCTGAGTGACTCATGTTGTTGATTGTACTGGAGAAATATTCTAGGTGCTGAATGTTGGAAATCATTACTAGTTACTGTGTTATTAAAAAGTAACTCATCTCTGCTTTTATTCCGTACTCTGTGTAAAGCATCATTTAAGATTTTTGGAGGATAGCCTCTACTTAAAAACCTGTTCACCATAGCCTTAGATTCCAACTCATATTGGTTTTCATCAGAGCATATTCTGCGGGCCCGCAGTAGCTGGCTATATGGAATGCTCCATTTCAGTGAGTGGGGATGTCCACTATTGGCATGTAATATAGAATTACAAGCCGTGGGCTTTCGATATATGGATGTCTTTAAATGATTGTTTTCTACTTGTAGTAGGACATCCAAAAAAGAGATGGTATCTCTATTGTAGATGGCATCTAGATAAATGTTGAATTGATTATTATTTAGTACATTTATGTATTCCAACAGCAGTTGTTCTGTGCCATCCCAGATAATGAACAGATCGTCGATATATCGCACCCACAATATCACTCTATCCATATAGATGTTATTGCTTTCTGACCATGCCACCTCCTTCTCCCACCAGCCCATATATAGATTGGCATAGGTGGGAGCAAAGGATGCTCCCATAGCTGTCCCTTGTTTTTGTAAGAAACTTTCATTATCAAAGAGGAACAGGTTATGTGTCAGGCAGAATTGTAGCATCGATAGGAGCATATTGGTATGTTCCAAAAATTCAATGGATCGTGTTTGTAAAAAATACCTACATGCCTGTAATCCATATTGATGTTTAATGGATGTATATAGTGATGCTACATCCATGGTGACCAATAAATAGTCTTTATGCCATGGGATGTCATGTATCTTGGCCAGAAAATCATTGGTGTCACGCAAGTATGAAGGTAATTCTGTGACAAAGGTGCATAAAAACAGGTCCAAATATCGTGAGGTATTCTCAAGTAGTGATTGATTCATACTAACTATTGGTCTACCTGGAGGATGGGTTTTGTTCTTATGAATTTTAGGTAGGAAGTAAATACAAGGAATTTTAGGATGATCAATTTTCAAATACATAAACTCATCATAATCCATCAATTGCTTTGTATACCATTCATTTAACATATCATGATATGTCCCTTGGTATTGAGATAGGGGGCTAATCTTCAACTTCTCATAATGCTCTCTATTCATCAATTGCCGATATGCTTCCTTAGTGTAATCAGTTGTGTCCATGACAACAATGTTGCCACCCTTATCTGAGGGCTTGATGATGATAGAAGAGTTCGACCTCAGTGTGTTTAGATCATGCCAATCTTGTTGCGTAAAATTAGGTCTCGTCTTTCTCGATATCTTTAAAGTGCTCTTATTGCGAAATTTGTCAATATCGTTGATCACTAGCTCATGAAATATATCTATCATGTTACCACTGGGTAGTGGAGGATTAAATCTACTCAACAATTTTAGATTACTTTTTTCATAGAGGTTAGTTGTAAATCCCATCTGATTAAGCATATCAGTGCTCTTGTTTATATCATCATGTATAGAACATCTAGCTTCATCGCTGTCACGATCCAACTCATTGATGGCTATCAATTCTGAGCTTTCAGAAATGTTGAATCCAGAGAGTCCAGCCCTCTGGTTGATGTTGTCTGTCATTCGATTTATATCTTTATTTGAAAAGTGTTTGATGAGACGTAGTTTACGAACAAATTTGTACAGTTCAATACGGGTATTAACATAATCCCATTGTACATTGGGGCAGAAGCTTAATCCTAAATCAAGCATGTGAAGCTGATTGTCTGTCAAGGTGCTGTGGGAAATATTTACCACCGTACTCAAGTCATTCAATTTATTGACTGATCCAGGATTAGGTTCTAATTTGATAGTTGATTGCTTCTTCTTCTTGCCCCTCCTCGTCTTCCGCTTCCTCGGCCACGTCTGCGATTTTGCCCAGGAGGTGGCGTGATCATTTGCATAAGGCGCATTTCCCCCTGAAAATCCAGCTTATTGCGCGGTATCTCATCAGCAGAAGACTCTACTTCTGAACTGTCATCTGCAGATGTCTGCTGTACAGCACATTCAGCCCCGATCTGGGACATATCTTTGGTTCTTACAGTGTCATATTTTCGAGCAAATGTGTAGATTCTTCCATGTTCGTAATCTATCTTGTCTCTGTTGAATTTATGTGCTTTACGTGATTTGATTTCATCTTCCTTGTGTTTAATCCGTTCTTCCATTTTTGCTAATTGAATAGAAAGTTCTTGTTGGTTAGGCATCTTTTCTAATTCTTTTGTGAGTTGTTCAATTTTAGTGATTTGTTCCTCCATGCGTCTCTTGGCTTGAGTTATTAAGGTTCCCATAAGTTTAGTTGAGCAATCTGTTGTTTGCATTCGCCATTCCTCTAGTAAATCAGAGTCCATGTCTCCTAAGGTGGGTAGAATTAGAATACGTAGACCTCTAGGAATTCTACCACTCTCAATGTATTTAGTTAATATATATATATATATGTAAATATATGTGTGTAAATGAACTAATACACTCCATTGAAGGAGTCTGAAATCCTACAATTATTGTGGAATCCCCTACACCGGCTTGCAGATGCATATTGTAGTGTTAACGTTTCTTAATGTTTGCAAATATGTACTTAACATGCAAAAAACATTAAACATTTTAACCACTTCTGTGCCTTGGACGAGATGATCTCGTCCAAGGCTACAGTTCCCCTGTGCCTTGGACGAGATCATCTCGTCCATGGCACAGGGGAACTTGGGGGCGCGCTAGCGCGCCCCGAGCACCCCCCCTCCCCCCCATGTCGGGGATGGAAGGGGAAGACCTTCCCCTTCCACCCCCGACCCCCCCCACCCCCCCCTGTGACATCAGCGCGCGCGCGCGTGCTGATTAGTCACAGGGGCCTCTCTCGTCGCACTGGAAGCAGAGCTTCCAGCGCGATTGAAAAAGAAATGCAAAAGCATTTCTTTTTCAATCACTTGGGTGCCCGGAGGGGCTTCAAAGGGAAGGAAAAGTATTTCCTTCCCTTTGAAGTCTCTCCGAGGGTTTCAAAAGCCGGATTGCTTGCAATCCGGCTTTTGAAACCCCACTAGACACCAGGGATTTTTTTTTTTTTTATTATTATTGACAAAAGGGAGCGACCCCTTGGGCAAGGGTCGCTCCCAGGGGGGGCATATTTTCGGGAAGGCCTTTTCTGCCCCCAAGGGGGGTAGAAACCACTAGACACCAGGGAGTTTTTTCTTTGCGTGAATTTCACGCAAAGGGAGCGACCCCTTAGGCAAGGGTCGCTCCCTGGGGGGGAGGGCAATTTATTTTAGGCCATTTCTGTGCCCCCTGGGGGTAGATCGGCCTATTATTAGTCCCCAGGGGGGGCAGAAACCTCTAGGGTCAGGGCAATTTTTTTTTTTTGTTTCTTTTTTTAGAGATGGGGAGCGACCCATCAGGCAAGGGTCGCTCCCCTGGAGGGCAAATTGTATTTAGACCATTTCTGCCCCCCTGGGGGCAGATTGGCCGATTTTAGGTCAATCTGCCCCCAAGGGGGCAGAAACCACCAGGCACCGGGGATTTGTTTTGTGGCGCCAATGTCACGCAGGGGGAGCGACCCCGTAGGCAAGGGTCGCCCCCGGGGGGTTGGGGGCTGGGGGAGGGCAAATTTATTTTAGGCCGTTTCTGCCCCCCCTGGGGGCAGATCGGCCTATTATTAGGCCGAACTGCCCCCAGGGGAGGGCAGAACCCTCAGGGCACCAGGGCAAATTTTTTTGTTGTGTTTTTTTTTTTGTTTGTTTGTTTTTTTCGAGATGGGGAGCGACCCATCAGGCAAAGGTCGCTCCCCTGGGGGGCAAATTGTATTTAGGCCATTTCTGCCCCCCTTGGGGCAGATTGGCCGATTTTAGGTCAATCTGCCCCCAAGGGGGCAGAAACCACTAGACACCTGGGATTTGTTTTTTGGCGCCAATGTCACGCAGGGGGAGCGACCCCGTAGGCAAGGGTCGCTCCCGGGGGCGGGGGTGGGGGCTGGGGGGGGGGGCAAATTTATTTTAGGCCATTTCTGCCCCCCCTGGGGACAGTTCGGCCTATTATTAGGCCGAACTGCCCCCAGGGGGGGGGGGCAGAACCCTCAGGGCACCAGGGCAAATTTTTTTGTTGTGTTTTTTTTTTGTTTGTTTGTTTTTTTCGAGATGGGGAGCGACCCATCAGTCAAGGGTCGCCCCCCTGGGGGGCAAATTGTATTTAGGCCATTTCTGCCCCCCTGGGGGCAGATTGGCCGATTTTAGGTCAATCTGCCCCCAAGGGGGCAGAAACCACTAGGCGCCTGGGATTTGTTTTTTGGCGCCAATGTCACACAGGGGCAGCGACCCCGTAGGCAAGGGTCGCTCCCGGGAGGGGGGGGGCCTGGGGGGGCAAATTTATTTTAGGCCATTTCTGCCCCCCCTGGGGGCAGATCGGCCTATTATTAGGCCGATCTGCCCCCAGGGGGGGCAGAAACCTCTAGGCGCCAGGGCAAATTTTTTTTTTGTGTTTTATTTTTTTTTGTTCTTTTTTTTTTTAGAGATGGGGAGCGACCCATCAGGCAAGGGTCGCTCCCCTGGGGGGCAAATTGTATTTAGGCCATTTCTGCCCCCCTGGGGGCAGATTGGCCGATTTTAGGTCAATCTGCCCCCAAGGGGGCAGAAACCACTAGGCACCGGGGATTTGTTTTTTGGCGCCAATGTCACGCAGGGGGAGCGACCCTGTAGGCAAGGGTCGCTCCCGGGGGGGGGGGAGGGTTGGGTTGGGGGGGCAAATTTATTTTAGGTCATTTCTGCCCCCCCGGGGGCAGATCGGCCTAATATTAGTCCGATCTGCCCCTGGGGGGTGGGGGGGCAGAAACCTCTAGGCGCCAGGGCCAATTTTTTTTTTTTGTTTGTTTGTTTTTTTAGAGATGGGGAGCGACCCATCAGGCAAGGGTCGCTCCCCTTGGGGGGCAAATTGTATTTAGGCCATTTCTGCCCTCCCCGGGGGCAGATTGGCCGATTTTAGGTCAATCTGCCCCCAAGGGGGCAGAAACCACTAGACACCTGGGATTTGTTTTTTGGCACCAATGTCACGCAGGGGGAGCGACCCCGTAGGCAAGGGTCGCTCCCAGGGGCGGGGGTGGGGGCTGGGGCGGGCAAATTTATTTTAGGCCATTTCTGCCCCCCCTGGGGACAGTTCGGCCTATTATTAGGCCGAACTGCCCCCAGGGGGGGGGGCAGAACCCTCAGGGCACCAGGGCAATTTTTTTTTTTGTGTTTTATTTTTTGTTTGTTTGTTTTTTCCGAGATGGGGAGCGACCCATCAGGCAAGGGTCGCTCCCCTGGGGGGCAAATTGTATTTAGGCCATTTCTGCCCCCCTGGGGGCAGATTGGCCGATTTTAGGTCAATCTGCCCCCAAGGGGGCAGAAACCACTAGGCACCGGGGATTTGTTTTTTGGCGCCAATGTCACGCAGGGGGAGCGACCCCGTAGGCAAGGGTCGCTCCCAGGCGGGGGGTTGGGTTGGGGTGGCAAATTTATTTTAGGCCATTTCTGCCCCCCCGGGGGCAGATCGGCCTAATATTAGTCCGATCTGCCCCCGGTGGGGGGGGGGCAGAAACCTCTAGGCGCCAGGGCCAATTTTTATTTTTTTGTTTCTTTTTTTAGAGATGGGGAGCGACCCATCAGGCAAGGGTCGCTCCCCTGGGGGGCAAATTGTATTTAGACCATTTCTGCCCCCCTGGGGGCAGATTGGCCAATTTTAGGTCAATCTGCCCCCAAGGGGGCAGAAACCACTAGGCACCGGGGATTTGTTTTTTGGTCCCAATGTCACGCAGGGGGAGCGACCCCGTAGGCAAGGGTCGCTCCCGGGGGGGGTGGGTGCTGGGGGGGGGGAAATTTATTTTAGGCCATTTCTGCCCCCCCCTGGGGGCAGATCGGCCTATTATTAGGCCGAACTGCCCCCAGGGGGGGCAGAAACCTCAGGGCACCAGGGCAAATTTTTTTGTTGTGTTTTTTTTTTTGTTTGTTTGTTTTTTTCGAGATGGGGAGCGACCCATCAGGCAAGGGTCGCTCCCCTGGGGGGGCAAATTGTATTTAGGCCATTTCTGCCCCCCTTGGGGGCAGATTGGCCAATTTTAGGTCAATCTGCCCCCAAGGGGGCAGAAACCACTAGGCACCGGGGATTTGTTTTTTGGTGCCAATGTTACGCAGGGGGAGCGACCCCGTAGGCAAGGGTCGCTCCCGGAGGGGTGGGAGCTGGGGGGGGGGGCAAATTTATTTTAGGCCATTTCTGCCCCCAGGGGGGGCAGAACCCTCAGGGCACCAGGGCAAATTGTTTTGTTGTGTTTTTTTTTTTGTTTGTTTGTTTTTTTCGAGATGGGGAGCGACCCATCAGGCAAGGGTCGCTCCCCTGGGGGGCAAATTGTATTTACGCCATTTCTGCCCCCCTTGGGGGCAGATTGGCCGATTTTAGGTCAATCTGCCCCCAAGGGGGCAGAAACCACTAGGCACCTGGGATTTGTTTTTTGGCGCCAATGTCACGCAGGGGGAGCGACCCCGTAGGCAAGGGTCGCTCCCGGGGGGGGGGGGGGGCTGGGGGGGGCAAATTTATTTTAGGGCATTTCTGCCCCCCCCTCCCGGGGCCGGCTGAGCTAGAGGCCAAACTCCACAGGTAGGCACTTTGCAAAAAACACCTCTGTTTTCTGTGAAAAAATATGTTCTGTCCACGTTGTGTTTTGGGCCATTTCCTTTCGTGGGCGCTAGGCCTACCCACAGAAGTGAGGTACCATTTTTATTGAGAGACTTAGGGGAACACTGGGTAGAAGGAAATTTGTGGCTCCTCTCAGATTCCAGAACTTTCTGCCACTGAAATGTGAGGAACATGTGTTTTTTTAGCCACATTTTGAGGTTTGCAAAGGATTCTGGGTAACAGAACCTGGTCCGAGCCCCGCAAGTCACCCCTCCTTGGATTCCCCTAGGTCTCTATTTTTCAGAAATGCACAGGTTTGGTAGGTTTCCCTAGGTGACGGCTGAGCTACAGGCCAAAATCCACAGGTAGGCACTGTTTTCTTTCAAAAAATGGGATGTGTCCACGTTGCGTTTTGGGGTGTTTCCTGTTGCGGGCGCTAGGCCTAACCAAGCAAGTGTGGTATCATTTTTATCGAGAGACTTGGGGGAACGCTGGGTGGTAGGAAATTTGTGGCTTCTCTCAGATTCCAGAACTTTCTGCCACTGAAATGTGAGGAACATGTGTTTTTTTAGCCACATTTTGAGGTTTGCAAAGGATTCTGGGTAACAGAACCTGGTCCGAGCCCCGCAAGTCACCCCTCCTTGGATTCCCCTAGGTCTCTATTTTTCAGAAATGCACAGGTTTGGTAGGTTTCCCTAGGTGACGGCTGAGCTACAGGCCAAAATCCACATGTAGGCACTGTTTTCTTTCAAAAAATGGGATGTGTCCACGTTGCGTTTTGGGGTGTTTCCTGTTGCGGGCGCTAGGCCTAACCAAGCAAGTGTGGTATCATTTTTATCGAGAGACTTGGGGGAACGCTGGGTGGTAGGAAATTTGTGGCTTCTCTCAGATTCCAGAACTTTCTGCCAAAGAAATGTGAGGAACATGTGTTTTTTTAGCCAAATTTTGAGGTTTGCAAAGGATTCTGGGTAACAGAACCTGGTCCGAGCCCCGCAAGTCACCCCTCCTTGGATTCCCCTAGGTCTCTAGTTTTCAGAAATGCACAGGTTTGGTAGGTTTCCCTAGGTGCTGGCTGAGCTAGAGGCCAAAATCTACAGGTAGGCACTTCGCAAAAAACACCTCTGTTTTCTTCCAAAATTTTGGATGTGTCCACGTTGCGCTTTGGGGTGTTTCCTGTCGCCGGCGCTAGGCCTACCCACGCAAGTGAGGTATCATTTTTATCGGGAGACTTGGGGGAACGCTGGGTGGAAGGAAATTTGTGGCTCCTCTCCGATTCCAGAACTTTCTGCCACAGAAATGTGAGGAACATGTGTTTTTTTAGCCAAATTTTGAGGTTTGCAAAGGATTCTGGGTAACAGAACCTGGTCCGAGCCCCGCAAGTCACCCCATCTTGGATTCCCCTAGGTCTCTAGTTTTCAGAAATGCACAGGTTTGGTAGGTTTCCCTAGGTGCCGGCTGAGCTAGAGGCCAAAATCTACAGGTAGGCACTTCGCAAAAAACACCTCTGTTTTCCTCCAAAATTTTGGACGTGTCCACGTTGCGCTTTGGGGTGTTTCCTGTCGCCGGCGCTAGGCCTACCCACGCAAGTGAGGTATCATTTTTATCGGGAGACTTGGGGGAACGCTGGGTGGAAGGAAATTTGTGGCTCCTCTCAGATTCCAGAACTTTCTGCCACAGAAATGTGAGGAACATGTGTTTTTTTACCCAAATTTTGAGGTTTGCAAAGGATTCTGGGTAACAGAACCTGGTCCGAGCCCCGCAAGTCACCCCATCTTGGATTCCCCTAGGTCTCTAGTTTTCAGAAATGCACAGGTTTGGTAGGTTTCCCTAGGTGCCGGCTGAGCTAGAGGCCAAAATCTACAGGTAGGCACTTCGCAAAAAACACCTCTGTTTTCCTCCAAAATTTTGGACGTGTCCACGTTGCGCTTTGGGGTGTTTCCTGTCGCCGGCGCTAGGCCTACCCACGCAAGTGAGGTATCATTTTTATCGGGAGACTTGGGGGAACGCTGGGTGGAAGGAAATTTGTGGCTCCTCTCAGATTCCAGAACTTTCTGCCACAGAAATGTGAGGAACATGTGTTTTTTTAGCCAAATTTTGAGGTTTGCAAAGGATTCTGGGTAACAGAACCTGGTCCGAGCCCCGCAAGTCACCCCACCTTGGATTCCCCTAGGTCTCTAGTTTTCAGAAATGCACAGGTTTGGTAGGTTTCCCTAGGTGCCAGCTGAGCTAGAGGCCAAAATCTACAGGTAGGCACTTCGCAAAAAACACCTCTGTTTTCCTCCAACATTTTGGACGTGTCCACGTTGCGCTTTGGGGTGTTTCCTGTCGCCGGCGCTAGGCCTACCCACGCAAGTGAGGTATCATTTTTATCGGGAGACTTGGGGGAACGCTGGGTGGAAGGAAATTTATGGCTCCTCTCAGATTCCAGAACTTTCTGCCATAGAAATGTGAGGAACATGTGTTTATTTACCCAAGTTTTGAGGTTTGCAAAGGATTCTGGGTAACAGAACCTGGTCCGAGCCCCGCAAGTCACCCCATCTTGGATTCCCCTATGTCTCTAGTTTTCAGAAATGCACAGGTTTGGTAGGTTTCCCTAGGTGCCGGCTGAGCTAGAGGCCAAAATCTACAGGTAGGCACTTCGCAAAAAACACCTCTGTTTACTTCCAAAATTTTGGACGTGTCCACGTTGCGCTTTGGGGTGTTTCCTGTCGCCGGCGCTAGGCCTACCCACGCAAGTGAGGTATCATTTTTATCAGGAGACTTGGGGGAACGCTGGGTGGAAGGAAATTTGTGGCTCCTCTCAGATTCCAGAACTTTCTGCCACAGAAATGTGAGGAACATGTGTTTTTTTAGCCAAATTTTGAGGTTTGCAAAGGATTCTGGGTAACAGAACCTGGTCCGAGCCCCACAAGTCACCCCTCCTTGGATTCCCCTAGGTCTCTAGTTTTCAGAAATGCACAGGTTTGGTAGGTTTCCCTAGGTGCCGGCTGAGCTAGAGGCCAAAATCTACAGGTAGGCACTTCGCAAAAAACACCTCTGTTTTCTTCAAAAATTTTGGATGTGTCCACGTGCGCTTTGGGGCGTTTCCTGTCGCGGGCGCTAGGCCTACCCACGCAAGTGAGGTATCATTTTTATCGGGAGACTTGGGGGAACGCTGGGTGGAAGGAAATTTGTGGCTCCTCTCAGATTCCAGAACTTTCTGCCACAGAAATGTGAGGAACATGTGTTTTTTTTAGCCAAATTTTGAGGTTTGCAAAGGATTCTGGGTAACAGAACCTGGTCCGAGCCCCGCAAGTCACCCCATCTTGGATTCCCCTAGGTCTCTAGTTTTCAGAAATGCACAGGTTTGGTAGGTTTCCCTAGGTGCCGGCTGAGCTAGAGGCCAAAATCTACAGGTAGGCACTTCGCAAAAAACACCTCTGTTTTCTTCCAAAATTTTGGATGTGTCCACGTGCGCTTTGGGGCGTTTCCTGTCGCGGGCGCTAGGCCTACCGACGCAAGTGAGGTATCATTTTTATCGGGAGACTTGGGGGAACGCTGGGTGGAAGGAAATTTGTGGCTCCTCTCAGATTCCAGAACTTTCTGCCACAGAAATGTGAGGAACATGTGTTTTTTTTAGCCAAATTTTTAGGTTTGCAAAGGATTCTGGGTAACAGAACCTGGTCCGAGCCCCGCAAGTCACCCCATCTTGGATTCCCCTAGGTCTCTAGTTTTCAGAAATGCACAGGTTTGGTAGGTTTCCCTAGGTGCCGGCTGAGCTAGAGGCCAAAATCTACAGGTAGGCACTTCGCAAAAAACACCTCTGTTTTCCTCCAAAATTTTGGACGTGTCCACGTTGCGCTTTGGGGTGTTTCCTGTCGCCGGCGCTAGGCCTACCCACGCAAGTGAGGTATCATTTTTATCGGGAGACTTGGGGGAACGCTGGGTGGAAGGAAATTTGTGGCTCCTCTCAGATTCCAGAACTTTCTGCCACAGAAATGTGAGGAACATGTGTTTATTTACCCAAATTTTGAGGTTTGCAAAGGATTCTGGGTAACAGAACCTGGTCCGAGCCCCGCAAGTCACCCCACCTTGGATTCCCCTAGGTCTCTAGTTTTCAGAAATGCACAGGTTTGGTAGGTTTCCCTAGGTGCCAGCTGAGCTAGAGGCCAAAATCTACAGGTAGGCACTTCGCAAAAAACACCTCTGTTTTCCTCCAACATTTTGGACGTGTCCACGTTGCGCTTTGGGGTGTTTCCTGTCGCCGGCGCTAGGCCTACCCACGCAAGTGAGGTATCATTTTTATCGGGAGACTTGGGGGAACGCTGGGTGGAAGGAAATTTATGGCTCCTCTCAGATTCCAGAACTTTCTGCCATAGAAATGTGAGGAACATGTGTTTATTTACCCAAGTTTTGAGGTTTGCAAAGGATTCTGGGTAACAGAACCTGGTCCGAGCCCCGCAAGTCACCCCATCTTGGATTCCCCTATGTCTCTAGTTTTCAGAAATGCACAGGTTTGGTAGGTTTCCCTAGGTGCCGGCTGAGCTAGAGGCCAAAATCTACAGGTAGGCACTTCGCAAAAAACACCTCTGTTTACTTCCAAAATTTTGGACGTGTCCACGTTGCGCTTTGGGGTGTTTCCTGTCGCCGGCGCTAGGCCTACCCACGCAAGTGAGGTATCATTTTTATCAGGAGACTTGGGGGAACGCTGGGTGGAAGGAAATTTGTGGCTCCTCTCAGATTCCAGAACTTTCTGCCACAGAAATGTGAGGAACATGTGTTTTTTTAGCCAAATTTTGAGGTTTGCAAAGGATTCTGGGTAACAGAACCTGGTCCGAGCCCCACAAGTCACCCCTCCTTGGATTCCCCTAGGTCTCTAGTTTTCAGAAATGCACAGGTTTGGTAGGTTTCCCTAGGTGCCGGCTGAGCTAGAGGCCAAAATCTACAGGTAGGCACTTCGCAAAAAACACCTCTGTTTTCTTCAAAAATTTTGGATGTGTCCACGTGCGCTTTGGGGTGTTTCCTGTCGCGGGCGCTAGGCCTACCCACGCAAGTGAGGTATCATTTTTATCGGGAGACTTGGGGGAACGCTGGGTGGAAGGAAATTTGTGGCTCCTCTCAGATTCCAGAACTTTCTGCCACAGAAATGTGAGGAACATGTGTTTTTTTTAGCCAAATTTTGAGGTTTGCAAAGGATTCTGGGTAACAGAACCTGGTCCGAGCCCCGCAAGTCACCCCATCTTGGATTCCCCTAGGTCTCTAGTTTTCAGAAATGCACAGGTTTGGTAGGTTTCCCTAGGTGCCGGCTGAGCTAGAGGCCAAAATCTACAGGTAGGCACTTCGCAAAAAACACCTCTGTTTTCTTCCAAAATTTTGGATGTGTCCACGTGCGCTTTGGGGCGTTTCCTGTCGCGGGCGCTAGGCCTACCGACGCAAGTGAGGTATCATTTTTATCGGGAGACTTGGGGGAACGCTGGGTGGAAGGAAATTTGTGGCTCCTCTCAGATTCCAGAACTTTCTGCCACAGAAATGTGAGGAACATGTGTTTTTTTTAGCCAAATTTTTAGGTTTGCAAAGGATTCTGGGTAACAGAACCTGGTCCGAGCCCCGCAAGTCACCCCATCTTGGATTCCCCTAGGTCTCTAGTTTTCAGAAATGCACAGGTTTGGTAGGTTTCCCTAGGTGCCGGCTGAGCTAGAGGCCAAAATCTACAGGTAGGCACTTCGCAAAAAACACCTCTGTTTTCCTCCAAAATTTTGGACGTGTCCACGTTGCGCTTTGGGGTGTTTCCTGTCGCCGGCGCTAGGCCTACCCACGCAAGTGAGGTATCATTTTTATCGGGAGACTTGGGGGAACGCTGGGTGGAAGGAAATTTGTGGCTCCTCTCAGATTCCAGAACTTTCTGCCACAGAAATGTGAGGAACATGTGTTTATTTACCCAAATTTTGAGGTTTGCAAAGGATTCTGGGTAACAGAACCTGGTCCGAGCCCCGCAAGTCACCCCATCTTGGATTCCCCTAGGTCTCTAGTTTTCAGAAATGCACAGGTTTGGTAGGTTTCCCTAGGTGCCGGCTGAGCTAGAGGCCAAAATCTACAGGTAGGCAGTTCGCAAAAAACACCTCTGTTTTCTTCCAAAATTTTGGACGTGTCCACGTTGCGCTTTGGGGTGTTTCCTGTCGCCGGCGCTAGGCCTACCCACGCAAGTGAGGTATCATTTTTATCGGGAGACTTGGGGGAACGCTGGGTGGAAGGAAATTTGTGGCTCCTCTCAGATTCCAGAACTTTCTGCCACAAAAATGTGAGGAACATGTGTTTTTTTAGCCAAATTTTGAGGTTTGCAAAGGATTCTGGGAAACAGAACCTGGTCCGAGCCCCGCAAGTCACCCCTCCTTGGATTCCCCTAGGTCTCTAGTTTTCAGAAATGCACAGGTTTGGTAGGTTTCCCTAGGTGCCGGCTGAGCTAGAGGCCAAAATCTACAGGTAGGCACTTCGCAAAAAACACCTCTGTTTTCTTCCAAAATTTTGGATGTGTCCACGTTGCGCTTTGGGGCGTTTCCTGTCGCGGGCGCTAGGCCTACCCATGCAAGTGAGGTATCATTTTTATCGGGAGACTTGGGGGAACGCTGGGTGGAAGGAAATTTGTGGCTCCTCTCAGATTCCAGAACTTTCTGCCACAGAAATGTGAGGAACATGTGTTTATTTACCCAAATTTTGAGGTTTGCAAAGGATTCTGGGTAACAGAACTTGGTCCGAGCCCCGCAAGTCACCCCATCTTGGATTCCCCTAGGTCTCTAGTTTTCAGAAATGCACAGGTTTGGTAGGTTTCCCTAGGTGCCGGCTGAGCTAGAGGCCAAAATCTACAGGTAGGCACTTCGCAAAAAACACCTCTGTTTTCTTCCAAAATTTTGGACGTGTCCACGTTGCGCTTTGGGGTGTTTCCTGTCGCCGGCGCTAGGCCTACCCACGCAAGTGAGGTATCATTTTTATCGGGAGACTTGGGGGAACGCTGGGTGGAAGGAAATTTGTGGCTCCTCTCAGATTCCAGAACTTTCTGCCACAAAAATGTGAGGAACATGTGTTTTTTTAGCCAAATTTTGAGGTTTGCAAAGGATTCTGGGAAACAGAACCTGGTCCGAGCCCCGCAAGTCACCCCTCCTTGGATTCCCCTAGGTCTCTAGTTTTCAGAAATGCACAGGTTTGGTAGGTTTCCCTAGGTGCCGGCTGAGCTAGAGGCCAAAATCTACAGGTAGGCACTTCGCAAAAAACACCTCTGTTTTCTTCCAAAATTTTGGATGTGTCCACGTTGCGCTTTGGGGCGTTTCCTGTCGCGGGCGCTAGGCCTACCCATGCAAGTGAGGTATCATTTTTATCGGGAGACTTGGGGGAACGCTGGGTGGAAGGAAATTTGTGGCTCCTCTCAGATTCCAGAACTTTCTGCCACAGAAATGTGAGGAACATGTGTTTATTTACCCAAATTTTGAGGTTTGCAAAGGATTCTGGGTAACAGAACTTGGTCCGAGCCCCGCAAGTCACCCCATCTTGGATTCCCCTAGGTCTCTAGTTTTCAGAAATGCACAGGTTTGGTAGGTTTCCCTAGGTGCCGGCTGGGCTAGAGGCCAAAATCTACAGGTAGGCACTTTGCAAAAAACACCTCTGTTTTCTTCCAAAATTTTGGATGTGTCCACGTTGCGCTTTGGGGCGTTTCCTGTCGCGGGCGCTAGGCCTATCCATGCAAGTGAGGTATCATTTTTATCGGGAGACTTGGGGGAACGCTGGGTGGAAGGAAATTTGTGGCTCCTCTCAGATTCCAGAACTTTCTGCCACAGAAATGTGAGGAACATGTGTTTTTTTATCCAAATTTTGAGGTTTGCAAAGGATTCTGGGTAACAGAACCTGGTCCGAGCCCCGCAAGTCATCCCTCCTTGGATTTCCCTAGGTCTCTAGTTTTCAGAAATGCACAGGTTTCGTAGGTTTCCCTAGGTGCCGGCTGAGCTAGAGGCCAAAATCTACAGGTAGGCACTTCGCAAAAAACACCTCTGTTTTCTTCAAAAAATTTGGATGTGTCCACGTTGCGCTTTGGGGTGTTTCCTGTCGCGGGCGCTAGGCCTACCCACACAAGTGAGGTATCATTTTTATTGGGAGACTTGGGGGAACATTGATTAGCAAAACAAGTGTTATTGCCCCTTGTCTTTCTCTACATTTTTTCCTTCCAAATATAGGAGAGTGTGTAAAAAAGACATCTATTTGAGAAATGCCCTGTAATTCAAATGCTAGTTTGGTCACCCCGGAATTCAGATATGTGCAAATAACCACTGCTCCTCAACACCTTATCTTGTGCCCTTTTTGGAAATACAAAGGTTTTGTTGATAGCAATTTTTTACTCTTTATATTTCAGCAAATGAATTGCTGTATACCCGGTATAGAATGAAAACGCACGTCAGGGTGCAGCTCATTTATTGGCTCTGGGTTCCTTGGGTTCTTGATGAACCTACAAGCCCTATATATCCCCACAACCAGAGGAGTCCAGCAGACGTAACGGTATATTGCTTTCAATAATCTGACATTGCAGGGAAAAGTTACAGAGTAAAACGTAGAGAAACATTTATGTTTTTTTCACCTTAATTTCAATATTTTTCTTTTTCAGTTATTATTTTCTGTAGGAAACCCTTGTAGGATCTACACAAATGACCCCTTGCTGAATTCAGAATTTTGTCTACTTTTCAGAAATGTTTAGGTTTCTGGGATCCAGCATTGGTTTCATGCCCATTTCTGTCACTGACTGGAAGGAGGCTGAAAGCACAAAAAATTGCAAAAATGGGGTATGTCCCAGTTAAATGCCAAAATTGTGTTGAAAAATTGGGTTTTCTGATTCAAGTTTGCCTGTTCCTGAAAGCTGGGAAGCTGCTGAGTTTAGCACCGCAAATCCTTTGTTGATGCCATTTTCAGGGGAAAAACCACAAGCCTTCTTCTGCAGCCACTTTTTCCAATTTTTTTGAAAAAAACGAAATTTTCACTGTATTTTGGCCAATTTCTTGGCCTCCTTCAAGGGAACCCACAAAGTCTGGGTACCTCTAGAATCCCTAGGATGTTGGAAAAAAAGGACGCAAATTTGGCTTGGTTAGCTTATGTGGACAAAAAGTTATGAGGGCCTAAGCGCAAACTGCCCCAAATAGGCAAAAAAAAGCCTGGCACAGGAGGGGGAAAAGGCCTGGCAGCGAAGGGGTTAAAAAATACAGCATCAAAATAGTATGTTATGTAATGTTGTGTTACATTTATTTTTAGAGTGTTCGTTTGGTCAGCTACTTGGCACTTTAAATATCATGCTTTTAGGTGGTATTTCATGTGTTTATCTCTGCTCATACATAGCTGTGCCACAAAACGTATTTTGGGTATTTACACAGAATGACTAGCGGATGAGATTGTGATATAATTTGGGATTTTAGAAGTCAGAGGTTTGCTAAGTCATTTGGAGTACACTTACGGGCTGATTATGAGTCTGGCGGTCCCATGGCTGCCATGTTGGCGGTGGCGGTCTGACCACCAACAGTCTGGCGGAGCAGACCGCCATATTTGGAGTTTGGAAATAGAAGAACCCCGGGCAGTACAAATCAAGGCGGTCTTCTGAAGGCACAAACAGGCTGGCGGAGACCATGTTTCCACCAAATCTATTACAAAGTTTCACACGGCCAATGTGACCACCGCGGTCCAACCACCACATAAAAGAAGGAGGAAACAAGCAGTTCAAAGGAAGACATTCACCTGCAGACAGCAATACACGTCCGGATTCACCAGGGAGCCATTCCTAAACGTAATGCAACTGCTCTTGCTCACTGAAAGACAGGGGATACAATGCTGATGTGGACAACACCAACAATAAGTAAACACATCTACCTGTTTGATTAACATGCATATCAATATTTTTACCGCTACTAACACATTATAGGGGGAGAACGCCAAGGCCAGCAGCTACACCTATCATTCCAGACACACACAAACACACTGGCATACTGCAACACAGACACACATACATTCACAACAGGCACAATTCAGCCAGAACATACACGCACTGCATGGCAATACCATACATATGCGCACAGCTACGCAACACAGGCTCAGGGAAACAGAAGGCCACAAACATACACACACACAGCAACAACAACACAACTAATGCACAAATACAAATTCATTCCACAAACTCACACCCAACACTGGCCACACATACAACACACAAATACATCCATCTGTCATGGCACACGCACAATACCACCATCTAACAACACTGCATTCGACACACACCTCACACACACTCATAGTACAATGGACCAACAATGCCATACCCAATGCACACAGGGACAAATAGACAAAAGACAGAAAGTGCACCACCATAACAACACCTGCACAGCTGCGATGGGAGCAGCAGGACCATACGCGGAAGGAGGCTGCATTGGGACACATATCATGTTGAACAAGGCACCAAAAAACATGTACACAGCAGTTGTACACAGTTGAATATCAGGGACAAGCAATACCAATAGCAATTGTCTTGCTCAGTCACACAATAGGGGAAGGGCAAGGCAAAAAAGCACACACAACTCACACTCAATGGGACCTACCCCTACTCCAACCAGCTGTAAGGGACCACACCTAAATGGACACATGTGCACTCAAAAGCAAAGCAAGTTACCACAACTCAACACACTCCAGGTCTGCACTGACAAAACTCAAGAACACACACCACATGTAGACAATAGCCATATCACGGGTCAAGCCATTCACCATACATGCCCACACTGCACAACAGAAAAAGATACATATTCCACTACAAACACAATACAATGCCAAAACACCAACATTGGAGCAACACACGCATACAAATCACACATCACACACACTTCCCTTGGGGGACAACAGCACTGGACACAAACTCACATCCTGCAGAAAACACGTGGAGCAGCAAACAGCCCAACACACACAACTACAGACACACAACCAATGTCAACCAGAAACAACAGAAAGCTAGGTACGGAAAAGCAGGACAAAGGTATCTTCAAAACATTAACAACTGGTTGGGTTTATTAAACACATTTTGTTTTGCAGTCCAAGGCCAGTCCAAAAAAGTTTGTCCAAAAGACAGAGTGTTGGGCCTCTAATTGACTCATGACTGTCATGTAACCTCCACAGGTAGGGGCTTGAAGAGGCAGGCACCTCAGGGATTATGGGGGGGCCGGGGAGGGGGGTTGGGTTTGGGCTTGGGATGGGGTAGCGTTCTTGGGAGGGGTTTACTTCTTCTTGGTAGGGGGAGGGGCATGGGTGCTTGCAGGGGGCAGGGGAGGCCTTTGAGGTGGAAGGGATAGACTTGGGGTGGGAAAATGACCTTTTGCCGTGGTAAGTTTGGGGGAAGAACAGGGGTAAGGCCAAGTTCACAGAGGAAAAGTTCCTTTGACACACAATGACGGTCATCAGAAGGGGGTCGGTATTTGGAGGTTGAGGGAATGGTTGTCTGATGTGCAGGTGCTGCTGTGTTGGGTGTGTGTTTGTGGAGGTGTGCTTATGTGTGGTGGGTGTCTGTTTGGTGGGTGACTGAGGGTATTTATGTGTTTGGGGCTGAGGTGGGGTGGAGGTGCTGGGGGATGCTGTGGTGTGTAGGTGGGTGCCTGTTGGGATAGTGACAGGTATGGTGGGTGCGCTGCATGTAGGTGTGTCTGTGGTTGTGGTGTCTGAGGGTGAGGTGACTGGGATGGATGTCTGAGGGTCTGTTGGTGCAGTGTCTGTGGGTATGATAGGTGTGGTGGTTGGCTCAGTGACTGGTGATGCAGTGTCCGTAGGTGTGCCAGATAGTGTGCTTGTGATATTTGGTGTAGGGGTTTTAGGGGAAATTGCGACTGTTGCTGTATCTGCAGGTGGATGTTTTTTGTGTGTGTGCCGGTAGTGTGTCTTATGCTGCTTATGTGTGTGTGCGCTAGCCTTGTCTGATGATGCATGCAAGTCTGTCTGTGTGCTATGGGTTGGTCAGGGAAGTGGGGATTTGGACTGGAGAAGAGGAAGGTGGATGGGGGATGGAAGACAAGGGGTGACTGGATGCCATCCGTGTGGAGGCCAGAGCCTGAAATGATCTCTGTAGGCCAGAGGCTGCACTGTGTATGCCCTCCAGGATCACATTGTTTTGCTGGATTTTTCCTCTCAGGCACTGGATGGTAATCATAATGGATGTCTGCCCAACAGAGATTGACCTATGGTGGTCAATAGCCTCCTCCCTGAGGGCAGCAGGGCTAACAAGGGCTGGGGAAGAGGTGCCTGTGGAAAAGGAGATGCCCACCCTCTAGGGTGAGCAGCAACAGCCACTGGGTGGGGAGCAGCAGGAATGGGGTGATAGTATGGGGTGATGGACAAAGATGGTGATGGCGTGGTCCCTGAAGGGTCTGCCACCACTAGGGAGTGACCACGGGAGGAAGACTCCGATTATGTAACTCCAGGTACGATATTCCCCATGACATTCCCCTCGCCCAGAGCCACTGGGTCCCTCGCTGTTGGTGGTCTCGTGACCTGAGATCCCGTGGTCAGATGCTTGCCCACTTGGCTTGGCCCCATCTCCTTCATCTGCCGGTACTGATGCTGCCAAAATAAGGTGAAATAAGGTCATAACATGTACATCATGACATAGCGATCAGAACACTGAGATCTAAAATATACTATCATGTTAAGTTGCCAGCCGCATAAAGTGACAGCAAAGTGCCAGAATCATGTGCCAGTACAAGACCATGTATCTCATCTTGAATCACAAAGGTAACACATGAGCTAATCGTGGTCTCAGATAACTACAATAGCATGGATGAAGTGTAGCTACCACACTAACCAGAACCCAACTAGGTGACCACTTCACATCAAATTTGTGCCACATGCAGCCCACCACATTTAACCAGTAGCCAACACCACTTACATTCACACAAGCCTATGCACACATCTAACTTCCACTAATATGATGTATCAACAATAACTGATGTTGGTAAGGAAAGGCAGACAACACTGGTTCAAACATGCAATACCTAGATTAGGTAACATGGAATGATTCATCTCACAGTGGACACAATGGACACCTCACAACAATGAACAGCTCCACAAGTCATACCTTTCAAAAAGTATCCAAGGAGGTAATAGCAAGGTCACCCAGATCTACACCACATCTGGATTTGCATGGAACAACAATGAAGTCAGGTCCTAAAACTCATGAAGAGTGGCGTGGCAAAGATGGCAGCGGGTTGTGATGGGATTTTTCACTCTTTGTCTCTGTCACCCGTCGATCCCTGCCAAAAGCCACTAAAAGCCTGGGGGCCGCTTGCACCATGCCCCCCGGCACTGCCTGATCCACGGGATCTGCCATGATGTGATTCTTGTGAAGGCTGAGTGATATGGAGCAAGTCAAATGTGGGCAGCCGCAGGACAGAGAGCAAGATGGCAGGCGCGACTGGAGGCCCTACAGCTTTGAAAGGGCCGGAGCGGGAGACGTAGAGCTGGCAACCCACTCGGCCCAAGCCAGTGAGACAAGCTGCGGTTGTGAGGCTTGGAGAGGCAACAGAGAGGGCCAGAGCAGCATCGAGGACCTGCAGCTGTGGTGCAACTGTGAGAGGAGACAGGACCGGGGCCTGCAGCCATAACATTGGGTGCCTGGCAGTCGCCATGAGGTCCGAAGGTTCCGTAGCTGACACCTGGTCCCCGTGAAGCGATCCACAGTGGACCTTGGATTGTGTGTCCCCCTCCCGATCGACTCACACTGGACGTTATAAATTAATCAGAGGGGGACTAGTGAAGTGGAGGTGCAGGTGACAACGGATGGAGCCTGGGCAGGCACAAGACGCGTGCTTGCTGTGATGGGTTGTCGCCCGATGGCTCTAGATTGGCCCCGGTCTGCTAGTCTCTGAGGCACCCTCATACAAGCAGCGACGATACCAGTGGGGCCTGTGCATAGAACTGAGCTAGTGAAAGTGACTCTACCCTGAGCTGGCACAGAAGTACAAGCTGAAGCCGGGGCTAGGATTGAGTTGACCCTGGGGGAAATGAACAGTCTTGAAAGTCACTAGATGTCTGAACTGGTCAATTGGCTGAGGAATCCTGGTCACACCCAGTTGCCACTGATCTGAAAGAGATGCTTTCAGCGCGCAAGGCGGACAAGACAGCGTCCACCTAAAGCGACCCCTCAAGAAAGCCGCACCTGACCTTGGTTTTTCCGAGATGAATCCCTCTGTGGGGGTCAGACGGCTGCACTGCTGAACCTTGTGAGTGTGTTGCCCTGGGCTTGACTGAGCTAGGTGTCCCGGGACCCTCTCCTGGACTTGGAGGTTGACGAGAGACTGAGCCACACTGACACCATACCAGCCCCCCCAACATGGCAACAGCCTGATCCAAAAAAGAGCGCTCCTTAAGAGATATGTTAGTGAAGACTCCCAATGTAGACCAGTCCTCACAGTCACCTACACCGGCTCTGATGGAGCACACAGAAGTAGACGGTCCGGTTACACAATTCTTCCTGGAGGCGCTGTTCGCCGCTCTGAGAGATGACTTGCACACAGTCAAGGGGGAGCTATCCCAAGACCTTAAAGATGTACAGAAAGAAGTAGAAGAGATGGGAGATCATGTCTCTATGCTGGAAGACAACGCAACGGGCAGATACGAAGAGCTCAAACACCTTCAGCAGGAAGTTATTCACCTTAAGGAGCAACAGATCGAAATACAGGCACTTGCAGGAGATCTCGAAAACTGATTTAATATATGTATCAGGGGTGCACCCACAGCAGCAGAGGAGGAGGATATCAACTCATTCGTCAAAGCTGTATTTGTGCAGCTGTTGGGGCCTTCTGCGCCGGAGATCCAAGTGGATTGGGCACTTTGGGTGGGGGTCCCCTCTACCTCATCTACCTGCTCTTTGGACATCTTGGTGTGGATTCACAACTTTGCTGTGAAAGAACAAATAATCGGTGGAGCCAAGGAGACACAGCCTCTGCACTTCTGAGGCCTTCCAATAGCATTGTTTCAAGATTTGTCAGCTATTACCCTGTAAAAGCAGAGGGAATTCCGCCCAGTGACGTACTACCACAAGGAGCAGAACGTCAGCTATTCCTGGGGGCACTAATTTCAACTTATCTTTCAGTGGGAGGGTCAGCACCCCCAGATCCATTCCCTTTCTGCAGCTCGTGAACTTTTGGGGCTCAACGATGAAGAAACAGCAGACACCAGACCTAAGCGGGGACTCATGGAGGCTTTGGGCACAACCAATGGCGTGGGAACGCCCCCAAATACCTGACCCAGGCACTATGGAAAAGGAAAGTGCTGCAGAGTCTGGGAGGGGAATCCGAGAAGAGAGGCCTCCCTTGATCATAGCAAGATATGGGCCCCTTAACCAAGAAGGCATGGGAGGAGGCAGGTGAGGGGAGGGAGGGGGATAAACAGTTGGAGGCAGATCGGACACGAAGGCCACGATCCTAAGTTCCCATAGGCACTTCAGCAGCCAGCTTCAAGGCCTTGCCAGACTTCTGGCCAATGTTCTTGTTACAGTTTATTGTTTAGTTTGGGGGTTAATGTTTCCAGACACTTGCAGTAAGCAGACGATCTGTCCACACAGGTGCACATATACTGAGATAGGCCTTCACGGGGGGGTCGGCTCCACACTGCCATTGGTACTTTCTCTGAGGAAATACAGTGACGTGCATGCACAGCTACTCCATTACCATGATCTACTCCGCATGGTGACCCTCAATGTGAAGGATCTTAATACCCGGTGAAAAGTAGGGTTATTCTTGCATATTTAGAGCACACACAGGCAGACATATTTCTTCTGCAAGAGACATCTCCTGGCCAGGGATAAACTCCACTTATGATCTAAGACATTCCCTCAACATTTTCACTCTACCACTAACAGCAAAAGAGCTGGGGTGGCTATGCTGGTCTCCAAAACCTCTAGGGGTAGAGTGGGGGAGAAGGGTGCGGAGATTAGGGGGCATCTCTTGGCACTTCAGCTGAGGGTAGGCGAACAGACCTTGATAGTTGGCACCATGTGTTCCCCCAATGAGTCCCAGGAGGTCTTTCTTAGTACAACACTCGTGAATGTCATGCGCACTAAGGAGAGAATGGTGGTGCGGGGGAGGATCTTAATATGTAGCTCCACAATTACGTTGATAGATCAGCGTCCAGGAGAGGTCACGAGGGAGGGGACCCAGTGGTTGGAGGGGATGGAAATGCACGACTTGTGGCGATTGGCAAACCCACACAGAGAGCATACACATTCTACTCGCATGCACATAAAATGTATGCTAGACTAGATTACTTATTGGGCACTGCAGGGGTGAGGAGCTTGGTTGCTTGGGTTGAGATCGAGCCCCGCTCACTGTCAGACTGAAGTACTGGGTTTTTCAGAACCCAGCGGTGCCAGGGAACACACCCTAAGACTTCGAGTCCTTCCTGTTTCAGACTACAGAAACACAGAGTCTTCTTGGTGAAGTCAAAGATCTTGTTTATTGGCTGCAGCCAGTAACAGGTATCCTAGAAGTACAACACGGTGTATATTCTCAGGAGACTGCTCCCTTTGCAAAGCTAACCTTCTCTTTTATACAAAATATTATGCTTTAGGCAAACATTCCTTATTTTACAGTTGACCATTCACATATTTTCACTACAAAGAGATAGCAGGTTTATGATGACAAGCCCATATTTCAGTTTGTCCAGCCCTCAATCAATTACCCGGAAAGGCTTAGTACTTTCATCAGATATCGACGGACCCCCAATATAAACGGGCACCTCCTCCTTGTAAAGCAAGTCATAAAGAAAGAAACAGGGACATGTGTGTGTAAGATTAGGCATGGTTTGTGTGTGATGAATGGTTTATGATGTGTTGTGCCTTGATACTAATCTCATTCGGCCACTGGGAAAGAAACTGGCCGAACAGGTTTGGCTTCAGGCAGTGGAGTCAGCTTGCCCAGGTCACAGAGGAGTCAGCAAAGATGTACGTGTCCTTCAGACTCGTTTTCAGCATTAGACATTGGCCTATGTGAGGGCAATCACAAAATGGCTGTCGTTTAAATGGAACACGAGGGTTCAGGACGGAAACTCTGATATTCAGGTGATTTCGTTACCCGAATATGAATACAATGCTTGTGCATACTATTCTAATCATTCTCGGTCTGCTGATACCAAAATCGTTGTGATATGACGATATTTATAACACGGGTCCAGAATTTTCAGTACCACAGACCCTCCTTTTGCCCTTACATAGGCAATAACCTATACTCACGCTAATCTGAGTCCAGGTCTATATTCATAAAGTCGTTGAGATGATGCTGTAGCATCATCCTATTACTTAGCTCATCCCTTGATACAGGTTTCCTTACACACGATGTAGCACAGAGGCCACATATTGCAGGAGCACACTGTACACACAGACAGGACAGGAAAAGAATGGCTAAGATCATCCCAATGACTACCAGAGTCTTCCATCCCCAGGCGGATATCAGCTCCCAGAACCACCCCATCAATGACCAATCTCCTTTATCCACGTGAATAGACTCGGAGATCTTATGCAGTTTGGAAATGGCCTGGTAGACTGTCGGAGCGTTATCTGGGATGAAAACACAGCAACTTGATTGGATCACTTTACATACCCCACCTCGGTCTGCAAGTATGACGTCTAATGCGACCCTGTTCTGAAGAGTCATAAGGCGATCCGACTGGAGCTCAGCAGTCAAATTACCAAGGGCACCGGCGGTTTCAACTACCGTGGATTCAACCACCTTTGTCAATTGCCTTATGTTCCTGCTGTTAACCATAGGGCCCCAAAACGGCAGAAAACCCTTTGCGAAATCTCCAAATTCTTGTCCTGTAGTGTCTTCTTTACTTATGACACCTCGAACCATCCTTGTTTTATGGTAATCTGCCGCGGCTGTGTAGGTGGGAGGTAACAGGAACGAAACAAAACATGTGCCTGAGAAGTCAGGAGGCAACCATGTATAGGCTCTATTATGGCAGATGAAATAGGTACCCTTAGCTGCTAAGAACGAAGGAGAAGTCTGAGACGCAAAAACATATGTTTCAGTGCAGATACTTTTCCCTAACTGAGCTCTGGGATTCTTGCCATTACCTTGCAGACATAGGTGACCCTGATGGGGTACAATCCAAATCGGGGAGGATCTCTTTGCTCGCTGGTTCCCACTCAGAGTAACTCCATATCCTGTTATGTTCCATCCAATATATGCTAGTGTCTCATCTCTCGGGATAGTCTCATAGGAAATATCTTCCCTAATCATATCTACTATACCCTTAGCTAGAGCACTATTCTTAGGATTATCTTTCACAGAACGTAGGGGGTTGGCTTCATACGCGTATATGAACACCGTCCTATATGCCCATACAGAACCGTTATGGCTGAAAGGCAGGACCAGATAAGGGATACCTTTATCAGTAGTATGAGGCATAAGACCACACACCCAACAGTTAGTTGTGTTTACTACTAATTGGTGTTGGTGTAGAAGCTGAATGAATGAATTGTTGGCAAACTCTAATCTTCTGGCAGACTCGTGTTCAGGCAGGGGGTGAAAAGAATGCGAGGAAACAGTAGAAGGAGGTATGGGCTGAGTAATGGGTGCAAATGTCACTTGAAAAAAGAATAAAACATATCCTATTAAAAACGTCATTACACTAAGCAACATGAAAACACATAATATCAAAAATCGTTTCTTTGTCATTATTATATCCATTCTGGCTTTAAAGTCCATCTGTCTGGCAGGTCTCTCATTCTTGAAAAACTCCATCCTCTCTAACTGCTGCTCGTGGTGGTAGGGTGTTCTATGCTAGGGAATGCTTCTGTCAGTCCAGGGCAACTCCCTTAGACCGACCAGAACTGTCGACCTAACGTCTTCAGCTGCACTCCAAAGACTTGGGCAACCATGACCCTACAGCTGAACCCGGATGGCGGTTCGAAAAGAAAAAAACAAAAATAAGAAAGTTTCTCAGATGAGAGAGCTGCACTTTCAAAAAAATAGCAAAGGAACGGGAAAAAAATTATTTGTCCTTAGTTCTTGGTCTCAAATTATAACGGCTTTTTCCAGGAACTGTCTGGTTCTGGAACAAGAGTTCAGGCTCTGTAGTGTTCAATCGAATTGACGGTGGCACAGCTTCTTGCAAATTATTGTCACTTTCTCGTTCAGAAATTGTTCCTTTTACACGTGCATCGCTAAATAGCAAAAAACGAGGCACAGTCTCAGTCTCAGAGTCAGCGATCCCCTCCTGGACCCACCGGTCGTACGGTAGAGGAAAAGGGACTCTCTTGCAGTGTACGCCGTGGATCCAGTTCTTTTTCCCTTCCACTCGAACAGCTGATCTTGTTGAGAGAAGGACGAGGTAGGGGCCGGTCCAACGGGGCTGGTCATTCTTTGTCCGCTGGAAGTTCTTGACCAGCACCCATGATCCAGGATCGATAAGAGATCCTGGAGCTTCAGAGACCTGAGGCAGAGTGTCGTGAACCTGTTGGTGTAGAACACGCAATTTAGCCGTCAATTCATACAAATAATCAAGCAGTACAGGGTGTTCGATCTCACTGAATTTTGTTGGTCTTGGCACTCCCCATATGTTGGCCGGGCGGCCAAACACGATTTCATAGGGACTAAGTCCCACTCGCGAATGCACAGTCATTATTGTTGATAGGAGTGCTAGAGGCAGAGCGTCGGGCCATTTAAGACCAGAGCTCGCTTGTATCTTTGCCA
Organism: Pleurodeles waltl; assembly: GCF_031143425.1. Taxonomy (NCBI): domain Eukaryota; kingdom Metazoa; phylum Chordata; class Amphibia; order Caudata; family Salamandridae; genus Pleurodeles; species Pleurodeles waltl. The sequence goes on along the minus strand of NC_090446.1, from coordinate 1,018,561,124 downwards.
ACTTCAGTTTTAGCGTGCCATTATAGCACTCTACTAGTCCAGCTGATTGGGGGTGATTTGCAGCGTGGAATTTTTGCTGGATACATAGCCCCTCACATACTTTTTTCATCACTCGACCCACAAATTCACTCCCATTATCACTCCAGACCATTCTCGGCATTCCAAACCTAGGGAAGAATTCTTTGGCAAGGGCTATAGCTGTGGATAAGGCAGTGTTGTCTTTTAAGGGATATGCTTCTACCCATCTTGAAAAGGCACAAACAACAACGAGTACGTATTTCATATTGTTGCACCTTTCCATGTGGATGAAATCTAGCTGCAAAACCTCGAACGGATACGTTGGAGGTGCAAAATGACCAGCTGGAGTTGGGGTTCCCCTACCAGGATTGTATTTCAGACACACCATGCAATTCTTGACCACATTCTCTGCACATTTAGGAATTCCAGCATTTTGCCATACTGGAGCCAACAACTTACAAATCCCTTTCACACTGATATGGGCCATTCCATGAGCCATTGTCACCACTGCAAGCACATACGCATTGGGTAACAACCATCGCTGATGTTCTGACAAGTCAACCCAACAACCATTTTCATCCAATTTACCCGTACTTTCTTTCCACACATTCAACTCTTTCTCTGAAGCTTCAGCTTGAAGAGACTTCACACCCTCTATCGTATCTTCACATATTCTAACGTCACCAACCCATCTTGCGGGGCCTGCAACATACATTCGATTCATCACATCTTTTGCTGTTTCTTTTGCGATTTCGTCAGCAAATGCATTGCCACGACCGACATCATCAGTAACCTTCTTGTATGCACTGCATTTCAGAATCGCAACTTGTAATGGCAAGGTCAGTGACTCAAGAAGCTCATTCACCAACTGACCATGCTGAATTTTAGCTCCATGCGAAGTCAGGAACCCACGTTCTTTCCACAATCGTCCAAAACTATGGGCCACACCAAACGCATACTGGCTGTCGGTATATATGGTCACTTTCATTCCTTTCGATAACACACACGCTCTCGTAAGTGCAATCAGCTCTGCTGCTTGAGCTGAATTATGTGGTATACGTGCAGCTTCAACAATCGTATGCAAAGTTGTGACAGCATATGCTGCAGTCGTATCACCATTCGGAAGCTTGAAGCATGAACCATCCACCCATAAGGTACCATCACACTTTACAAGAGGAGTATCTTTAAGATCTACTCTCCCTTTCGTTTCTTCTTCTGTCCTAAGAAAACAATCATGTTGTTCAACATCATCTGTTTCTACTGAAATTGGCAATAACGTGGCTGGATTCAACGTATTGCACCTCTTTATGTGCACATGACTCGCTAACAGTGTCAACTCGTAACCTGACAATCGAGCACTAGTTAAATGCTGTGTCTTGGTCCTGTTTAACAACGTGTCCACTGCATGTGGAACCATCACAATCAACATATTATTCATCACTAACCCAGCAGACTGTCGAATAGAAACAGCTGCTGCCGCTGTGGCTCTCAAGCAACTCGGCAATGCTCTAGCTACCGGATCCAAAGTTGACGAAAAATATGTGCATGGCGCTGCTTGTCTCCAAAAGACTGTGTCAGCACTGACAATGCACAACCCTCTTTCTCATGGACATACAGTGTAAAGGGCTTACTGTAGTCGGGGGTACCCAACACAGGAGCCGAACACAATGCATTACGCAATTCGGAAAAACTTTTCTGACAATCTTCAGACCACGGAACGGGGTTTGGTGTATCTTTATAGGTCAATGCTACCAAAGGTTTGGCCAGCAAAGAAAAATTTGGTATCCATTGTTTGCAGTATGATGTAATGCCCAAGAAAGCACGTACTTCTCTCTGTGTCTTTGGCACACTCAATTTTGCAATTGCCTGAATTCTTTCTGAGGTCAGTTTCCTTCCCTCATTCGATAAGAGATGACCTAAGTAGGTCACTTCTTGTCGACAATATTGCAGTTTTGAAAGGGACACTTTGTGATGTAAATCAGACAAATGACGCAACAACAACAAGGTGGCTTCTTTACAAATCTCTTCAGTATCTGTAGCGACTAGCAAATCATCAATGTACTGAATAAGGGTAGCGCCGTCAGGTAAAACAATTGCATCAAGCTGTGTTTTTAAAGCCTGACTATATATTGATGGACTTTCACAGTAGCCGTGAGGAGCGCGTTTGAAGCGAAAACTTCGGCCTCCTAAACTGAATCCAAAAATATCCCTGCTCTCCTCTGCAATCAGGATGCTGAAGAAAGCATTCTTTAAGTCAATCACCGAGAACCAGGTGGCGGAAGCTGGAATCATAGTCAATATGGCAGTGATATCAGGAACAACTGGAAACTGTGGCACAACTATTTTATTTACCTCTCTAAGATCAATCACGAGCCTGTAAACAGGTGGCTTAGAGGGGTCAGTACGCTTCAAAACATGCAAAACAGGACTATTACAAACGTTGCCTGTTGTCTCTTCAATTACATCTTTTTCAATTAAATCATAAATGATCGCTAGCAACGCCTTTTCACCTTCACTAGAGATCTTGTATTGTTGAATGCGTGGTAATTTAACATTGGCTTTCAATGTCACAACATAAGGCGCTATTTCCAACAGACCCACGTCATTAGGACCAGTAGCCCAAATGGTATCAGGAAGAAACGACAATTCGGTCGGAAGTTTATCCTTTGACAAATACATTGGAGAGACCATTTTCCTACCCAGTGTAAGTTGTACTCCCGAAGGAGAACAATATAATGTCGCATACAATCTTTCCAACAAATCCAATCCTAACAAGTTTTCACCACAACCTGTCATCAGAATAAGGGGTGCTTCCAATTCACAAGGTCCAACAGAAAGGGACATAGGACTAGAAATCGGGTTTCTAACCGGGGCGCCAGAAAAACCTACTGAAACATTCATCTCGCCAGACAAAGGTGCGCCAGGGAGTTTTGAGTGCATAATAGAACTCTTTGTAGCACCGGTATCTAACAGAAAAGGCTCCGACACACCTGAGGTAATCACCTTAACATAAGGTCCATTCTGATCCACTGGAACTAAAAAAACTCCCTCTCTTCGTCTATGGCTGTCCTAGCAATTATTACCTTCCAGATTCTCATCTTCTCCATAGTAGTCGTCAGCATAGTACTGAGCTGTCCTACCAGATGCGTTATGTTGCTGGTCAAAGCTATTCATTGAGTTTTGAGACGGAAAGGAACGCGTGTTCTGGGGGAAACTTCCACGTCCTCTACCTCTAGGAGCTTGTTGAACACCTCGACCTCTTGCACCAGAAGCACCATTCGTACGCTGTAACAAAATAGGACAACTATACTTGAAATGACCCTCTTCTTTACAATATGAACACCGATTGGGACCTACAGGAACACGTGGTTGAGAAAACTTGAACCTTTGCGAGTTTCTCTGGAACTGTTGAGGTTGCTGATAGTTACTCTGACCACCACGTGGCGGATACGCCTGTTGTAAAAGAACCTTCGTCTTTAATTCTTTAGTTTTCTTGTCTGCTCTATCCTTCTCAACTTTATCCCTATTTTCATAGTACTGTGCAGTAGCCAATATTTGTGCTGAAGAGGAAACGGCCCAAGAACTCTCTGAATCCTTCAATTTCTTACACAGCTCTGCAAGCAAATTGTGCACAAACTTGTCGACAAACAACTGTTGACCACCTTCTGTACTCATATCTTGACCACTGTGGTCGATAAACGTTTCCTCAAACCTGGTGAAGAAATCAGACACTGTTTCATCTTTCTTCTGCTTACACGCAGACAATTTATCCCAATTCACACGCATCGCAGGCATTAAAGTCTTCATGTAAGTAATGATCCTAGCAGGCAGTTCTGCTACCAAAGGCTCAGGCTTGGCACCACCAACTTGTCTATCATTTGCAGCACTAATATTAGCCCATGAGTCACCTAACTCTTGTGCATGATCTGTATGGCGAATCAATCCCCACAAAGGCTGTGGAACAACATTCCCAAATAACATGTCTATGTCGGCTAAATTCATAATGCATGAGTCTGCAGTCTGTGATAATTCCTTATAATATCCTGCAGGGTTTTTACTGGGATCAGGCAAAGTCTGCTTAAGGGCTAAAACTTCAGCTCGCTTCCACGGAACATGTACCCAAACACGCTGAAAATGAGCTGGGACAGCATCAATTTGATTAGCAACATCAGCCTCAACAGCGTCTTTCCATACCGGAGGGACTTCTCTCATTGGGTACTGTCGCACCTTTTTTTTAACAGAAAAGTCATGTTGGAACAATGACTGAGAAGGATTCTTATTCCTAAAGGACAACAACGTCACAACTGCTGTCTCAACATCCGAACCCACAATCGTGCCCTTTGCAAACTCAAACCGTACACAGCACAAATCAGGCGGATTTGTTTCCAAATCATTATCTTCCAATTCCTCACAAAGGAAAGCACACATTTTCTCTAAAACTTATCTTTGTTTTGGTGCTCCCCATTGTCGGAAGACATCCATAACAGACTCTACATAGTATCTTAAAGGGTAAACAACCCATTTATGCGCCATACGGTCAAACATTTCTCTCTCTTGAGAATTAGGCAGTTGACTACGCGACTGTTTACGCTCCGAATCTGGGGTCACACCAGACGACCCAAAGAGAGGAAATATAAGGCTGGCAACAGTATCTGTCATTCTCTGTCGGACAGAAGGAGAAGTTGATGAAAGAACAGGAGGTAAAACAGAGGGAGGCAAGGCAGACGCAGAAGCAGACGCAGAGGCAGTATCAGGAAGAACACCAGAAGAGGCAGTCGATGTAGTACATAAAGTCGCAGGAGGTACAGATGGAGCAGGTAGCGAAGTCGGCGGCCCTTGAAGGGGCTGCGCCATAGTAGTAGGAGCCAACTGAAAAGGAGCTGGCGGCTGTGGAAGAACCTGAGGCAAAATAACCGGAGGTTGCACAGCTAAAGGTTGCGGAGGTGCTGTAGCATTCTGCGCATAAGGGGGTGGCGACCTCAACAAGTGTGACATTAAAGGATCTTTCTCAAGTTCTTTTGCTGCATCTTGCTGAAGAAGCGGAAGAACTGGATAACATTTATCGGTCACCAATTTACGTTGCCTGTGCAACTGCTCATTCATCTGTTCTTCTTCATCATCTTTAAACTGCATAGCAGCTTGCATTATCGAGATACCCTCTTCCCTCTTATTTCTCTTTGCTAATTTAATTTCCTTCTGTTTGGCTTCCTTACGCCATAGGCGGAAACAGTCAAACATCGCCGGCTGGGCTTTCTTCTTAAAAAGTTTAACCTCCAGATTATTCAGAATCTCTGTGTCAAAACTACCATATTGGGGCCATTTTAAAACACCATCTTTCCTGGTGTATCGGATCCATACTTCATTATATGTGAGGGGGCCTATGCCATGTTTCACATATAGTTCATAGGTTGGAGTTCCAATCGGAGGAACCGGACACGAGTCCTCCAATCGGGAATCCCTATTATAACCAAGACAAATCAAATTTCCATATCTGCTAAGACCAGGCATCTTCGCTCTCTAGTCTAGCTTCAAACTTCAAAGGATTATCGAATACAATAGTCTCGTGAATACACGAATCCCTCGGCTTTGGTACTTGCAAGTTCCAAATCAAAGATCCCAAGGGGATACCAAACTAAGAACCAAACTAAGGACTGGGAGACGCTCCACTTATACTTAACTGAGGTATCGATGACGTCACCAGAAGACTCGTTTATCGTTTCGCTCTACCAAATCATCAAGGGTCCAAAACAGGGCGATAGTCAGGGCAGCAGTCCTTCGTAGCCGTCGGAAAGCGGGGAACCTCGCAGCAAAGACTTTCGGACCACGTCGACATACAGGGGTCGATGAAGTGGCGGCCTTCCTCCAGAATTTTCACACGAAGCTCCTCACGAACCTCTGGCTTGGACTGGTACCGCTGAAATCGCCCCACGTTGGGCGCCAACTGAAGTACTGGGTTTTTCAGAACCCAGCGGTGCCAGGGAACACACCCTAAGACTTCGAGTCCTTCCTGTTTCAGACTACAGAAACACAGAGTCTTCTTGGTGAAGTCAAAGATCTTGTTTATTGGCTGCAGCCAGTAACAGGTATCCTAGAATTACAACACGGTGTATATTCTCAGGAGACTGCTCCCTTTGCAAAGCTAACCTTCTCTTTTATACAAAATATTATGCTTTAGGCAAACATTCCTTATTTTACAGTTGACCATTCACATATTTTCACTACAAAGAGATAGCAGGTTTATGATGACAAGCCCATATTTCAGTTTGTCCAGCCCTCAATCAATTACCCGCTAAGGCTTAGTACTTTCATCAGATATCGACGGACCCCCAATATAAACAGGCACCTCCTCCTTGTAAAGCAAGTCATAAAGAAAGAAACAGGGACAGGTGTGTGTAAGATTAGGCATGGTTTGTGTGTGATAAAAGGTTTATGATGTGTTGTGCCTTGATACTAATCTCATTCGGCCACTGGGAAAGAAACTGGCCGAACAGGTTTGGCTTCAGGCAGTGGAGTCAGCTTGCCCAGGTCACAGAGGAGTCAGCAAAGATGTACGTGTCCTTCAGACTCGTTTTCAGCATTAGACATTGGCCTATGTGAGGGCAATCACTAAATGGCTGTCGTTTAAATGGAACACGAGGGTTCAGGACGGAAACTCTGATATTCGGGTGATTTCGTTACCCGAATATGAATACAATGGTTGTGCATACTATTCTAATCATTCTCGGTCTGCTGATACCAAAATCGTTGTGATACGACGATATTTATAACACGGGTCCAGAATTTTCAGTACCACAAGACCACGCAGCAATGGTGCTGGACCTCACCCTTCCACTGGGGCTGCAAAGATGTTGACACTGGCATTTGAGGGAGACACGCCTACGCAGGCCGGAGGTGGTCATTCAAATTGAGCATGCTATCCACTCTTACTTAGCAACTAACAACACAGCTGATACTTCAGTGGCAGTTTTGTGGGATGCACTGAAAGCAGTGATTAGAGGCATTTTCATAGCAATCTCCTCGGGTGATAATAAACTGTGCCAGAAGATAAGGGAACAGCTGAAATAGCAGACTGCAGAACTGGAGCATGATCATCAGTGCCCAGGCACCCCTAGAATATGGCCTCACCTAGAGGCAGTGTGGAAACAGCTGGCACACCTGGACTTAGACAGGGCAGAATACTTGTTGCTGCTCCTCTGACACACCTTCTATGTGGCAGGGAATAGATGTGGGTGATCTCTGGCAAATAGGCTCTGGGTCCAGCACAAAGCATCCGGAATTTAGTTACTCCTAGGAGAGGTCTGGAAGGACGATCTGATTGCTGCCCAATTTAGGGACTACTACAGCGAGCTATACAAAGCACAGTCCATATCCTGAGAAAAGGTGGAAGGGTATCTTCAAACAGGGAACTTTACACACTCTTGTACAAGCTGAAGAAATTGAGAAACCTATCCGTATCGAGGAGGTTATAGCTGCTATTGCCCATCTGAAGACTCATAAATCCCCAGGTCCGGATGGCTTCCCGTCCGGCTTTTATAAAACCTTTTTTCATATATTGGCACCCCTGCTGACTCGAGTGTTTAATGTAGTGGATGATACTCATGCCCCTCCCACATTTATGAGTGACACTTCTATAGTGCTTATCCCTAAACAGGGTAAAAATCCCTGGAAATGTGCGTCATTTAGACAGATTTCCCTATTTAATGTTGCCGCAAACCTGTTTACTGGGATTCTAGCCACGTGGCTGGGTCTGCTGATGCCCAGGTTGATTGATCTGGACCAGTACAAATTCATTCCCTCGAGGCAATGCAGTGATAACACCAAACAGATTCTGCATATTATTGACAAGGCGGGCCGTTGTCGGAGGGAAAAAATGCTTCTCACGGTGGATGTCAAAAAGGCTTTTGATAGAGTCAATCGGCCCTATCTTTCAGCTCACAGTCGATGCCGAAAAGGCTTTTGATCTAGTCAATTGGCCCTATCTTTCAGCCACTCACACTGCCTCGGCTTCAGCACCGCTTCCGTACCTGGGTGCTGAGCAACTACTCGCATCCCATGGCTACAGTCAGCGTTAATAGGAAGACTTTGGCTTTCTTCCCGATAGGCAGAGGGGCTCAACAGGGGTGCCCAATGTCACCCCTACTATATGAAGCCTTTCTCTCAGAAAGTGCGTGTCAATCCGCACATCGCAAGAGTTCGTTTTGGGGTGGGGAGACCATACCATATGCCTATATGCGGATGACCTCCTGCTGGCCTTGGATGACCTGCATTCATCCTTGCGGCTTTCCTGGTGGAAGGGGAGCTCTTCAGCGCAGTGGTGGGATTTCGTATAAACATTGCCATTGGCACAAGGTATGTTTACTACACTGATGACAGACCAACCATGACAATGCATATTCCCCACTTACCAAGGGAAAGTAGTATACTACAGCTGCCAAAATTATACCAGGTAAGTCATGTTACATTTATGATGGACACCCATGCATCACAGACTGCTATGAGGCACCAGCACCCAACATACAATTGAGAAAACCTGCACCTAGTTTGAAGATGCCAACCTACACATATCCCCAGACACATGACAGGGGACAATGACCCACATCCTACTTACCTTTGGACTGTAACAGATGTCAGGAGTGACCTGATGGTGGAAAGTAACAATCAGCAGGGCAGTTAAAACAAGATATCTGGACACTAAACACAGTCATATCTGCTCCATGCTAGGCATTTCGACTGAGGTTTCACCGTAGTTTAGTCCTAGGTACTAGCTCCAACAAGATGAGCAGACCAGTTGGAAATACGTGTCCTGTCTTCACCAAATGTTTCCCCAGAAGATATGTGACACATGGCACATGCTACATTGTAAGGTGGAGCAGTCAGTCCCTCACTAAATCACCTGCTAAAGGTTCAATCATGATAATTCTATGTGCTCACTCCCTTGTGACTGCTGTGCTGGCCTCAAACGCCCATTCAAGGCTGTATAGGCCACCGCCAAAATGCAGGCCATTAGGGAGGTCATGGTCCGACGGGCACCCATCCTCATTGGGAGGACATCCCCAGCTGGGACTCTGCGGTCTTCTCAGGTCCTACCACCTCTTCCGAAAGTGGGCTTTCAGCCGGCAGTGGACTTCTAGGGTTCACAACTTTTTGGCGATGTCTCTCCAAATCTCCTTTTTCTGATGGGTGTTGACCTGCATGGATGCAAATGAAAAGGCAGAATATTATGTCCACAAGTCCCATACAAACTGGTTTAGTCACGAGTCACATACATGTCAGTGCGATTAGTCACTTACATTCTGTCCTGAAAATCCTGTCCACCTGTGGCACATAGCATGCATTTGACTCAGGGACATGACGGCAAACACTTCCAATTAGGGAGCACAATACACACTCCCCAGCTGTCAACACCAGGGCAGTGCGCGCTCTATTGGCGACTAGAATGCAAAAACCCAGCACTCTCAAAACAACATAATTTATGCATTGTGCTGATATGTTGTTGTTTAACCTTTTGCATTGCAGAGTTCAATCCTGAAGACTTATTTTTAATGTGCTTACAAATGCTGTTCATTTGCAATGTATTGCTGCAGGCCTTCAGAGTGTGTTAGGGTGTGGTCCCTTTCCAGGGCCTTCTAGAGACTTTCCCTGCAGCATGCCTGGGTGTGGTTGTGGGCTGGGCCAAGACTCTATAAAAAGGAGCCAGCCCAGCTCCAAGTGCTCACTATTCAGAGGTCCCGGTGCAGAGCAGCAGCTACTTCCTGAGCTCCTGTCCCGGTGGCCTATTTGATCTTCCAGACATCTGACTTTCATTCTTCATTTGGAGATCCTTGTTCTGGGCGGTAAGACGGTGGTTGGGCTGGCCTACCGACGCCGTTATCGAGGACTCTCATGTTCTTGGGCCTAATTGTTTTATGATTTGACAGAGTACTTTTGTGCGTGAGAAATATGCGCTTGAGTGTTTGTGACATTTGCAGGGTGACTTGCGAATCGGCAAGACACGCGATTCGTTTCATGATAATTTAATCTTGTTATTCATTGCACGCTACCATTTCTTGACATTTGTATGGTGGCTTAAGAATCGGCAAGACGCGCGATTCGTTTTATGGTGTTTTAACTTTGTTGTTCATTGCGCGCTACCATTTCTTGACATTTACATGGTGGCTTAAGAATCGGCAAAAGACGCGCGATTCGTTTCATTGTACTTTGATCTTGTTATTCATTGTGAGCTGTTATTTCTTGGCATTTACATTGTGGTTTACGAATCAGCAAGACGCGCGATTCGTTTAATGATGATTTGACTTTGATATTCATTGCGTACTACCATTTCTTGGCATTTTACATGGTGACACTCGAATCGGCAAGACGCACGATTCTCTCCTCGAGTTTATTTCATGTTGTTTATTGTATACCACTATTCTAAGATATTTATCATGTAATATTCGAGTTGACAAGTTATGTGAGTTGTTTTCCTGAATCCATATTGTGTTATTCATAGTGCACAATCCTTTTATGGTGTTTACTATATATATATATATAAATCTACAATATCCACAATTGGTGTTGAAACATTTTAAGAGTACACAGAAGATCAGAGTTTCTAGATGCAATATTTTATGGTCCTAGTATGCATTCTCAAAAAAGGATTTATATGACTGGTTTAAAATTTAGACAGAATGTTTGTCTGATTCTCAAGTAAATGAAAGTACTTGAATAAGAAAATTTTCATTTAGTTCATCTTGATTCCCTTACAGGTATCCGGTCATCTTGAAACTTAGTCATTTTAAACTTAATTCTTAGATTGTTCATGTTTTCAGAATGACTATGCTTAGAATCATAGTCTAGAATTGATTTCAGGAGATATAATTTTCATATTGTGTATTCTAACCTTTTTCTTACTACAGGTCTCCTTCCCAGCTGTTTCCCTTCCTAATCTCCTCTTCTCCTCTTGAACTCTCTTAGCCTCTGTGATTTATCTATCAGAGTCTTGGAGCTGTTCAGTGGTGGACGTGTTGGGAACGTGCGCAGACCTCGAGGATCTGGTGACTCTGACAGAATAGTGAGCCCACTAATTATTATCCTCCTGGTTTGTGTATGTTCTCAGCATGGCCACGCTGGACAAGTTAGTCAAGGCTATCACCCAGCTCCAGGCAGAGGTGGTATCATCCAAAGAATTGTCAACTAGCTTAGCTGAGAGAGTGAGTCAGTTGCAAGATAAGGTAGAGAAGAAGGAACAAAGTCCCACAGGTGTGTCCTGGCCAGGTACTTCTTCTCAGGCTTCTGGAAGTAATCCGACAAACATTTCCCTAAATGTTCCTTCCGCAATTCCTTTAGCTCCCCCAGAACGTTTCTCAGGTGACCCTTTGAAAGCACAATCTTTCCTGGTTCAAGTGGGACTACACTTAACCTGCAGACCACATACTTTCCCCGATGCCCAGTCCAAAGTAGCTTTCTTGTTATCATATTCGGCTGGGGATGCAGCTACTTGGGCAATTCCTCTTGTGGGTAAAAATAGTCCCTTGTTGTACAACTGGAGAAATTTTGTTTGTGAGTTTGAGAGAGTTTTTGATCGTAGAACTGTAACACAGTCAGCAGATCGAGAATTATTAGGTTCACGCCAAGGGAATCAAGACCTAGTGTCGTATTTAGCCAACTTTAACCGGCTGGTTGCCGAGACATCCTGGCCTGAAGAAAAACAAGCGGTCTTGTTTTACAAGGGACTCAAAGAGGAACTAAAAGATATCTTAGCGCAAATCGACCCACAACCTACAGACTGTCAAGAATTAATAAACCTTGTCTTGAGGCTTGATCGTCGTTTAGCAGAACGTAAAGGAACGCGCAACAAGATTGAAAAATATTCATGGCGTGTTCATGATAACTGAGACTCAAGAACTCCGAAAGAGGGGACGCCGGACCGATGGAAATTGGAACCATCAGAAGACCTTTGACCAAAGGTGAAAAGCACCTACGCAGAAAAAATGGACAATGTCTTTATTGTGGGCGGAAGGGTCATTTTGCCAAAGATTGTCCAATCAAACAAGCAAGGTCCAGTTCAGAAGGTCGCAGCCAATGCACCAGTCTAGTTGGAAAACTAAAACACCTGAGATGCAGAGAAGGGTTGCTCTTGGGTGTCACCGTGGACCCTTCACAATCTAGACATCTTAAACTGGAAATAAGAGTACAGGTCAAGAAAAAGATCTACTTCAAAAAAGCTCTAGTCGATTCTGGGGCTACTGGGAACTTTTTTGATGTCCAATTGGTTTGTGCATGGGGCATCCCATGTATTGGAAAGAAGACCCCAGAAACCATCCAGGCAGTCGATGGAAAACTCTTGACTGGAGGTCCAGTAACTCTTCAGACTATCCCCTTGTCGATGATTTGTGAAGATAAGAATCAAAGAAAGAAACATAAAGAGAAAATCATTCTTGACGTGATCCATGCTCCTCAATATGGGATTATCCTCGGCTCGCCATGGTTAACTCATCACAATCCAGAGATCTATGGGCAGAACGAAAAATCGTGTTCTCATCTGCGCTATGTAACAAACAATGTCTCCAAAAGATTAAAGTATCAAAAGTTTGTAACTCTTACATAGCTACTGCCGCGGAGAAAGAAATTCAGCTGCCCAAACAGTATTCATCTTACAAAGATGTATTTGATGAGAAAGGAGCAGAGACTCTACCTCCTCATAGATCTTATGACTGTCAAATTGATCTAGCCCCAGGTGCGATACTTCCCAACTGTTGTGTAAATGCCCTGTCAGAACATGAAAATGAACATTTACGAAAATACCTAGATCAATTTTTGGAGAATGGCTTCATTCTCCCCTCTAAGTCTCCTGCAGCTTCGCCTTTGTTTTTTGTTCCAAAAGCTAATGGAGAACTTTGAACTTGCATCGACTATAGGGGTTTGAACAAAGTCACCATCAAGAATAAATATCCTTTACCCCTAATTCCGGTATTATTGGAACAAGTAAAGAGAGCAAAAATCTACACGAAGCTTGACCTTCGAGGTGCTTATCATTTGGTCAGAATGAGAGAGGGTGACGAATGGAAAACAGCGTTCAAGACAAGATATGGCCTTTTTGAATACACCGTCATGCTTTTTGGTCTGTGTAATGCTCCAGCAGCATTTTAATTTTTCTTGAATGACGTTCTTAGAGAGTACCTCGACATATTTGCCATAGTCTACATCGATGACATTTTGATCTACTCTGACAGTGAAAATGAACATGTCCAACATGTCAAGAAAATTCTTGCAGCCCTTCGAAAGCACCATTTATATTGCAAACTAACCAAGTGTGAGTTTCATGTTACCACAGTTGAGTTTTTAGGGGTTATTCTTACCCCTCAAGGTATGGTGATGGAAGAAAAGAAAGTAAAAGCCGTATCTGATTGGCCCACCCCAAAGACTGTTTGTGATGTACAATGTTTCCTGGGGTTTGCAAATTTTTACCGGAGATTCATAAATCATTTCTCCCAGACAGTGCCTCCAATCACTAAGCTACTAAGAAAGAAAGAAAAGTTTGTATGGTCCCCAGAAGCTGATCAAGCCTTCTCGACTTTGAAGAAAGCTTTCTCCACTGCCCCAGTCTTGACTCATCTTGATGCAAATCGACCTTTCATAGTGGAAGCTGATGCTTCAGATGTAGCAATAGGAGCCGTCTTATCACAACGAAATAAAGACACTGGTCAACTTCATCCTGTAGCTTATATGTCTCAGAAGTTGAACGAAGCCAAATAGAACTATGTCATTGCTGAAAAAGAGCTTCTGCCGATTCGTGATGCCTTTAAAGAATGGAGACATCATTTGTTGGGTGCCAAATACACTGTCACAGCATATACTGATCATCGTAATCTTCAATTCATGAGTTCCGCCAGACTTTTGACCCCTCGGCAATTACGCTGGATGCTGTTTTTTGCCGAATTTGATTTTGTAGTAGCCTTCCGGCCTGGTAAAGATAATCGCAAAGCTGACGCCTTGTCCCGTCAAGAGTCTACCACGTTGCCTGCATTTCAAGCCTCCAGAGCTATCATTGCTCCTGACAAAGTTCTATGTATCATAAAAACTGAAGATTTATTTGAAGACATTCGCAACTCTTTCAATGTTGAAAAATGGCAAACATGGGCCCAAGCAGATCCCAAAAGGTCAATCAAGCAAGGACTACCCTTTCATTACGCTCGTTTGTTCGTACCCACTACCAAACTTCGCAAGATAATGTTTCATTGGTTGCATGTTATACCTATGGCAGGTCACCCAGGTACTCCTAAAACTCTTGAACTGATTCAATGCTATTTTTGGTGGCCTACCCTAACAAAAGATGTAAAAGCAATGGTAAACAACTACGAAGTTTGTGCTCGCATTAAAACAAGTCATTCAAAACCAAAAGGGTTGTTACATCCACTTCCAACCCCAAGTCGTCCATGGGAGCACATTTCTTTAGACTTTATTACCGGTCTGCCATTGGTTCAACAACATTCAGTAATTCTGGTGGTAGTAGATAGTCTCACGAAATATGGACATTTCATTGCCTGTAAAAAATTGCCCACTTCTAGTGAACTGAAACTATTTTACTGAACAGAATGGTTCGTTATCATGGACTGCCAAAAGTTATCCTCTCTGATCGGGGGTCGCAATTTGCCTCCAATTTCTGGAAGACATGGTGTAAAACACTCCAAGTGACCTCTACGCTATCTACTATTCACCATCCTCAAACAGATGGTCAAACGGAGAGACTAAATCAGACTTTGAAACAATACCTACGTTCCTACAATGAAAAGGCACTTAATACTTGGACATCTCTGCTCTGGTTAGCTGAGTTAGCTTACAATAACTCATTCCACACTTCTATTGGCGTTACACCCTTTCTTGGTTTATTTGGCTATCATCCTGACACCCTGCCCATCACAATTCCTCAAGAAAGTTCTCTCACTCCAGCTGTGTCAGAAACCATTCAGCATTTGCATCAAACCCAGAAACTGATTCAACATCATTTAGAAAAAGCCAAACAAAAATACAAAAGGCATTATGACAAGAAACATTGTGAGGGACCGCAATATCAACCAGGTGACAAAGTGTGGCTTTCCACAAAACATATAGACTTCAAGAAGAAGCACATGTTTAATCCCAAATTTATAGGTCCTTACACAGTCCTTCAGCAAATCAATCCGGTAACCTATAAACTACAATTACTCAGATCCTTACGGATTCATCCAGTGTTCCACACTTCCCTATTGAAAAGGGTAGTCCAAAAGGTCCACCCTCATCCAGCTCCTGTTCTAGTACAGGGAGAAGAAGAATATGAAGTTAAGAAAGTGTTGGATTCTAAACTACGAGGGCCTAATCTATGGTACTTAATCTCATGGAAAGGTTATGGTCCTGAAAGTAACTCATGGGTGTCCGCATCTGATGTTCATGCTCCAGTACTTGCGAGACGCTTTCATCATCTTAATCCAGGCAAACCAGGCCCTAGAGCGCGTCTAGGAGAGGGGAGTACTGTCAACACCAGGGCAGTGCGCGCTCTATTGGCAACTAGAATGCAAAAACCCAGCACTCAAAACAACGTAATTTATGCATTGTGCTGATATGTTGTTGTTTAACCTTTTGCATTGCAGAGTTCAATCCTGAAGTCTTATTTTTTATGTGCTTACAAATGCTGTTCATTTGCAATGTATTGCTGCAGGCTTTCAGAGTGTGAGGGTGTGGTCCCTTTCCAGGGCCTTCTAGAGACTTTCCCTGCAACATGCCTGGGTGTGGTTGTGGGCTGGGCCAAGACTCTATAAAAAGGAGCCAGCCCAGCTCCAAGTGCTCACTATTCAGAGGTCCCGGTGCAGAGCAGCAGCTACTTCCTGAGCTCCTGTCCCGGTGGCCTATTTGATCTTCCAGACATCTGACTTTCATTCTTCATTTGGAGATCCTTGTTCTGGGCGATAAGACGGTGGTTGGGCTGGCCTACCGACGCCGTTATCGAGAATTCTCATGTTCTTGGGCCTAATTCTTTTATGATTTGACAGAGTACTTTGTGCGTGTGAAATATGCGCTTGAGTGTTTGTGACATTTGCAGGGTGACTTGCGAATCGGCAAGACGCGCAATTCGTTTCATGATAATTTAATCTTGTTATTCATTGCATGCTACCATTTCTTGACATTTGTATGGTGGCTGAAGAATCGGCAAAAGACGCGCGATTCATTTCATTGTATTTTGATCTTGTTATTCATTGTGAGCTGTTATTTCTTGCCATTTACATCGTGGTTTACGAATTGGCAAGAAGCGCGATTCGTTTAATGATGATTTGACTTTGATATTCATTGCGTACTACCATTTCTTGGCATTTTACATGGTGACACTCGAATCGGCAAGACGCACGATTCTCTCCTCGAGTTTAATTCATGTTGTTTATTGTATGCCACTATTCTAAGATATTTATCATGTAATATTCGAGTTGACAAGTTATGTGATTTTTTTCCTGAATCCATATTGTGTTATTCATAGTGCACAATCCTTTTATGGTGTTTACTATATATATATATATATATATATATATAAATCTACAATATGCGCAATTTGTGTTGAAACATTTTAAGAGTACACAGAAGATCAGAGTTTCTAGATGCAATATTGTATGGTCCTAGTACGCATTCTCAAAAAAGGATTTATATGACTGGTTTAAAATTTAGTCAGAATGTTTTTCTGATTCTCATGTAAAGGAAAGTATTTGAATAAGAAAGTTTTCATTTAATCCATCTTGATTCCCTTACAGGTATCCGGTCATCTTGAAACTTAGTCATTTTAAACTTAATTCTTAGATTGTTCATGTTTTCAGAATTACTATGCTTAGAATCATAGTCTAGTATTGATTTCAGGAGATATAATTTTCATATTGTGTGTTCTAACCTTTTTCTTACTACAGGTCTCCTTCCCAGCTAATCCCTTCCTAATCCCCTCTTCCCCTCTTGAACTCTCTTAGCCTCTGTGATTTATCTATCAGAGTCTTGGAGCTGTTCAGTGGTGGACGTGTTGGGAACGTGCGCAGACCCCGAGGATCTGGTGACTCTGACACCAGCTGAGGCCGTGCACTGACCAGGTAGAAAAACAGTGACTTTGATGGGACATGAGCTGATCACATGACATTGACCAATGACACGATGAAACACATCTTGCAAAGTGGCATTTGACAGATAAAGGACACTGCAAACAATGCACAAATACATCCACTACCTCTAAGTGTCACCCGCTGCATACAGTCCTGACATGTCACAGCAAGCCTACATACAGACCCTTTGACTTTGGACCAAATTGAAGAGTGTGACATGTTGAGAACACAAAGAGGCATGCCTGTCCATATATGGATATGTGCAGATACAGATGCAATCACCTGCTAGTTCTGGTGGTGGTGGTCTGTGTGTCACATCAACATTTCGGGACACCCATCCACAAGTGTGTTAAAAAAACCTATAGCACTGAAAGAGAAACCTGGCCCTGCGTTGTACAAGTTCTGCTTCGTAACCCTAACCAAAGAGTCCAATATCAGGGCAGATCTCGCAACAGCACACTGCTTGCAGATATGCAATGTCCTAAATAATGTGCGCATGCACTGGACGCATCAGAGCTGGATGAAAGAGATGACAGGGCTGTGGCATCAAGGGATCGGTCAAGGTTTTGTGACACACATTGTCAGAGATGATGTGAGCACATCAGTCAGAGATTGTGACCCTGCCCCCAAAGCAATTCTCATAGTAATCTATGGACATGGACTCAAGAAGCTGCATTTTGGCGGTGAGGCATGATTTGGCACCATCAAATGTTGTCCAGGGATACCAGGAGTGGGCACTGTGTCACACTTGTAGTGGAAAAGGGAATCAATACCAGCCCAGATGTCCCATTATGGAGTGACTGACAATATACAGGCCCCCTTCTCTGTAGGCTGAGCAGACATACCTACACAATACACCATATCCTAAAACATCACATGCATTATAGTAGATAATGTAGCCTTCAGCCAATTTACACTGGCTGTCTATGTGAAGAGCTGAGGGGCACAGTGATTCGTTACTTGGCTTCAGAACAACAGTCCAACAAGTGCAGATGTGGCCAGAGATCACTGTGAAAACACAGAAAGAGCACAAATGGTGGGCAGCCAACACATACAACATGCATTCAGCCCAACTGGTGTCATGCAACCACGTGACTACACATTACAGACATCTTGTGGCAAGAATAGACTGGGGATGGCTGTCATAACACCTCACTTAGCCATGTGCATGAAGCGCAAGTTTGTTCAGGGAACACTCAAAGCACACTCACTACATTGTCCCTGAACTACAAAGCTGTCACTTGACATAGATACTCACACTTTTACTCAACCATTTATGCACACTGACAGCACCTACAGGGCTTTGCAGACACAATCATACAAACTGGGCTTAAGCCTGGGATGCTGAAAGATAATGTTAGTAGAGATACAGAGAAAAGTGTGCACATGGTGCACTTACCTGCTCCTCTGGTGCACCATAGAGCTGTCTTACAGGGGTAGGACCTCCTTCACCAGCTTCTCCAGCTCTTCGGTGAGAAGGCAAGGGCCCTATCACCTGTAGGACGCAGCATGTTTGCTCCCAGAGGCGGCCCACAGCAGCTCAGGTCGTGGAGGTCTTGCTGGCAGCAGTGTCAGGAGTCAATTGAAAGAATTAGTAGAAAATAGCAGTCATGTCTGACATGTACTGCCACAGGCAGCAATGTTATCCTATGGCAGTGTCCGCATACCGCCAAGATGACTTTTACCGACGGTCACGGGCAGTTCCTAATGTCCTGACATGTATTATGTAAATTGCTAGGGACACATTGGGTGACTGCCTTTTTTTGTTTTTGGCCCACATAGTTACCCTGGGAGGAGAAGGATCAGACAACTTCCTGTGTACCATTCACTAGCAGACTTGCAGACCATGGAGAAAACACGTCATACAATTCTACCGCCTGGATAGGCTAACAATCATGGATCTCTGTCGTCAGTTGGAGCCAGATCTGATGCCAGCTATATGTCATCCATATAGCATACCACCCTTAGTACAAGTCATGTCAATGTTGCACTTCCTGGCCACAGGGTCCTTCCATCACACAGTGTCCCTATCTGCTGGGATGTCCCAGCCTATGTTCAGTGTTGGGTTGAAGGATGTTCTCTCAGCAATGTTCAAATACATAGACAGCTAAATCGTTTCCCTCAGTGTGAGGAATTTGCCCATGTGAAAGCAAATTTCTATGATTTGGCACACATACCACATGTTGTTGGATCCATTGATGGAACCCATGTAGCCCTGGTTCCACCGCATGGCAATGAACAGATCTTTCTGAACAGGAAGAACTTCCATTCCATCAATGTCCAAGTAGTGTATTTGCAAACCTCTACATTTCTCAAGTTTGTCCCCGGTACCCAGGTTCAGTTCATGATGCCTTCAACATACGGAACAGTGCAATTCCCCAGCTGATGACATGACTATACCCACAGAGGGCCTGGCTGGTTGGTACGTCACATATCTCATGTCTGTTTGTATGCTATGTCAGCTGCTAATGAGACATTGCTCTGGACTGATGGTTGCACGCATGCTGCATTGCCTTATAGGGGAATCTGTCTACCCAAACCGTTCCTGATTGTTGACACCAGTGAGGAACACAACTATGCCAGGGGAAGTCTGCTTCAATGAGACACATGGAAGAACATGCAGTGTCATGGAGTGGGCTTTCGGGCTCCTGAAGGCAAGATTCTGCAACAAAGACAAACCAGGTGGATCACTCCTCTATTCACCCACAAAAGTTTGTAAGATCACTGTGGCCTGCTGCATGCTCCACAACCTTGCCCTCAGGAGAACAATCTGATACATCCCTGATGAGGGGGAGCTTGCTGTGTCACCGAGTGAGCCTCCTGAAATGCCAAGTGAGGATGACAGTAATGAGGATGAAGGTGGAGACATGTGGGCAGATCTCATCAATTAGTACTTCACTTTAGTGTAAGTATGTGATGTTTGGTGATTACTGTGACTGCATGAGGTACTATAGGGGTCAGGATTTGTGGAGAAAGGTTTCTCTGTCACCATTAGACAGGGCATCTCATGCTATGCTTCATACTGGCCAGGTTTGCTGGCTACATCAGACTTGAAGATGTGCCTCTCTTGAGGATCTCTTTTGTAAGGGGCAGTCACATTGCACTGTCAGAGAAACAACAGAAGTTGAAAATGACTTTTATGTCTCATGTATGCCTTTGCCTGCCTAAACTCCTTGTATGTCACTTTTACCGTCCAGGTCTCTTTACCATCCCATCCTCATGTGGGCATTTCGGAGTTGTGTCATTGGCAAGTGGCTGTAGCTCGTTTGACATGTGAAGGGGACATGGAATTGATCCAGGTACTGTTTGTCGCAAATTTGAGTTGTGTGAGTTCCATGCCCAGGCTGCCTGGACAGTGGGAGGGGAGTTATCTGAGCTGCAGAATAGACCTGTTTGCTCTGGTATGTTGGTCCATTGGTTTTATGTGTGTGATCAGGTGGCCTTATAAAATGTCATCCTGTGCAATCCATCCATTCTCCCTCCACATTGTGTTGATAATGATCCTGTATGCCCTGTACGTAAATGTCAATGTGTTTCCTCGTTGTAGGTCATAGTGCCTGTGCGACAGCACTGACATAGGTGTGTAATATGCCACTAGATGCCTAGCCATTGTAATAGGATGGGCCCCTGACTAGGGACTGTTGCACTGTCCTCTGTCTGTGTCATGGGGTTTGTTAAGTTGGATAGAGTTGGGTTTGGCATGTTATAAGGGTCAAGCTGGTGATAACATCCACTAATCTGTTTGCCTATACTACGGGACAGGATCTGGCATAGCCCTTTCTTCTGTGGACAGGGGGATGGTACTTTGAGATATGAAGTCAGAGGCAACAATGTTCACTCATTCTTGGCAATGACAGTCCAAACATATTAGCAGCCTCTGGGCTGTACAGTGTAAATAAAAAAAATGGTGGTAGTGACCACTTGTGTTGTTGTTTTGCTAGTAATCCTCAGCCTGTGACACATCCCTCCTTACATTACCATCTTAAGAGTCCTTCATTTGCATCACATGCATTTCACATTGTAAATCCCACAATGTTGAAAAATCACTATTAGGCATTGATTGTGTGCTAGTTGTGTTTATTTACATGTGCTCTGAACATAAAGGTGGATTTTGATTTAAAAAAAGAGTCAAATAATGAAGGAATCAGTCATAGGGGTTGCAATTATTAGAGTAGCTGCCACAACATTTGAAATGTAAAGACCACTATCCTACTATCCAGGAAATGGATAATGTGTGAAGAACAGTCAACAGAGTGATTCTGTGGCACACAAAAGGGCTCCATCCAGGAGGGGTCACTTCCTGGCAGTGGTTGAGGTCTTGGCGTCTGCACATTCTGGTTATTTGGGTGGATGTCCCTGCTTGGGGGGGGGGGTTCTTTAGCTACAGAGTCTGGGGTGTCTGAGGCAGGTCCTTCCACTGACAGGGTCTCCCTTCCACTGGCTGCCACAGAGGTCAAAGTGGCAGATGTTACTAGGCCAATGTAAGGGGTCTGGTGTTGTCCTCGATCCCTGCTCAGGGTGGTGTTCATGTCCCTCAGCACCCCTGTTAGGGAGGCCAAGGTGGCATTGTGGGCTTCCCATGGTTGCAAAATTTAATGGTGGTAATCCATCTACAGCTGCTTGATCTCCCTGAGTTCGGTGAGCACCTGGCCCATCAGGCATTGGGATTGTTGGTAGACTCCCAAAACGTAGGTAATGGTGTCCCAGCCAGACCCACCCCCTGCAGCCTCATTCTGCTGGCCCACAACATCCCTCCCATGCACCCTACCCCCACATGCCTGCACACTTGGCACAGTTTGGCCCCTACCACTGGTTCCAGGTCCATCATTGTCACTGGTGTCTAGGTATTACTCAGGTACCTGAATGGTGGGTCACACAATTGTTGATTCTGTCCTCTGGACCCAGGTTTGGGGACAACTGGTTGCCTGAGATGTTGATGCCACAGGGCTGGGAGGAGATGATGTGGTCAGGGTGAGGCTGACAGGTGTCATCTGACCAGGTTCGCCAGTTGGGCCAGCACCATCTTCAATGTCCACACGTTCAGGAGTGGTATCCTCACTGAGGGATTTATCCATGGGAGTAGCAGCAGTCTCTTGATAGGTGTCTGTGTACCCAGTGGCAGGTAGACTTGTTGAAGTGAGAGTCAGCATGTTACAGGTTGGATTGTGACATGTACCTCCAATAGTTTACAGTGACATTTGATTAAGGCCATGTTCACATTGGCTTTGCATTTTCTCTTGTGTGAGAGGCACACCTGCTATCAACTGTATAAACCTGACATTTGGGGAACAGTCCAATTCCATTTCAAGTCACTGTGCTACAGGATGTCTGAGTATCTTGGCACTTGCATGTCTGTTCATGGACTTCTACCTTTCTAGCAGTACAGTCAAAACAGTGGCTGTGCATGATGTGGCTTAGGTCATATTAATACCTAGCAGACTGTTATGGTGGCAAACCTGGATCCTTGTTGTTGTATATGTTAGTTGTCATCATGTGGTCAGTGCACTGCGACTATGTGTTCTGCCACAAGCATTTACATGATGCATCTTGGTACCTTAGAGTTGGCCTACATTCATTGGGTACATAGGTTGGACTGTCCTTCCTGTCCATATTATCTACATCTTGGAATATCTGCTCAAGACGGATGTAGTTGATTAGGCAGATCACAGAGTGTACCATGATCTGTAAGTTGGTCCCTCCCAGGTAGAAAACCTTCATTTGTGAATTAACAGACAGCAGCACAATGTCATTGTGGACAGTGTCCTGGTTTTTGGAGTTAGAGGGACTGTTCCTCCTGGGATTTACAGTCATGTTACACCAAGTACTATACACAGTATACATAAGTCATTCTCCCAGGTGACAAGACTTTCATAGCAAGTTGATGTACACAGATGTTAGGACAGATGCACAGTGAGCATATTTTGTGTAATGAGTAGAGAGTGCCTTCTGACCTTGGCATTGCTGTCTTTGCCTATCCTACCCACAGCCTATCTAGGTAATATCCCCATAGGTGAGTACATGGCAAAGACTGAGTAGAGGGAGCTGGGTACTAGAAGCAGTGAACACAGTATTGCCTGAGTGGAGTAACATTACCAGTGTCTGCTGACCTTGGCATTGCTGTCTTTTCCTGTCCTACCCACACCCTACCCAGTTATTATCCCCATAGGTGAGTACATGGCAAAGGCTGAGTAGAGTAACAATCGTCCTAGTAGCAGTGAATACAGCATTGGCTGAGTGGAATGACATTACCAGTGCCTTGCTGGGCTTGGCATTGCTGCATTTGCCTGTCCTACCCACACCCTATACATTTGATATGTCCATGGGTGAGTAAATGGCAAAGGCTGAGTAGAGGGAGAATGGTCCTAGTATCAGTGAACACAGTATTGGCTGAGTGGAGTGACATTACCAGTGCCTGCTGGGCTTGGCATTCCTGCCTTTGCATGTCCTACCCACACACTGTCCAGTTTAAATCTTCCCAGGTGGGTACTCTCCAATGTGAAGTTGACAAAGGTGGTGATTTGGATTGGGCTACACTGTTCTGGTATTAGTGACAGTGGAACAGTGCATGTTGGGAGTTGTAGTGCTGTCAATCCCTGTATTACACTCACTATACAGAGATGTTGTTCCCCCAGGTGGGTGTGATTGGCATGTATGAGACCAGAAAGGGGTTTATGGACAGGTGGACCCTGGACTGTTGAGTGGTGTGACATTGTAGGTGGGGAAAAGTGATCAGTGAGCATGAAGGCCAATCCATTTTGGTGGGCAAATTGTGTTGATGTGACTTACCCAACTCAACTCCCCAGGTAATCCTGTCAAGACCTCAGGATGCAAAATGGCTAAGACCTTCTCTTACTATGATGTGAATTGTGGGGGAGGAGGTGGGTGACCACCACCAGTCTTGTGTACCACCAGCTGGTGCCTGGCAGAAATGGAACGCACCTTTCCCCTGAGGTTGTTCCACCTCTTCCTGATGGTGTCCCTTGTGCGCGGGTAGCTGCCTACAGAATTCACTCTGTCAACTATCCTTTTTAGTTCCATTTACCTAGCGATAGTGATCTGTTGGACTTGGGCTCCAAAGATATGTGGCTCTACTCTAATGATTTCATCCACCATGTCTCTTAACTCTTCATCTGAGAAATGGGGATGTTTTGGGGTGACATGGTGGTGGTAAAGAAGTGATGACTAGGTGCTGTGTGATGAGGGGGTGATAGGGTAAATAGTGTGTTAGGGTGCAAATATGTGTGTTGGGGGTGTTGCGAGGATGTGTGAAATGTGCTTTGTGTGAGGGGGTGGGGTGCCTAATCTATGGTTTGGTTTGCTCTGATGTTGCTTAGGCTTCTGTGTTTGGCGTGGAAGATGCAAAGGATTGTGGTGTGTGGAAGGGTGTGTTTTTTAGTGTAGTTGGTAGGTGTGTTGAGTGTGTGAATGTGTGTCAGCTGTGTTGTTTTCAAATCTATCCAATGTGGTGTTGTGTATTACTGTGGGGACTGCCAATTACCTCAGTTTGCAACGCCATCGGAAGACCTCCATGGCAAGACCGCCATGGCGATTTTTTATTTGTAATAGGTTTGGTGGTTGGTTGGCGGGCTGGCAGTGCCAGTGAACAGACCACCTCTTTTCCGCCGTCCAGAATCCTGGCAGTGTTGGGATATTGGCTGTCATTTGGCAGTGCTGGTTGTGTAACTCATAATACAGTGGTATGTATGACCGCCAACATAGCAGCTTTTTGACAGCCGCCACTGGGGTCGTCTGGCAATCAGACTGCCAAACTCACAATGAGGCCCATAGATTTGTGTTCACATTTGTTTTAACAACTTTTACAATAGTGGTAATTAGGCCTTCCAGTTGCATATTTTAAACTGATAGCATCTATAGCTGATTTACCTGCAAGAATTTCCCTAATGTGAGAGAGGTGCTGTTTCTGTGGGTGTATGTTTGAGATTTATAAATCCCAAGCCTAGCTTTTAAGCAGTGGGAGGTGTACATGCGGTGTGATACAATGGTAGTAAGGAAGGAAGAGGATCAGAGTGTACTTTGTTTGTTAGGTTTAGATTGAAGTAGGTATTACTGGTCATTCTAATCAGAGATCTTTTCTTTTCCATTTCGATTCCCAAATTGAACTATTTATTTTCCAGCTTTAAATGGTAGGGCAGTGGCGTAGCACAGGATGACAGGGACAGCCCACAACATAATGTAATGAGATGTCCCTAAGTTTCTCATAGTACACAAATATTCATCGGACTTCAGATGAATTGTGCCCCCCTGAAAGGTTGGGGGGGGGGAGACATGCACCACATGGGCTGGAGGAGCGTACATTACACCTCTGTGGTAGGGATAGAGAATGATTAAGTTGTATTCCATGGTTGTAAGGTAGAGTTCACCGCTTGGCTATGCGGTTGATGGTAACCTCCTTCCTCTAGCCTTTCTCCCAGCATTTACGTCAGTGCGCTGTTGAATTTCTGGAAACTTCAGTTTTTACAGACATGCTTAAATATTCGCAGAGAAGCTTCATAAACTCTAAGAAAACCATGACCCCGTTAACACCCTGCAGGAGGGGGCCGTGGATCCTTATAAACACCGTTTAAGAGGCAGTTAAACCTTTGACTTTCACAACAAATCAAAACACACAGCTTCAAGGAACTCATACAAAAGCAAGAAAAGGAGTGACATAGCGGATGATTGTTCAGTCTTTCAAGACCGTTCATACAGAAACGTTTGTTGTTTGGCTGCTAGCATAGGCTTCCAATCCATTATAATGTTTACTTGAAACCCACTTATATCGGTGTCCTTTCTTTTAAAAGTTGGAAATATGTTAACTTGATTTAATTGATTATGGACAAGATGTTGGACGCAGAATGAGATACTCTTCTTACAGCCGGATCCGTTTTATAATGACGAATCTCTAAGGTGAGTTTTTCACTGGGTTACCTTATCATCGCCAGGCACACGGATAATAGGTTTTGTGAGCTCAGGGAATGGGTAAAGAAAGGAGATAAGTGGACGAACCTTCATTTGAGGGACATACACTGAGTTTCCCCTATTAGTAAATCCTTTATTTTCACAAGGAGTGTCCTTTCATACTTGTACGCTAACGAGCTGCACTTCATACCAGAGTGAAGATAAAATATTGAAACGTTGAAGACTGATCAGTATCTGAATTGTCCAGGGCTGTCTATTGGAGCAACTATCAATGTCTCATTACAGTGTCTGAAGCTATGAATGGTGGAGATTTTTTTTTAGAAATTTGCCCAAAATTGTTTTGCTTGGCTCAAGTGGACAAACCTAAATCTTGGGATGCTAATGAAATAATTGTTGCGCTGACCACCTGGAGTCTGACAATCCATTGTGGGTTTTTCTACGGAGTGGAATTTACACAATCAGTTCTGCAATATTAGTGCAGATCACCAAGTTGTAGCAGGATCAAAGCTTAAGGTGCACTGGTCATTTGATGACACATTTAAATTCAGGAATGTATGGAAAATATAAAATATATACTTTCTAGTTCTCTACAAATTAGGCACTCCATTTGTACATGCCACATCTCCCTTTTCTTAACTGGCTGGTTGGTAGTACACACTCACCATGATGCTCATCAGATTTTTAAGATTTATTTTCAAACATGGTAATTCCCTCCAGTCTCTGTAGTACAGGAACATGTCCCTGCCAAGGCTTAATCACTTCCTGTTTTCTTCTGGGTCTCCCGAATGTTGGGGTATTTAAATGTATGAGCTTTCTATGAGTTTGGGGTACCCACAGGCAGCAAACTGGCTGCGGTGCATTTGGTAGATTTTGAAGTAATTTATAGATAAATGCAAGCCTAGGGTGCCTCTCATTGTTCATAGGTATCACCACTGGGCTTTATGGACCAAAGACAATGACCATATATTTTGAATATCTGCACATCCTAAGGTTTCCTTCACTGGGTGCCAGATTTCCCTCACCCAAATTGGCTGCCTGCAGAATGTGCTGAACTTGATGTATGTCAGATTTTTACCATTTCTTATTCAAGACATGGTCATTCTCTTGAGTCTTCCTCACACAGGACATGTGCCTGCCAAAGCTGGGGCCATCAACTGTGTTCCTCTGTGTTTCTGGAGAATGGGGATACCAGTCGTACAGATTTTCCATTGGATTGAGGTGATAAATTGGGTTCAGTGCATTTGGAAAATTACAAAAGCAATTCAATGAAAAATGAAGTTATAGGATTTCTGTCTTTTAGTCACAGATATCTCTTCTGGCTGAACGAAAGCCTCTATTGATTTATATATCAATATTTTCAACATCTTTGCATAGGAGAGCTGCTACCTCTGGGAATCAGACCTCTCCGGCCTTACTGTGTGACCGGGACATTGCATTGAACACAGAATTTGTCAGATTTTCAGCAATGTATTTCCCCAACCCATGGCTATTTTCTTAAGTCTTCCTCATGCAGAAAGCTATTCCTGTCAGTGCATGGCCCACATATGTGTTTTCTTGGCAGTCCTGAGTATGTGGGTGCTATACATGCATGGGTTTTCGATTGGTGTGTGCAAAGATTAACATGCCAGACACCAGGGAATGTTTATGATCGGGAGCTCTCACAAGAGATGACAGGTGTGTGGACGTGCAGTTATTAACACCCAAGGAATCCTACCAATCCTAGATATTTGCATGTTTTTGTAACTTTTTAATTGATATTTCACTAACGCAACAAAAAATAAAAATATCACCCTCATGGATTACATCACTCCTGCTTGGGAAGCTATACACAGCTAGGAACATCCCCCCAGGCAGCATAAATCTAAAAAGAGAAAAGCCTATGAAATGAAGGAACGAACTCTATTCTACCTATACCGCACCCATTCCCCCCAAAACGGGAGGGAAAAGACCAAACCCCTCCACAGCGACACCAATATGTAGGTTACTTAAAGTGCTGTTTGCTCAGTCCATATGGAAAATCCATGATTCAATGTAAGAAATCGGTTCACTTCAAAGAGGCCCATGGAGCATCACCAAGGCGGGAGGACAGGTTTGTGCAGGCCTATACTTATCAGCATGTATGCCGGGTTCCACTTGGCCTCAAAGCGCAAGAAGCAAATGTGTACCATGCTTATTACTGGCAATCCGTTCAATTACTTGAAGAGACCAAACTTTGGGGCAGATTTTCGAGCCCCTAGAATCTCTGCGCCAGATTATCAGCATTTTTTTTCCGTTAATGTGGTCAAACGAGGCCAAAATTGTAGCGCTAGATTTACAAAGTGGCGTAATGCATGCATTGCGCTACATTGCAACCCTTTGAGCTACATTATGCCTGTGCCAGGCATAAGGTATGCAAAGGGGACATTCCCCCATTAGGGAGGTCGAAAAAAGAATGCAAATAAATCTTTTTGTCACTTTTGACACCTGCTCAGAGCAGGCGTGAAAAGTAGGTTCCCATCGGTTTCAATGGACCTCTGGGTGCTTTGCAGGGTTAGCATCACAATTTTCGACGATAATCCTGCAAAGTTGCAAACTAGCGTAAAAAATTCTGATGCTTGTTCCCTAACTACCACCATGGCTTATCGTATATTAAATACTACACACACATGATGGCGTTAGGGGGGCGCTAATAGGCACAAGAAAAGTGGCTCTCCACTAGGTGCAGCACCACTTTTCGTAAATCTGCCCCTTTGTTTTTTTCCAGTTAGGTGCTATAACCAGTTTGGCTGCCGTTCATCAGCTCAAGTGCAGGGGGATTGACCCACAGGAGTAGTACCCTTGGGGTAAAGAGCAAAAGGGACACCCAAGCCTGTGGTATGTCTTCTGAACAATATGTTTAGGAAAACATACTTTACATTACGTTTAATCAAAACCTTAGGTTTTGTAACCTACTGATAGATCTGAGCAAAGGTTTTGTAACCTATTGACAGATCTGAGCATAGCACAGAAATTCTTTTCACTGAGATATGGAAGATCTTGCATTGCAAAAAGATTTTGGAAGTAGAAGCATTAAATATGTCAGAAAATATCCAGCAGCCTCCTTCCCTTTAAGCCAGAAAGGCTAATCTGTCCAAAGCCGGTATTAAAGTCTCATCATAATGAATCAGTATGTTAGGCAATGGGTAAATCACCAGTTATATGCCCACTACATATGCATTGAATCTCTTCAGTGTCGTGCCCACAGAGCTACTTACTTACATATGATTATAAAGGCCATTGTTTTTTTTCCAAACAAATTAGGTTCTACAATGGTATTCAGATTATGGCGTGATCCATCTGCATCCAACTCTTCTCATACTCCAGCATGAACCACTCCCCTGCAGTTCGTGACTTGGTGGCAGCATAATGGTAATAATCCTAGGTGAATTGCCTCTCTGTATGAAGAACATGGTAATTGCTCAATTTGACCTAAGTACTGAGCACCTAGCGGTTCCAGGAGTGCCCAGATCAAATATAGGAGTCATAGAAGAATGGTGATTTTAACAGTGTTATTCCTTCCCATCCAAGAATAAATAGGTTATTCCATGAGTCCAGGTTCCATTTTATCGCTACCATCAGCTGGCATTAAAAGGTTCTCCAATATTATCGGGAGTATGCACACCCAAATATTTGATGGACCTTTTAGCCCAACGGAATGTTCGATACAGTCTCCTCGTCCTCTCTAAGGGTCAAATTAAGGGTTGTCATAGTGTGAAGGAATGAGAAGAAATATGGCTGTCATACCCCATGTTTTGCTGGTTGATGCTGTCGCTTTTGATCTGAAAGTACACTGAGGCCTGCTACTCAGACCTCAGTGCCAGTGTTCTTTCCTTTAAATTGTACTGTGATTTTGTAAACCCAACTGGCAAGGACTTTAGGAGCCCCCGTAATGCTCTAGTAAATTGTATCAGTGGTACCCAGGGCCGGGATGATGAAGGGGTCACCAGGGCTGCAGCACTGCTTGTGCCACCCTGCTTGACCCGAGTAAAAGCAAAGCCTGCAGAGGTGCCATATCAGCCTGCATGAGCTACTTGCCTGTTCGAGTTCAACTCTGCCCACACCATTGCAGCCAGAGTCCCTTCACTGCCCATAGAACAGGTCAATCATGCCTAAGGCGGGCCTCCTTTAGCTCAGGAGTCAGGGTTCACTGTCTTATGAGTTAGGACATATATGTACAAGCATATATGACCCTGTGTTAGCATTTAAAACTTAATGCTACTGCAAGTGACTAGCGGTCCATAGGATAACATGAGCTGGCACCTGGGCAAACCCCAGATGTCCAGCTCCATGTTGGCTAGACCAATTTCACCTGTGTCTGTTGTCCAACATTGTGCTTTTTACCCCTGAACATGATTCCCATGCCCAGAATTAGCTAGCATGTATCCTTGTGGCATCCTTAGAGGATGCCCACCAAGTTCTTAGCTTTCGCTTGCCTTGGCAGGCTCCCCTGAGCCATTTGCAATCAAGACAAGAGTCTGACTTCCTGCTGGTTGTGCTAGCACTGCCCCAGGAAAGACACAAAGGTCACACCTCCACCCTCCAAAGATGCCTAGTGTTCACAGGGATCAAGGCGGTAAACCTCAAAGGCTTTTACTCGCCTTGATATGTGATCTCTTGCCCCCCATTCAAGGACAAAGCCCTTCCTACCCTGTCCAGGCTGACAGGTGGGAAAATTAGTTTTTTTTTAGAGGGCATACACCTCCAAGAGACTAGCCATATTTTTAGAGTGGGCTAGGACGTCTGTATAGCAGAGGAAAGGTTCAGCCATGTTGTCAAACCTTGGAATTAGAGGGTTCTGTTTAGGAAAGTGAGGTACTCCCACAGGAAGTCGTCACCTCAGGGGCAGACTAGCCGAAGGGACCATTAGCCATTGGCCACTGTCTCTTACACCCTTAACACCCTCTAAACTAGGATTTAAGCGATCCCCTTGACACCAGAACCTCAGTTCTGACTTTGAATCCATGAAGAGGCACAGAGAAGACGCCATCACTGACAACAGGACTTTGGGCTCTGCAGCCACGCAAAGAGAGGACTCTTAAGTGCCCTGAAGAGCCCATATTCTTGAACGGTGTGTTCAACATATGCCCATGGCAAAATCTCATTGACCCCAGCAAGAGAAACTCCAGTGGATAGTAAAAACTGAAGCAGACTCCCCTGACTGGTGAAACCAGACTCCTGCAACCTGCATCTGTGTCACACGAAGTGCAACCGTCAGGCCCCTCTTAAGTAAGCCTAAAGAAAATCAGTGACCTGCACCCTTGGAGTTGTAGTGAGGCTCACACAAAGTTTATAGCTGCTATACCACTTCAGTTGACCTCCAGCCAATTAAGTACCAATGGATTACTTTTGCCACTGCCTAGGCTTGTTGGTCACCAGCCCGTATCCTCCCTGTCCCGGATGGCACCAACTTTAGAGCAAGTCCTAGCAATAGAGACCGACATCGCAACACCCCCACTGCTGAGATCAAGCATCTTGAAGAAGGTGACTGAGACTAAGAGGCAAAGCATTTTTGGCGCAACACTCCTGTGATTGACAGATGCAAGGCCACTTCTGCACCCAGAGCCGCCGGACGTGGTGGCAGAGTGGCAGCTGTGGAATCCAGGTCCTGGGACCCTAAAGGCCTCTGAGGGTAGAGTGTAACTCCATCTTTAAGTATGATTTTGCAGGGTGCCGCATCTTTGATTGACGGCACATGCGGTTCATGGTCTTTTCTAAGGCCAGAAGGGTTACTTCTGCACCTGGACTCCCTAAGCAAGGTAAAAAGGTACTGTATACGAGTTTGGCGGTCCCATGAACAACACCACCGAGTCACACAATGATAACACCTTTGTAACCACACAAACACATTGTCAGAGAGGCATACCGCACACCTCTACAGGAAAACACATACTGGCAGCAACACGTAACAACAGCACACAACGAATAACACTGCCAAACTACCTGTCTGAGCACACGCCATGTCCACCCAACACACAAAGTACATCACAGATGAATCACAACACACACACCACTACTACACAATGCCACACAACACCAACAAAATAAGTATTTAGCACAACTCACCCACACATCTCATGCTGCTACACAAACATATCACATACACAGAAGACACACACCAAATCGCACATGTATAACACAGACATGCAGAAAGAAAGTCAGGACAAGTTTGTAACCATCAACACCAATGGTGAAGTGGTGCAGATATATTAAAATATGTTAATAGATGTATAAAAAACTTAATACAAAATGGGCCTACTGGCCAGTCCAATAGTCCTCAGTGCCCCTGGCACACTGGGCAATGTCTCTAGGCCCTACTTGACTCCTGACGGCAAAGTGGCCTCCACATGGCAGGGGCATCAATGGGGTAAACAGGCACCGCAGGGGTAATGGGGGGACAAGGTGGGGACTTGGGTTTGGGAGGGGGTCCTTTGGTTTAGGCTTGGAAGGGGGGGTTGGCATTAGAATGTGACTTAGGGGGAGGGCCCTTGGTTTTGGCTTTGGGAGGGCTCTCCCTAGCTTTTTTGGGGGTTGACGTTTTAGGTGTGGTAGGCACATGGGCAGTACCAGGGGGACCTTAGGAGGACTGAGAGTAGGAAGGACTGGGTCTGGGGAGGGTAGCAGGGTGCTTGGGGGAAACAGGGACTGGGTCAGTGGGAGGAAATAGGGCAAACTCATACAAAAATCTTTTTTTGGGAACACAAGAGTGGTCATGGGAAAAACGCCTGGGAGTGGAGGGAGTGTTCGAAAGGTGTGTACGGGTATGTGCCTTGGGTGCTGGTGTGTGGGTGGATGCCATGTGTGTGCTGTTTGTCTGTTGGGTGGGTGCGTGCGGGCGTTTAGGTGTACCTGGATGAGGGGGGAGATGTAGGGAGATGCCAGGGTGAATGTGTGAGTGCCTGTTGGGGTGGTGTGTGCAGGTAAGGTGGATGTACTGCATGTGGGGTATTGGTAGTCGCGGTGAGTGTGCTAATGGTGTATGGGGTGGCTGTATGAGGGCCGGCTATTGTGGTGATGGTGAGCATGTGGGGACTGGTGGCTGGATCTGGGAGTGCTGATGTGGTGGTAGCAGGTTTGAGTGGTGCAGTGTCTGTGAGGGAGGAGGTGATGGAGGAATCTGTATATGGAGTGGATGTTGTTGTGTCTGCACATGTCTGTTGTCTGTGTGCATGGCAGTTATGTGACTTGTGGTGCCTGTGTTTGTCTTTGCACTGTGTCTGTTGAGGTTGATGAACAATGGTCTGACTGTGTGCTTCGGATGGGCATGGGGAGAGAGGTGTGGGATTCAGCACAGGTAGCTGGAGGGGGGATGGAAGATGAAGGACACTGGCTACTGTCAATGAGGAGGCCAGAGCCTGACAGGATATCTGAAGGCCAGTCAGAGCACTCTGAATGCCTTCCAGGTAGGCATTCATCTGTTGCATCTGTGATGCAAGTCCCTGGATGACATTCACGATGGTTGACTGTCCAACAGAGATGGACCTTAGAAGGTCAGTAGCTTCCTCATTGAGGGTAGCAGGGCTGATTGGGGCAGGGGCAGAGGTGCCTGTGGCAAAGAAGATGCCCACCTTCCTGGGTGAGCAGGCATGGGCAACTGGGTGGGCAGCTACAAGGAGAGCAGTGCTGGTAGAGGGGTGGCTAACAAGGATGGTGCTGGGCTTGTCCCAGATGGGTCCACCACTGCCAGGGAGTGTTCATCAGAGGAGGAATCAGTGGATGATGATGTTGTAGATTTGCTCTCCCCTGTGGCACCCCCCCTCATCCTCTGTCCCACTGGTCCCCTCGGCTCTGCTGGTCTCAGCCTCCTGGGTCCTGTGGCTTGCAGCTTCCCCACTTGCTGGTGCCCCTTCTCCTTCGCCTGATGATGCCGATGCACACAAAGACAGGGGAGGAGAGGGAGTGAGGGTTAGAGAGAAAGAAAGGGTGCAACGGGTCAATACCTACCCATCATTCACACAGAGTAACAACCTCAAAATCTGATATGCCATGCCATTGCATCCCTTTGAACTGACATGCACATCTGGCTGAAATCATAGGACAAACTGAAGCTATGCCGTGAAAACCTACTGATGTGGAAACATATGGCACAGTTTGACTTGATGAAGGGTCATACAATGCACAGTCACACAGTAATTGCCACACTACCATGCTCTTTTTCATAGACATACCCTGTACTCCTTACCCATACGATTTCTGTATGGCAAGGTAGCATGCCAACAAATCCTTTCAGAATGTGTACAGTAATATCTTGCCCCGCGCAGCCATCTACACCTACAGTATGAGGCAGCTGATTCAGACCTCACCAATTTCCTCTGTCATAGTGGCAGACTATTACTGATGGGAATGCCCTGACACCTCAGGTATACTGTTGCTGATGGAAGGATCTACTCACTCAAAAGATGTGTAATGTGTCCTGAAAAACTCAAACATGGGAGTAAGTCCCCTCATGAGTCACTGTCTGCATGGCATTGGCAGACATAATCGAGAAAAAGTCTGCATTGGTGGCTCATACCCATTGCCAATGTGCAAGTACCAGTGATCTACACCACATCTTCCCACTTGTAGGCTACCCAAACCCATACATGCCTACCATTAGCAAGTTGTGAGTGTGTACTTACCCCCGTGTACCTGCTGTGCTGCCCTCAAGCAGCCATCCACCTCAGGTTAGGCCACAGTGGGCCATTAGAGGGGGTCAGGATCCGACGGCATCCCCTCCCACATTGGGAGGATGTCCCCAGCTGGGCCTCAGCGGTCTTCCAGGCCCAGCATCTCAGGTCCTCCCACCGCTTTCTGCAGTGGGTGCTCCACCAGGCATGGACTCTCAGGGTCTGCACTTGCTTGTCGATGGCGCGCCAAATCCCCTTCTTCTGATGGGTGCTGACCTGCATGGGTGACACAGACAGGAGGAGAAAGTCATGTAGAGTGGCATTACAGCAACAGCAGTGGACTCCACACATCAGACACAACTCATGACCACACAAACATGCACGTACACCACTAAAGAACAAAGGGCCATATGTACGAACACATTTTCCCATAGACACAGAATGGGCAAAACTGCTTGCTACATCTGGCCCCAAATCCTTTGCATCTGCATACATCCATTCAATGTGTGTTGTCACAATGCCTTTCACACCCACACACATCACAAGCAGATAGGACAGGAACATTTGACTCACCTGCTCCTCTGGTGCCCTATACAACTGTCCATACAGGGATTGGACCCCGTCTACTAGCTGGGTGAAGGCAGGGGCCCTATCTCCTGCAGGATGAGGCATAATGGCTTCCAGAGACAGAACACAGCAGCCCATTCAGTGGAGGTCTTGCTTGCATGAGTGTCAGGAGTCAAGTGAGATATGCAACAAAAAATGGCGGTCACGTCCGCCGCATACATGACTGTTACTGCCGACAGAATCATCTTTGGCCCCAGTCTCCCATTGGCAACAATGTTAGCCAATGAGGATTTGCACGGCAGTTGAGACCGCCTACCACCATGATGACTAACGCCGGAGGAAGTAGGTCGCTTCCATCTGTCCTGTGCTAGCAGGATAGGTGGCTGCCATTCTACACGTATGTTGTGTATTGTGGGTGAATGATAAGTGCGTCATTGATGGTTTCAGTGAGATGTGCGCAGATGACCTATGTTAACACATGATGGATGTACAGATAACTATGATACACCATGTGCAGTCACTTGCTACCTCATAGACGGGGTAAGCATATCTATATGTTCAAATTTGACATACACCTCATTACCTGTGGAAATAAGGTGTTGTTACATGAAAGTGTCAAATGTATTGTGTCTGGCAAACTCTCTGTCTGGGACTGGAACTGTCATCAATGATGGGATACAGGGTCACTCAACATGGCCATATGGATTGACTGTACTTCAGCGTTATGCCCACACTACTCTTGTGTGCTACATCTATTGTGTTCGGTTTCTTGTGAACTGACGACATCAACTTGTGGCTATTCCTCTCTCCCATTCTCCCATCCCTAGATTCCATGTGATGGTGAGAATGAGACATGCACCTGTGTACCGGACCCTTGTCGATCTTGCTACCCTGAAAGAAAGACACATCATAGACCTATCGTCTGAACCATCAGACTATCATGGAACTGTAACCAGTTGGAGCCAGATCTCTTCACTGCAATACGTCATCCCTATGCCATACCTCCAACAGTGCAGGTGTTGTCTGTGCTACACTTCCTTGCCTCATGCTCATTCCAGATCACAGTGGGCTTGGCAGTAGGGATGTCAAAGCCCATTTTCAGTCATGTGTTGAAGGATCTGGCACATATCCCTTATGTGATAGGAGCCATAGATGGCACCCACATTGCTTTGGTACCTTTCCAGGGCCAATGAACAAGTGTACAGGAACAGGAAAAACTTTTACTCCATAAATGTCTAGGTGGTGTGTCTCGCTGACCAGCATATCTCCCAAGTGGCGGACAAGTTTCCTGGTTATGTGCATGACCCCTGAATTCTGAGGAACAGCAATGTCCCACACATGAAGGCACAACTACAGAGAGAGAGGGTCAGGCTCATTGGTATGTCTCCGATTGTATGTGTGCATATGTTATCTCACCTCTCTTCACATACTGCCCTGTGCCACTACCAGTATTGTAATGTGTCAAATGCTTGTGCACACAAGTGACTCTGGCTATCCTAACCTACCCTGGCTTCTGACAACAGTGAGATACCAGACCACAGAAGGGGAAGACCATTTCAATGAGGTCCACGGATGGATGAGGCGTGTCATCGAGAGGACCTTTGGGCCACTGAAGGCCAAATTCCAGTGTCTACACGTCTCAGGAGGTGCCCTGCTCTATAGACCACTAAAGGTCTGCGAAATAGTAGTTGCCTGCTACAGGCTACACAATCTAGCCCTGAGATGTCACATCTCATTACTGGATGTTGAGAAGGTGGCAGCTGGACCAGTGGCTGATGATGGTGACATAGTGATGAGGAGGCAGATGAGGAGGCTGCAGATGACACTAGAACAGGGTTGATCCAACAATACTTCCTATGGCATACAGGTCCATGTTAGTTATGTTGTATATGTACTGTACAGCTGTCTGCCTTGTGCCATTGCTCCTCCTGATGTTTGTCATTAGTGGAGGTGGCAGGTGCAGCTATCCCACTTTGTGGGTTGGGGGGACACCATGTTGGCCATCAGGAGAGGAGTTACTGTTGTGATGTCAGAGCTATTTTTGCTCTGCTGTGGCCTAGCATCACATCTGCAATGACTTGGGCATGTTGTATGTTCCCTGTACTGCTATGTCAACTGAAATTGGACTGCCACACATATTGTGGTTAATAGTATTACCAGTGGCACACAAGGGAGAATGTTCCGGAGAGGCTCACTTCCTGGCAGTGCTTTTGGTCTTGGCATCAAGTCCTGCAGGATGTCTGGATTGATGACCTTATTTGCGTGGGGGTTCCTCAGCTACAGAGGGAGAGGTGCTAATGGCCTGGTGGTTCTCTGGAAGGGCCTCCATTCCACTAGCTGCAGCAGACGTGGATGGCTCAGTTGGTATGTGGCTAGTGAAAGGGGCCTTCTGGAGGGTGGAGGACGAATGCAGGATGGTAATAAGTTATTTGAGCTCCCCTGCAATGGAGACTATGGTGGCATTGTGGTCCTGCCACTGCTGCATGGCCTCCTGGCGTTATTCCCTCTGCAGCCTCTGGTTCTCCTGCAAGGTTCATAGACTCTGGCCCATCTTGTCCTGGGATTGCTGATATGCTCCCAGGACTTTGGAGATAGCCTCCTGGCCACTTGTTTCCCTTGGAGGCCCCATTTCTTGGCCCACAGGTTCCCTCCAACTGCCCCAGACCTCCTGTGCATGTGCCCCTGGCACAGTGTGCCCACTCTTAGTTACACCAGGACCTTCATCTTTTTGGGTGTGATGGGTTGACTCTGGTCCCTGTACTGTGGGGCACACTGCTGATTGGCCAGTCCTTGGAACACAGGTTTTGGGACGAGGGGTTGGCTGTGCTGTTGTTGCCACTTGGGTGGGGGACTCAATGTGGTCCGGGTGGGGCTGGTGGTGGAGTGACCAGTTGTCCCAGGTGGGGCAGGTAAGTCGTCATAGTCCAGACATCCATTGGGCCTTCATCCTGGGGAGGGCAGGCTGTCCCTGGCATCCTCTGCAGTGTGGCAGTGGCAGGGGTATCTGTGGATGGAGAGGAGGAGAGTTACATTGTGGAGGTGTATTTCTTTGTTTCATGGCCTGGTGCATGCAGTGGCTTGACTTGCTTTCCAGTGATGGCAATGACAGATGCAGCACTGGAGACATTGTCTGTGGGACATGGATTGTGACTTTGGTTCCATGTTCCATTGAGGGTTGTGGATACTGGATAGCATTGCTGCCATTGACATGTAGTAGTACCCAGTGCACCTATCCAGTTGGTGTAGCTGGTGTGTTGGTATTACATGGAGGTGTTCCACTGTGAAGTTGGTATTGCAGCTTTTCATGTGTAGGGAGGAATGCATTGTGGGAGTTGTGGTGCTTGCCAATGTGAGTGCTATCCGTGCACAAGGAAGGGTCTGTGTGGGGATTATGGAAGTGGGGTGGTGTGGCATGCAGGGGAGGGGCATTAGGTGATTGGGGGGTGCAGAAGTGTGTGTTTGGGTGAATTGGGGAGTGATAGGGTGGTGGGAACACATGCTGTACAGGAGTCATTGGTGCCAGGGGAGGGTTGTTGTCCAGTCCTCTGGTTATTCCAGACGGGCCCTCTGGATGCATGATGTCTAAGACCTTCTCCTTCTACAGTGTGAACAATCTGGTGCTGTGGGGTCATAGAACACATCTTCCCCTGCAGGTCGTTCCACCTCTTCCTGATGTCCTCCCTTGTGCGTGGATGGGTGCCCACTGAGTTGACCCTGTCAACTATCCTCCGGCATAACTCAATTTTTGTGGCTATGGATGTTTGCTGAACATGTGCTCCCAACAGCTGTGGCTCTACCCTGACGATTTCATCTACCATGACCCTCAACTCTTTGCCTGTGAATCCTGGGTCCTTTTGAGGTGACATGGTGGTTGTGATGTGGTTTGGGGAGAGGAGGTGTTGTGTGCAAGCGTGGGGTGTTTGTGGCTTGATGGGGTGTGGGGGTGCTTGATTTTGTGTGCTGGTGTGTTGTGGTGTGTGTGCAGTTGTGATGTGTGTATGGTGTTGATGATGAAGTTGTGTGATGTGTGCTGCATGTGTAATGTATATAAGTGGTAGGTGATGGGTTTGTGGCTCCACGTTGTCTGTCTGTGGTTGTAGTTGCAAAGGATTGTGGTGTGTGTGTGGATGTGTTTATAGTAGTGGGTGTGGGTGTGTGTAGTGTGGCAATGTGTGTCAGGTGTGGAGTGTTCATACTGTGCAATGTGTTGTTGGGTTCTGGTGGTGGTGCCAATTTGAGCATGGTGGTTCACACCACCAATTGTTTTCCATTGTGCAATGACAGTTGTGCTGATTTGTGGGCCGTAATATGAAGGGTAGGATGTTGTTGGCGTGGTGGTGCTGGTAGTGGGATCGGCTCGCTCCCGCCCTCGGTCGGACTGGCAGTCTCGGATTTGTGACTGTTTTTGGGCAGTCTTCAATATGTGACTTGTAATACTACGGTCGGAATACCTTCATCACTGGTGGTGTTTTGTCAGCCGTCACCACGGCGGTCTTCTGAAATGACTGCTAAACCCGTAATGAGGGCTTTGGTCTAGCGATCTCTCAGACCTTAACTCCAGAGGGGTTCCACAGAACTAACCCTCCAAATGACCGATTGCACACTGTGCTTTCCCCATTGACTTCAAAGGTATTTCTTTGATAACTAAAAGTGCATCTATTTTTAACCGCTTTAAAATTTCACAACACTGGTTGTAAGTAAGATACAAAGTTCATTGTGGTGTCTAAATTAAGATACAAATCTGCTTTATTCTTCTAAATTGTTTTTGGATTTCTTTTGAGTCATGTCAATTACTTATCATCCATGTTAGTGTTGTGAAATGCTTTTCATATGTTCCTCTAAGATGCCTGACTGCTCTTTGCCACTCTACCATGACAGAGCTAAGGTTTATGGTGTGAATTCAAGGTCAATTCTAGGTAATGTGTTTGTATTACACAGTAAGACCACTATGTCATACCACATAATACTGCCACCTTGCTACAAAGGCTTAAGAAACTTTTCGATTTTACGTATTGTGATTTTATTAAAGGAAGTGGAGATAAAATGAATGCTATATGTAGAAAGGGTAGGGAATCTTGCTGTGCTCTTAACCCAGTCCTCCTCTCTCCTTTTCTCTTTGTGGGTCTTGTGACCTGGTCGCTGACAGCCCCCTCAGAAGAACCAAGTTGTGGTAAGCAGATGATGGGTAAGGCCCCAATACAATGCAGTTAGATAAGCAGCTTTTTCCCAGACCTCATTCATCAAGTAGGTTGTAAGTTGAGAAGTTCTCATCACCAGTCACCCATGATGTGATGAGGAAAGAAGGAAAAATCAAAAATAAACAAAGGGAGTCTGTTATGTTTGGGATATACTACTTTATGATACATCCTACCTCTCTC
The DNA here is from genome assembly GCF_031143425.1 of Pleurodeles waltl. Lineage (NCBI taxonomy): Eukaryota > Metazoa > Chordata > Amphibia > Caudata > Salamandridae > Pleurodeles > Pleurodeles waltl. Next base: position 1,018,520,537 of record NC_090446.1, on the reverse strand, counting down.
ATGCACCTAGTGAATATGGTTAGTCTCAGAAGTGAAAGAACATATCCGGGTCTTTGAGATTATTACGGTTGACCCTTCATTGTTGTTCAAATAAAGGCAATGCTGTTCCTCTCTTTCTGTTCCCCAGTCCCCTCTTTCACTAATAGTTTTCCCCATAATGAAATTTTTAGTGTGAGAAAACTAAACGTAAAACAGAGAAAACCAAATGGGAAAAGGAAAAGTATATATCAATAGACCTTTACTTATCAGGCCATCCTTGTGTCACTCACCTGAGAAGCCACAGCTCTCTTCAGTTGTGGTGGGCTTCTTTGCAAACGGTGGTTGCATCCACCACTCCTCACTCCACTGCTCAGTATTGTCACCCGCTGCTAAAACCTCATGGGGGTCCACTCTAGTTTCCCGGATCTTGCAGCTCTCTGCCCCGTCGTCGTCAGTTCCTCCTGCAGAATTAATTCACTCCCCTAGATATCTCCTCTCCTCCTCTCTTTCCAAGTTGCCATTTTCTTTGAGTTCAGGGAATGTCTCCTTTTGGTCTGTTATCAGCTTAATTCCTCCCACTCCTCCCCATGGGCCGTGCATTACAAGTTCTTGTTCACTGTCTGTGGATGGGTTGATGACATCAGCTCAACCCCCTACCTAGCTCTGTGTGTTTTTGTTTCCTTCAGGTGTTGCCAGCCTGAACTGTGGTGAGGGGGGAGCTGCAGTTACAAATTCAGGTGAGTGTACCGGTGATTTGGGACTTTCTCACACATAGGTAGTTAATAACCTCACACTAATTAGAAGGGATGAAGTAGGGCCATCATCAGAGAAGAATCTAGGGAGTCCATAATATGTGCAGAACATCAGCAGCATAAGGAGAGATCTTATATAATTGGGTTCCGAATTTGGTCCCATTCTCATAGTCTGATTGGCTAACCAGACTAGCCAGTGGATCAATAAAGAGGACAAAATGTAAAGGTAACAATGGGTAGCTCTGCCTGACGCCACTACTCAATTCAAAGGTCTGGCATGTATGGCCACTTAAGATAAACTTAGCAGTAGGCCTGGGCAGAGTTTATGGAGTTCTGCTATGCAGAACTCTGCAAAGTGCAGAAAAAACTCTGCCGCACTACGTGGAGTTCCGCAAGTGGTGGAGTTTAGGTAAGTCTCAGTGTTCGTGCTGATTTTCAGTGCCAGGAGTTTCTCATGCGCTGTAAAATCAGCGCAAACAAGTCACTGTATTTGTGCTGATTTTCAGCGCTAGGGGTTTCTTCTGTGCTGTAAAATCATTGCAAACAGCATCATGTGGAGCGCCGCAGGGCAATAACTTCTTTCTGCTGTTTGAGTAGATTTTCTACTTGTTAGAAATGGGCTCTTTGGTTGGCAGTCAGGTTACCCCCTGTCCAAGCAAGGACCCTCACTTAAGTCAGGGTAAAAGAGAATCACCCTCAGCTAACCCCCGCTCACCCTTTTGGTAACTTGGCACCAGCAGTAGGCTTAACTTCAGAGTGCTAGGTGTGTAACACACACAGTAGCTTAATGAAAACACTACAAAATGACACAACACGTTTAGAAAAATAGAAAATATTTATCTAAACAAAACCAGACCAAAACAACAAAAGTCTACAATACACAAGTCAAGTTATCACTTGAAAACCAAAAAGAGTCTTCATGTAATTTTAAATACAACGCTAATGCTGTTAGCGTGAAAATGTACCTTGGGTGCGTCAAAAATAACCCTGCAGGGGCAAGTGTGCATCAAAAAGGGCCTGCAATGCATCGATTTCACTCACAAGCGAGACCTTGCATCGTTTCTCCTTTCATCAGGTCGATGTGCATAGTTTCTTCTCTCTGCAGGAGAGTGATGCGTCGATCCGGTAAGCACTCTCGGGTCCGGGCAGGCCTTGCGATAGTTTTACACACCCAGCATCGGAAATCCAGCCGCACATTGATCCGAAAACCACACAGCGCAGGTTGTAATCTCACCAGCCTCCGTCAGCGATGCTGTGCGTCGTTTCTCCAGCCCCGGGCGTCGATCTTCAGGTCGCATTGCAGGCGAGTATCGATATTAAGCCGCGAAGCAGGCGGCGCATCGATTTTTCAGTAGCAGATCAGAGTTGTGTCGATCTTTTCCCCGCAGGGTGATCTGTGCGTGGATTTCTCACTCTTGGGCTGCCAGCTTCTCCTTTCAGGGTCCCAGGAACTGGATGGGCACCACTTGGCAGAGTAGGGGTCTCTCCAGAGACTCCAGGTGCTAGCAGAGAGAAGTCTGTGCTGTCCCTGAGACTTCAAACAACAGGAGGCAAGCTCTAAATCAAGCCCTTGGAGAGTTCTTCACAAGATGGAAGGCACACACAGTCCAGTCTTTGCCCTCTTACTCTGGCAGAAGCAGCAACTGCAGCATAGCTCCCCAAAGTGCAGTCACAGGCAGGGCAGCTCTTTTTCCTCAGCTCTTCAGCTCTTCTCCAGGCAGAGGTTCCTCTTGGTTTACAGAAGTGTTCTAAAGTCTGTGGTTTTGGGTGCCCTTCTTATGCCCACTTTACCCTTTGAAGTAGGCCTACTTCAAAGCAAAGTCTCTCTTGATTGTGAAATCCTGCCTTGCCCAGGCCAGGCCCCAGACACTCACCAGGGGGTTGGAGACTGCATTGTGTGGAGGCAGGCACAGCCCTTTCAGGTGTGAGTGACCACTCCTCCCCTCTGTCATAGCACAGATGGTTCAGCAGGAAATGCAGACTACACCCCAGCTCCCTTTGTGTCACTGTCTAGTGAGGGGTGCAACCAGCCCAACTGTCAAACTGACCCAGACAAGGAATCCACAAACAGGCAGAATCACAGAAATGGTATAAGCAAGAAAATGCTCACTTTCTAAAAGTTGCATTTTCAAACGCACAATCTTAAAATCAACTTTACTAAAAGTTTAAATTGTGAGCTCAGAGACCCCAAACTTCACATGTCCATCCGCTCCCAAAGGGAATCTATACTTTAATCAGATTTAAAGGTAGCCCCCATGTTAACTTATGAGAGGGACAGGCCTTGCAACAGTGAAAAACTAATTTAGCAGTATTTCACTGTCAGGACATATAAAACACATTACTATATTGCCTACCTTAACCATACACTGCACTCTGCCCTTGGGGCTACCTAGGGCCTACCTTAGGGGTGCCTTACAAGTAAGAAAAGGGAAGGTTTAGGCCTGGCTAGTGGGTACACTTGCCAAGTCGAATTTACAGTTAAAACTGCACACAAAGACACTGCAGTGGCAGGTCTGAGACATGATTACAGAGCTACTTATGTGGGTGGCACAACCAGTGCTGCAGGCACACTAGTAGCATTTGGTTTACAGGCCCTGGGCACCTCTAGTGCACCTTACTAGGGACTTACTAGTAAATCAAATATGCCAATCATGGATAAGCCAATTACATACACATTTTGTAAAGGAGCACTTGCACATTAGCATTGGTTAGCAGTGGTAAAGTGCCCAGAGTAACAAAAACAGCAAAAACAGAGTCCAGCACACATCAACAACCTGGAAAACAGAGGCAAAAAGTTAAGGGAGACCACACCAAGGATGAAAAATCTAACACTACTCAAGCAGTAGCTTCCCTTAACACGAGTGGCTGCGACCTGCCGTGACCACCACATTCAGAAATTTTGCTTGCTTTCACCAACACAGCAATTTCTCTTGCTCACCAACTTAACACTAGCGAGCCGCATGAGAAAAAAAACTCTGCTCCACGTCTCTTTGTCGAGTTTTTGGAACTCTGTGCGGAGTGGGCAAAACTCTGCGAACTCCACCGGCGGAGCAGAATACTTCACCCACCCCTATTTAGCAGTCAGATGGGCAAAACCATTCCTGAGAAATGTGGATCCATTCTCTTCTTGCGGGATGAGGTGCAAAAGACCAGGCCGCCTGGCTGAAGACCTCTGCATCTAGCAAGAGGAGTACTGTAGGGATCTTCTCAAGTACGACCTTTTCAACCAGGTGGATGGTGTATCTCATATTATCATGCATCTGATGCCCTCAAACAAATCCACTTGGGTCCTGAAGGACCAACGTGGAAAGGACCTTGTTCAGATGGATGGCCAAAGCCTTATTAGGAAGCTTTGCATCAATATTCAGCAAGTCTTTTGAGCAATATGAGGTGCATAATCAGGCATCCTTTTCAACTTTGGGGAGGATCGAAGTGATCGCTCTGCCTAAGGAAGCCATTGAGGTGCCATTGTAACTTCAACGGCTGAGAATACTGTGAGCAGCATTTCCAGCACCTCTAAAACATTTGGTTATACTCTACTAAAGGACAGTCATGAAAGACTTTATATGTACCACATTTACCATAATGCCTCTAGGGGAACTGAGTGCTGGGATTCGAGGAAGTGTGCTCTCTCCCTCCTTTGTTTCATGCAGCTGGATTGTTTACTTTGGGTATTGTAGGCTTTTGAACAAAGTACAGCACCTATACATGTCTACAACAGAGAGATTCCAATGGAAGTAATGATGTATTAATTATGTGGACTGGCCAACTGGCTTAAAGGTAAAGGTGAAAACCTTCTTAGACGTTTTTTCTACCATTTGTAGTCACAATGTTGTGCTATCAATGATTAGTTTCTTTTAGAAAGCCTCGAAAAATCCATACGAATTTCTCCATGCGGAAATATAAATATAACTTTTTGGGATCTCCTATTAGTTTCAGATTTGTTTTCCCCACAAATTGCAATTGGTGTAAAGCACAGAAAATGGAATGCGGTCTATTATCTATTGTCCTAGGCTAAGAAAAAATTCTCACTTCACATTTTGAAAAGAAGAAGAAACAGTGTGTCTGTAGCCTGCCAAGGGGCCAGACATGCATTTGAACAGAGAAGTATTGTGAGACAAAGAGGCTGTGTGAACTTACGTTAGGAAATGAACATTGGCAGGGGAGAGACTAGGAATATTCGTAACCCCTCCCTTTCCAATCATCACTCACTGGTTCATTTCTTCTGAGTAAGGGGTGGAAGGGTACTTGGAGCAAGAGTTGTAGGTGGTCGGCTGTTCTTCTCACCCTCTCTTCTATCTCCATCCCTCTCAACCCCCACAAAATGTGCCTCTGGGGTGAATATGGACGAGCTGGGGCATTGATAGCTGGCCTTGGACTCTCCCTTGCCCACCTTCTAGCTCAACCATCTGACGGACCTAGGAGGTGCTAGGAAATCCTCACAGGGCCATCAGAGTGTTGTGTGTGTGTGTGTGTGTGTGTGTGTAGATATGCACCTATGTGTCATATCTATGCATCACATTCACACACTTATTAAAACTGACAAATATATAGATCGTAAGTTCACTTTTAGGACACCCTTTCATGATGTATATATACTTCAAAATGGCAGCAAGCAGTTAATGGGAGCACATAAATATCGACCTATTGAGTAATCATCGATATCATGAGGAAATTAATTGGAAAACAAGTGATTTTTTCTTTGCTCGTTCAAAGCTTTGGAGATTTGGGCACACCTGAATTTCAAGTGAACAATCCTTCAGATTCTGGAATCTGTACTCAAGAAAACCCTGCTTGTTGGGCACTAGGCCATATTCTATGTTCATAGTTGAAAGCTCAAAAGGCCAAACTTCCAATGTGTTTAGGAAGATGATTTTCCAGTACAATATGCTATTGGCACACATACTCTAAAAACAAATGTCAAACAATAATATGTACCAACGAGGCAGGAGCCAGGATAATGAGAATGCGCATTGGGACATGGTTGGGAACATAATGCTCCAACATTTCACAAGGAAACCAACATCTACTTGGTTCAGGATTAACTTTAATAAAAATTTGGGAAAAGCACAAAGAAAAACATGAGCAAATGCTGAGAAAAGCCAATGAGTGATATATGAATTTTACGTCAATGTTAAAGACAAATATAAAATCAGAACCCTTCATTGCTATAAAGCCTCGGAGACAGCATCAGAAACATAAAAAGATAGATCATCATAATGACATCAGTAAGAAACAGTAAGTATGAGAGAACAGGGCTGATTGCAGAGGCCCCCTAACTTTTTGACCTCATTTTCCACTTTTTGCTGGTGTTTTCCTGACTCTGATGGTGCCTGGGTTACTGCTAACCAGTCCCAGGGCCTGTGCTCTGTGTAAAATCAGTATGCAAATTAGGCTAATTATAATTGGCTAGGTCACCCTACCTGTAAGTCCCTAGTATATGGTAGGGCATGTAGGTTTAGGGACCCCAGCATAGGTAATGCACCCATAGGTGCACTGCTGAGGTGCCCAGCGTCATTTTGAAAGGCAGGCATGCCTTGCTGTCTGCTTTTAAATTAAAGTTATGTGCAAATTCGACTTTGGAATTAAAAGCAGTTCCAAGGTCTTAAACTACCTTATTCTTACATATAAGTCACCCCTAAGGTGTGCCCTATGTGCCCCTAGGGCTGGGAGCCATGTAACTATAAGCAGGGACCTTATAAAAATAGTTTTATAAACCCTGGTGAGGTAAAACAGCCAAATTAGTTTTTCCCTCATTGAAGTGAATGGCCTCCATAGGCTAGAATGGGAGACTTTATTTTAATTTTAAAAGTCCCCTTAAGTAACAGATACCAGAAGTTTGGTATCAAATTAATTGTTAGAATAAATCCCACAAGTTCCAGTTGTTGGATTTAATATACCTTGTTCAGGTAAAGAGTTTTAAACTTTACCTGAAAAGTAGCCAGCTTCAGCTCTGCAGTGTTTTTGCTGCTGTGCTCTGATTGGCCAGCCTCTGGCAGCCTGGCCAGGCTGCATTGATGAGGTATGAAGTGGCCTGGCTTCACACACAGAGATGTGCCTGTGGAAGGAGATCTCCACTCAGCAGATGGTGAGGCAGGAAGGGGGAGGGCTGCCAAACTGGCCTTCAAAGGCAGAGAAGGACATTTGGAGCAACCCAGCAACACCCCCACATCCTGCAAACCCAGACAATTAGGTGCCCCTTGATTAGATTAGGAGAGGGCAGGAGAGGGGTGTATTTGGGAATTTTAGCCACACCAGTGGGTGGGCTCAGCCAGATGTAACCTCCAAAAATCACCTTCAGCCATGATGGATTTTTGAGGAATGTTGCTCCCTGGGACTGATTTTTGCCACACTTCCCAGGAAGTGGTCATCACAGGGATAATACTGGCTGACCTGCACCCACACCTCAGTTCCCTACCGGATCCTTATCAGATTCCAACAAGGAAGAACTACAGGAGAAGAAGGACTGCCATGCTGAACCCCTGACCTGCACCTGGACACTGCACTCTGGAGGACTGCACCAGCTGCACACTTGGGCTTCACCACTAAAAGGACTTTACCTGTCTTCTACTGCTTCAAGAAGGGACTCCCTGTTTGTTACAGGTACACAGGAGCTGCCCAGAGTCCCCTGCATCAAGTCCTGCAAGCAGAGCCCAGCTGACCAGCGTCCAGTGGCCATTTGAGGATTCTGACCAGGTGCATTCTGGGAATTGTAGTCCCAACTCCCAAGGAGCAACTCAGAGCTTCTGGAACCTTGGATCACATTGTGGGCACTTCAAGGACACAAAAAGGACCTCTGGAAGAAGATCCAGAAGTTTGGAGACGTTTGGAGCAACTCCATAAGTTGAAGAGGTGCACTGTGGGAGTTGTAGTCCCAGACCCCAATAGGCACACCAGAGCCTCTAAACCCTTGGCTGGTGCTGTGGACCACTTTCCTTAATCAAACACTTCTGAAAGTAAGTGTGACAGTGTTACCTCATGGGTGGCCTAACTCTGGGCTTTGTTCCTTTCCAGTGTGACCATTTTTAACCCTTTGAGCGTTAGTTGCTTCTATGCGCTTGAAAGCATAAATTCTTTAAACATTCATATCTCCGGTTCCCCTTATCCGATTTTATTCGTTTTGGTGTCATTTTAAAGATAAAAATATAATCTATTTGTATAAATTGATTTTGGATTTTTAAACTGTTTCCTGTGTTTTATTTAATTACTGTTTTGTGATATTTGAATGCTTTACACTCTGTCTCCTAAGTTAAGCCTTGTCGCTCTTTGCCAAGCTACCAAGGGTTGAGCTAGGTTTAATTGACCGAGACCTGACTGGACCTAAGTGGAGGTTAGTGGCCTATTGCTAAGTGTAGGTACTTACCTGCCCTTACCAATAACCCATTTTCCAACAGTAAGGAACTGCAAGAAGTATATAGCCCCACCTTCTCTTTGTTGTATTGGCTCACACACATTCTAAGGGGCTTATTTACAAGCCCCTTGTGCCACCGTTGCATACTTTTTTTATGCAGCGGTGGCGCAAAGCAGTCCCCTACAGTGTGTCACATTTGCAAACTGGATCAATGGGACCATTGCACCACTTTGTAAAGCCTTGCTTCACATTATACCTGCACCAGGTATAATGTATGCAAGGTAGGTGTTCCCCTCTTAAAAGCCACGCAGACCTGGTGCAGTGAAATTAACAAAATTTGACTGCGTGATTCTGAGCCTTCACTGTGTCAAAAATTTTACACCTCCTCAGAGAAGGCGTTAAACTGATGCAAGGCTTTTGTTAATGGGAGCCTTTCTTGCAGTGCTGGAGTAGTGTCATTTTGTTGACGGTAGTCCAGCAATGTGTCAGTTTAGCGCCACAGATGTGTCAGAATTTCTGACGTATCTGTGGAAACGTGCATTGGAGGCGATGAGTCAGATTGTTGTAAATGAGGCCTAAGTTCCTTTTAAGTTTATCTCTGCTTTTATGATTAATAATATAATATAGGGCTGGGCCAAATTTATGAACTGCCCCTATAACGCTGCTCACCCTCAACACTATCCTAAGAAATATCAGAAAAACAATATTATAACATCACAAAAGACAACAGTACCCTCAGAAACACCAGAAAGAACAATATAATAGCATCACAAACAAAACTGAAAGAAGATATTATGCAGTCCACACTTCACCCTTCTTTCTATCTCTGAACAAAGAAAAACAGTAAAATGGCCCGGGTGGAAATTGTATCATGTCACAGTGCACAGTGCTAAATTTGTGCTGGGGTTTGCCAGTGCTTACCACCGGCACTTATTTTTTGACACTGCCATTGTCTATGAAAGAATACCACATGGTAGCACCCTCAGCCATTTTTTCCCATAACAGTGGTGTTTATCAATTCAGTGTGTTAAAAAATAGTAAAACTCACATTTCATGGGCATCCCTTCAACTTCGACTAACCCACATAGTCCAAAATGTCACATGTGTTTCAGTATGATTGCTAGTAGGTAATGCTGGCACTGCCACTTGGCAGCAGTGGCATAAGCTGTGGTTGATGGTGGCTGTAGTAGAATACCATGGTTCCTGGCACTTATATATTTGCAAATTAAACACTGAGCCCAAGGGGTTGGAGCATCCCAAATCCAGGAGTAGTTCTGGACAGAGAATTAGAAGAGAAAGTTTGAATGTAGAAATGCAACCTAAAATGGGAAATATTGGCCCCTTTATCTAGATACAGTATTGGGTTCCCACGTATCATCGACATTTTATGTTGTGTTATGCAAGCCAATGTATGCAAGTACACAACCTTCTAAAAAGATAAGCTACTAAACTCTCTTGTCCTGAAATAGAAGCTATTCAGTATATCCTGGAAATGTCCAAATTTAACCAGAGCCTTGGACCAAATTTCCCCACACTGTAAATGAACATCCAAAAAAGTAAATCCATATTTGCCATAGTCATGACTAACAAAATCCAACTAAGCAAAAGTGGAAAGTGAGGAAATGACAGAAATCTGAGGGCAGCTGTTTTACTTTCCTACCCCATAATTTACTGGGTTGTGCAGAGACGGGCATTTTCAGAAAAACACAGGTGGAAGGACTCTTGGGACTTACATAAATTACAGTGGTTAAAATTTACACATCGCTGTTTATGTGGGAAAGATCACTTTGCCAAAACATTCAGGAAAAATGCAGCTATTCAGCATGTTTTTGGGTGTTTAAAAACAAACCACCAAAGCAAGGGTTTATTTCTGAAACACAAAAACCAAAGGCCTTGACACCAGGCGCTTCCTCGTTGTTCGTACGTACCATTGTTGATATGTTATGTTATGTTTATTTGTACAGTGTACAACTGATCCAGGAGGTATCCTGGCACTAAAGGGGGAGCTGTATGGACTGATCCAAGGCCAGGGCCAGGTCTTTAGTTTCCTGCAGAATTCAAGAACCTAGTAGGCAGTTCTGATGTGCAGGTTGTGCTAGGATTTAGGAGAGAGATAGGAGAGGGCACGACCACCATATCTGTATGGTGTATGTAGGGGTTGTGTATGAGGAGGAAGCTGGCTGAGCAATGGTGTGTGGTTAATTTATGGAAGTTTGCACAGTTACATGGGTCCACTGTTGTGAAGACTTTGCATGTGTGTGTGACAAGTTTGAAGAGTGCTCCTTTGTGGACTGGGATACAGAGGAGTTTTTTGAGGTGATGTGAGTGTGCGGGCGGGATGTTGAGGTTGAGCCTAACCACTGAGATTTGTATGGTCTGGAGTTTTTCAGCCAAATTACCATTGGGTCTAACATAGAGTGCATTTCAGTAGACCTGATTCCTGGTGATGGGGGCTAGGCTGACTCTTCTGCAAGTGTTGGTGGGGAGCCTTTTGTAGAGCATCTTGAGCGTCGTGAGTGTGTGGAAATCACTGGATTTCCCATTATACATATGCAAAGGAAGTGACATCACTCCTCTGGCCCACCTAGAGCACCGGTCTGACAGATTCCATAGATGGTAGCACTAAAAACAGCAAAGACATCCCACTTTTGTGAAAGATTTCACCTCACTATCAGCCGCCACCACCAACTTGATCACCCCCTCACATGATCGCTAATACCAAACTTTCTCAATTGTTGAGCAACAAAATCACCACCATGCACAACAATTTCAGCTAGCAACTGTACTCAACAGACCTTGCCAAATGCCTCCCTATCTTGTCCAAATAAACAATGCTAACCACACTTTCAAGATACTACATAACAGTAGCCCAGCATACCAGAACTATCGCATTTGCTTTTCCAGACACCTCCATTCATCCTGACTGTTACATGCACAAATTCCATGCATATGGAAAACTACATCCAGCAGTTGAGCCTTCTCCCAAATCGCTCCTGAAGCACAGAGCAACCTGACGGTACACATAAAAGCCTTCTCCTCACTTCTTGAATCCTGCCGGAAGCTACAGTCCTGACTTGTTGATTAGCCCCAGTAGACCCTGGGTATGCCTAGACTCACACCTGCATAGCGCCAGGATACTCTCCTAGATGATTGTGCGCTCTATAAATCCCCGTAACATAAATAACATAACATAACATAACAGACCATAACACAACACAATATAACATGCCAGGACCTGGAGATTGAGTTCTCTTGCCCGGTCATGGTGAATTGTCTGCTGTTTAACATTATGATGTTCTTTGCTTGGGTTGCGAATGAGGTGTGGATCCCAGTTCACAGGCCTCAAGGTGAAGTCCCAGAGCAAGGCGTCTTTGCCAAAGGTAACTGCTTCTGTCTTTTCTGTATTGAGTTTGAGGCAGTTGGTTTTCATCCATGTTAGGAATGGGGTCTTTGGTTGGCAGTCAAGTTACCCCCTGTCCAAGCAAGGACCCTGACTCTAGTCAGGGTAATTCACATACAATCCAAATTATCCTGTGCCCACCTTCTGGTAGCTTGGCACTGAGCAGTCAGGTTAACTTAGAAGGCAATGTGTAAAGTATGTGTGCAATAAATCACGCAATAACACAGTATAAACACTGCAAAAATACACCAGACAGGTTTAAAAAAATATAGAATATTAATCTGGTTAAAATAAGGTCAAAACACGTTAAAATATCACCTTAGGAAATGATAAAAAGAGTGTTAAGTTCTTAAAAGCAATGAGGTCCTCATTACAACCGTGGCGGTAAAAGCCACCTACCTCCGTGCTAATGGCTGCCAACATACCGTGCCCGCGGCGGTATTCTGCTACGCGTATTATGACCCACACTGAGAATTCTGCCACAATACAGACACCCACACAAGTCCACCAGCCCAAAATGGATCCACACATGGATATTCCTCCACCATCACCTCAGCCCATTGCACATCCCCCTCCACTTACTAGCACTTAAATTAACACCCTTGAATCACAAAACAATCTGGAGTCAGTCTGTACTTTCACAAATGTATTATTACAACCTCTTTGACAAATAGCATTGTAAATGTTCATTTGCACATACCAAAGTATGACAGTTGTTGGGAAGCAGTAAACATAGCAGAAGGCAGATTGTGGTACCCAGATCTGTGGAAAGGAAAGCTATAGTGAACTGTCAGGGTCCATGCACAGAGGTAATAAGGCAGACTTAAACAATGTCCTACAGTAGTCTGATTTGAGATGAGCAGTGCCAGTCTCTTACCTGTGTCTCACTGGAAGTATTACATGATGATGTTGTTTCTGATGTCAATATCGTCTTCTTCTGCCTCCTCTTCCTCACTGTCCACAGCCTCCACCTCTGCCACAAGACCAACAACAGGCCCATCCTCCTGCAGAAAAGGCACCTGGCATTGCAAAGCCAGGTTGTGCAACATACAGCATGCCACGATGCTCTGGCACACCTTCAGTGAGTAGTATAGTGAGCTACCTGTTAGATGGAGGTACCGAAATCTGGCCTTCAGGAGGCTGAAAGTCCACTCAATAATCCTCCTAGTTCGCCAATGTGCCTCATTGTAGCTTTCCTCTGCCCTTGTCCTGGCATTCCTCACTGGGGTCAGTAGCCATGAGAGGTTGGGGTAACCAGAGTCACCTGCAAATGTCGAGGGATATCTGTTGGACATACACCAACCCTTAGGGACTACCCCATGCCCAGACACCTATTCATACTGTGTGGGGACCTTGGCCTCACCTATTAGCCACACACTGTGCCTCTGGAGTTGGCCCATCACATAAGGGATGCTGCTATTCCTCAAAATGTATGCGTCATGCACATGGCCAGGATACTTCGCATTCACATGAGAGATGTACTGGTCTGCCAAACACACCATCTGCATATTCATTGAATGGTAGCTTTTCCGATTTCTGTACACCTGTTCATTCCTGCAGGGGGGGACAAATGCCACATGTGTACCATCAATGGCACCAATGATGTTGGGGATATGTCCCAGGGCATAGAAGTCACCTTTCACTGTGGGCAAATCCTCCAACTGAGAGAAAACTATGTATCTGCGCATGTGTTTCAGCAGGGCAGATAACACTCTGGACAACACGTTAGAGAACATTGGCTATGACATCCCTGATGCCATGGCCACTGTTGTTTGAAAGGAACCACTGCCCAGGAAATGGAGCACTGACAGGACCTGCACTAGAGGGAGGATACCTGTGGGATGGTGGATAGCTGACATCAGGTCTGGCTCCAATTGGGCACACAGTTTTTAGATTGTGGCACAATCAAGTCTGTAGGTGCCATTGTCCCTGTGTCCAGCCTCCTCCTTCCAACTTCCACTACCGAGACTCAATCCCCTCTACCTCAGCCTATCCCAAGCACACCATCAGACCAGCATGCACACACATCAACACACAAAAGTGGCTCAGGCAAACATAAGCACCACACATCCCAGAGGCACTCACACAAGCACCATACCCATGCAGACACAACAACATCCACTGCCTCCACTGTGTCCCCCTCCTCCACACCCTCCACTTCCCTCCCAGTCTCGTCTCCACTCACACCTGCATGCACTACATCCTCAGCCACTACCTCCATCACCAGCACGCCCATCACCACAGACCGCTCAATGGCAGTCACCACCCCCACATCCATGCACATATCCCCTGTGTCCTCTCCCAGTGTGTCTGTGATCCCTCCTCCCAAAGTACACAAATGCAAGCACCCACCCACCCAACAACCATCCACCTCACAACAGCATCCAGCACATGCACCTTCACCCAAACTCAGCAGACAGACACCCCCTACAACCACTCCCTCTTCCTCCACTACCAAACCCTCTCCCTCTTCCCGCCCCAGTGTGTCTAAAAAGATTTTCCTGGCAAACATTGACCTCTTCGCAACCCCTCGTCCACCCCGTCCTTCCCCTCGGACCAGGGTGTCCAGATCCCAGGCCAGCTCCTCAGCCACCAAGTCGGCATCCGCTGTGGTACCTGCAACTCACAGAGGCTCAAAGGGGGCACCCGTTAGGTCAGCCAGTGTGCCACCAACCCCTGCAAAGGACCAAACCATTCCACCACCTGCCAAGGAGAGGAAGGGGACAGCATGCAGCAAGGGCAAGGAGCAGGACTCACCCAGCAAGGCCTCCTCCAAAACTCCAGCTGCCAGAGCCAAGGTCACAACAGCATCTGCCAAGGTGAGGAAGGGGCAGAATACCCAAGGCAAGGCACTTCAGCCGTCAGAGGCTGCAGGTGAAGGCCTGGTGCCCACCAGCACAACTGCCAGCCCCACTACCTGCACCGCTGGCAGCACCGCCAGCAGCCCCGTCGCAAGCACCGCCGCAAGCACCGCCACCTGCACCGCCACTAGCACCACTACTGTCAGCAGCAGCATCCCCAGTGGGCAGCTATCCGAGGCTGTAGGAGAAGGGCTGGAGCCTTCCTCCGCCACTGGCAGCACCAGTAACTGCACCACGGCCAGCACCGCCAGCAGCCCTGCCGCAAGCACTGCCGCGAGCACCGCCACCTGCACTGCTGACAGTAGGACCACTACCAGCAGCAGCAGCCCCAGTGGGTGGCCGTCCAAGGCTGCAGGAGACAGGCTGGAGCCTCCCACAACCACTGGTAGCACCCCCACCAGCACGGGCACTACCACCAGTTTGCAGCCTTAGCCGCAGTAGGATGGAGTCTAGCCCTGCCTTCATGGGCTATCATGCAACCTTGTCCCTGCAAATCTCGTGCCTCAGACACCCAGGTGAGGGGATGTGAACTGCCATACCCCAAGTGGTGCATCACTGGGCACAAGGCCCCCTCCAGAACCAGTGGAGAAATGCATCCACTCACCCCCTCCTTTGCAGGATGAAGCACACTCAGCCCCTCCTTGGCAGGATGAAGCACACTGGGCACAAAGCCCCCTCCAGAACGAGTGGAGATATGCATCCACTCAGCCCCTCCTTGGCAGGATGAAGCAAACTGGGCACAAAGCCCCCTCCAGAGCCAGTGGAGATATGCATCCACTCAGCCCCTCCCTAGCAGGATGAAGCACACTGGGCACAAGGCCCCCTCCAGAACCAGTGGAGAAGCCATCCACTAGACAGACTGTGGCTTTGCACTCCCCAGGACCAAGCAGTGGGCAGACCCTCCACTTGAGACACTGTTGCTTTGCACTCCCCAGGACCAAACAGTGGGCAGGCCACCCACTTGAGAGACTGTGGCTATGCACTCCCCAGAACCAAGTAGTGGGCAGACCACCCACTTGAGAGACTGTGGCCTTGCACTCCCCAGGACATCGCTGTGGGCATGGAGCCCCCTCCAGGAGCACTGGCGTTATTCCTTCTTCTGACTGAGGTGCCCCCCCCCCCTTCCCCACCCCCCTGAGGTGCCTGTGTGTTTTTGACCTGATGCCCCTGCAGTGTTCTCTCCGTATTGAGAGAGGAGTCAAGTGTGGGCTTGGCCCATGATTTTTGTCCCAGTGGCCTACGGACATTTGGAAAGGACAATGTACGGCCTTATGTACATATTGTATATTTTTGTCAATACTGTTTTTATATTCGTTACGTATAACTGCCTATTTTTAATATATCACTGAATTGACTCTATTATATTTGTCCTTGCATTCTTCCAGGGGGTTATGGGGTGTAAATGTAATGTTGCTGCATGTGTTTGTGTGTGTGGTGTTGGGTTGGGGGGGTTGCGTGTTGTGTGTGTGTGTCACTCTCTTTTTCCTCCCCCCTCCCCTGTTAACTAGGTGCAGTACTCACCGTGGTCGTCGCCGCCGCCTTTGTTATTCCTGGTAGATGACGAGGTAGACAAGCATGGGATGGACCTGTTACTCAGGCTCCGTGGCATTCTGGTTCTTCATTGAGTGTCAATAGGTGAGTGATTTCCCTTCAGTGTTCTGTTTCCGCCATGCTTTTGATGGTGTTGGCGGGTTGGCGGGTTCTGATGGGGTGGGCAGTACATTGTCTTCCGCCTGTCTGTTGGCGGTGACCACCACGCCGTGGCGGTCGGAGTGTTAAAGTGGCTGTTTGTGTTGGCGGTTTCCGCCGTGGTCGTGATCCTATTTTTTTACCTCCGGCCTGTTGGCAGTATTACCGCCGCTTTAACACCGACCGCCACGGTTATAGTGAGGGCCTAAGTGTCTCTTGCAAGCACAAAGTACCTGGTTTGCGTCTAAATTATTTGCAGGGAAATCTCTGTCGCAACACTGGTGCTGCGTCGATTCTTCTCTCAGGAAGTCGGGCTGTATCGTTCCGGTTCGGCATGCAGTGATTTTCTCACCCGATGCAGGCTGTACGTCGATCCCGGCAGGCTGTGCTTCGATTATTTGCTGCACAAGGAGTTCTTGGCAGAGATGAAGTCTTTTTGGCTCTGAGACTACAGAAAAAAGGAGGCAAGCTCAATCCAAGCCCTTGGAAAGCACTTCTCAGCAGAGCCAGAGGGCAGCTGGGCAACAGCAAGGCAGCAGTCCTTTTCAGCAAAGCAGTCAGGTTAAATCTTTGGGCAGCCAGGCAGGTTCTCTTGGCAGGTAGCAGGTTCTGGTTCAGAGTTTCTTCCCCAGTGGTATCTTGCCAGAAGTGTCTGAGTTGGTAGGGTCTGAGGCCCTGTTTAAATACCCAAATGTGCCTTTGAAGTGGTGGAGACTTCAAAGAGTGGCTTAGAAGTGCACAATGTAACCTTTCAGTTCCATCCTGTCTGCCAGGGTCCCTGCAGGGAGTTTGACAGTCCATTGTGTGAGGGCAGGCCACTGTCCTTTGACATGTCAGTGTCAGGCCCTCCACCCTCCTAGCCCAGGAAGACCCATTCAGTATGCAGATGTGTGCATGCAGGTGTGACTGAGCATCCTGTGTGTGGGGTTGTCCGAGTGAAATGCACAAGGAAGCTGTCAACTAACCCAGCCAGACTTGGATTGTAAGGCACAGAAGGATTTAAGTGCAGAGAAATTCTCACTTTCTAAAAGTGGCATTTCTAAAATAGTAATATTAAATCCAACTTCACCAGTCAGCTGGATTTTGTCTTACCATTCTGGCCATACTAAATAAGACCTTGTTACTCCTTTCAGATCAGAATCTACCACTCAAGCAGTATATGAGGGTAGCCCTAATGTTAGCCTATGAAAGAAACAGGCTTCACAATAGTGTAAAATGAATTTAGGAGTATTACACTACCAGGACATATAAACTACACAGGTACATGTCCTACCATTTCCTAACATAGCACCCTGCCCTATGGGATACCTAGGGACTACCTTAGGGGTGACATATGTAGAAAAAGGGGAGTTTAAGGCTTGGCAACTACTTTTCAATGCCAAGTCCAATTGGCAGTGAAACTGCACACACAGGCCTTGCAATGACAGGCCTGAGACATGGTTAGGGGGCTACTTATGTGGGTGTTGCTGTTGCGGTTTCTTGAGTAGTGATGATGGATCAGTTGGCCAGGGTGGTTCTCTAGTTGTTAGATGAGATGGGCAGGAGGACTGCAAGGATTTAAAGCTGTCGTAGAGCCTGGAGAACTTGCTGCTGAAGAATAGTGGCAGCCGTGTGCATAGGTACTAAGGGGCATATTTATACTCCGTTTGCGCCGAATTTGCGTCGTTTTTTTCGACGCAAAACTTACTCCATATTTATACTTTGGCGTTAGACGCGTCTAGCGCCAAAGTTCATGGAGTCAGCGTCATTTTTTGGCGTGAACACCTTCCTTGCGTTAATGAGATGCAAGGTGGGCGTTCCCGTCTTAAAAAATGACTCCCAGGCATGTGCGTGGTATTTATACTCCCGGGCAAAAATTACGCCCGGGAGTGGGCGGGGCAAAAAAACCCACATTTGCGCCTCTTTTTAATGCCTGGGTCAGGGCAGGCGTTAAGGGACCTGTGGGCTCAGAATGAGCCCAGAGGTGCCCTCCCCTGCCCCCAGGGACACCCCCTGCCACCCTTGCCCACCCCAGGAGGACACCCAAGGATGGAGGGACCCATCCCAGGGAAGAAAAGGTAAGTTGTGGTAAGTATATATATTTTTTTTTTTGTGGCATAGGGGGGCCTGATTTGTGCCCCCCTACATGCCACTATGCCCAATGACCATGCCCAGGGGACATAAGTCACCTGGGCATGGCCATTGGGCAAGGGGGCATGACTCCTGTCTTTGCTAAGACAAGAGTCATGTTAATGGCGTCTGGGCGCCCCAAAAAAATGGCGCAAATCGGGTTAAGGCGATTTTTTTGCCTCAGCCTGACTTGCCCCATTTTGGGACGCCCAAACGCCATTTTTCCCTACGCCAGCGCTGCCTGGTGTACGTCGGTTTTTTTCACGCACACCTGGCAGCGCTGGTCGGCTAACGCCGGCTAACGCCATTCAATAAATACGGCGCCCGCATGGCGCTTCAGAATGGCGTTAGCCGGCGCAAATTTTTTTGGCGCAAAACTGCGTTAGCGCAGTTTTGCGTCAAAAAGTATAAATATGGCCCTAAGAGGGCAGTTATGCTTGTGGAGCTTGCTGCCACTAGGGTGAAGTCTATAATTATTGTGAAGAATTCTTTGCTGCTGCTTTCAGTTTGGTCAGTGAGCGCGGAGCGTTTGGCAGCTCTGATTTGCTGATGGTAGCATTTGAGGGTGGATTTGTAGGTGCTCTTGTAGGTGATTCATACCCTGCCATCTTTATCTATGCAATTTCTGTTGTTGATACCAAAATGGGGCAACTTAGAACTTGGATATTGTAATTTACAAAAGAATGTCAGGAATAATGAATCGTACAAACTGAGGTCTTAAAAAGAAGCCCTGAGGAAGAGGGTGTGTTCCTGGAGACACATGTTGGCTGGCTGTACATTTGGATATGAATTTAATTTGAATAAAGACCTGAAGAAATAAAACACATATTTTTGTGAATCACTGTGCGATGTCATTCTGACTTTGGGCCTGATAATGAACCCGGTGGACTCATGACTGCAAGGTTCCTGGTGGTGGTCGGACTGGCGCCAATGCGGCAGTCCAAGGGCCATATTATGATTGCGGTGGTAGCTCCACAGTTGGACCACCAGTGCCGCCAGATTTTGACCTCCCAATGACCTGGTGATGCTGGTGGTACTAATCCGACAGGGAAGCGCTGCAAGCAGCGCTGCCCTAGGAATTAAGACTTTGTTTTCTGCCACAGATTTCATGGCTGTACCACCGACATGAAAAGGCTAGTGTAGAATGGGTGCATGGGGCATGGACAGTGCAGGATTCCCTCTGGCCAGCACTGTTGCAATGTTCACTGTCTGCTTGGCAGACAGTGAACATTGCAAGGGTGTTGGTGCTCTCTGTGCATTACAGCATTGTCGCCGGCTTGATTATGAGCCGGAGACAATGCTGTAGGTCGTTTACCACTGGGCCAGTGGGCAGAAACTAAGGTTTCTGCCCGCTGACCCAGTGGGACACTCGTAATGGGCCTGGTGGGGAGGCAACCACAATACCGGCAACCTCCCTATTGGGATTTTGGCGGATGGGCTTTTCCAAAATCATAATGACCCCTTTATCTTATTCAAGTTGTTTACAGTCACGTTTGGCGAGCCTAACCTAATCCATGTGCCAGTTTGCTTGTGGTGTAGTTATTGACTTTGAGAAGATCCAGAATGTCCGAAAGATTGTGATCCAGGTGTTGATGGTGGAGATAAAAGTGGTTCAGACCATTGGTTTTGGAGTTTGAAAGACCAAGATGCTTCTGAGGTCTTGTTCCAGTTCCATCACAGTACATTTTGCAACGCTATTTCTGCAGTGCTGTGGGATGAATATGCTGAGGTTTGATGTGGGATTGGTTGGGCCAGGGGGTCGGTGTGGGCTTGTCTACTGTGATGACGCTGAAGCTGGTGAGAATAGGGTCTAGTATATGCCCGGTGGCATGTGCTGGGCCTTCAACTTACTTGGTGAGTCTGAGGTTGAATAGGTCCTTGAGGAGTTTGGTCCTATTGGGATCCGTGAGGTCATCCAGGTAGTAGTTGAGATCATTGAGAAGGATGGCACTGAAGATGAGGATGAGGAGTTAGTGCTGTGCAAAATGGTGCTGCTGAAGCTGGAGCGTTACCGTCCGAAATGGTGTTGCTGAATTTGGAGCATAGACTGGGGGGGCAGTTGATGAGGGTGCAGGTGGTGGTGGTGATGAGTTTGAAAGTCAAGTGTTCTATGTCGCTGGTGGTCCTTTCCGAGGTAGTTGTGCATTGGAGGGATTCTTTTAAGATGGTAGTGCTTCCACCTCTGGGTTGTTTTGTCCAGTCCTGTCTTGCAATAGTGTATCCGGAGGTGATTGCTGTGGAGATGACAGGGTTGGCAAAGGAGTGAGCCAGGTTTTGGTCAGGAAGAGCAGGTCCAGTGAGCAGCTGTGTAGCCCACCTCAAATTTTGGTGGTGTGTTTTGAAAAGTATGCAAGAAGGGGTGCAGCATAGTGGGGCTGGGTGTGTGCGGTTAGTGTGCTGGGTGTGCGAGGTGCAGGGTGAGTGAGGAGGGCATTGGAGATTACACATGAAATGGCAGCTATTTATAAACACAATGGTCCCTAATACATGGGATGATAAAAGTAATAAACAACACTCTACAGTTCAAGAAAAATAAATATTAACATAGATATACAATAGGTGCCAGTGACAAAAACATTATTAGTGCGCTTTTTGGTGCAATACAAACTAGTGAATAAAATTATCACTATGTGTGTCATGTAAACAAGAATATGCTTGTTTGATTCAAATACAACAATGTAAATAGGGTCCATTTTTTGTTATAAACCAGTGGTGTTTCAATCCCTTACTTACCTGTGAAATGAAAGGTGGCACGGCAGAATGGACCTTCAGTATTTGGCAAGGTGAGGCATGGCAGCAACACTGGGAGATGCTGCCAGGGTTCAGGGCTTAGAGAGTTGTAGTGGAGTAGGGATGAGGAGATGGTTGAGAGGAGAACCAGGAGTCCTGGCACTGGGCAGGTAGCAGGAAGATGCAGGAGAGCTCTTCGGTGGCATGCCCACTGAGCACGCTTGCCTCGTGATCACCATCAAGTAAAACAGTTTTGGAAGGAAACCAATTACATCACTTCTTACATAGACGAATGATAGGAAATCTTGGGGTTTAACTTCCTGTGCAGATGGATGGTGGGAAATCCAGTGATGTCACCTCCTGTGCAAATGGTTGATGGGAAAATCACGTTTCCTTACACAGTGGATCTGGCCAGGAAACATATTATTTCAAAGGTCTGATCTAAATTTCATGTGCTTTTAGTTGCATTGTTTATAACAGCTTTATGGTGAATGGATTGCTGGTCAATGGTCTCTAACAGCAGAGCCATCTGAGACTCCTCTGTGGGAAACCTAGTACCTCTCCCTTTTCTAAATGCGGCAGTGGAACAAGGGGTTTGGCAGAGCAGAATACATCTGATTTACAGCTATTCTCTCACTTTGCTTAACCAGAAGCCACTTTATTCATACTTCTGAACAGTTAGATTTCAAAGCAGTTTGGGGAGAAAAGACTTAGGGCCAGATGTACAAACCTTTTTGCACGTCGCAAACCGCTAATTTCGCTGTTTGCGATGTGCAAAAAGCACATTGCAATGCCCAATCCCCGTTTTGCAAGTCGGTAACCTGGTTACCGACTCGCAAAATGGGACTGCGTGTCACAATTAGGAAGGGGTGTTCCCCTTCCTAATTGCGAGTCGCAGCGCAATGCTGTATTGTTTTGTGACCGCGAACGCGGTCGCAAAGCAATCGCAATTACCACCATTGTCACACTGGTGGTCACCCATTCGCAAAAGGGAAGGGATGGCATGAAAAAAAAAATTTCAGAGCAGGCAGTGGTCCTATGGACCACTGCCTGCTCTGAAAAAATTAAACAAAAACGTTAAATTTTTTAGTTTTGTAATGCATCTCGTTTTCCTTTAAGGAAAACGGGCTGCATTACAAAAAAAAAAAACTGCTTTATTTAAAAGCAGTCACAGACATGGTGGTCTGCTGTCTCCAGCAGGCCACCATCCCTGTGAGTGCCGCCACTCACAAGGAGGTCGCAAATTGCAACCCACCTCATTAATATTAATGAGGTGGGCCTTTGCGACCCCCTTGCGAGTTGCAGATAGTGTCGGGGACACCATCCTACATTCTGGATTGTGACTCGCAAATTGCGAGTCGGACTGACTCGGAATTTGCGAGTCGCAATCCAGATTTTTGCTACATCTGGCACTAAGGGGGTCATTCTAACCCTGGCGGTCGGCGACCGCCAGTGCTAAAATGACGGAAGCACCGCCAACAGGCTGGCGGTGCTTCCTTGGCCATTCTGACCGTGGCGGTAAAGCCGCGGTCAGAAAAGGGCAACCGGCGGTTTCCCGCCGGTTTACCCCTGGCCCAGGGAATCCTCCATGGCGGCGCTGCTTGCAGTGCCGCCATGGGGATTCCGACCCCCTTACTGCCATCCTGTTCCTGGCGGTGAAAGGATGGCGGTAACGGGTGTCGTGGGGCCCCTGGGGGCCCCACTAAGATTTTCAGTGTCTGCAAAGCAGACACTGAAAATCACTACGGGTGCCACTGCACCCGTCGCACCCCTTCGACTCCGCCGGCTCCATTCGGAGCCGGCATCCTCGTAGAAGGGGGTTTCCCGCTGGGCCGGCGGGCGGCCTTCTGGCGGTCGCCTGCCGGCCCAGCGGGAAAGCCAGAATGGCCGCCGCGGGTGCGGTCATTCGGCGGTTCCCGCTTGGCGGGCGGCGACCGCTGCCCGCCAATGTAGGAATGACCCCCTAAATGTAATATCTGTGGTTTGCAAATCCTATAGTCTTTGGCAGGATTCCAGAGAACTTCAAGGGAAACCTTTTAAGTCCAAAGCAGAGTTTGTGACCCAAGAGGGCTCCTAGAACGCTGGCAGGAATCAGCTAAAAACATAACACTATGACAGGTTGTGTCCTATAGAGATAGTTGACTAAAAGACATTAACATGTCAATAGCACACACCTGCTTTCAAAAATGAAGTAGAGATATTTACAGAAAATGAAATGGAATCCAGACCACATCCCTAAAACCCAAAAAATAATCTTTGCCACCTTAACCCTGACGGTGCTAGGAGCTTAAGGTAATGGGTTGGTTTTGGCAAATCTACCATGCCATTAACATTTACCCATTGTTTATCAGATTGTGATGATTTCCCGTGGGTCCTAGATGCAAATAATAGAAGAAGTCAGCCCACTGGTAGGTTAATCTGAATCTATTTAAAACCAGGCTTGGGTATTGTAAAAACAAACAACAGAAATAGAACTTGATCTCATATACATATAGAAATGGTAAAACAGATTAAAAATGAACAAATATATATACAACATATATATAAACAATGAAAAATGTTAACCTAATAAAATATTAAAATAATCATATTAAATTTAGATGTATTTACTTATACAAATTAAACAATATTTTTCCATGTATATTAATAATATTTTACTACATTTACACATTTTCAAAAACAATAATTTAACAAAAATCAATTAACAAACCAACTATATGAAAACATAACTTAACTCATATAATAACTATAAAAAATACAAAACAAACATAGACATTTTAAAACCTAAAAAAAATAAGAAACCCATAAATATCAAAAGTATTAAAAGGAAAGGTTTTGGACGTTGAAGGAGTTAGATCTATTATTCTTCCTTCAGTTTAAACAACAGTAGGGAAAGCGCTGGACATCAAAGGGGTTACATTTACTATTCCCACTACAGTCCCTGCAACAGTAGAGAAAACGGACTGCTGGGAACAGATTACATTTACTACTCCCACTTCAGTCTAAACAACTGTAGAGAAAGCATTGGTTTGGCCTTAGAAGGGGTAAGATTGGCTATTCCCACTCCAGTTTATGAAACAGTAGGGAAAGTGTTGGACTTCAGAGGGATTAGATTTACTATTCTAGCTCCAGTCTATACAACAGTTGTAAAAGTGTTGGATTTCAAAAGTGTTAGATTTACTATTCCCACTTCTGTATAAGCAACTTTATGGAAAGTGTTGGTCTTCAGAGGCGTTAGATTTACTATTTCCACTCCAGTGTAGGCTACAGTAGGGAAACTGCTAGACTTCAGAAGGGTTAAATTGACTATTATCATTCCAGTCTAACCAACAGTAAGGACAGGGTTGGGCTATGGAAATGTTATAAAAAATAAAACAGATTCTGATTAATAACAGAAATATGTCAATATATATTTTTTTTATCACAGTACACATAAAGTAAAATACTATATTATGTGATAAAATGAGAACGTTTTGTAACATAAAAAAGAAAAAAATATAAAAACTTACACTAACATTCACTTGCCTAATTACAAACAAATGACATTTGTTTTTTTAAATAAATGACAAATTATTGTATTTACATTAATAGGAAAGACATCACACAATAACATGTCAACAAAATGGACAATTAATTTAATCATTTTATTTAACAAAATCATTAACATAAAAGATACTGCAATACAATTATGCAAAATTAGTTAACAACTATCCATTACATAAACAATAATAAATACACAAAATACAATAACTTGAAAATCCTCCCACCTTTTACTCAAAAAATAAAATGATAGAAACATAAATCCATAGCAAACATATAAACAATAAAACATGTATAATAAAAAATCTGAAATTAAACATTAATATATTTATTAATTTACTTAATTACATTTCAATTAAATACCTAATTGGAATTAAAGATACATTAAAATGAATATGTATATCTATTGTATTATAAAGAATAATTACACAATTAAACAATTAACATAATTATTAGTCAGTTCATTTAAAAAAATATATATATTACATATCAAATATTTACCACCGTACTGCCCTACAATCCCACTACCCCACTACTAAAATGTAATTTTCTATTAATTACAATACAATTAAAATGTACATTACATTACACGCCAGGAACTCTGAGAGACTACATATCCCAGACTGCTTTGTGGCCCCAGGAGGCGGCCATCTTGTGAGCACCTGCATCCACTTGATCACACCAACTAGCGCTATATAGCGCGTGGGGACACCTCGCGGGACGCGCCAGGAACTCTGAGGGACTACATAACCCAGACTGCTTTGTGGCCCCAGGAGGCAGCCATCTTGTGAGCCCCTGCATCCACTTGATCACACCAACGAGCACTATATAGCGCGTGGGGGTACTTTGCGGCTCAGGACGTGCCAGGATCTCTGAGGGACTACATATCCCAGACTACTGTGTGGCCCCTGGAGGCGGCCATCTTGTGAGCACCTGCATCCACTTGATCACACCAACGAGCGCTATATAGCGCTTGAGGGCACCTCGTGGTGTGGGATGCGCCAGGAACTCTGAGGGACTACATATCCCACACTGCTTTGTGGCCCCAGGAGGCGACAATCTTGTGAGCACCTGCATCGACTTGATCACACCAATAAGCGCTAAATAGGGTGTGGGGGCACTTTGCGGCACGGGACGCACCAGGAACTCTGAGGGACTACATATCCCAGACTGCTTTGTGGCCCCAGGAGCCAGTCATCTTGTGAGCACCTGTATCCACTTGATCACACCAATGAGCGCTATATAGTGTGTGGGGGTACTTCGCGGCGCGGGACGCGCCAGGAACTCTGAGGGACTACATATCCCAGACTGCTTTGTGGCCCAAGGAGGCGGCTATCTTGTGAGCACCTGCATCCACTTGATCACACCAATGAGTGCTATATGGCGCGCGGAGGCACTTTGCGGCACAGGACGCACCAGGAACTCTGAGGGACTACATATCCCAGACTGCTTTGTGGCTCCAGGAGGCGGCCATTTTGTGAGCACCTGCATCCACTTGATCACACCAATAAGCGCTATATAGCGTGCGGGGGACTTCGCAGCGCAGGACGTGCCAGGAACTCTGAGGGACTACATATCTCAGACTGCTTTGTGGTCCCAGGAGACGACCATCTTGTGAGCACCTGCATCCACTTGATCACACCAATGAGCGCCATATAGCGCGCGGGGGCACTTTGTGGTGTGGGAGGCGCCCAGGCCATGGGCGGGCCCGTCCACGCCCATCATAGCCTGGAGGAGGCTGGGCTGATCCACCTACCTAACATTTTTCTTTAAATAGGCGCCATTGACTATTGCTACTACTGTATCTTCTTGCAGGTCTATTATTGAGCACCTATCCATTAACTATAGCAAATAAGCAAATGGGCAAAAGGAAGGCAATAGAGGGTGGGGCAGGGGTGGTGTCAAAAACCAAGAGGAAAAGACAGAAGCATGAAGTCAACAACTGTGTTAGGGACAGAATTGACAACCTCCTTGACGAATGTGAAGGAATTTTAAACTCCCCCCCGGACAGCAGCCCCACCGGAATTGGGGGAGAGGGCTCTCCAGTTAAGAAGGGTGCTGGCCATAAGAAAATTGCTGACATATTTGTAAAGTGTGGCCAACAGGCCATAACCTCCACAGGCCAGGGGGAGGGTAGGGATGTCATCAGCCATGCCTCCCCATTATCGGCGGATAAGCCTTCAGCTAATCCCAGCTAATCCCAGCTAATCCCAGCGACCCTATCCAGTGCATTAACCGCTTTACCCCACTAATAAACATCCTAGATCTCAGGACGACCTAGATCAATGCACCAGGGTGGGTAGGTTAGTAGATGTGGATGTAAATAAGCACTCAGTCTAGTGAAATGCGCAGCATATGCTATGCACGCAAGATCTAAAAAGGGAGGTGTCATAATTAAAGTCTATAGTTAATTCCCTGATTGCGGTAGTTAAGCAGTTAATTTCTCCAGACACAACGAGTTCCATAAATCATTATTGCAATCCAATACCATACCATTCAGGTACCACGATGAAATTGCCCACAACACAAGCAAATGGTTGTGCTGACCAATTCTTAGCCAATGCCAAGATAAATGACTTCCAACAGCCCACCTCCCACATTAGTTTAAGCACAGGGAATGCACTGGATGCCTGCTATCCAATTATAAAACTTACAAGCAATGTTGTCCCTAAATACATGGCTAAACCCATCATTGACCGACCCAAACAGTCAAGGACTGTTCTAATGGTAAATGTCCCGAAGCCACACCCATTGGTACCCAGAGAAGGGGGAGATTCTATTGGAAATAAGGCAATTCATTGGATTCGCCATGTAAGAGGCTGTTAATCTGTAATCTGCGAGGATAGAATTGATGCAGTAAGAAGGCCCGATCCTGGCACACACTTTGACATTTTACGGTTGTCATTCAGGGATAAGAGTATGGTGGACAACCTGGTGGCCCTAGGTGGAAGGACAAGTGCTTCAGAGCAATCTCGTATCCAGTTCAAATATCGTAGTTCACCTGCACATTGTATGGCCCGCCCCATCCATTGCCCATCAGGCAAACCATCTGCTCTTAGCCAGAACGATTGACTTACAGTATCACTTGAAATACACGTTTAGCTTCCCCCCGACTTACATGAAACAACTGTCCACAGTCTGGCTGTAGCCCCCAATGTTGCCTCTGCAAGCACTCACAATCTTTCTCCGTACAGACACCACCAGTCCACCTGTGATCTACTGCACAGCCATGACAACATTGCACATCCTTTCCCCTGTGATTCACACTCATTACAGACAGCAAAGTATGAGAATACCGCACCTAGGAGCAGGTCAGGTCCCATAGATGCATATCATAACTCAAATCTGCATCAACTGGACAACAGTGAGGATGACCCCTCTCCTTCTAAGCGACCTCACTTGCTAAACCCACCCTTGGCAACCAAATCCTCAAATACGTCAGTGGACAGGGCTGTCCATTCAACTGCCAGGGTACGAATTGTCTCATGGAATGTGGCAGGCCTGAGATCTATCCTTCGCCTCACGTCCTTCACCTCCTTTATTGATGAGTACGACATATGTCTTTTTCAAGAGACATGGTCAACCGATCCACTCTTTCGAACTTTCTACTCCAACTTTTATATTCCTGCTCTGGCCAGCACCAGGGGGAGGCCCTCTGGGGGTCTAGCCACCTTGACCAGAACATCACTAAACTGCCGCATAGTACAGCTATCTCTTGATTCCCACGATCTTCTAGGTCTTCGACTATCATTCGGGGCTGATGCAGTTGTGATTTTATTTGACATCTATGCCAGAGGGGTCGGCGAGGGGGCGGGTTTCCAAAACACTCTCCATCCTGGAGACTTTTTTGCAAAACTGTCCCAGACATTACAAAATCATTGTGGCAGGTGACTTTAATGTCACATTTGAACCTCTTGACTAGGATGATCTTGAATCCACTCACGATGAGGACCAGGATACAAGGGTATCGTGGCCCTCTTCTCGGCTGACGCAGCCCCTGATAGTAAGAGGCTTAAGGGTAGGCATCGCTGGTTTAATAAAGAGTGTAGCTCCTCAAGCAAGCACTTAATCCAAGCTATTAAATCCAAGGATGTAAAAGCAATTAGCCTAGCCAGGAAGTCTTACAAATCTGCCATTAACAAAGCTAAACGTGAACAAGATGAGAACTGGTGGGTTGCACTTAGTGACGCTGCACAAGAGAGGAACTGCAGCACATTTTGGTCCCTGGCAGCGCGCTGCCCTGCAAACATCACAACTAATATCGCACCAAAGGACTGCGTAGATCACTTCACTGGGTTAGACTCGTACAACCATGATAGTTCTACCGCTCGACAGAAAGACACTTGCTCATCTATCACTCTCACACCTACCCCTCCAGTGTTGCAAATATTTTCCCAAGCGGACATAGCATACTCTTTAGGCTCCCTGAAGAGCGGTAGGGCACCTGGTGTGGATGGTGTCCCAGCTATATCGGTTAAGCTATTGTTAACCAATATAGCTATCTGGTCAAGATATATTACCATCATAGCGAATGGAATAGCATCTGGGGCAACAATCCCTGAGTCTTGGAAGGGGGCCATCATTATCCCCATTTTTAAAAAGAGCAACAGGAGCCTCCCCAGCAATTATAGGCCTATTAGCCTAATACACTGTGTGTAGAAAGTGTTCTGTCATTGCCTTCTGGGTAAAATTCAAGACTGGATGGAAGAACACGATATTCTTAGTCCCCTCCAAGCAGGTTTTAAAAAAAAAATAGCTACCATTGAGCAAGCCCTTAGGTTCCTGCTCTTATACTGGAAAACCATTTTTATTGGCAAATGGAAGCTGTATGTTGCTTTTGTGGACTTGAAATCCGCATTCGATTTAGTACCCCGTAACAAGCTGTGGGAAGTTCTTTCCCTAGTGGGAATCCCTGAGCACATTCTTGTTTTACTAACTCGGCTCCACAAGGGTAATTATGCACGTGTCAGGTGGGACGATAGGGGGCAGTTAACCGACAGAATTCAGGTGTCAAGGGGTGTGCGGCAAGGGTGTGTCCTTGCCCCCACCATGTTCTCCCTGTACATAAATGATCTTGTCCCCTTTTCACTTAGTCTGGATGCTGATGCACCATCATTAGGCACACAAAAAATTCCGGTTCTGCTCTTCGTAGACGACACATTGCTGATATCCAAGACCCCAAGTGGATTACGTAAACTCCTCACGTGTTTTGAGGAATTTTGCTCCACAAGGGGACTTGAAATCAATGCCTCTAAAGCGAAAGTGATGACACTCAATCCACACAGATCATCACTCTTGAGGGAACCCCACTTGAAAAGGTTGACACTTTTAGTTACCTGGGCATAATGCTAAGAGAAAAAATGGTTTGGAATTCTCATAGTGCAAAGCAAGCACTCAAGCTAAAGCAAACAACGGGGGTCTTAATAAAGGACTTTCACCTTTCATATACCAAACCAATACGCCCTGCGATCCGGATATATGAAACCAAGGCAGTAAGCTCAGCCCTTTATGAGGCTGAACTCTGGGGCTATGTCAAAGTTCAAGAAACAAAGGTGTCTGAAAATAATTTCTTACGCAATCTAGTGTCCCTCCCGTCAAGTACTCCACTGTTTCCTCTTTTTAAAGACCTAGGTATGAAACCACAAAGCCATCTATGCCCCCTCTTGTATTGGCGGCGCCTTTGGACCACCCCGGAGCTCTCCTCCTTTACTACAGCCCTGCAGGTCATCCTAGAAGCTGACCATTCCCATAGTATCCCCTGGCTTAGACACATCAAGGGGTTACTTTACTCGCTTGGGTTCAGAGAACTGTGGGATTCCCCAACCACTACTTCATTTCCTCCCAAAAGTGATCTTAAAAAACTGTATTGGCACATGGTAGACTCGAAAGACACAAGGGTTGTTCTTCACTCTACACTATCATGTGACTTCACCAACCTAAAAGAGACGTGCAAATACGAGGCTTTCCTGGACATAATCACAGTGCCAAGAGAGAGGAAGCTGTACTTCCAGTTCCGTATTGGCACCCTGCCATTAAGACTATTCACTAGTCGCTGGTCACATGACGAAACAACAATTCTGCCCAGCTTGTAAAGCAACCATTGAAAACCTCCCCCACCTCCTATTTGTCTGCCCTGCATATGCTGCTCCATGCAGGAAATGGTTCACCCCAGCTTGTAGACTGCTGGGAGTTCGCAGGTCCGACTTAGCTCTTTGAATTCTTAGATCAGACACTCGACCTATGCTAGTGATTGCTGTTGCCAAATTCCTTGGGGCAAGCTGGATTGTCAGAGGGAAATTCTTACCATTATAATGGTGTTAGCAAGAGTGTTAGACTCACGCTGGGAGCGCATTCAATCTTTATTTCCATTTAAACTCTTATTCCTACTTAATTTTATTATTTTATTCATATACATGTATTGTACATATTTCATACACATATTTTATTTAATTCTGAGTAAATTATTTATTGTTGCTGCGCTTTTGTGGCTCTTGTAGCCGAAATAAAGTTCTTTGACTGACATTACAATTAAGAAATTAAAATAAAGATAATGTACCAAATTAACAATTAACAAAATTAATAATCAATTAGACAGTTTAAAAACACTTATAATTACATTTAAATTATTTAAATTTTAATTTAATTTCCCTCCCTATGCCCATGCAATCGCAACAAACCACCACTAAACTATAGATACCTATTTCAATTTAAAAATAGATAGTTATAACACTTAAAATTACTAAACAATTACTACAAAAATAATAAGGTTATACGTACAATACTAACACCTAAAATGAATATATTAAGTAAAACATGTTAAAATAATTAAAAACAGTAATTACTACAGCTATACTAAAGAAAATGAGTTTAAAAACAACAATATTCTCAAAAATGTTATTATTTACCAAAAAATGTATTCGTGACAACACTCTGTACCACACTATTTTTTTATTTACAATATTTTGCAAATAATGTTTATGAGGCAATGTTATTTAAAACTCAAAATTTTGTCCAAATACAATCACTTAAAGTTACAAATTTGCTGTTAACCTTCAGAGATAAATGCATTTGTATTATTTGTCAACTTATACGTTGTTTTTAAAATAGATTTTTGTATTGCAATCTTTATTGCTTTCCATATTAGATGGGTACTTCAGCTGAATGCAAAATAGTGAGCATTTAAATATTATTTTATACCATTTTACAGCATGTTCTCACTATTTTGGCTGCATTGCATGCAAATCGGTTGAAATAGCTTACAAAGCAAATTAAAAATGTTTATAAAGAGGACAAAGTACTGGTTCACAACAGATTATTCTGTTTGGCCAACTCTCAGGCTCAGGAGACATCAAGCCTCATTTTTTTAATAAAGGACATAACGTTTGCAGGCCTTTGAGATACTGTCAGGAAAGTTCCAGTGCAACAAGCAATATTTTAAACAAATGAAATGCATTTATTTACTAGCAATTGAAAATATAGAAGCTGAAAATGTTGATTCTTTTTTCTGCCTGACCTTCCAAACATTTCTTCTTAATGGATTTCATCATAGGAATTAACCAAGTATTCCCTTCTCACCATAAATGTCCCTTCTTTCAATATTTTAATTTTCAGACACTAATTCCATGCTCATGTCTGTAATCAAAATTCATTTTTAACTTTTAAAACACAAGATTATCTTACTTTCCTGATTTTAAAACTCATAGAGCACATTCCCTTCTCATGTAGGATGCAAAACTGAACTTTAAAAAAATGCACATGAAGCTACAGCATGTTGCTTTTTAAGGGCCTAAATTAGAGTTCTATCGTAATTGTAAAATCAAAATATTTAGAGGTAGTTGTAAGGTACCCATCAGAGAGGTCTCAGTTGGTGGAAATTCCACAAATGGTGGAGTTATCTCTGTCTTCATTTTATTATTGCTACAGCAATTATGCTTACAGGTTGTGCCACCTGCAGAAAATCCTCAAAGGCAGTCATACCATTTCCTCCACAATTATTGGAGTCACCATTTACATCCATGTTAGAAATTGGAGAAACCAAGGTTTCTGCCGGTCAGCCCAGTAGGAAAGGTGCAGCACCATTGTGGCTGGCTCATAATAGAGCTGGCGGCATTGCTGTTGCACACAGTGGTAACCAGCACCCTCGAAATGCACACTGTCTGCACTGCAGCCATTTTGAGGGTGATGACCAAGGGAACCCCTGCACTGATCATGCCAGAGGAATGGGCTCTGCAGGGCCCCCCTGTTCTTGATCTCCACGAGTCTTTTCATGGCGGTTCAACTGCTATGAAAAGGCTGGCGACCAAGGTTGTAATCAGCAGGGCAGTGCTGAGTTCAGGGCTTCCCTGTCTGATTACAACCTACACCACCGTCAGCCCCTCAGGATATGAGATCCTGGCGGGGGTGGTGGTAGGTTGGTAGGTCTGCCTGCCTTCCTCGTATGGTGGCAGAACACCGCTGCAGCTGCTGAGGCCCGACAGCCACCATGAGGCTGGAGGTCATCCGACTGCCAGCCTTGTAATCAGGCCCAATGTGTAAACATTTGTGCAGCACTTCAAACAGTAAAACAGTGAAAACACCACAGAAAAAGATTCCACACCTGGTTAGAAAAATATAATAAAGATAACAAGACCAAAACAACAAAAATCCAAAAAGTAGAACTTGAGCTATGAATTTTAAAGAATCTACTGTAGAAAAGTGCTTAGAAGCATAAAGGCCCAACTGAGGATATCTGGTCGCGCTAGACCAAAGTTCAGGCCGACTGTTGGGCCTGCCAGAAAAAAAAGGTATCTTAATCCTGGTTTCATGGACTTCAAAGATTTCGGGAGCAAGGAGTCGACATCGATCCCTGCAGTGGCAACGATGTGTTGATCCTTCTCATACAGTAGCAAAGATGTGTCGATTTTCTCAAGGCAACATCAGCAATATGTTGAGTCTGAGATGTGATGGTTCCGAAGGTAATGCACAAAGGTTTCATACGCACTGGAGAAACGACGTGTTGACTTCAATCCACGCAAGGGGACTGATGAGCCAGTTCCAATCCATGTAGCAGGGGCAATGATACATTTCTGATTTGCTCTTTGGCGGCAATGAGTCACTTCAGATGCATCAGATACCTTAAGCCCAGTTCCAAGGTCCAGGAGTGGGGTGGCACCACTTGGCTGGGTACACTCACATATGGCAGGGTACAGGTGTGGATGTAGGTGAGCTGGAAATCTTATTTGTCCCTGAGACTTTAATCAGGAGACCAGTCAGGTGGCTCTTGGCGGCACACTGGGTTCTGGGTTGAAGAGATGCAGGTCCAGTCCTTCTCCCTCCCAGGCAAAAGGTCAGCAGGCAGAAGGTCAGTACAGCAGGGGTCCAGCAGAGCAGCAGTCCTGCAGAGTGGCAGTCTTTGTAGCAGCACAGCAGTCGTTCTTCCTGGCAGAGTATCTACAGGTCCAGAAGTGTACTGAGTTTGTGATGTCAGAAGTCCAGTACTTATACCCAGTTGAAGTGGGGTTACTTCAAAGAGATGCCTTTGCAGTGCACAGAGCCCATGCCTTTCCTACCCTAGCTCCAGATTCACTACAGGGGGGTATGTAGTGTGTGGATAGGACACAGCCTATTCAGTGGTAAGTGAAGCTGTGTCCATCCCCTCCCTCCCATCCTGCTCAGGATGGACCATCATTATACAGATGGCCTATCAAGTGACACCCAAGCTTCTGTTGTGTGTGGCTGACTAAGGGGAATATACAAAGCCCAGCCCTCCCACCGCCCCAGACATGTGATCAGAGACAAGTTGCAAGACCCACACGGCTAAGGCAAGAAAACGCCAACTTTCTAAAAGTGGCATTTTCAGAATTACAATTTACAATCCAACTTCACCATAATTTGTGATTTTAAATTGTGATGCCAGAGATGCAAAACACAAAAAACGTATCTCTTGCAGATTGTGAATTGCACTTATAAAATGTAATAATGTGATCCCAATGTTAACCTACAGGCGAAATACAGACGGTAGTGGAAAACCATTGTAAGTGTTTTTCACTATTCGGACTTTAAATTTAAAATAAAAGTACATGTCCAAAATTTTAAATGCATTGCACCCTGCCCTTGGGGATGTCTAGGGCCTACCTAAAAGGTGACATATGCATTAAAAAGGAAGGTTTGGGCCTGGAAAAGGGATTACTTTGCCAGACTGACATGGCAGTTTAAAACTGCACAAACGGCTCAACAATGACAGGCCCAAGACTTGTTTAAAGGACTACTTAAGTGTGGGAGTGCTGCAGACCCACTAGTAGCATTTAATGTACAGGCCCCGGATACATGTAGTACACTTTAAAAGGGGCTTATAAGTAAATTAAATATTCCAATTATGTATATTACAACAAAACAATGTGTTAGGGAGAGAGCACAAGCACTTTAGCACTAGTTAGGAGTGGTAAAGTACACTGAGGTGGTCATTCTGACTTCAGCGGTCTTTTCCTTAGACCGCCGAAGCCACGGGCACCAGAAGACTGCCAGTGCTGGTGGTCTTCCGACTGCCATATTATGAGTACTGAAGGATTTCTGACACTATTTGGGTGGAAATCCTCCAGTAGTCGTGCTGGTGGTAGGAGGCACAGAGGCGGTTCCACCACCAGCCCCTCCCCGCTAAAGGGACTCCACCTGCTGTAATACCTTCTGTAATATGGCCTGGCAGTGTCCTGATGGTGGGGCGCTGCCGCCAGTGGGAGCACCGGGTCCCGTTCCCTCAAGGAGGAGCATCTCGTCAGATGAGGTAAGTGTCCTCCGCAAGGGTGGGGGGTGTGAATGGATGTGTGTATGTGTATCAAGAATGGTGGGGCGAGGGTTTGTGCGTGCGAGCGCGTGTGTCTGTGTGTAAATGTGGTGATAGTGATGCGTCTGCGGGTGAATGTGAATGCTGGGCCGGGGTGCGCGTGTGCATGCATGTTGACAGGGGTGGGGGTTGTGTGTATGTATGTTGAGGAAAGATGCTTATCTCTGGCCCGCCAGACCGACCGCCCTAATGGTAACCACAGGAAAGTGGCGGTTTGGCACAGGCCAAACTGCCACACTCGTAATGTGGTGATCTTCACTGCAGGCCCGTCGATGGTGAGACTGCCACCGCACCCCTGGAGGTCTTCCGACCGCCAGGGTCAGAATGACCACCTGAGTCTTAAGGCCAACAAGAACACATTCAGCAAAAAGTGGAGGGAAAAAGGGAAAATGTTTGGGAGTGACCCTGCAGAAAGGACCATTTCCAACAGTCCAGAACTAATCAATCACTCAACTCTGTGGAGTTTTCATTAGACCTTCTCTGCAGAACCAGTAAAATATGTATTCAAATCATGGATGATGCCAACCTTCATGTTATTCATGAGGTCCAGTACATTGTGTGTGAAACTCAGCATACAATACTTTCAAACCAACAGAGTGTGCATTTTAACCAACTGACGTATCACAAATACAAACCAATAAATGATGAGAGTGGACCAATATACTAAGTATAGGATCTAGTACATAAAACCTGGGAACCCAAGATTTAGTCATCCAAAGCAGTATGATGAACATACTTAATGAGGGCAAATAAATATATTACACATACAACCCAATAGATGAAATGATGGGATGGAAATGTCCTCTGCATAGTAAGAGACGTGTACCCCTGTCCTGAGTGTCAAACTGTACTGTTATCTGGATCGCTAATGCTGATTTGTTCTCATACGAAAACGGAGATCATGCAAGTATGCCATGACATAGGTCTGTCTCATTGATTGTGGTTTTGCTGGGCTGGAAGGGGCACCCAAAGTGCTACCATCGCAGTAGTGTAAGTCTACCACGTTCACCAGGAGTTAAACAACACAAGCACTGTGGTGGCAGCATACTGTGTAGTGATCAGTAGTAGTTAACAGGACCATTTTTAGCCTGTGTCACTGGAGTGAGGCCTACAGGCTTACTGACTTTTTTTGAAGTTCTGCTGCTGTGTGTTTTACTCACCCTTGGCCTATAGCAAGTAGAATAGTGACTCTGCTCTGGATGTGCGTGTGCTTTGGAAGGGTACAGTACAGTGATGGAGCAGTATTGTATAGTATTTGTGGGATTTCTGCCATATGCTGAGTGTATGTATGCCTTCAAAAACACTTGACGTGAAAGAGCAATGAGAGCATGTGCTGGGTGGATGTGTGCTAGAATGAAATAAAATACATGAAGGGTGAAGTGCTCTGTAGCATGCACAGGGTGAGTGTGTGTACTGACAGAGTGTTTGTAAGAAGCACAACCTGTAACTATATGGAAAAGCTTCAGGGCTGAGAAGTGCATACAATGTGCGTGCTGAGTGCATGTATATTTGTAAAGGGACAATGCATTGAGATAACAGTGCTGGACAGTAAGGCCCTCATTTTGAGTTGGCGGGCAGGAAAGTCCATCTGGCAAACTCCTGTCAGGGTGGCTACCGCTGTAGTGGGGACCACCCCGCTGGACCTATTAGGAGTTTCCCACTAGGCTGCCAGGCAGAAACCTCGGTTTTCACCCACCGGCCTAGCAGGAAACAGCATAATCTAGCCTTTGGTAATGCTGTAGCCCACAGGGTGCACCAGCACCCTTGCAATGTTCACTGTCTGCATGTCTGCCTGAAGACCACCAGCCTCATAATGTGGCCCTAAGTATGCTGGGACAGTACA
This sequence comes from Pleurodeles waltl, assembly GCF_031143425.1. NCBI lineage: Eukaryota > Metazoa > Chordata > Amphibia > Caudata > Salamandridae > Pleurodeles > Pleurodeles waltl. Next base: position 1,018,483,464 of record NC_090446.1, on the reverse strand, counting down.
CTGGGTGCAAGAGTGCCTACAATGGTACATTACATACAGGAATCTGGGTTCCATTTTGGGAAGCTCAAGTTTGCCTAGTGAAGCCATGAGAAGGAGAAGAATCCTCCCGGACAGATTTATGTATTGCTGTATTCATGTGAGCTAGGTGGAACACACACTATAGAAAATGAGGAAGGGACTCAATTTTCACTTCAATAAATTGTTCTTTGATTCAGTGATAGATCACAAGGAAGAAGCCAGGACGCATCTCAGAAAATTAGATGGGACTGCTAAGGGAATCATTAAGAGGAGGGCTGAGAGTCTGGGATTAACCTTTTGAAGCATATATCACTGTGGGTGGCATGTTGGTAAGAGCTCTGGTCACTCCTATGAATTGTGTTGTGGATCAATCAGCTTTGGAGTCATACTTGGTGTGACAGACAGTCTTTCATTAGGGAAGAAGGAAAAAAGAAGCATTCAGTTCAAAAGAAGCAGAATGCCCCGACATAAAACTTCCTTTATTTAGAGTCTAGATTACAATTTGGTGTCTAGAAATGGACTTTAAATGGGGGTGGATGAGACTGCAATCTTTGTCATCTGCAAAATAGCCAGAGAGGGTGTGTGAGAAGGGTAATCTCTGTAAGACTTCTGCTTGTGACAAGGACTAGGGTCAAAGGCTGGCTAGTCTCCCTGCTGGGTGAGGGAAATCACCCAGGAAAACCAACACCTTCTGCCTTAAAACGTGGTGCAGCAATGTCTGCCTCCTTGTCCAAGATCAGTGTACCCTGGGAGGAAGAGGAGAGCGTTGAAGGGAATGCGGCACAGTGGGTAGCCCCACTGTGAGGCCTTCCTGTGCAAGATGTGAGGATTTGGCTGTGCACCATTTGAGTTGTTGTCCATGTGCAGGGTCAACTCAGTGACCTCCATATGCCAGGAGAGAGCTCCTGTGGACTAGGCCATCTGCTGCATGCCATGAGGGTCTTGCTAAGCCCATACCGCCATGATGAGGTTACCCCATATGCCAGAAGGGGCCACTGGTAAAGTTGCCACTGTGTGAAGTGTTGAGACTTTTAATCGTCTTGGCAGGGGTGCTTGTGCTGGAGGAGCTTAAAACAGTATTATATGGTGCCCCACAGTATTATCCTGTGCCCTGCTTGCCAGGGGGCTGCTAGCACCAACATTGTCAAAGGTTTCTAGCAGCCACCCAGAGGAGAGATTGAAGCTACCTTCAGCAAGTTGGACTCGTATTGCGAGTGAACTGCCACTGACTAACCACTGAGTACTGTTGAGGGAGGCATGGATGACAACAGACCCCCGCTGGCTCCAATCAAGAGCTAAAGAAAGGATTTCTTCCCCCTTCAACCACCTCACTGGGGATAGCCAACTTACTATGTCTTTGCGAACTGGGAGCTGCTCTGACAACAAAGTGGACTCTGGCAGTGCTGCTCAGGACAGACAGCCTGCACTACCAGTTACTGCCGCTTGAGCTGTGAGCAATCTGACTCCTCTTGAGCAGAGAAGAAATTGCGGGTGCTCACAGTCAGGGCACCCGTTGCACTGCTGAACTCTTCCATGCTGCAGGAGAAGGGAAGATGTGAACTGGGCCAGTGAATTATAATTGTAATTTTATTTTTATAGTACTTACTACCCCTGATGATGCGTCAAAGTGCTTTTCGGCAAGTAGCATGCTACTCGGGCCTACCTTAGAGGTGACTCACATGTAGTAAAAGGAAGGGTTTAGCCCTGGCAAGTGGATACACTTTCAAGGTCAAATTGGCAGTGCAAAACTGGACACACAGATACTGCAGTGGCAGGTCTAAGAGATGTAGGGCTACTCTTGTGCTTCAAGCCCACTGGTAGCATTTGGTTTACAGGCCTGGACAACTCTAGTGCACTTTACTAGGGACCTGCTAGTAAATCAAATGTGCCAATCAGGGATAACCAATCATAATCACAATTTACATAGGGAGTATTTGCGCTTTAGCACTGATCAGCCGTGGTAAAGTGCCCAGAATGCCGAAACCAACAAAAACTAAATTAGCACACAGGCAAAAATACAGGAAGCAGAGGCAATAAAGACAGGGGAAAATGCGCCAAAGATGCCAGGTCTAACACGTGTCCTCCCAAACTGAAAGTGGGGAGAACTACCCAACCTCATGGGAGTTCTCTGGGACAGACCATCAGCATTGGTGTGTTCTTTACCAGGGAGGTGTTCCAACGTAAAGTTCATTCCCTGTAGGGATTATAATTTGGGATTCTCATCCGCATCAACCATCTGAGGGGCCTCTGATCTGTCTGAACCCAGAAGTGAGTCCCCAGCAAGTCTGGTCTTGGCTTCTTTTGTGCCCAGAACACAGCAAAAGCTTCTCTCACAATTGCACTCCACTTCTGTTCCCTGGGGAGTAAACGCCTAATAATGAAGGCTCCAGACTGGTCTAGGCCCTCTTTGTTTAGTTGTGCTACAACTGCCCCATACCATGCTAGAAAGCATCAGTCTACACAACAAATTCCTTGGAGAAGTTGGGTGCCTTCAGCACAGTTGCCGTGCACATGGCTGCCTTCAAGGCATCAAAAGCGGTCTGACAACCCTCAGTCCAGAGCACTTTCTTCGGCTGCTTTTTGGAGGTCAGCTCTGTCAAGGGGGCAACAATGGTGCAATACCCCTTGGCAAATCTCCTGTAGTAGTCAATGAGAACTACACCTCTGTCTGGTTTTTGGGGGGTTCCTAAGCCAGAATGGCATAAATTTTGAGTTGTATGGGGGCCATCTGGCTACTCCCCACATGGTGTCCAAGGTAAGCCATTGATCCGTGCCCTATTTGGCACTTACTGACCCTAGTAGCGAGGACTGACCTGTGCAGGGCCTTCAACACATTGCAGAGGTGATGCAGGTGATCCTCCCAGCTGGAGGTGAACACTGCAATGTCATCCAGGTAGGCTGCACTGAAATCCTCCGGTCCAGCTAAAACCTGACTGACCAACCTCTGAAAGGTGGCAGGGACAGTCTTCAACACAAAGGAACTGGTAATGCCCATCTGGTGTTGAAAATGCTGACCTCTCCTTGGCCCCATAGGTCAAGGCAATCTGCCAGTACCCAGACGTTAAGTCAAACATACTGAGGAACTTGGCTGCTCCTAGTCGATCTATGAGCTCATCAGCTCTGTGGATGGGGTGCGTGTCAGTCCTAGTCATGGTGATGAGTCCACGGTAGTCCACGCAGAACCTAAGTTCAGGAGTGGCACCTGGAGCAGAAGCCTTTGGGACCAAGACCACTGGACTGGCCCAAGTACTGTTGAAGAACTCTGTCACCCCTAAGGCTAGCATCTTGGAGACTTCCACCTTGATGCTGGCTCTAACCTTGTCAGTCACCCTGTAGATCTTATGTTTTACAGGTGGACTGTCCAGAGTGTCCACATCATGGGTACACAAATGAGTTACCCCTGGGGTAAAGGAAAAAAGAGAGGTGAACTGTCCCAGTAATTGGCAAGAGTCCCTCTTCTGTTCCAGGGTCAATATTGGGGAAAGGTTCACACCCTCCACAGACCCATCTTTTTCCTGGGCAGACACGAGGTTAGGAAGCGGTTCACTCTCCTCATCCATTCCATCATCTGTTGCCAACAGCATGGTCAGTTCAGGCCTCTCAAAATGTGGTTTGAGTCGGTTCACATGTAGGTTCCTCAAAAGGTTCCAGGGAGTCTGCAAGTTCACCAGGTAGGTGATGTTACCATTGTGGTCCACCATCTCAAAAGGTGCAGTCACCTGGAGAGCATGAGGCTCCACTGGGGCCCTGACCCACACTTTCTGGCCAGGCTGACACTCAATCAGAGTGGTATTCTGATCATACCATTGTTTCATATCCTCCTGGATGGCTTCTAGGTTAGCCCGAGCAAGTGTTTTCTGAAGTGTGCAGTCTGGTTTCTGAAGGGCAGCACATAGCTAAATATGTCCTTGTGGGGCTTACTGGGTGTTTTCTCCCAGCCTTCTTTCACCAGA